>NC_045794.1:59713771-60338771 GCF_009873245.2 Balaenoptera musculus
GTTGCTTCAGAAGGTAAAGGAAAAAGAAGAGGATGGTTTCAAAAAGACGTTCTGATAGTTCTGACCAACCAAAAAGGAGAGGTTTCGGAAAAGGACATTTTCTCCCACTAGAAATGTACAATAAGTCTCAGGTGGCCACTGTGTCAGAAATGTTGAAGAATTTATAAAAACAATTTCTCTCTCTTTTTATGACTCAAATTTTTTGGTAAGTAGTTGATTTTTAATATTTTTATTTTGTAATAACTTTTCTTCTTCAGATAGAAGAAACACTCAAATTTGAAGAGTAAAATAAGGTAATTGAGATTTGTAGCATCACAGTTCATAAGTACCTAGAATGTTCTGTCTTTCCATGCATCTTCTGAATAACACTTTAACAGATTGCATTGACATTGGGGGTGCGGGGGCACTCTAGCTTTGCTTTTTCTTTATAACCTAGATAATTTATTGTCAGTTGAAAATATAAAGCTAGTGCATATTTTCACACTCTGTATGTAAGTTCTATTTTACATTTGGGATAACCATTTTGAAATATGGTGGTTGCCCTCAAAAAGAGCCATAAATACCAATGCGCTGCCATCTTTACTTCTTCCCTCTTTTTCTTTCTTGTCATTCATTTCCCTTCAAATATTTATTAAATTAACTTTTCCAGGACTCAATTAGACATAGGAATAGAAAGAATACTAAGAAAGTATGCTTCAAAAATAAAAACACTTTATTACTTAATAATGCAGACATGAAAACCATAATGTTAGTAATTTGTGATAAAGCCCTATATTGGAGATATATAAAATATATATATATAATTCTAAAGGAGGGAGGGATTGACTCTTTGGAAATGTAACATCTAAGTTGGATCTTGAATGTTGTTTTAGTTTACCAGGGAAATAAAGGACCAAAAAGAATTCTAGGAAGAGAGGTTTTCTTGTTTAAAGGCATGCAAGTGTGAGATCAGATGACACATTGAGAAAAGGGCCAATTTGGCATGGCTGAAGGATATAGTGAGAAGAGGATGGACATTGCAAGGAACAAAGCTAGAGGACAAGCAGATTCTAGAACCTGTAGAAGTATTTTGTGCCCTACAAAAAAGTATGAATTCTGCAGTTGATAGCAGCTAATCAAATGGATTTAGGGAGGGAAATAATATGGGTATATTTGTCACTTAGAAGAGAAGACTCTAGTATATAAGTAATTGGTAGTGGATGGTACTAGAGGGCAGGAATACACTTAAAATCTGTTCTCATAGTCCAGATGAGAGGTGATAACACTCAGATCTAGAGCAGTGCAATGGAGAGTACACAGATCCAGTGTATTGAATCAGTGTTGATAGAATTTAATAGTCTTTTGGAAGTTGTGGGTGGAAAGAGATTTAGGGATTATCTCAGCTAATTCTAAATATTTTTGGTGGTAGTATTAAGCAAGATGGAAAATATTAGAGTTGGAGCTGGTTTTGAAGAATGAATGGCATTATGCTGATAATGTAGAGTGACTACTACTTATGAACTTAATAATCACTAACATTTTCCCCAAGACTTTACTGAGAGGTCAATAGAATATATTGAATTATTTGATATCTGAAAATAAATTAGCATTTTTTATGATACCTATATTCTATATTCACATTTCTCTACCATGTATTTAGTAATTACTTAGAGTTTAAAACAGTGGAACAAAACCCAAAGTGAACATTTGGTTAAATAAAAATATGGAAATGTCTGTAGTTACTGAATGAACTTTTCATATGTTAGATTTTTAAGCATAGCATCATGCTCTTTCCAAATTTTTCCTTCATACTTATTTCCTTCATAGCAGACTATTTTCCAATACTCAGCAAATTTTTCAATATCATTGGACATATTCCAATGTCTGGATTCACATTTCAGAAATAGTCCATATTTACCTCTTACTATATTAATTATGCAACTTCAGAAATGTTTAATTCCTAAATAATATTTCTGTGCAATTTGATGTTTCCTTCATCTTTTTGTAACATTAATCCATCCCTTTGTAAACGAAAATTAGTACTCGTTACTAGAAAAGGTTATTAAAACATATAAGAGAGGGTACTACTTCAGTCCTGGCTGTGTTTCAGAATCATCTTTATTGCTTAAAATACATATGCATAGGTCCCATCCCCAAAATGCAATATGCCTTTGTCCTCATTTTTTTTTTTTTTTTTTTTTTTTTACTAATCTCTCCTTCACATATTCTGTTCCAATGATATTAACCTCCTTGCTATTCCTCATAACTGCTGCACGAGCCTCTGATTTAGTAACTTTGTTTGCATTATTCTGTAAGACTTTCTTCTCAAGGAGGCCTACCTGGTAAACTATTTAAATTAAAACACCTCCCATTCTCTCTGATCCGATTTTTTTCATAGTATTATTTTTTCCCTTATATCATCTTCTAAATTGTATTTATTTATTATATTGGGTTAGTCAAAAAGTTTGTTTGGGTTTTTCCGTAACATGTCACAGAAAAGCCAAATGATCTTTTTGGCCAACCCAATATTTATTATCCCTCTATCCCATTAGAATATGTATTCTACAAATATATACTTATATATTTTTTCTTTTTGCTGTTCTCTGATATATCAAGTGACTGGAACACTGCCTGGCACATAGTAAATGCTCAATAAGTAAATATATTGAATGAAAATTTGTGCAGATGGAAACCAAGAAACTTTACTACTGAAAATTCCATATGTAATTATGTTGCTTTTTCAGGATCACAAACTCCTGACCTAGAGAGTAGTATATGGATAAACAATAATACTTTTTAACAGAAAACAAAAAATTGTTCTAGCCAGAAGATCTATTGAGCTTTCTTGTTTTATTAGTTAAACTGTCTATCTTTTGTCCTGGAATAAGAAGGATTTATCTTTTAACAGGCATAAAGCTACCTGATCCGATGCTATTTCATGGATAGAAGAGATTACAGTTCAGTTTTTCTTAAAATTAGTAAAATTTGTTTTTGTCATAAGCAGATATGACTCAGCAACTCAAGAAGAGAGGATAAGATGCCTTACTTGCTATTTTTTTTAACATCTTTATGGAATATAATTGCTTTACGATGTTGTGTTAGTTTCTGCTGTATAACAAAGTGAATCAGCTAAACGTACACATATATCCCCATATTCCCCCTTCTTGCGTCTCCCTCCCACCTTCCCTATCCCACCCCTCTAGGTGGTCACAAAGCAACGAGCTGATCTCCCTGTGCTATGCAGCTGCTTCCCACTAGCTATCTATTTTACATTTGGTAGTGTATACATATCAATGCCACTCTCTCACTTCATCCCAGTTTACACTTCCCCCTCCCCATGTCCTCAAGTCCATTATCTACATCTGCATCTTTATTCCTGTCCTGCCCCAAGGTTCTTCAGAACTTTTTTTTTTTTTTTTAGTTTCCATATATATGTGTTAGCAGACGGTATTTGTTTTTCTTTTTCTGACTTACTTCACTCTGTATGACAAACTCTAGGTCCATCTACCTCACTACAAATAACTCAATTTCATTTCTCTTTATGGCTGAGTAATATTCCATTGTATATATGTGCCACATCTTCTTTATCCATTCATCTGTTGATGGACACATAGGTTGCTTCCATGTCCTGGCTATTGTAAATTCTGTTGCAATGAACATGGTGGTGCATTTCTCTTCTGAATTATGGTTTTCCCAGGGTATATGCCCAGTAGTGGGATTGCTGGGTCGTATGGTAGTTCTATTTTTAGTTTTTAAAGGAACCTCCATACTGTTCTCCATAGTGGCTGTATCAATTTACATTCCTACCAACAGTGCAAGAGGGTTCCCTTCTCTCCACACCCTCTCCAGCATTTATTGTTTGTAGATGTTTTGATGATGGCCATTCTGACTGGTGTGAGTTTTGATTTGCATTTCTCAATGATTAGGGATGTTGAGAATCCTTTCATGTGTTTGTTGGCAATCTGTATATCTTCTTTGGAGAAATGTCTATTTAGGTCTTCTGCCCACTTTTGGATTGGGTTGTTTGTTTTTTTGATATTGAGCTGCATGAGCTACTTGTATATTTTGGAGATTAATCCTTTGTCAGTTGCTTCATTTGCAAATATTTTCTCCCATTCTGAGGGTTGTCATTTCATCTTGCTTATAGTTTCCTTTGCTGTGCAAAAGCTCTTAAGTTTAATTAGGTCCCATTTGTTTACTTTTATTTTTATTTCCACTCCTTTAGGAGGTGGGTCAAAAAGGACCTTGCTGTGATTTATGTCAGAGAGTGTTCTGTCTATGTTTTCCTCTAAGAGTTTGATAGTGTCTGGCCTTACATTTAGGTCCTTAATCCATTTTGACTTTATCTTTGTGTATGGTGTTAGGAAGTGTTCTACTTTCATTCTTTTACATGTAGCTATCCAGTTTTCCCAGCACCATGTATTGAAGAGGCTGTCTTTTCTCCATTGCATATTCTTGCCTCCTTCATCAAAGATAAGGTGACCCTATGTGTGGGGGTTTATCTCTGGGCTTTCTATCCTGCTCCATTGATCTGTATTTCTGTTTTTGTGTCAGTACCATACTGTCTTGATTACTGTAGCTTTGTAGTATAGTCTGAAAACAGGGAGCCTGATTCCTCCAGCTCTATTTTTCTTTCTTAAGATTGCTTTGGCTATAGGGGGTCTCTTATGTTTCCATACAAATTATGAAATGTTTTGTTCTAGTTCTTTGAAAATGCCATTGGTAATTTGATAGGGATTACATTGAATCTGTAGATTGCTTTGGGTAGTATAGTCATTTTCACAATGTTGATTCTTCCAATCCAAGAACATGGTATATCTCTCCATCTGTTTGTATCATCTTTAATTTCTTTCATCAGTGTCTTATAGTTTTCTGCATACAGGTCTTTTGCCTCCTTAGGTAGGTTTATTCCTAGGTATTTTGTTCTTTTTGTTGCAGTGGTAAATGGGAGTGTTTCCTTAATTTCTCTTTCTGATTTTTCATCATTAGTGTATAGGAATGCAAGAGATTTCTGTGCATTAACTTTGTATCCTGCTACTTTACCAAATTCATTGATTAGCTCTAGTAGTTTTCTGGTAGCATCTTTAGGATTCTCTATGTATAGTATCATGTCATCTGCAAACAGCGACAGCTTTAATTCTTCATTTCCAGTTTGGATTCCTTTTATTTCTTTTTCTTCTCTGATTGCTGTGGTTAAAACTTCCAAAACTATGTTGAATAATAGCAGTGAGAGGGGGCACCCTTGCCTTGTTCCTGATCTTAGTGGAGATGGTTTCAGTTTTTCACCATTGAGAACGATGTTGGCTCTGGGTTTGTCATATATGGCCTTTATTATGTTGAGGAAAGTTCCCTCTATGCGTACTTTCTGCAGGGCTTTTATCATAAATGGGTGTTGAATTTTGTCGAAAGCTTTCTCTGCATCTATTGAGATGATCATATGGTTTTTCTCCTTCAGTTTATTAATATGGTGTATCACATTGATTGATTTGTGTTATTGAAGAATCCTTGCAATCCTGGCATAAACCCCACTTGATCATGGTGTATGATACTTTTAAGGTGCTGTTGGATTCTGCTTGCTAGTATTTTGGAGAGGATTTTTGCATCTATGTTCATCAGGGATATTGGTCTGTAGTTTTTTGTGACATCTTCATCTGGTTTTGGTATCAGGGTGATGGTGGCCTCATAGAATGAGTTTGGGAGTGTTCCTCCCTCTGCTATGTTTTGGAAGAGTTTGAGAAGGATAGGTGTTAGCTCTTCTCTAAATGTTTGACAGAGTTCGCCTGTGAAGCCATCTGGTCCGGGGCTTTTGTTTGTTGGAAGATTTTAAATCACAGTTTCAATTTCAGTGCTTGTGATTGGTCTGTTTATATTTTCTATTTCTTCCTGGTTCAGTCTCAGAAGGTTGCAGTTTTCTAAGAATTTGTCCATTTCTTTCAGGTTGTCCATTTTATTGGCATATACTTGCTTGTAGTAATCCCCCATGATTCTTTGTATTTCTGCAGGGCCAGTTATGACTTCTCTTTTTTCATTTCTAATTCTGTTGATTTGAGTCTTCTCCCTTTTTTTCTTGAGGAGTCTGGCTAGTGGTTTATCAATTTTGTTTATCTTCTCAAAGATCCAGCCTTTAGTTTTATTGGTCTTTGCGTTTGTTTCCTTCATTTCTTTTTCATGTATTTATGATCTGATCTTTATGATTTCTTTCCTTCTGCTAACTTTGGGTTTTTTTTTGTTTTGTTTTACTTTCTCTCCTTGCTTTAGATGTAAGGTTAGGTTGTTTATTTGAGATTTTTCTTGTTTCTTGAGGTAGGATTGTATTGCTATAAATTTTCCTCTTAGCAGTGCTTTTGCTGCATCCTATAGGTTTGGGGTCATCGTGTTTTCATTGCCCTTTTCTGCTAGGTGTTTTTTGATTTCCTCTTTGATTTCTTCAGTGACCTCTTGGTTATTTAGTAGCATACTGTTTAGCCTCCATGTATTTGTACTTTTTACAGTTTTTTTTCTGTAACTGATATCTAGTCTCATAGCGTTGTGGTCAGAAAAGTACTTGATACGATTTCAATTTTCTTAAGTTTACCAAGGCTTGATTTGTGACCCAAGATATGATCTATCCTGGAGAATGTTCCATGAGCACTTGAGAAGAAAGTGTATCCTGGTTTTTTTGGATGGAATGTCCTATAAATATCAATTAAGTCCATCTTGTTTAATGGGTCATTTAAAGCTTGTGTTTCCTTATTTATTTTCATTTTCGATGATCTGTCCATTGGTGAAAGTGGGGTGTTAAAGTTCCCTACTATTATTGTGTTACTGTCGATTTCCCCTTTTATGGCTGTTAGCATTTGCCTTGTATATTGAGGTGCTCCTATGTTGGGGGCATAAATATTTACAATCATTATATCTTCTTCTTGGATTGATCCCTTGATCATTATGTAGTAGCCTTTTTTGTCTCTTGTAATCTTCTTTATTTTAAAGTCTATTTTGTCTGATAATGAGAATTGCTACTCCAGCTTTCTTTTGATTTCCATTTGCATGGAATATCTTTTTCCATCCCCTCACTTTCAGTCTGTATTGTCAATAGGTCTGAAGTGGGTCCCTTGTAGACAGCATATATATGGGTCTTGTTTTTGTATCCAATCAGCCAGTGTATGTCTTCTGGTTGGAGCATTTAATCCATTTACATTTAAGGTAATTATTGATATGTATGTTCCTATTACCATTTTCTTAATTGTTTTGGGTTTATTTTTGTAGGTCTTTTCCTGCTCTTGTGTTTCCTGCTTAGATAAGTTCCTTTAGCTTTTGTTGTAAAGCTGGTTTAGTGGTGCTGAATTCTCTTAACTTTTGCTTGTCTCTAAAGGTTTTAATTTTTCCATCGAATCTGAATGAGATCCTTGTTGGGTAGAGGAATCTTGGTTGTAGGTTTTTCCCTTTCATCATTTTAAATATGTTCTGCCACTCCCTTCCAGCTTGCAGAGCTTCTGCTGAAAGATCAGCTGTTCACCTTATGGGCAACCCTTCTATGTTATTTGTTGCTTTTCCCTTGTTGCTTTAATATTTTTTCTTTGTATTTAATTTTTGATAGTTTGATTAATATGTGTCTTGGCATTTTTCTCCTTGGATTTATCCTGTGTGGACTCTCTGTGCTTCCCAGACTTGATTGAACATTGCCTTTCCCATATTAGGGAAGTTTTCAACCATAATGTCTTCAAATATTTTCTCCGTCCCTTTCTTTTTCTCTTCTTCTTCTAGTACCCCTATAATTCGAATGTTGGTGTGTTTAATGCTGTCCCAAAGTTCTCTGAGACTGTCCTCAATTCTTTTCATTCTTTTTTCTTTATTCTCCTCTGTGGTAGTTATTTCCACTATTTTATCTTCCAGGTCACATATCTGTTCTTCTGCCTGAGTTATTCTGCTATTGATTCCTTCTAGAGAATTTTTAATTTCATTGATTGTGTTGTTCATCATTGTTTGTTTGCTCTTTAGTTCTTCTAGGTCCTTGTTAAACGTTTCTTGTATGTTCTCTATTCTATTTCCAAGATTTTGGATCATCTTTACTATCATTACTCTAAATTCTTTTTCAGGTAGGCTGCCTATTTCCTCTTCATTTGTTTGGTCTGGTGGGTTTTTACCTTGCTCCTTCATCTGCTGCACACTTCTTTGTCTTCTCATTTTGCTTAACTTACTATGTTTGGGGTCTCCTTTTTGCAAGCTGCAGGTTCGTAGTTCCAGTTGTTTTGGTGTCTGCCCCCAGTAGGCAATGTTGGTTCAGTGGGTTGTGTAGGCTTCCTGGTGGAGGGCACTCGTTTCTGTGTTCTGGTGGAGAGGCTGGATCTTGTCTTTCTGATGGGCAGGACTGCATCCGGTGGTATGTTTTGGGGTGTCTGTGAACTTATTATGATTTTAGGCAGCCTCTGTGCTAATGGGTGGAGTTGTGTTCCTGTCTTGTTAGTTGTTTGACATAGGTTGTCCAGCTTGCTGGTCGTTGAGAGGAGCTGGGTCTTAGCTTTGAGACGGAGATCTGTGGGAGAGCTCTTGCTGATTGATATTACGTGGGGCTGGGAGGTCTCTGGTGGACCAATGTCCTGAACTCAGCTCTCCCACCTCAGAGGCTTAGGCCTGACACCCAGCTGGAGCAACAAGACCCTGTTAGCCACAAGGCTCCTTTTGTTAGAGGATCCACATTTCATCTGTTTTGTGCAGCAACACTGCCTGCACAACCACCAAGCACTGGCTGGATGCTGAGTCGTACCCCACAGGCTGACTCTCCAGGTCCTGCTTTTTTTATAGTTATTTCTCTGACCCTGTCAGTACTTAAACTTTGGCTGCAAATTATAATGGAGCTGTATGTTATCCACAGTATTATAACTCATGGATCATCAGTGCAACTTGTAAAAACATAGTTTCCTCCTACATATTTTGTCTCACATGGTACTATTTCTGGTACTAACAAGTAAAGTAATAGTATTAGTCAAGTTGGGCAACTAAATAAGCAAAATTAGTATAATGAACTCAACAAGGAATACTTAAAATTAACTTTTGTGATGACAAAATGGCCAAAATATGTTAACAAGTCAGATTAGAGATTATAGATTTACTAAATCTTATAGAAATTGTTTTGGGGCACATAGCCAAACTTTATAGTAGAGAGAGAGAGAGAAAGAGAGAGAGAGAGAGAGAGATGATAGATAGATAGATAGATAGAGATACTTTTGAAAGAACCAGTGTTTTATTTACTTGTCTTTGTAAATACAGTTACTGCGTCCTTGAGTATGACTTCTGTTTTCCAGATTCCCATTCAAAACTCCTATCTTGATATCCTAGTTCATGCTGCCTTACTCTGCACCATATCACAAACCATCAAGGGAAAAAAAAAAATGAAACTCTTCCCTATTTTAGTAAAATAGGTACTCATCTACTTAGATTAAATTATCATATTTAATTCTGCCTAAGCATCAGAGGATGGAGATGATGTTTTATGGTATTTTCAAAATGATATTTGCAAATAGAAAAGTGTTAAGCAATGTATGGTGTATGTCAACATTCACAACTCAAACACTAGACCTTACCTTCTTAAATAGGCAGTTATAGCCTTAAATATTAAAATATTATGGAGAATGTACTTGAGAAAGGAAGTGATTAGATGTTCTCTTGACATATTTAGACAGGACAATATTACTGGAAAGGGAAGTAAGAGGTATTATATATGAAACATTAATTTAGCATACTATTTCATAATTGTATTTTTTTAAAACTTACTTGACTCTAGGGCACTCTGAGAACAGCAGCTAATTTATTCTGTATTTATTTAAGTCCTAGATGTCTAATCTCCCAACCTGGCACACATACAGAAGAGAAACAGCAACTAAAAATGATATGCAGATAGTACTGAGAGCATTTTGGAGTAGAACCAGGGCAGAAGAGAAAGCATAAATCCTCAAGTGCTTTGGATTTGTAAAAACAATATGCAGTTCAAGAAGATTGCAGAATGCCACTTTTTCTTCATGCTCCATAATTGTTAGCCACATCTACTTCTATCATATATATATATGTACCTATACTGTATATACATATATATACACATATGATTATATGATAGCATTCTACCACTCCCATTTTTGTTTTTCTAATTAAACCTCCAATGAATAGGAAAGTAAAGTAAGTATCCAAAAAAAAATTGTAAATGGAATAAAAATAAAGCATTGTACGTCCTTTTACTCCTTATTGATGGTGAGAATGGACTTGCAAATTTAAATATTTTTGAAGAATGTTGTATCCGTAAATGGAACTCTGTGCAAATTGTGAAACTCTGTATATATCTGTGATAGGCAGAATAATGGCCTCTCAAACATATTCAAATCCCAATTCCAGAACATAAACTTATGCTATGTTGAATGGCAAAGAGGAATCTAGATTGGAGATGGAATTAAGTTTGCTAATCAACTGATTATAAAATAGGAAGATTATCCTGTAACCACAAGAGTTCCTAAAATGGAAGACTGAAGCAGAAGTTAAGTCAGAGTGATGTCGTGTGAGAACTTGACCGGAGATTGCTAAATTTGAAGATGGAAAAAGGGGCCATGAGTCAAGAAACACAAGAGGGCTCTAGTAGCTAGAAAATTCAAGGAAACAGATTCTTCCCTCAGGTCTCTGGAAAGAGTGCAGCCCTGCAGGACACCTTGATCTTAGCCTGCTAAGACCCTTGCTGACTTCTGCCCTGCAGAACTTCAAAATTATCAATTTGTGTTATGTTAAGACACTAAGTTTTTGGTGATTTGTTACAGCAGTGGTATAAAACTAGCATCATATCTTTGTTTAATAAATGTATTGCCACTAAATTAAACTTCAGGGGGTAATTTACTTAAAATGTTTTATAACTCTTTGAAATTTTAGTTAACTGATTATATTGAAGTTTTGCCTTACAAAACATGGGCCCTTTTTATAAGCCCTTTGGTACTATGACCTCTTTCCTATGTTGTAAATTTTTCTCTCAGAATTTGATTTGTGTGTAGGGAAATATATATTTCATATAGGTGTTAAGAATTTTTTTTTACTTTATTTAGACTACTGTAAAAAAGTTTTTGAAAATTTTCATTTTCACAACGAATCCTGGAGCCTATAGTTCCACAGGCTTGATTCCATATTTCTCCCTGTTCAGTGACAAATTTATAACATGCTTTCAATAGTAAATTTTGCAGCATGCTGCAGCGGGCTATATAGTACCTCTTACTACATCTATTAATTTCCAAGAGTATTTTTCTTTGGCCATAAGTTATACAAGACTCTGTATTATTTATCACCAAATCTCTATCGATCAGCTAGTTTAGGAATGTTTATTCCTAAGTTTATCTGAATGAGAGAAACAGGTTGAAAGGTCTTTGGGTATTAATGTTAAGCTTGTGTGAGGATACATTATCACCCTCAGAGAAAGCTGACATTTGGTGGTTGACTTGCATATATTGTTGGCAAGTGCAATGGGATACTGTGGTCCCAATGGTTGCTCAATAAATGAACTTGCTAAGATGTATGTAAGTATGTGTGTGTGTATATATATATATATAATTTCATATGTATATATGAAATAAACCTACTAGGATTAAAGCAATGTGTGCTTAAAACACATCCTTCCCACTCCTTTTTCAAAGTTAGCTGAAGTGATTCTTCCAAAAATTCACAAGAATTCATTTACTCCACTGAGCACACATTTCCTTTAAATAATCATTAATGAATGCTGGTAAGAATCAGTTACACTGGGATGAAATATTAATCTGGAAATTATCTACAACTGCAAACTGAAAACTAATCTTTAATTATATAAAGGGAGAATTTTAGAAAGGAAAAGAAAATGACTCAATAGCAAGGAAATGTATGAAGGAAACCATTTCCCAGTATGAACTGTATGGTACTGAACTGTAAATTTACTCTAAGCCTAACTGTGCCCCACCATTATTTTACCTTTATGGATATGTAGATAATTAGTTTAGAGTATGTATTTGAAAAGGTTGTGAGGTTGTAACTTTTCACTGAGTGAGACATTATAAAAGAGATTAGATAATAGTACTCTGAGTCTGTAACCAGAAATTAATCCAGTGTGAAAGAATAGCCACCAAAGGCAAAGTTCTTCTCTACTTACAGTTAACCATTTATTAGGCTTATCACCTACATTCTTAAGCTACCATCCTTCAGGAGCAAAAATAAGCCAAGTTGTGTTTACTTTTACATTACATTTTTATCTCTCAAGTCTTTCACTTGACATTAGAAAGACATGTCCCAGTCAAGTTGTTCATATGGAAGTACTTTTAAGCAGATATAAACATGACACACCTATTAACCTTTATACTTAGGAAGTGGAAATAGTTGTTAGTTTGCTAACTGTTAACCCCCTCTCCCAAATCTGGGACCTAGTCATTTTGACTTACAAATCATCAGGTTCAATTCCATTAATTGAGATCTTTTGGAATATACTCACTCCTTATAGGGACCCAGCAAATTATTTTTAAATATATCAATGCATTTTCCAGGGTCTTTGAAAACAATGTGTTATGCCTTTGTCAAAATCACCATCTGCTCAAGAATTTTTATAAATAAAAGTCTTCTTTTGTCCTGTGTACGAATAGTTGAGACCAGTTAGTTTTCTCTCTTCTTTCCACCATTCTTTAAGTAAATGATGTAAGATCTTATTACAGTAAATGAACAAGAATCACAGTTTAAATATAGTTTAAATATAATACACATAAAATAAAGTTGGCAGAGTATTTTAAGGGACATCTACTTAAAATATAGACTGTTCATTTTATTTATAGAACTTACAGCAAGATTTATAAAAGGGCCATATTAGTGACTCCCTAAATACATTACCTAATAGTTTTGTTAATGAAGAGTAATGATAATAGAATTCTATTAGATAGTATAGAGTTCATACTTACCCTAAAACTTTCAGAAAATATATTTGTTTTGATTTTGAATACTAAAGATGTCTTTTTGTATTAACAGCTTCATTTCAGGTTAAAGGTATATTGTTACTATAAATGTTGGAGCTAAAACCCATCTTTTCAACATTGAGCTACAGAATAGAAAGATGTTTAAAATGCATACTTCTATTTTTATCAGTGTATATTGCATCACACCCAGGAGCTTAAGGCACACTTTTTTCAACTCTGGCTGTCAAACACTAATCCTGACAATATCCTTGTAATTTGCTATGTTGTTTAATTAAAATGACAATTAAGTCTTATTCATTGCTCCTAACACTAGGGAAAAATGAAAACAAGCCGAAACACCTCCAATTCCTCAAATAAATGTGCGCTCTTATGTTGGCTATGATTATTAGTCCAATGAATTCCTTTTACAGTAATCTGCCTTCAACTCCTTCTCATAGGGTTGTAGATATGATAATAATACTTTATATAGCACATTGTGGTTTTCATGCCACTATTAAACACACTTTATTGTAGCCTTTCAATAATCACACAAAATGCACTTGCTAATAATTTCTGCAGTATCACCCAATAAACATTTGAAGAAACTGATGATGCAGTGAGAGTACATGATGCCCTCCATGAAAGGAAACTTTTTTGGCAAGTGGCAAAATAAGAATTATAGCCAGGTTCTCTTGCTGCAACTTATCCTAATATTATTCCACTAAACTGCCCTTACTTAAAAGAGAGGAAAAAAAAAATCTCTTTTTTTAGTAAGCCTTCTGGAAGGGGATGACATTGGAAAAAATGTTACTGTAACTTCAGTCAAGCTGAAGGGAATTTCAGGGCATCTTGGTCAGACCTGAGATATTGGACTTGCACAAATGAAAAGGCTGTGTAATAAACAAATTACTAAGTGTAAGCAATTATTAACTAGTTATCTGGCATTGAGCAAATGCTCAAACATAAGATCTTCAATTTTCTTACCTATAAAATTGAAGTATTGTTGCAACAATCCTACCTCATGTGAAATTCTATGGATCAAAAGCAGAGCTAATTGAGTCTCAGGTATTACTTTCATCTGGAAAATCAGATATTTTGTCAATAATATCAACAATACTTAATGACTGGTCATTGAGTGCTTAGTACATGCCAGGCAGCATGCTAAAGCCTATGCATTCATTTAGCTATTACAGATTCATAAATGAGGTCACATTATGTGTGAAGAAAATAAGACTATGAGTTTAGGTAACCCAACACAGATTACTCAGCTGCAGGTCATGTGAAGCCAGAATTTGAAATAAGTTTTTTTTTTTCTTACTCTGAAGATCTTGCTTGTAAATTAAATATCTGTGTTTTCCCTTTTATGATTGCAGCCTTAAAATTCTATTCTAATGCTACTTAATTTTGTAAAAGAAATTATCAGTTGATTTGGCAGGCAGATCTATTTTAATGTTTTATCCATTTAAAATAAAAATATAAGAAGTAAAATATTTCAGAATGTTCATTTTAATTTTCTGTTATTTATCTGTGGCATCAATGTGGCCTTAAATTATTTTAATTTCTGTCAGGGCAGATTTTTAAATAGTAGAATGGTTACTATTTACATTTGCATTGGGAATTTGACCTTGTTCATACAGAATTAGTTTATAACTGGACTTCAAAAAGATTCTATGAAGCTTGCAATGAACGTATAGTGAGAACATTATCATTACTAATCTTATAGTACAATTTTTTTTGTCAATAGACTTGACTTTTTTAAACAGTTTTAGATTTACAGAATAATTGAGAAGATAGTGCAGCCATGTCTTGGTTATTGTAAATACTGCTGCTATGAACACTGGGGTGCATGTGTCTTTTTGAGTTAGTGTTTTCATCTTTTCCACATATATACCCAGGAGCAGAATTGCTGTATCATATGGTAGCTAATTTATTTATATAGTGGAATATCCCACAGTATAGATGTACCACAGTTTGCTCATCCATTCACCTATTGAAGGACATCTTCTTTGCAACCTTTCCTTTTTGCCTTTTTTCATGACTGTTATAAATATTGGTGTCTAGGTTTTTGTGTAGACTTAAGTTTTTAATTCAAATGGGTAAATACCTAAGTATATGATGACTGGAACATATGGTTAGACTATGTTTAGCTTTATATGAAACTGCCAAACTGTCTTCCAAAGTGGATATACCATCTGGCATTCACATGAGCAATGAATGAGAGTTCCTGTTGCTCCACATCCACGCTAGCATTTGGTATTGTCAGATTTTTGTTTTGTTTTTATTTTTAATTTTAGCTATTCAATAGGTGTGTAGTGGAATCTCGTTGTTTTTAATTTGCAATTCACTAATGACATGATTCTGAGCATCTTTTCATACATTTATTTGTCATCTGTGCATCTTGATTGGTGAGATGTCTGTTCAGATTTGTTGCCCATTTTTAAAATTGGTTTTTTTCTCATCATTCATATATTTTAAGAGTTCTTCATATATTTTGGATACAAGTCCTTTATCAGATATGTGTTTTGTAAATATTTTCTTCCAGTCTGTGGCTTGTCTTTTTATTCTTTTAAGATAATATAATTTCTAATAAAAGCATTATTAGATGCTTCACATATCTCAGTAAAAATGATACCACTATTATCTTTTAGATGTCACTTAAATTAATCATTGATGAAAATAATATAAAATAGAGCTCCAAATCACAGTTTTTATAAAATTACTGCCTGTAATGTAACTTTTTTTTCCTAAAGATTTATGACAAAATATTTATGATCTCAGAAAGAATATATATCTGCATTGGACATGTGTGTGTGTGTGTGTGTGTGTGTGTGTGTGTGTGTGTATAGATATAAAATCTACATATATATATAAAATCTACATATATACATATATAAAGAGGTTAGTACAAATTTTCTGTTATATATTACACATTGATATTACATTAAATGTGTGTTATAATAGTACAGTGTTTTCTCATCAGTTGTTTGAGAACCAAGGGCAGCAGTCAAAGAACTACTACAATTTAAGCTGTCTCAATTCAAATTAGTCCTCTACCATTTGTTAAAATTCAGGTATCCAGGGGTAAGTCTACCTGCAATCCCTACATTTTCCAATTTTCAAATAATTTCAGTGAATTGAGAGATGTGAGGTCATTGCACCTCACAAAATATTTGATGGTTAAACTCTTAAGCCACAGAGTTAAATTCTTGGGTTCAAGTTTCTTCACTTAGCAGCTGGGTAGGGAAGCAAAACTTGCCACCCCAAAATTTGTCTCTCTGGTATAAGGATTAATTTAGACTGCTTTTTTTAAGAAACAGAAGACCTGGGAAGTTTTTTGATATCTACCCCTTAACTGCCTAAAAGAATTTAGATAAAGGGCCTGTTCCTAGAATAGAGATAAAACCAGAGATATCTGCAAAGAATATGAGCCAGGTGTGTGGAGATCATAGTCTACTCTGTCCCATTGTCTCTGCATGGCCCAGCAAACATTTGCCTACTAAACATTTGCTTTTTCATCTCCTTGTGAATTGCCTTTCTCCCCTTTGAAGTCCCAAACCACTACCTCTACATCCTCTTTTGTCTTTAGCTGAAGATGGTATTTAAAATGAGGATTTTGGCCATTTTGACAAGTTACTCAGTTTTCCCAGGTCTCTCCCATGTGTACATGTTATGAATCTTTTGTTTGACTTTCTCCTGTTAACCTACCTCATGGCCAATTAATTCTTAGACCAGCTAGAAGAACTTAGAAGGGCAGTGGAAAATTTCTTCCTCCCTGACAGTGTATGACCTTAGACAAGTTATTTAACCTCTCTGTGCTTCAAGATCCTTCATGGGTAAAATAATAATAATGATCTACCTGATTTATAGATTATAGTAAGGATTGCAGTAAAGTGTTTAGAAAAGTGTTCATAATATGCACTCAGTGCTAGTCACCTTATATAGGTAGTTGTCAAATATTTAGTTGTATTTAATGTACTATAAAATACAAGAATATACTGAAAACCATGATAGGGAGAAAATACTTTATAACTCAAAACTATCACATGTGTTTGGAAGTAAAAGACTTAAAAGTCTCAGTTTATTTGTTTAAGTGGTATTTTTTTCCAACTGTGAATTTTACTTCCTTGACATATATTGAGATGAATACATCAGCAAGAATTTATAGGTAGATCTATAGAGAGATAGATAGGTAATCCTTGTGTGCATATAGGGTAAATGATTTTATTACATCAGCTGTGATGATAAATAAAACAAACATGGGAGGATACCAGGGCTATGTATAAGTGGAAATTTGGAATATGGGGCCTCAGACATCTCTCAGGCCAACATAAATTGATACTTAGAGAGCTTGGGTTTTCATTTGAAGAGGAAAGTGAACAGTGATGAATTAGTAATTGGGGAGAATAATTTCCAGGTGGCTCTCCTCTATTAGACCAAAGCGACAGGTTTGGGGCACATGAAAAGAATACTGGGGTTTGTTTGTTTGTTTTGTTTGAGATCAGCAAAATGATAATGTCCAGTGTTAGAGAAAGAGATGTGCAGCATGGTTAACTATGGGGGACCTTGAGATTTTTCAGTTTGAGGCAGTGGAACTTATTATCTTTGGCAAGAAAGTTTGCAGATTTTTGCTCTGTGTTTAGGCCATCTGTGTTTGCTAATTGGTGTCAATCAAAGTTAGCCTCTTACCTTCCCACAGAGACTGGGAGATAGTGTTACGATCTCCTTCTACATTTTACATTTCAAAGAGATGGTCCCCAGGTCCTTAGAAAAGACATTTCCTGGGTTGTAAAACTGGCAAGAGGCTGGGAGGAGATTTACATACATATCAAAGGGGCTGAAAAAGAATTTACAATTACAAGTTTTCTAAAGTAAATGCTCTAAAAAATAATAGAGGTCTGAGGCCCAGAATCATGAAAGAAGCCTGTCTAAAATTCAGTCAAGTCAAAGGGAATTTCAGGGCATCTTGCTCAGACCTGAGGTATTGGACTTGCACAAATGTAAATACATCGGACAGTTCTGGTCATCAGAATTGTGACACACAGTATATTAATTCTGGAAAGATTTCTGTTTTATGCTCACCCACTCTTCTGTGTACTTTCTTACCCTTTTGTGGAATCTCCCACCTTAACAGCTGAAGCTTGAGTCATGGTCTAACAACCTTAGTATCACCTGAAAACTTGTTGGAACTACAGAATCTAAGACTCCACCCCTGATTCATGAAACAGGATCTGGGATCTGCATTTGAACAAGATCCTCAGGTGAATCCTGTGCACCTTAAGGTTTGAGAAGCACTGCCAGGCATTGCTTGTCTCTTGTTGATTCATCCCCATCAGACTTTTTCCAATTCCACAGACTCTTGGCTTCAGATTTATGAGATTGCAAATAGTTAATCTAAGAACTGACAGCAATACTGTGTATCAATCAGGAATAATGTATTCATGAGAGCAGAAGAGCAACTGGCCTCTTTTATTGCAAGCAATGTGATTTTTTTTCCTAATTGGGTTAAACAATGACAAGGAGTGCTCTATTTCTTGGCAATTTTTAACTCAATTGAAAAAAAATATTCAAATTAGTTAGCAGGTAAAAATGTATTTTGTACAGCTCTTTAACCTTTGCTGAGCACCTGTGTTCCCCCCTATCTATTGGTAAGGGAGTCCTGCATTCATACATTTTGATAAGAATAGATAAACTGGTGCATTGTTACCATGACAATGGAAAATATTAAGAACTTTTTCTTTTTCTGTTTTAGTACAGTGATTTTTTTCTTGTGTTTTTGCAGCTTTTAGATGAAGATTTCTGGTGAATTTTCTTGTGTTTATTTTTACATTTTTCTTTATTAAAATAATGTAATACTTAGCCTACCTTGTGAAAAATAATCAGAATTATTCCTTGATGTGTCAGGCAATTTTAGAAATTGAGAAGTTAATCTAATGAAGTAGCAAGCTTTTCCCAGCAGGGGTTGGAGGGAGCACTGACCTTGGAACCACACAAACCTGGGTTCTAGCCCCATTGCTTCCTCTGATTGGGTGCACTACCTTTTTGAACCACTTAATCACTGTAAGACTCTTTTCTCTTTCATAAAGTCAGGAGCTCCAGGAGGAAGGTACTCTTAAAGTGACTTCTAGAGCAATAGTTCTATTTTTTCAAGAATATGAATCTCCTCCAAGTTAAAATATATAGAAAGTGGTTTCTCTGTACCTTCCACAATTTTCTACCAGTAACTTTTTCAACTTGTGTGAACTGGACTGAAGATTGACATTCATTTTTGTTCATTTACCTGATATACATCATGGGATGTCTTATTCAGTATTTCAAGTAATTCCTGGGACACTTTGATATTAAAGGCAAAGATCAGGCATATGGATGGTGAATGAAGTTGCTACAAAGCAATTTCACTTTTATAACACTTACTCCCAAAAGTATGTGTACTTCAAAAAATCAGACAATTTAAACCAACAAAAGAAATAAAAAATGTGATTCACACTAAGTGCACTATGAGGACAGAATGGGGTATCTTACCCTGAAGAAGTGCCTCCAAGGTAAGTATATCAGTTAAACAGTTTGTAGTAGTTTGAATAATAGCCACTCAAAGACATCAAGTCCTAACATCTGGAATTTGTAAATGTTATTTTATTTGGAAAAAGGAACTTTGCAGATGTAAGTAAATTAAGGATTTTGAGATGAGGAGATTGCCCTGGGTTATCAGGGTGAGCTCTAAATGCCATCACACGTAATTTATAAGAGAGAGCCAAAGGGAAATAACACAGATACAGAGGAGAAAGAAATGTGAAGATATAGGTAGAGACAGAAGTGATGTGACCACAAGCCCAGGAATGCCAGGGCAGCTACCAGAAGCTGGAAGAGGCAAAGGATGGATTTTCCCTTAGAGCAATAGGGGGGCACAGCCCAACTAAATTTCAGACTTCTAGCTTCCAGAAATGTGAGAGAATAAATTTGTATTGTTTTATGCCACCAATTTGTGAAGATTTATCATAGCAGTCTCAGGAAATTAATACATGGTTCATTTTTAGAAATAAACCTTCTATAAAAATGTCTCCCCCCCTCCAAAAAAAGTAAGTTAGTGGAAAATATTCAAGTCAGAGAATTAGATAGTAATAACTGCATCAGAAGTATACTAGTTTTTTTAAAAGATGTTAATTCCAACTCTCAAATATCATCTACCGCCTCAGAATTTCAAGGAGTAGAGGGCAAGAATAGTTGTAGGAAACAGACAAAATTTGAAATGGCAAACTTTTTGGATTCATTGCCAAATCAGAGTAAAAGTTGATATGGACAACTTATGGTAAAAGGACCTCATGTAAAGGCAACACAATCTTCTAATTAACAGCCACGAGAATGTGGAAGTCTTTCACTGAAGATTTAATTTGCTACAGAATTCTCATCCTGCCCTACTGCACAGAGCTCCACTGGCTCTTTGTGAGAGTAATAATAATGTAAGCATGTACTCATTGCTTATAACAGCTAGCAAATGGTTAATTAATTTTCCATCACATGAAATATTCTCAACAACCCTGTGAAGTAAATTTACTTTTAAAATGTTTTGAAAGTGAAAAGATAAATAGACCTAAAACATTTAAGTAACTTGCCTCAAATCACACACCAGTCAAGTGGTGAAACCACAATTCACATCTAATAGTTAAGATTCCATAATACATTCTCTTAACTACTATGTTGTATGGAAAACACCTGACAATAGAAAGTTT
The DNA here is from genome assembly GCF_009873245.2 of Balaenoptera musculus. Classification (NCBI taxonomy): domain Eukaryota; kingdom Metazoa; phylum Chordata; class Mammalia; order Artiodactyla; family Balaenopteridae; genus Balaenoptera; species Balaenoptera musculus. The sequence continues at coordinate 59,734,386 of NC_045794.1, forward strand.
ACAACATGCTTTTGTTATTGGAATAAGACTGATCTGGCCTTCAAAATTCTGGAAACTTTTGAAATATTCCACGGTCACTCTTAAAGAGGGGAAGTCTTTTTAACTGATATTGCCCACTGATACATGTATGAACTAAGGAATGTTGAGTAGATTTGCACCATTTCAATGTGAGTTGGGGACCTGTACTGTCTTTTCCTCTACATCTCTTCTTGGAGAATTATTTAATGCATCACCCACTTAACAAATTATAGTAAACATTTTTGGTTACAGTGTGAAGAATCTTGCTAGTGTCAGAAGAATGTGGCAGTATAGATACAAAATCCAGTTTGTTGAACTTAACACATTCTTTTGCTTATTTTAAACTCTTTGACTTCTGAACACAGTTGTTATTGTTTCTTGCATGGTTCCTGACTTCTGGAAATTGAGAAAAATATTGAACCTTGTTCTAGCTGAGACTTGCATATAACCCAAAGGTCAAGTCAAATTTTCTCTCCTGGATACATGTAACATATTAGTCAATTACTGAACCTTCCACGGATTGCACACCCTGAGTTTTCTTAAGGTCACAGTTTTTTAAAGGGACCAGTTTAAGTCCTTTCTCAAAATTGCTCTTCAAGTTTTGTCTTGAATCAGTTTTATTTCTCCTGAGATTCATTCACTTTTAGGTGTTTTAGATGACTCCCTTCTTTCTATCATCCCCAAACCTATATTTATCCTGGGTTTAATATATATTTTATATTATTCTGTCTACTCATCACATATTAGCAACAGGACAATTCAAAAATATAAAGCTATAATTAAAAAGTGAGGACATTTACATATGAATATCACTTACCTTTGTATATAAATGCTATTACAATTCTAATACACATATATCTAAAATGACTCCTTGGTTCTGTTGTTTTATGGAACCTAGTGTGCCACTTTAAAAGTCTAAGCCATCTATGAAAAATGGCTTACTTTTTCTCATCTGTCAAAGAGAAAGACATTTCCCTTTAATATCTTTCTGGGATCCTTCTAAGGGCAAAGTCGTTTCACACTTTATGTGCATCGAACCTAACCTTTGTCAGACATCTATTCTAGCTGTTACTTCTGCCCTCCCTCTTAGCCTTTGTCTTCTCTTGTTTTGTTTGCCCACATTGATGTCACCTGCACCAATCTGCTTCTGTCAGCTTTCTTCTTAACTTCCTATACAACAGCAATGTGGCAGAGACTCCTAGTAAATCCCCAAATAACTGTTTCTCTTCGCTCTCAATGTAATAAAATCTTCAATTATTAGCAGAATCATATGGCTGTCCATAATAAAGACAGCATTGCCTGGTTTTTCTTCAAAGTGTGTATGACTGTGTGACTAAGTTTTGGCTAATGATATATGAATCTAAGGAATATATGCAAATTTCAAGACATACTTTATACCTTTCCTATCCTCTTTCCTCCTTGCCCCATGACCTAGTTAAACTGTGGAAGACCTAAAAAGCCATCTGGATCACGTGGACAAGTGTTACCTCCTAAGGACAGCAGAACAAAATTATGGGATTTTAAAATTCTGCTGTGAAGTCACTATCCAAGCCTTAAACTGCTTATGCCATTACATGGGTAGAAAATAAACTATTACCATATTTAAAACATTGTTATTTTGGCTCCTGCTTGGGTGATGGACCAAACATTTAATACAGGCAGTAATCCACATTGGTCTCCCACATCTTGGGGCTGCTGATGTTCCTTTTGCTGCTTTCTTTGTGCTTCAATTTCTAGCTCTGGATTCCGAGTTCTCTAATGTGATTCACATGGATACTGCAACCCTCTTCAGGACATCCACATGGTAATTAGGAGCTGATTGTGACTTCCACTGCCCCTCTTGCTCTCCATCTGCTAGAAGGAGGTAGAGAGCAGAGAGATCCCTAGAAAAAAAAATCCCATGGAGCACTAGAGACAGGGTTTCTTTTAATTTTGCTAAACACTGGTTTCTCTCCAAGGGCCCATAAGAAACTTTGTACTTTGAGAAACTGCTCACTTCTCCTTAGTCCCTGTTACTAGTTCAAGTACATAATGCCACACTTTTTATTTTCATATATATTCTCCCTCTCTCAGGTCCCTGGTCCTCTCTGTTATTTATTATAATTTCCATTGGGACACATTCTAACTCTTTCTAAGTGATATCTCTATATCTAAACCTGTGAACAATTTTGAGGTATTTCCTATAGAAATTTTTAGTCCCTCAAAGTCAGGAAATATGGCTAAATACCACAAATAGGAGGGTATTTACTATTTACATATCAGTTATACATGAGTCTCTGAAATACCCTGGCTGAGAAGGCCCTGCTACCCATATTTATTTGGAGAAATTATTATTTATCACAGAATGCCAATGAGAGTATAGGCAACAGAAAAAGAAATAAAAATCACCAAGTTGGCTTTACTATTGAAGATATCTTATAAATACATAATATAAATTTTGGGTCTGCTACTTAATACACATATTTCTTTGCATAAGTCATCTAAACTCTCTAAACTTCAGTTTCTGATTCTACAAAATAAAGACATGAGCCTCGCTTATTCTGTAGGCTTATTGTGAAGATAAAATAGGAAAAAATATTTATGAGAGGAATTTGTGAATTGTGAAAAAAAAAGCCTACATATTTGGGGATTTATTATAGCATCAAAACTTCTTGCCTTTTGTAATTTTAAAATGGTAAGTTACTTTTTATCTTATTAAGTTCCAGTTTAAGTGCTTTATAGTATATTAAGCCAATTAGTGTGTCAGTAATCATATATTTTATGTTTTGAGTAATTATTCAGTCCTTTAATAAACACTAGCATGTACTATGTATGAAGTATAGTAAGTTAAATGAGAGATTGTTGTATTCAATAATTAAATATTATTAAATTATTAAATTCCAATACAGCATACATTAAAAAAGAAATAGATAATGGCAATGCAAGTTGTGATATTCAATGACAGAGTTAAATTTAGGATGTTCTTGGAACATAAAGATTTCCAGGAGAAAAAAGGCATTTTGACTTCTTGACAGATGTTGTGCAGATCCCGAAATGAAGGAAGAGGTGTGTTAGTTATCAATAGCTTTGATCCAAGTGACTTGAACCTAAATACATCTAACTAAAAAAAAAAAAAAAGTAGAAAACATATAGTGTTACATAATTGAATGTTCCAGGGATAAACTTCTTTTAGTCACCATTGGGATAGAAATTCAAAAATATCATCAAGGTTGTCTATCTCTGCTGCTTTCTTTTGTACTGATTTTATTCTCCATTAATATTTCCCTGTGTGGTCTGTAAATGGCTACCAGCAGTTCTAGGGATAAATATTCATTACAGCTAAAGGTATTAAGAAAAGACAGCATTATCTCATGATTGGCTTTGGCAAAGACTTGGAGAGGACTTGCTATCACCTTAGTTTGGATCACATGTCCATCCATGAGCCATTACTGTAGGCAAGGGCATGTGTTCTCTGATTGCCCAGCCTGAGTACTATGCACATCCTCAGACTGTTGAATCAGATTTAGGTTAAAGAGAACTTCTTCAAGTGGAAAAGGGTTAATTACTACAAGGAGTTTTATGTGTGTATTTATGTATGTTTGTAATGGTTTCCTTAATGTCTCACTCCTCTAGGCAATAACTTTGGCCAGGGACTTTGTGCATTCTGTTTACCTCTCCATACCTATGGGTTTCACTGTGCCTGATACATGGGAAAGGTTTAATAAATATTCGTTTAATGAATTAAAGAATGAGTGAAAAGCAGAGAGCCACCTGATATGAAGGAAGAAATTGAAATTTATATGAAGAGTAACACATTTACCTATACATATTCCTATAATTTTCTTTGTATCTCTATATCTAAAAAACTCTGTTTGAAATCTTTCATCAGAGACTGTACTGGTATCAATATACTTCTTGAATAATTAATATTTTTTACTTCAATGTATAATTTAATTAAATTTATAATTTAATTTTTAATTTAAAAATTTATGTTTTGGCAGCAGTTTAACAAGTTAAAAATTCTCAAAGGCATAAAATTTATGTGTCCATCTCTTCAGTTTAGACAGTTTTATTAGCTTGTAACAGAAGTTCTGGATTAAGCAGTACATTGGGTTGATCAACATGAGCTTGTCTTTTTTATGATTAAAAAAATGATCAAATTAGTAATTTCATAAGGCTCAAGTGTAGATAATTTACTGGCTCACACAACTTAAAAATCTACAGGTAGACCTGGCATGTTTTCAATATTCTGCCCTTATGAGGTTGGTTTCATCCTAAGGCTCCCTTTGTGATACTAAGATAAATGCCACCAGCCTTTAGGACTACATCCTTCCTCATTCTTCTCAGTTAGAAAGAGGGGATATTTAGTTCACCATAGTCCCCCACAAAAATCCTGAGATGTACTCTGGACTTGCAAAATTCAGCCCATAACACTGGCTTAGCTGTGATATATAAATCCCACCAGTGAAGCCAGAAGGGGAGTCAGTCTCCACAAAACCATATGGATCCCCAAACTAAAGTCTGGCATAACAGAAATGGGGATGGGAGAAGGATGCCGTGAATACAATGGAAATTATTCACTATTCTGTCTCTAAAATTTTTTAATGTACTAATAATTAATCTAGCTAAAGTAGGAAAAATGAGTCCTGGCATAATTCCTGGGATTTCTGGATGATTGATATATATCATTTTGGCTATTTTATTTTTCTTTTTGAGAGGATTTTTAAAAAATACTGTGTCTTTGATTCAGGGTTTTATAAGCAAGAGTGATTTAATATTTACCCATTATATATGTACCAGATCTTAAGGTGAAGAACAAAAGCAAAATCCTATTTGGCTGTGATCATGAGCGAACTTCAAATGGGCAGGAGAAAACTATTTCCAATCAAATGGGACAAAGGAAATCTAAGGGAAAGAGAAGAATGGGTCCATTGGAATAGTTGTACAAATACCTTCATTAAAGGAAACATATAACATTTTAATAATATTTTCCTCAGAATCAATATCTATGTTCTATTCTGAGGGCTTAGAGTTGAGAACACTGCAGATATTTCTTGGCGATACATTATAGTTAATATAAGGATTGTTATAAACAGAGTCTTCTTATAGTAAAAGAAACTGGCAGAAATCAAATTTTTGTGTAAAAATTACCCAGCTCTCCAGGCTCAGTTCTAGAACAAGTTGGAAACTGAGGTCAAAGACCTGAATTCAGCCATTCAAAATTAATGGCCACCTAGTAGGGGACAGATATTAAAGCTGTATATTTGGGTTGATTTATAAACAAAGGATTCTATCTGCCACTATCTACTCCATAGCCAGTAAATGAGACACCAAAGCAATTCCAGGTTAGGCCCACATTAACCCACCAGAGTTATGCTAGGCTGTGCTTATACTTAAAATTAGATTTTGGGGAAAAGTGGAAAGAGGTCAGGCCTGGAAAATAATTGAAAAAAATAGGCCAGATATCTGGATTAAAATATATATGCTAGAAAAATGTATACTAATTTGTTGTCATGGGGAATGTGGAGGATCTTTTTACAGCCTACAGAGCCTTCTAGAGCATTCTTTTAAACATGTCTGAATACATATTCTACTCTACATTATTCCCATGAGACACAGTGGGTAAAAGGAACCAAAAGAACATGAAGCACATGCTGCCTGCTGTGCCATGAGTAATAAAGTATTCTGTACCTGAGTCAGGAGTCTTGTGTCTTCTGCCAGGATCCTTGAAACCATAGTAAGCTAACCTGTTAGCTTCTGCCAGGATCCTTGAAACCATAGTAAGCTAACCTGTTAGCTTGCAAGTGGTTTAAAATCTAAATCCTTCACAGTCCTTGGCATATTGATGGTGTTATTTAACATCCTCACCTCAGCAGTCAAATATTGCCTAAAAAAATACTTCCCACATTTGCATCTTAAAACTTTTGATATTGTAATAGAGGAATTTATAATGCCATACCCTATAAATTACCTTTCCCATGAAACCTTCACTAGTGCTACGTTCTGAATTAATTACTGCTATTCTTTCTCTCTTTAGAACTTTGCAGTTAATACATCATTTAATTAATCCTACTCTTTTTAACATTAATTTTGTGTACGATGTCTTTCCATTCGATTGTGAATAACTTGTGGGGAAGAGTGGCATTTTCTTCATATATGATTTGCCAAAGCACCTTGCCCAGTGCTTCGTCCAAATATAGTATAGGATGGAGTTAAGATGGCAGAGGAGTAGAAGGATGTGGAGTTCATCTCTCTCCACAGATGCATCAGGAATACATCTATAGATGAAACAACTCTCACAGAACACCGGATGAGCACTAGCAGAAGACCTTGGACACTGGAAAGGACTATAAAGATCACTGCATAACTGGGTAGGATGAAAAAAAGAAGGGAGAAGGAGGAGGAGAGGAAGCGGGATGGGACCTGCACCCTGGGGCAGGGGAGCAGAAGCATAAGAGAAGTTCCCGTATTCGGGGAAACCCCCTCTCTGACGGGGAAACGCCCTCTCCAATGGGGAAATCGATTGGGACAGAAGGGAAACATTTGAGGCTGTCAGAAGAGGGTGAAGCAGCTGACCTGTGGCAGACGGGACAGAGTGAGAAATACACAGATGGTCCATACCATGGCCCTACATGCCCTGTACAGGGACATGCGTTCACAGGTGTGCAAGGAGGCTGGGAGCTGGACTGTGGGGATTGGAGAACAGGCCCAGAGCAAGAACTGCTGTTGGCTGTGGGGAGATGGACTGAGGGGATGGGAAGGAGGAAATCCGCCACAGCGAATGCCTACGGAGGAAGACCGGACTGCCATGGAAGCAGGGCACTACTGCTGAGTCACATACAGGGGGAGGAGCCACTATTGTAACCTCTCTCTCCCCACACACCAGCACCTGCTGATGGACAATAAAAGAAGCCCTCTCAGGGATGGCTCTCGTGCGCTGGCTGCCGAGCAATAAAATAAGCCCCCTCAGGGCTGGCCCTCGCATGCCTGCTGTGGGGCGCCAGAAAAGGCCCGGCCAGGGTTGGCCTTCATGTGTTTTATGCTGGGCACCAGAAAAGGCCCTCAGTAGGGCCATATCTCTTGCGCCCATGGCCGCCGGCTTCCCTACGCATTTGGTGCCACTGGGGCTCCCACAATCCAAGCAGTCATACCACCTCTGCACCCTTTCCTCACTGGGACAGACCCAAGAGCTCCAAGGCAGCCTCAGGACCAGACTCCTGTGGGTGGACCACACACAGAGGTGGGGATAAAAACCAAAGCTGAACCCCAGGGATGGGGTGACTAAGGAAGAAGATCAAAAATCTTTCCATTAGCTGAACAAGCTGCAGAATAAATACCCACAATCAGCTAGGTAGACCCTGTGTCTATGGAATATCTGAGTAGACAAAAAGTGTTTCCACAAATGAAAATGGTCTAGCTCTGGCAGCTGTGGACTTTGAGGGCAAGCACATGCAGGAACTGGGCCAGATCAGAGTCTGAGTGGTCCCCACAGGGCCCACAGCAGGTCCAGAGACCAACCCAGAAACAGAGGAGGGCCTCTTGGGGAGGCAGGGGTGGGCTGTGGCTCATGGCACATGCAAGAACACTTCCAGCTGAGACCCCAGGGAAACATAATTATTACTATTCATTTTACAATGTTTTGATTCATTCTGTTGTTGGTTCTGGCTTTTTTGTTTGTTTGGTTTTTTCTTTTTTTATGTTTGTTGTTGTTTTCATATTTTTTTATTTAGTCTTTGGGGATTTTTTGTTTTATAACTTTTTTATTTTTATTTTTTAAATATATTTATATTTTTACTTTGCTTTTCAATTATTCTGTGTACTTTTCCCTTATGTTTTTGTTCTTCTTTTTCTTTAACATATTTTTAATTTTTTTATATTTCCATTTCTACTTTGCTTTTCTGTTGTCCTGTGTTTTTTTCCTTTTTATTTTATTTTATTAATTTAAAAAAAAATCATTTTTATTGGTTTGTTCAGTTTCCTTGCTTTATTCTTCAGTTGGCACTGAAGAATCCAGCACTGGATGCCTCACACCAAACAACAAACAAGACAGTAACACAAAACTACCCAGCAGCACACAGACTACCTAAAGTCACAGTAAGCTCACAGACACCCCAAAACACACCACCTGAACAAATCCCTGCTCATCAGAGGGAAAAGACTAAGCTCCATCAACCAGAACGCAGGGAGCACTACCTCCCATCAGGAAGCTTATGCAAGCCACTGGACCAACTTCATCACCAGGGGCAGAGAACAGAAGCAAGAGGAACTTCGACCCTAGAGCCTAGGGAAAGGAAACCTCAAATACTGTAAATTAGACAAAATAAGAAGACAGAGAAATATCTTGCGGGCAAAGGAGTAAAATAAAAACTCACAAGACCAAATAAATGAAGAGAAAATAGGCAGTCTACCTGAAAAAGAATTCAGAGTAATGATAGTAAAGATGATCCAAAATCTCAGAAATAGAATAGAGAAAACACAAGAAATGTTTAACAAGGACCTAGAAAAACTAAAGAGCAAACAAACAGTAATGAACAACACAATAACTGAAATTAAAAATACTCTAGAAGGAATCAATAGCAGAATAACTAAGGCAGGAGAATGGATAAGTGAGCTGGAAGGCAGAATGGTGGGAATAATGGCCACAGAGGAGAAAAAAGAAAAAAGAATGAAAAGAACAGAAGACAGCCTCAGAGACCTCTGGGACAACATTAAGTGCACCAACATTCGAATATAGGCATCTGAGAAGAAGAAGAAAGGGTCTGAGAAAATATTTGAAGAGATTATAGACAAAAACTTCCCCAACATGGGAAAGTAAATAGTCAATCAAGCCCAGGAAGCACAGAGAGTCCCATATGGGATAAACCCAAGGAGAAGCATGCTGAGAAACATATTTATCTAACAAAAATTAAACACAAAGAAAAAATATTAAAAGCAGCAAGAGAAAAGCAACAAATAACATACAAAGGAATGTCCAATAAGTTAACAGTTGATCTTTCAGCAGAAACTCTACAGCCAGAGGGAGTGGCAAGATATATTTAAAGTGATGAAAGGGAAAAACCTACAACCAAGATTCCTCTACCCATCAAGGATCTCATTCAGATTTGACAGAGAACTCAAAAGCTTTACAGACAAGCAAAAGTTAAGAGAATTCAGCACCACCAAACCAGCTTTACAACAAATGCTAAAGGAACTTCTCTGGACAGGAAACACAAAAGAAGGAAAAGACCTACAACAATAAACCAAAAACAATTAAGAAAATGGTAATAGGAACATGCATTTCAATAATTACCTTAAATGTAAATGCATTAAATGTTCCAACCAAAAGACACAGACTGCCTGAATGGATACAAAAACAAGACCCTTATTTATGCTGTCTACAAGAGCCCCACCTCAGACCTAGGGACATATACAGACTGAAAGTGAAGGCATGGAAAAAGATATTCCATGCAAATGGAAATCAAAAGAAAGCTGGAGTAGCAATACTTATATCAGAAAAAATAGACTTCAAACTAAAGACTATTACAAGAGACAAGGAAGGACACTACATAATGATCAAGGGATCAATCCAAGAGGAAGATGTAACAATTGTAAATATCTATGCACCCAACATAGCAGCACCTCAGTACATAAGTCAAATGCTAACAGCCATAAAAGGGGAAATCGACAGTAACACAATAATAGTAGGGAACTTTAACACCCCACTTTCACCAATGGACAGATTATCCAAAATGAAAATAAATAAGGAAACACAAGCTTTAAATGACACATTAAACAAGATGGACTTAATTGATATTTATAGGACATTCCATCCAAAAAAAAACAGAATACACTTTCTTCTGAAGTGCTCATGGAACATTCTCCAGGATAGATCATATCTTGGGTCACAAATCAAGCCTTGGTAAACTTAAGAAAATTTAAATCGTATCAAGTATCTTTTCTGACCACAATGTTATGAGACTAGATATCAATTACAGGAAAAAAATTGTAAAAAAACACAAATACATGGAGGCTAAACAATATGCTACTATATAACCAAGAGATCACTGAAGAAATCAAAGAGGAAATCAAAAAATACCTAGAAACAAATGGCAATGAAAACACGACGACCCAAAACCTATGGGATGCAGCAAAAGCACTTCTAAGAGGGAATCTTATAGCAATAAAATCCTACCACAAGAAACAAGAAAAGTCTCAAATAAACAACTTAACCTTACACCTAAAGCAATTAGAGAAAAAAACAACAACAAAAAAACCAAAGTTAGCAGAAGGAAAGAAATCATAAAGATCAAACAGAAATAAATGAAAAAGAAAGAAGGAAATGATTGCAAAGATCAATAAAACTAAAAGCTGGTTCTTTGAGAAAGTAAACAAAATTGATAAACCATTAGCCAGACTCATCAAGAAAAAAAGGGAGAAGACTCAAATCAACAGAATTAGAAATGAAAAAGGAGAAGTAACCACTGACACTGCAGAAGTACAAAGGATCATGAGAGATTACCATATGCAACTATATGCCAATAAAATGGACAACCTGGAAGAAATGGACAAATTCTTAGAAAAGCACAACCTTCTGAGACTGAACCAGGAGGAAATAGAAAATATAAACAGACCAATCACAAGCACTGAAATTGAAACTGTGATTAAAAATCTTCCAACAAACAAAAGACCAGGACTACATGGCTTCACAGGCGAATTCTATCAAACGTTTAGAGAAGAGCTAACACCTATCCTTCTCAAACTCTTCCAAAATATAGCAGAGGGAGGAACACTCCCAAACTCATTTTATGGGGCCACCACCACCCTGCTACCAAGACCAGACAAAGATGTCACAAAAAAAGAAAATTACAGGCCAGTATCACTGATGAACATAGATGCAAAAAATCCTGAAAAAAATACTAGCAAACAGAATCCAACATCACCTTAAAAGGATCATACACCATGACAAGTGGGGTTTATCCCAGGAATGCAAGGATTCTTTAATATATGCAAATCAATCAATGTGATACACCATATTAACAAATTGAAGGATAAAAACCATATGATCATCTCAATAGATGCAGAAAAAGCTTTTGACGAAATTCAACACCCACTTATGATAAAACTCTCCATAGGCAGAACACTCTCTGACATAAATCACAGCAAGATCCTCTTTGACCCACCTCCTACAGAAATGGAAATAAAACAAAAATAAACAAATGGGACCTAATGAAACTTAAAAGCTTTTGCACAGCAAAGGAAACCATAAACAAGATGAAAAGACAACCCTTGGAAAGGGAGAAAATATTTACAAATGAAGACACTGACAAAGGATTAGTCTCCAAAATATACAAGCAGCTCATGCAGCTCAATATCAAAAAAACAAACAACTGAATCCAGAAATGGGCAGAAGACATAAATAGATATTTCTCCAAAGAAGATGTACAGATTACCAACAAACACATGAAAAGATGCTCAACATCCCTAATCATTAGAGAAATGCAAATCAAAACCACAATGTGGTATCACCCCACACCGGTCAGAATGGCCATCATCAAAAAAATCTAGAAACAATAAACGCTGGAGAGGGTGTGGAGAAAAGGGAAGAGTTTGCACTGTTGGTGGGAATGTAAATTGATACAGCCACTATGGAGAACAGTATGGAGGTTCCTTAAAAAACTAAAAACAGAACTACCATACGACCCAGCAATCCCACTACTGGGCATATACCTGGAGAAAACCATAATTCAAAGAGTCATGTACCACAATGTTCATTGCAGCACTATCTACAATAGCCAGGATATGGAAGCAACCTAAGTGTCCATCGACAGACAAATGGATAAAGAAGACGTGGCACATATATACAATGGAATATTACTCAGCCATATAAAGGAATGAAATTAATTTATTTGTAATGAGGTGGATGGACCTAGAGACTGTCATACAGAGTGAAGTAAGTCAGAAAGAGAAAAACAAATATCGTATGCTAACGCATATATATGGAATGTAAAAAAACAGTACTGAGGAACCTAGTGGCAGGGCAAGAATAAAGATGCAGACGTTGAGAACAGACTTGAGGACACAGGGTGGGAGGGGAAGCTGGGATGACGTGAGAGAGTAGCACTGACATATACACACTACCAAATGTAAAATGGATGGCTAGTGGGAAGGTGCTGCATAGCACAGGGAGATCAGCTCCATGCTTTGTGACCACCTAGAGGGGTGGGATAGGAAGGGTGGGAGGGAGGCTCAAGAGGGAGGGGATATGGGGATATGTGTATACATACAGCTGATTCACTTTGTTGTACAGCAGAAATACAACATTGTAAAGCAATTATACTCCAATAAAGATGTAAAAATTAAATTAAAATGAAATAAATATAGTATAACATATACTTTTGAATTATCAAAGATAATTTTATTATTAAAATAAATTCCTTAATTTTGATTTGATTAAACAATACATTATGTAACACTTTAGCATTTTCAAAGGACTCTCATATATTATCTAATGTAATTAATTTTATTCTAACCTTCCTGTGTAATAGGAGTTTTATATATAAGGAGAAAATGGACTGCATGGACCCAAGTCTTCTGATTTCTAGCTTTGGAATTTTCATTACTGTGAAAACTACCTAGTTGTTTGTTTCATTTCAAACTTTGTAAACAGATAGTAAATAAAGTTGGCATTTTTAAAAATTTGTTTTCTCTCTCATGTGCCTCTAGGCTTTCTTCTAGAAAAGTCCAAAGCCATTATTCAATTTAAGAAATGTTACAAAAGAAAGATACTAAAAAGGTCTGGATCTGTATGTTATGATCTGTCTACGAAGAAACAGGCAGTTATTTTTGTGTGCAAAAGTGAAGAAAAAGATTAAAATTATGATAATAAAGAGTAATGCTAACACAACATTAGAGCAGATTAAAAGTCAGAAATGAGGATTTTATGTTAAAACATGTCATGTTGTAAAATCATGTAAATTTTCTACTGTAATTATTATTATTCTTTTAATCCCCACTTGATAATGCTCTTCATAATCACTACACAATTCCCAAAGGAGAACAGACATGAGTACAATTAACAAGAAATAATAGGGTCTAGAACATATTATGCTGGTTCTTGCTCTTTTAACTATTACAGTAGACATGATGAATTAACATGTTTCACGGAAATATCCCAGTGCATTAGATTATTTGGTTGAAAATGAATACCTCCTCTGTTTATTGATTGTACATGCATGAATGTTTGTGTGTGTGTGTGTATGTGTGTGTGTGTGTATGTGTATTTGGAAGGGGTCAGAAGGTAAAAAGGAGAATTTTTGAGTATGTAGCAGTATTTACCAACACAGCCAATTATTTTGAATCACAATCAAAAGTCGAAAATGAGACATGATATTGATTAGAGTACTTTGTTTGGTAACACCAAATTAATCATGTATTACCTCTGGATTAGAAAATATCCAGGGTAATTTACAAAATACATTTTTGTATTTTACAACAGAAATAATAAAAGAACTGAGAGTGTTAAGTAGCTTGTTATGATCAAAAACTGAACAAAACATTAAAATAGTACTCTGTGATCTAGAAATTCTTCATATTTTTTCTCTAAAATTTACTTAAATATTTTGCATATGTTACTGAGCTATTGTAGAATATGAGTGTGCAATTTCAGGGAAAATAATTTTCCCAAAATATAGGCAGAGTAACAATGTCACTAAATAATTGTAAGAAATCTTATCTATGGGGAAATAATTTTTTTAACTATGCATTTGCTTTTATAGTGATACTTTTTTTGAGATACAAGACTAATTAGAGTAGTAAAATAATACATTTTTCTAATTAATAATTTTGAAGTAAAATTTATTTGATAATATATCCCCTGGGGAAAAAAAAGCTGAGTGTGCTTAAATAATCCCTTATGTGTACACATATTTTTAGGACAGGGGACTATCACTTAATTGCATTGCTAAATCTGGATCATGTGAATAAATAAGACAGATTTATTTCATGAGTTTAAATAAGAGAATCGGGGCTTCCCTGGTGGCACAGTGGTTAAGAATCCGCCTGCCAATGCAGGGGACACGGGTTCGAGCCTTGGTCTGAGAAGATCCCACATGCCGCGGAGCAACTAAGCCCGTGAGCCACAACTACTGAGCCTGTGCTCTAGAGCTCATGAGCCACAACTACTGAGCACGTGTGCCACAACTACTGAAGCCCACGTGTCTAGAGCCCATGCTTTGCAACAAGAGAAGCCACCACAATGAGAAGCCTGCACACCGCAATGAAGAGTAGCCCCCACTTGCCACAACTAGAGAAAGCCCGTACACAGCAATGAAGACCCAACACAGCCAAAAATAAATAAATAAAAAATAAATAAATTTTTTTAAAAAAGAGAAAATAAAAATAAAAATAAAAAAATAAATAAGAGAATTGACACTAAAATGGCAGCATAGCCCAGGCTGGATACAAGTGATGTGGGGTGGTACTCTGTATCTTCCAGGCCCCTTCTGAAAGATGAAGCCACCACTCAGCAAGAAATGAACCTTAATTAGAAGATGCAAAAACAGGTTCTTGGATCTTAACTTCACTCTTTCCTTATACTCTATATTCAATTCATCAGAAAATCTTTTTTTTTACCCCCTTCTCCCTTTAAAATATATCTGGAATTTGAACTCTTCTCATCACATCAGTTAAATCCTGGCCAAGTCATTATTATCCTTTGTCTTATTATTGCAATATCACTCCTAACAGATACCTCTGCTTCTTTCCAACTACCCAAACAAACACACAAAAGTAGTCATTCCTTTATTTTTTAGGTCAAGTTATGCTTCTTCTCTAGTCATAACTTTATGGTATAATTCAAAGTAAAAGGCAAAGCCCTTACAATGGCCCACGAGGTCCCACACGTTCTGATCCCCTTCTACCTCTCTGATCTCAGGAACTACTCATCTAGTTTCCTTATACCTCTTTAGCCACAATGAGATAGTTGCTTTTACTGGAGCACATCAGGCACACTCCAACCTCAAGGTTTTTGATCCTCTTGTTCCTTTTGTTTGGGAAGCTCTTACTTCTTTCTCCTGTACAGCATTATCCCCTCATAATCTGGTAAAAATCCAACTGGTGTAACAGCATCTGGGGGCTATCCCAGTTCTGATGCTATACACCTGGAGTTAACATCAGAACCCACAATTTAAGAGTTAATTTCTCCATAAGACCATTCTTATTTCAGATGCCAGCTATGCTTTAGGGGTCCCTAGGCCATGTGCACTTCTGGCTATAAATTCAAGGCTTTCCCCAACTCCCTGAGATTCAATAATTAGAATGACTCACAGAACATAGAAAAGCACTATATATAGGGTGAGGTCTGGGAGGGTCCCAAATGCACAGCTTCCAATGCCTTTTCCCCATAGCCTCAGGGTGCTGCATCACCTTTCTAGTACCTCAATTTGTTCACAATCAGGAAGCTCTACTGAACCTCAGTGTCCAGAGTTTTTATTAGAGCTTTATTATGTAGACATTATTGATGAAATCAACAGCCATGTGGTTGAACTCAATCTCAGGCCTCCCCCCGCTCTGTGTAGTCTGGAATGACCCAAAGTCTGAACCCATTAATCACATGGTTGGTCTTTCTGGTGAGACCAGTCCCATCCCAAAGCTATCCAGTGGCCCACCATAAGCCACCTCATAAGCATAACAGAGACACTTCAATCACACAGGAAATTCCAAGGGTTTTAGAAGTTCTGTATCAGAAACCTGAGACAAAGAACAGAAACTTTTTTAATACTACACTTCAAATCCTCTAAGTCTTTTGTCACATTCTTAGAAATGCCCTTCCTGATCATCAGTAATAAAGAGTCTGACTTCATTTTTTCATGTTTGACTACTGACTTCTTTTGAAACTTTCACTTTTGTTCCTCTTTGGCCCTACATTTGGACAGGCTAATAAGAAAGCCCATGCATGCCTCCTTTTCTGATCCCTATGGGAAATTTAAACCTTACAAATCTCCAGCTTGCACATGGGAATCTTTCCCCAGTTCTACCCCCTAGCACTTTAAAAGTCCTAACCTAATTCCTCTGCCTTCATAAAGGCAGCCCAAGCCTTCTTCTTCCCACTCTTCTTTCCTCTGAGAGTCAGTTTGTGACTGATAAACTTTCTTCAAACTATCTTGGGGTATGGAGTGTCAACAGTCTTAATATCTGAACCACTTTTTGGGTCCCCACAATGATTCCTAGTGACATTCCCTAATTAAGGAAGATGCAAGCAGGTTCCCTGCTTGTTGACTGGGGCAACAGGGACAATGAATTCTGTGACTCTTTTCTTCCAGCAGGAGCTTGCCCACATGATAGCTCCATAAAATTCCAAAAATAAGGATGAAAGTGTTCAAACCTAGCATGATGTTATTTCTGTGCATTCTACTGGTTAAAGGAAGTCTCAAGTTAAGCCCAGATTTAAGGGGTAGAAAAAACACATTGCCAGTGGCACAGATTTAGGGAGGGAAAGCATGTTTTGCAATTAACCAGATTCATTTGCTCATTTCCTCTATAGAGGAGATCTGAAAATTCCTCCTTCCCTGTTATCTAACAAAACCAGCAAGCACATTTTGAGTACTTAACTAAGTCAGCACCAGTCAGCAAACCGTAAGCAAAAATTTCTATCAGTACTCTTTATCATTGATCTCTTCTTCCTGTATTTCATGAAAGTGAAAATAAATATTCTCTCTACCACACGTGAGTTTCCATGATTATACCTCTCTTCTTCATCCACTTACCTGAAATATCTTTTTTTCCTTCATACTAAATCACTATCTAACAAAGGTTAAATTCAACCTTATTTAATTATCTTCATTTAGGAAAGGTCTCTATGCATTATGCTTTTTTTCCCTCAATCATATCTGTTTATTAAATTACAACAGCTAAATATGTATCTTTTAAAGTTGCTTTTTTTCTTGCTTTTCCCTTATATATTAGGTCACCTGGGTTAGTTATGGAGATTCCTGCTTCTTTTGCAAATTCCTAAAACTTCTAGGTTAGTGCTTCATAGACAATGAATGGGAATAATGTCAATAACGGCTGCAGGCCAGAAGTTTGAGCTTGACATTGTATTTGCATCTCATCCCAGGAAAACTCTAATTCAATTCTCCTCGGGGTTTGATGTTATGGAAAAAGGAGGGGGGAAAAGATGTAAGTTAGAAGCCTAGATATCAAGGAAGATCTAGAGAACAAGAACAAATATACAATTAAACTTAACTAGAGGTGGTAACGGATTATTTGCAGTAGTAGTGAGACTATTTGGTAACTGAGACAATTATTTTTGGTTTAGGAATGTCAGTTTTATTAAAACATAAGAAAACAGAGTAAACTGGTATAATGTGTGCCGTGAAAAGAGAAATGACAGATAACTTGTCTGTCACAGTTTTGAGTCAAAGAAAATAAAATATGAGAATGAAAGGATATAATTAGGCTGAAAGATATTCCCAGAGTGACCAATGTTATTAAAAAAAATTTTTTTTTAGCTAAGCAGTATGTTAAAAGTCTAGTAACTTATAATCAAAATAAGTTCGAGATGAAAGAGAGTAAGAAATTGGTAAAATGACAGATAATGAATGGTTCAATTATGTTTGATTATGGCTATAGACCCTTAGAAATGAAAAGAATAGGTAGGAATGAGTAGGTAGACATATGTTAAAGTAAAATTTTCTGTTATTTTACTTTCCCCTTCCAAATCCTGTCTCCATTTTTTTTTTCTTTTGGTAACAACTTAATTCTGAAACCATCTTTTAGCTATCTTGAAATTTCTTGTTGGATTTTGTTTGACTTGATCACATGAAGATATAGCAAAAAGAAAGAAATATGAAGTTATGACACAGAAAAACAAAAGAGTCTCTTGATCTGTATTTTATAAAATATACTATTCTCTCTATTAAACTGCCAGGTAGTTTCAAAAATATTTTGTATGCTTAAGAAAATATTCCCCCTGTCTCTTTCAGTGTATGAAGCCGATATGAAGGGAAGGGAAGGAAAGTGTGATTCCTGGAGATTCCCAAGTGCTTACTTAGAAATGCTTTGCCTGTGACCATTTCTGGTGCACAAGTGATGCCCAGTTATCCTTTTAAGATAAACGACAAACACACTAGTCTCTCTTGTGCTGATTAAATTTTACTCCCCCTTGGTCTCCAGAACATTAGTTTTTAAATACACACAAATTATATATCTAAAACACCTACCATCTATATGAAATAAATGCTTCATTCATTCATTCATTTCCCCCTTAGGAACTAAAGGAAATAACAGAATAAGGCACTGAGTGGGACTTATTTCTACAAAATAGGCTAGCGGGAGCTTATGTCATAAAAATATGGGCTTACAAAAATGAAGTGTAAGTTTATTTTGTAGTCACAGGTGAGACTAGAGTTATATACGTTACATATTTATAGTGCTGTGGAAGTTTGAAGAAAAGCACATGTATTGAGTGTATACTAACAGCTGGGTGCAGTGGCTTTTATATATGTATCCATTTAATACTCTCAATGTTCCTATAATATAGGCATTACTCTTTTTATTTTACATAGAAGTAAGATTTTTTCAGGTCATAAAGCTAATATATGATGGGGCCAGTATTTGAACCATGAGTTATCTAACCCCAAAGACAATGCTCATTCCTATTAGTTTGGTGTTTCATTCAAAATATGCATTAAATCCATAAGAGGGGGAATAAAAATATGCTAAGGGTACAGAGAAACAGAAATTATTAATGGAGTTTGAGATTACTGAAGTAGTCTTGGAGGTAGGGTGTTAATATTTAACGTAGGTCAAACCAATTGGACTGAGAACGTCATTCCAGACAGAATAGAGTGCATACAAAGGCAGAGAAATGGCTTGTTTGTGGAATCATGAGATACTCCATACAGCTGGTTGTCAGGGTATGTCAGAAGGTATAAGTAAACACAAGATTGGGGGCATATAATAAAGACTAGAACCTTGAAGTTTGTATTACAGGCAAAAGGGAACCAATAGGCATTTCTTAAAAGAAAAGTATCAATAATATAGTAATAAATTGGTTGGATGATTAAATAAATTCGTACATCAAAGATCAAGTATTTTAGTCGAGATTTTTCTATTAAATGGCCTATATATTCTAGAGTTTTTCATGAGAATACTTATAAACAAAAAGTATTACCTTCAAAATGGTTCATTAACATGACAAATACAGTGGCTTATTTTTATCACAGACTATATTTTTGTAACAGTCTTCCTGAAAGTTTTATTGAAATGATGAAGTTTTCTATGATAGAGGTGTTTGATGCAACAGCTGTTTAATTGACAATTTTTAAATACCATCTTCATCTCTCTACTCATTAGTTATTCATTTTGATTTCAAAAAATAAAACCCATCTGCATTCTCTCTCCCCCATGCCCAATACCAATTTTACATTTCCTGATATGCCCAATTTTGCATTTGAAGAGGCATGTGCTTGTTATCTAATGAACAACATGTCATCTTGTTCACAGAATAGGTGACAGATCCTTTCCACTTTGCTTAGTGGTTTTCACCTAAATTACTCTTGAGAAAACACTCTTTGAAGATACAACCAGATGGTTTTTCTCACATACTCGAGGAGCAGATTGGCAGTTTTAGTTCTGTTTCAACATTTGTTGAGTGGCCATTTCCTACCTTCCCCATGGTTTAGGATGTCAGGAGATTTATGTCCAAAAACATACACAGAAGATAAATTCTTAGTAAGTTCTTCCTTAGCAAGTCATTATACAGAAGCCTGGAAGACAGAGTTCATGAACTGAGCAACTCCATAGCGCTGCAGAAATATTTCAGCTTACTGGGGTTATTTGCTGCAATTGAAATTAGGTCAAGAAGTTCCTAGAATTCATCATGCTACACCAACTGATTCAGAAGGAAGTAATGAGAATTATGAGAAATTTCAAATTACCTTAGAGAAAGCCTAAATCTCTGTTAACTGACTGTCCATAGAAATCTGGACTTCAAGGACACTTCTGGTGAGCACTCAGAAATAATTGAGGAATATGTTATTAGAAACTTGAGAAAGAGGACCCTTGTTATTTAGTGTCAGAAAGCTGAGTGTAATGGTGTCCTGAGATTATGTGGAAATCAGAACTTGTGAATAATGAACTTGGATATTTAGTTGGAGAGATTACCAAACAAAGTGTTTAAGTTTCTCCTAATTTCTCCTTGCTGTTTATAATAAAATGCAAGAGGAATTATATAAATTAAGGGAAGAATTATTCAACTAAAAGAAACCAGAACATGAAGACTTGGAAAATTCTCAGCCTACCCAGAGGACAATAAGTCCAAGTGTTCAGTTACACAAAAGGCTCTTTGAAGAGATCAAAGGTGTGACTCACATATTCCCTCAATCAAACCAGGATCCCATGGAAAGTTGAAGATCTTTGTCTTTCAGTCATCTGAACAGAAACCAAAGAGACACAGGATTATCTCAAAAATGGACAAGGCTTCCAAGTGAATCTCCTGTAGCCTCCAAAATTCTACCAGCAGGAAACAGGCTGATAAAAATATTCAACATTAAATATGTGCTACCTTTCATAAAGAAGGAATAATGACTCCAAAGGTGAAGCCTAGAGACCAGAGGTCTGAGCAGAGAACCAAGGAAAATTATTCCCAAACCTTGAAACCTAATGTAGTTTGCTTGCTTTCAGTTTAAAAATGCTTTGGACTGCTGACTCCATTTTATTCTCCATTTTCCCACTTTTTAAATAAGGATATCTGTGACTGTTGTCTATGCATGCCCTACTACTGTATGTTGGGAGCTGATAATTTATGACTTTAGTTTCATAGGTTCACAGATGGAGAGGAATTGTGCCCCAGCTGTTGTGTTTAATAGATTGTACCAAGAACTTCAGCCTCATGATGTAGATGATTTTATCAGATTATTTAGATGATGAGATTTTGAGTTTCTGAGTTGATGAGATTTAGATGTGATTTGGGATTTGAGTTGATGCTGTAATGGAAGGAGACCTTTACGGATTTAGAATGGGATGAACGTATTTTGCATTTGGGAGGGACATGAACCTTTGGGAGTCAGAAGGCAGGTGGTGATAGGCAGAATGACCTACTAAAGATATTCACGTCCTAATGCCTAGATCCCTTGAATATGCAGTATTACAGGGAAAATGAATGTAATTAAATTGATGGACCTTAAAATAGGGAGATTATCCTGGATTATCTTGGTGGGCTCAACCTAATCATATGAGTCTTTAAAAGCAGAGAACTTTCTCCAATTGGAATAAAAAATATAGGGCAGAAATAAAAGTCAGAGAGTGATTTAACCTGCCATTGTTCTCTTTGAAGATGGAGGGACCAAAATGACAAAAGATGCAGGAGACATTAAGGATCTGAGAGAAGTTCCAGACTGACAGTCTGCAAAGAAACAAGGACCTCAGTCCCACTGCTGCATGTAACTAAATTCTGTCAACAACCTGGAAACAGATTTTTCTCCCAGAGACTCCAGATAAGATCCCAGACTGGGCAAAACCTTGACAATACTTCTGACATACAGAACTTTGAAATAATACATTTGTGTTATTTTTAGCTGCTAAATTTGTGGTAATTTGGAAGAGCAGCAATGAAAAAATAATATAGCCTGTGATTCAAATGTAATGATGAAGATGTCAAATCTTCTCTCAATCTATGTCAGTGTTTACTGTTACAATGGTATCTGTCTCCACTGGAGCAAGCTTTGTGATTATGCATATACATGTGTGTGTATGAGAGACTGATGACAGTAGTGACCCCAGTTTTTCACCCTTTTCTCTATTCAAACCCTTTGCCATGTGAACATGAATTTCCTGTCACTAAAATGATCGAGTTAATTTCCGTACCCATTGATTCTGGGATCAGCCATGTGATTTATTTGGCTATCCCAATGAGGTTTAGAAGGGATGATGTGGTGAGCCAGTTTTGAGTCTAAGCCTCATAGGGAGGCTTACTTTTCCTTTGATCTGTCTTGTAATCTGTGACATTGCCAAGAGAATATGCCCAGGCTTTACTGCTATGGGTTGAGAGACATGTGGGCAGTGTCAAGTTGCCCCAGTTGTCTCAAACAAAGCCATCCTGGTTCATCTTACAGCCTAGCCACCCCCATAGCATGTGAGTGAGTCAAATAAAGTCCAGCAAAGCCACCTAACTGCACACTAGGTGATTAACAATCTCTTATTTTTGTGTACCACTATGGTTTTATCATTTGTAATGCAGAATTATCAGCCAGTAGACAACAGATATAGTGTGATTATTTATCTTTCCCATTAGACCAGGGGTCCCCAATGCCCCGGTACTGGTCTGTGGCCACTTAGGAACCAGGCCGCACAGCAGGAGGTGAGCGGTGGGCGACTGAGCGAAGCTTCATCTGTCGCTCCCCATCGCTCCTCATCGCTCGCATTACCGCCTGAACCATCACTTGCATTACCACCTGAAACACTCCCCCACGCCAATCTGTGGAAAAATTGTCTTCCACGAAACCGGCCCCTGGTGCCTAAAAGGTTGGGGACTGCTGCATTAGACTGTAAGCTCCAGAAGGGTAGGGAAAATAGGTCTATTCACTATTTTATTCTCAGAATCTAACACTAACTGTGACTTTTTAATGTGTATTTGTTCAATTTAATTAAATTTCTTTTGATCCTTAAAATTTAGTGAAGTCAGAGTAAGTTAGCAATTGCTATTATTTTCAAGATTATGGAGAGTTTAACTGAATAACAAGAAGGTTATTTGACTTTTCCAACATCATCCTGCCTGAAAAGAATTCAAAAGGACTTCCCATGAATTCTCAGAGTTGGGGGTGGAGAGGAAGTCTTTGCTGTCACTGGTTTTGATTTATTATTCAAGCACCCTATTCCAATGCCTTTTAGAGAGTGGATTAGAAAAAGGCCCTCTTAAAATTGGGATAATTTGTTTTAACTAAAATTTCTCTATATTGTGCATCCTACTTGCTTTTTTAGGTTTCTATGAACCACCTAACTCTTGGGTATATAATTCTGGCTTAAGAACAAGTCAATAATCTTTAGGTGGCTAAAGAGGGTTTGAGAAGCAAAAAGTCAAACTTTACTATTTTTTTTTTAATCGACCTGAAATGCTTTTATTTATTTATTTATTTAGTTAGTTAGTTAGTTAGTTAGTTAGTTAGTTATGGCTGTGTTGGGTCTTTGTTTCTGTGCGAGGGCTTTCTCTAGTTGCGGCGAGCGGGGGCCACTCCTCATCGCGGTGCGCGGGCCTCTCACTATTGCAGCCTCTCCCATTGCGGAGCACAGGCTCCAGACGCGCAGGCTCAGCAATTGTGGCTCACGGGCCTAGTCGCTCCGCGGCATGTGGGATCTTCCCAGACCAGGGCTCGAACCCGTGTCCCCTGCGTTGGCAGGCAGACTCTCAACCACTGCGCCACCAGGGAAGCCCCAAACTTTACTATATTTATCTTGCTTCTGTGTAAATGATATTTTTGAATGTCAGTAGCATATTAAAAACTAGAGATACCTCAAAGTCCTCTTCTTCTCCCTTCAATTACCATCTCATAACTCATCTTATGCATGGGAAGCAGTAGTTACAGTGTTCAGAAGGACAAAATGTAATCTAAACTCATAATTAGACGACAGTGCTATGGGTGGAGGTTCTAAGGAGAAAGGTTCAGAAATTAGAAATAAAATTGGATTACAGAAAAATGTTCTTCTGACTATTTGACACTTACTCTTAGCTTATGGCTCTGTTCTTATCTCTCATACTTTCCTTAGAAATGGAAAAATACAACAGAAAGAAAATTTTTTCCTGCTCAAGAAGATGTCCCTTTCCCATTCTCTAGTTTTAAAAGGCTAGTTGGAAATTAGCATGAAGCCTAGAGGAAAGGAGGTGGGTGATGGGATGTTTGGGGCTGGGATGTTCTCAGCCTGAGAGAGAAACTCTTTCCCTTGGATTAAGCTTTTGAGGTTTTCTTGTCATTAAAATATTAACACACAGAGGACCCTACAGCTGCCCTTCCAAGTTGTCTAGGCTTCAGGTCAGAAGAGAAAAAGTACAACTGATACTTTATTCATAGTCTAATCCAATTCCTCCATACTAGAATATCAGGTAACGAATCTGAGTTCATTGTCTCCATCCCACAAAGCATGGATAATGACCAAGAATGGTACCTGTACTCGTCTATCAGAGGACTCTCTTTTTCCTAATAAACAAGTAGATGCTTTACATTTGCAGTTTTTCATAAATTATACAAAAGTTTCACATATAATATGTTACTTGATATAATAACTTCTTGAATATATTGTTGTTACTTTATGATTTTGGAGACTCTGACTTGGAGTAGTTGACTTTCCTAAAAACACACCATCTTGGCATAATCTAATCTCTACTCATCTAAACAAAAAAGTCTAATATTTCATTCTGTCTAATGCAGCTATTTTCCTAGTATCTCACTCAAGCTTTGCTTATATCAACAGAATAAATTTTTAGTTGGACAATCAGAATTAGATATAGTCAGTTCATCCCATTAGGTGATCTTAGCTCTTTCAGTCACAATGTGAGTAGTTGAGTTTCACTTTCGACACTGTGATGTCCTGCTTGTTTATACATGTGTTATTGAATTGAATCATTTAGTTTATTGGCTCAGGTGTTCATCTTTGAGAAACCAAAGTAAAACCCTAAAAATTATTTTTAAACTTTTGTCTTTTGTCTAGGCTCTATTTATTTTTCTTGGCTCTACTATTTTTTTTCCCTTGTATTCTTTTATAATCTTCTTAGAGCAAAATATAATAATTTCTTTTTTTTTCCATCACCATTGCTAAAGCTCAATTCCAATTTGTATTGAACAGCGTTGCATATTGGCAACAGTAATGGCCTGAAGCCCAAGGTCTGCACAGAAAATGTTATAACACGTTTGAAGTTTAAAAAGGAACCACCAACAAAATATAATAATTTCTTTATTGCTTCCCATTCAAGAGATTCTAATTCATGTTTTCTTTAAAACATTATGCTAGAAAATAATTACTATTTTTCCTTTTTATGTCCTCTTTGTATCTATCTATCATCTATTTTGTGTAGTATCTCTGACAATATCTCCTTTATCCATGTGGATCAATGATGTGACTAAATTTGTCTTAATATTGTTTCAGAGATGCCATATATCCAGTTATGTATTCTAATATAAAGAAGGTGAAAGGCATCTGTAGAAAATATATTTTGCCAAGTTTTGGAATATTTAGTATAGAAAAACACTGCATAGTGGCTCTGGACTTTGTTCCTTTGAATTCTTTCGAAACTCAGGTAACTGTTTCAGCATTGCAGTTCAATACCATTTCATTAAATTCCAGATGTTTTATCCAAGACTTTGTCAGAAGACACAGGAAATTCTTTATTAATTTTTTTCATGGCTAAAGAGAGACCTGGGAAGTCTATAGTTTGTTTTCCTTTTCTCCAATTCTTATAAATGAGTTGAGCCATGTGGAATTTTAAAACAATCAATCAATAAATGTTTTAATAAAAAGTAATATAAAAATTATTTTGTTTTTCTCTAAGCAAATTAAAAATATCAGGTAGCTGATCTAGAGGAAAAAAGTCATGCCTGAAACAATCACAAGGTAGACATCAAAAGGTATAATGATAAGGCTAGTACAGACAAGTTATAGGGTGGAGAAGTAAAGCTCAAACTGTTCCACAGAATATACAAACTATTTTATTCCAACTAAGCAGCCTCTGGAACAGTGATAACTCTGTCTTGCAAGTATTATGTTTTACATAAAACTACTAACTTTTACCTTTAACTCTAATTTTCTGTACATACTCCATCATGTTCCTTCAGCAATTCTCCACATTCTCACAATAATCAATTCTGATAATTGAACCGTAAGAGAAATTACCCCAGAAGTCATGCTTATTATCTTAAGCTATCATTTTAAAGAACGAATCGTGAGAAAAGCACAGACCAAGACAAAGCCAATTTAGTAGTGGAAAAAGCAGGATTAGGATTGGGGAGGCCACACAAACTAATCTGTGACCATAATTTCTGATGTAACTTTTGGAAAGTGATTTTATTTCTCTGGGTATCAGGTTAGTCATTTTTAAAAATGAGAATTAAATGTTCTATTCTGTTTACTAACAGGGTAATAGTAAAAATGTTTTGAAAGAAAATACTTTTAAAAGTTATACATTTCTAAGCCATTTCTTTTTTAAAATTTTGTTTATATCAGAAAAATGAGGGTTATCTGAGAAAGATGTATGCTGATCACATGTTGAGAATTCAAAGTCTATAGAGATGAAGGTGGGATATGGTAGAGAATGGTTTCATAAGGAAGTTAATGATGTTATAATAGTAGAAACAATGTAAGATCAGCTCCTCTTGGATACTTTATTAATGATATCATTTTAAAATGGTTTTAGGCCAATAGAGAGCAAGAGAAGAATTAAGGAAAAGAAGCATGTACTTAGGATTAAGCATGAAATAGATACACTTAGATGAAGAGCAGGATATGAGATCTGGATTGATGAAAAAGGAGGATGTTTAGGATCTCAGTGTTAACAAGTGGAGAAAAAGGGGCAGAGATGTAGACTTTTGAAGGCTATCATGATGTATTTATAACTCTGTCCAGTACTCATTATTTTTTCAAATGTTGTGAGTTGCGATCTAAAGTTTCAGAAACATGAAGTTGTAATGACTAAAGACACTTTTTGTTGTCATATCTTTCTTCTCTCAAACAAGAATAGGTGACCCACAACATACTCCTGTGTGCCTACTGTCTGAATTGTAGCAGATAATCTGTACGTAAGTAATGCCACTATTATCATATAATGTTAATGAGGCAAATATTTGAGACTTAGGAATAGATACAACTTCGTAGAATGACAACAAAAGAAATTGCTGCTTCAGATGTTGACATCTTTGTCTACTATGGTGGGACCTAGAAGGATCTTGTGTTTCAGTACAATCTTAAGACTTTTGGTAACAGATGGATTATTGACTTGAAAGCAACAAAAGGTCAATGAAAATGTTGTTTTCTATCAGTGAAGATCTACAGAGTTATGACTTTGTTTCCTTGTTTTGGCATTGTGTTAAATTTTCACGTTTATATTTTAATTTTATCTATTTATATAAAATATAGAATACATTGAATATATTGGATGACTTAGGTGAATATAGACTTTGAAATTATCTATAAAATTACAAAACTTTGTTAATTTTGTTTCATGTAGATAATTACTTTCATAATCAGGTGTAACTATCGACTATATTTATAGACAATGTGTGAATTTAATAGCTTATTGTAGCTATTTTATTCTGTTAGCTATTTATTTTTTATTAGCATAATGATGTACTTAAAGCATAAATACCAACCTATTTTCTGAGGTTTGAGTGCAACAGCCTTTTCTCTTTATGTATAAATACGTTTACCCCTGTACAAAATTAGGAATTCAGGACATTCAGTTAGGTATTCAAAAATTTTTAGTTTCCTAG
Source organism: Balaenoptera musculus (assembly GCF_009873245.2). Lineage (NCBI taxonomy): Eukaryota > Metazoa > Chordata > Mammalia > Artiodactyla > Balaenopteridae > Balaenoptera > Balaenoptera musculus. The sequence goes on from NC_045794.1 coordinate 59,761,832, forward strand.
TAGACTTTTTAATGGTTGATTAATATACTCTCTGAGAGTTGACATTTTACTTATTCTGAATATGTATTTGTGCCCCTTAAGCCAAGTACATTTAGTTAGCTACTATATTAATACTTTCCAAATGTCTCTTTAGGCCATTTGCTTACTTATGTAACTTCAGATACTGTCATGACACTGTGGTTCAAGAGAGCCAGAGTTCACATTAGCATTATTTATTAAATTTGCCAATTCAAAAACATGAACACAAACACAAGTTTTGTTTTTTTGTTTTTTTCCTACAATCATTAGCAGCAATGCTATTTTATGGATCAAATTCTCTCAATAGCCATCAGATCCTTCCCGGAATAGTGTTATAATCTATGCTTTCCAAAGTGAAATGTAGAAAAGTTAGAGAGGTGTCATTATTGAATCATAAAGATAATGAAAATCTTAGAGAGTAAGTTTTACACTGTGAAAAAAGTTAAAGGACTCATAACGCTAGCGTTATAAAGGGCGTGGATCATTTTATTAGGCTTTATCTTTCGAAGTCAGATTATCACTAGTTTTGACGTATTTTAAAATTGCAAAAATATTCTAGGACAGACTCTATAACTACTGCATGCATAAATGAAAGAAAGTGACTCTAGACTAAAAAAACTATGTAATTTCAAGGAAAAAATATATTTATTCCAAGAATTCTTTAGTTTGTGGAGGAATACTTACGCTTTTAAGTATTAAGAATGGTGTACACTGTGTTTAGAGAAGTGGTTGATATTTATAAGTTAAAAAATGTAAAGGATCATTCTCCTTTCCAGTTTGCAATCCTAACAGAGAATGGCATCATCAGCTGTCACTGGAAAAAAATATTAACCCATCCAGTAACTAGAAAGATTTGACAGTATCATGTTTAGCATAAGAAGATGGTAGTGATAATCTACTGTCAATAGTTTGGTGTTATTTTTTTCCATTGTATTGATGCATAAACTGGCGATCTTAATATTCAACAGCAAAAATCAAGTCCAGATTATACAGAAGGTAACCTTTGTGGTTTCTTATATATGGAAATATTTATAGTTTTAAAAATTTATAGAATATCTACGTTTCTACTAATTGAATAAATAGTATTTTGAAAGGGTTTTACTACACACAAGGTATTGTGGGAATTCAAAATATCAACATGTAATTATTATTTCAAGATTATAGTACAGTTTGGATGAAAGTAAATAATGTAGAAAACTAAAAAACAATTAAATTTTTAAAATCATGACAAAAATTAGATGAGAAAAGACAAAGTATAGGATTAATCTCTGAGCAAACTGTTCAGGTAATATTTGGTAGAGTAGTTCAGAGGTATGTGAAATAGTTTCAAATGAAGTCTGTTAGGGAAGACCTTTTCTTTTTCTCTTCTTCTAGGACCCCTATAATTCGAATGTTTTTGTGTTTAATGTTGTCCCAGAAGTCTCTGAGACTGTCCTCAATTTTTTTCATTCTTTTTTCTTTATTCTGCTCTGTGATAGTTATTTCCACTATTTTATTTTCCAGGTCGCTTATCTGTTCTTTTGCCTCAGTTATTCTGCTATTGATTCCTTCTAGAGAATTTTTAATTTCATTTATTGTGTTGTTCATCATTGTTTGTTTGCTCTTTAGTTCTTCCAGGTCCTTGTAAAACGTTTCTTGTATTTTCTCCATTCTATTTCCAAGATTTTGGATCCTCTTTACATCATTTCAGGCAGACTGCCTATTTCCTCTTCATTTGTTTGGTCTGGTGGGTTTTTACCTTGCTCCTTCATCTGCTGCATATTTCTCTGTCTTCTCATTTTGTTTAACTTACTGTGTTTGTGGTCTCCTTTTCACAGGCTGCAGGTTCGTAGTTCCCATTGTTTTTGGTGTCTGCCCCCAGTGGGTGAGGTTGGTTCAGTGGCTTGTGTAGGCTTCCTGGCGGAGGGGACTGGTGCCTGTGTTCTGGTGGGTGGGGTTGGATCTTGTCTTTCTGGTGAGAAGGGCTGTCTCCGGTGGTGTGTTTTGGGGTGTCTGTGAATGTAGTATGATTTTAGGCAGCCTCTCTGCTAATGGGTGGGGTTGTGTTCCTGTCTTGCTAGTTGTTTGGCATGGGGCGTCCAGCGCTGGAGTCTGCTGGCCGTTGGGTGGAGCTAGGTCTTATTGTTGAAAGAGAGATCTCTGGGGGAGCTCTCACCTATTGATATTATGTGGGGCTGGGAGGTCTCTGGTGGTCCAATGTCCTGAACTCGCCTCTCCCACCTCAGAGCCTCAGGCCTGACACCAGGCTGGAGCACCAAAACTCTGTCAGCCACACAGCTCAGAAGAAAAGGGAGAAAAAAAGAAAGAAAAAAGAAATAAAAATAAAACAAATAATTATTAAAATTAAAAAATTAATAATAATAATAAAAGAAAAGAAGAGAGCACCCAAACCAATAAACAAATCCACCAATGATAGCAAGCACTAAAAACTACACTAAGATAAACATAAAAATCAAAACCAAATCAGTCACAGACAGCAAACCCCAAGTCCACAGTTGCTCCCAAAGTTCATTACGTCACGTTTGGGATGACTCGTTGTCTATTCAGGTATTCCGCAGATGCAGGGTACATCAAGTTGATTGTGGAGATTTAATCCGCTGCCCCTGAGGCTGCTGGGAGAAATTTCCCTTTCTCTTCTTTGTTCGCACAGCTCCTGGGGTTCAGCTTTGGTTTTGGCCCCACCTCTGTGTGTAGGTCACCCTCAGGCATCTGTTCCTGCCCATACAGGACAGGGTTAAAGCAGTGGCTGATTAGGTGGCTCTGGCCTATTCAGGCCAGGGGGAGGGAGGGGTATGGTAGTTACAATTGGAATGCAGGACAAGCCTGCAGTGGCAGAGTCCAGTGTGACATTTCAACAGCCTGAGGCACGCCATGTGTTCTCCCAGGGAAGTTGTCCCTGGATCACGGGACTCTGGCAGTGGCGGGCTGCACAGGCTCCCGGGGGGTGTGGATAGTGACCTGTGCTCGCACAGAAGATTCTTGTTGGCTGCAGCGTCAGCCTTAGCATTTCATTCCCGTCTTTGGGGTCCAAGCAGATAGCTGTGGCTCACACCCATCTCTGGAGGTCATTTAGGCAGTGCTCTGCCTTCAGAGGACAGACAGGGAAGGAATCCCCTCTCCTTGCGTGCCCCAAAACAATGGTCTCTTGCCTCTTAGGCAGGTCCAGAGTTTTTCACGGACTCCCTCCCGGCTAGGTGTGGTGCACTAGCCCCATTCAGGCTGTGTTCACACAGCCAACCCCAGTCCTCTCCCTGGGATCTGACCTCTGAAGCCTGAGCCTCAGCTCCCAGCCCCCACCCACCCCAGCGGGTGAGCAGACAAGCCTCTCAGGCTGGTGAGTGCTGGTCGGCACCGATCCCCTGTGCAGGAATCTCTCCACTTTGCCCTCTGAACTCCTGTTGCTGTGCTCTCCTCTGTGGCTCCAAAGCTTCCCCCCAGCCCACCCCCTGTCCCCACCAGTGAAGGGGCTTCCTGGTGTGTGGAAACTTTTCCTCCTTCACACCTCCCTCCCAGAGGTGCAGGTCCCATCCCTATTCTTTTGTCTCTGTTTTTTCTTTTTCCCTACCCAGGTACGTGGGGATTTTCTTGCCTTTTGGGAAGTTCGAGGTCTTCTGCCAGCGTTCAGTAGGTGTTCTGTAGGAGTTGTTCCACATGTTAATGTATTTTTGATGTATTTGTGGGGAGGAAGGTGATCTCCACGTCTTACTCCTCCGCCACCTTGAAGGTTCCCCAATAATGTACATTTTAAAAGTAATTCTAAGTATACATGTTTTCACATCCAGGTTGGTCTTTCTCTCAATGACCTCATTATTCAATGTTATTTTTTGGAGTAGGGACAATTTTACAATATAATTATGGTGTTCATTGGCTAAAATAAAAGCAAAGTATCTCCATGACCCTCCTGTGTTTTAGTGCAATACCTTACCAAATTTCTGCATTTAAAAGGTTCTTACACAGAGTATCCTCACCATGGAGGATAAAACACTATGAATCCATCCTAACTACTACATGAATGATTTAAGTTCAATAGGAAGATTGATTCCTTGACAGTAAGAGATATTAAATATTAGAAAATATTTTATGATGGTTTAAGTGATCTCTGGAGTTATTTAACATGGGTAAATAACTTTAAAATTGCCATGTAGAATTTAAAAAACTGTTTCTTCTTTGAGAAATCTTCTAGTTTTAAAACTTTGATAAACATGCAAGCTGCTTTTGAAATCTAAGCTCAGTGGATTACTTTTTCAGAGGCCAGATGCAAAAGGCATCTGTGCCCAGCTGTTCCCAGAGACACTTCTGCTCATAGGGTGAACCAAAATCTGTAACCGAAAACAGTCAGAGATGTTCTGAAAATAGATATTTTAATGGTAGAAAACCATCATGAGTGTGCTTATGTATCTAAAAGGTTGCACATATAAAAAGAAAAAAGATCAAGAGAGTGAAGGCAAATCTGTTCCTCTGTTCCTCTAATTTGTATCTAATATACATACCAATATAAAAAAATTACTTTTACTTAGGTAAAAACAAGTTTCAAGACAACTGAATCTAGAATACCGGACACATTTTTTGCTATCCAGTCTTTTAAAAGTACTTTTATTTTCTAATTATAGTGAAATGAAGAGAGATTTTTTTGAAAAATACAGAAAAAAATCAGAATATAGTGAACAGCACTATTATTCATTCAATTATAACTTATGCTTAGAAATTCTTTTTCCAAACACTATTTTCTTCCAAGATTAAAATCACACCAATCATAGAATTTTGTATCTTGTTTTTTAAGCCATTACTTAGCATTTTCATTTTTAAGTAAATCTGTGGGTAAACATACTTAAATCTAGCATAAATGTCTAACTGCATATCATTATATGGAGGTATTTATAATTATAAATTATTATAAATTATAAAAATTATATATTATTGTAATTATACATTATAGTTTTAAATTATTATAATTATATCTATAACTTGCCTAAATATCCCTGAATTTTATATATCAACTCTGATCATTGAAATTACACTGTCAAAGGAAGTGGATATATATTTGTATTAAGCAAACAGCACTATATTCTTGACTTTAAATAACTAGAGACATAGATGAATCTAGAGACTGTCATACAGAGTGAAGTAAGTCAGAAAGAGAAAAACAAATATCATATATTAACGCATATATGTGGAACCTAGAAAAATGGTACAGATGAACCAGTTTGCAGGGTTGAAATTGAGACACAGATGTAGAGAACAAACATATGGACACCAAGGGGGAAAGCGGTGGGGGTGGTGGTGGTGGTGGCGCTGTGATGAATTGGGAGATTGGGATTGACATGTATACACTAATATGTATAAAATGGATGACTAATAAGAACCTGCTGTATAAAAAAATAAATAAAATTCAAAAGCAAAAAAATGATTAAGATGGTAAATTTTATATTATTTGTATTTTACCATGATCAAAATTTTAATTAAAATAAAACAATTTTTTTAATTAAAAAAATAACTAATTAGATACAAGTGTGTTTTCAAATGCTTTTTCAGAATACATTAAGTAGTTTGTGTATTTTTTTCATATATAATTTATTCCTGACTTGTGGGCACTAACACATTCCATAGTAAACCACTCATAGTCATCACTTTTAATTTCACTGTTTTATTGTATTTCTTTGTATTCTATTTCAGTTCTTGGTGTCTATGTTTATAAATATTCTTTTTTGTGGTCCATATTTTTCAAGTTTTGGGTCAAGAGCTGCCACCTGCATTAAATAAATTTGAATACCTTTTCATATTTTTACATGCTTTTAATATTTTACTTAACATTGAAATTATTTGTTGTGACAATTTTTAAATATTTTACTCATCAATCCCCAGGTCCAAAATTCTTTTTTTAGAGAATGCAAGTGAGAGGCAAGATTTAAACTCTTTCATATATTTAGCTGTTTTGTATACATGGGCACGTATTTTTCTCTCTCCTATTATAGTGTTTTTGTCAAACTTTCTAAAAGTACTTTGTTTTCATAAATTTTATTATGTTATTTAACAGATAAATTTATGGATACACATTATGTTACAATAAAGTGATTCTGTTTGTTAGGTATATTGTTTTAACTCTAACAATTTAATTTCTTTGATATAAATAGTGTTATTCAGTCATGTTTTAATTTGAAAAGAATCAATCTATGTCCTTGCTTTTGTTTTAAACTTTGTATTTAATTATATTTTACATATGTCTCTTGTAAGACAACTGGTGTTTAATTTTAAGACATATATGTACATTTGCTTTTCTTAAAGAAGAGTTCAGTTCATTTATATTTCAGATTAAAATATGTCTGGGAGAAAAACTCCAGGAATGGTGGAATAATGACATCCCCAAATATGTTCCCCCAGAAATACAAAAAGAACACTGGTAAAAAAAAAAATGTAAATATAAACTTTTTTCTAATTCTGGAAGTTAACCAAAGGCTTGCAAAAATCCAAAGAGTATTTATTCAAAACAGTACAAACAGCTGTATCTCAGTAACAATGAGCTTTATCACATTTTAACCTACCTTATTCTTATTCTCCTGGTAATCATAGTAGCTATAAAACCAGTAGCTTAATGACCACTGCAGGTGGCAGAATGGATTTGAAGCTCCACAAATGTCTCATTACCAGAGAATTGTCACTCTATATGACCTGTCTAGAATTTCCCTGGAAATCTCCATTCACAGAGCAAGTCTTCATTTGACCTGACTCAGAGATCACTCAGTGAGAAAAATTCTACCCGCAACGTGTTTGTTGACAATAATCAGTAGCAACTGTACAACACTGCAGTTGCCTGTGACAGTGACAGCAATTGGGGCAAATAAGAATCTGGCCAAAAAACCTTAAAAAGAAAATCTGAGAATGAGCTATCGGTAGGGGACTTAGAAATGTTGTACCATATTCCTGGAATCTATAAAGCTGCCCACATGTTCAGAGCTGTACACATGCTTAGGAAACACCCAAAAAAACATTACTTCCTCATCTCCAGCTAATCTTGAGAATCCACACAAGTGTGAAATGAAGGCTTTTAAACAGATTTGTAAACTAACTGCCACATCATTGAAGGCATGCCCCAATTCACGTATAGAGAGAACAGAAGACTTATTGGTTTAAGGCATCTAATAAAATATTTATCCACTCTTTAGCTGACCACTAAGGTAACTATGCAACTTCAATGGCTGCACATTGCAAAGAATACAGACTTAACATAGTTCAGTAAGGTCATTTGATAAACAAATAGGAACAACAAAAATAACAGAAATAAACAGCAATAACAACAATCTCTGGGTAGCAGGGATGGGTTCTGACTTCCAGAGATGCCACATAATATTATAAAATACATTTTTTTCCAAAAAAATTATGAGATCAGAAAGAAACAGGAAAGTATAAATATGCACAGTATATGCATATGCAGGAAAAAAAGCAATCCATAGAAACTGTCCCTGAAGAAGCCAAGATATTGTATTTATTAGATAAATATTTTAGATTAACTATTATAATATTTTCAAAGAACTAAAGGAAACCATGTATAAAAACTTCAAGGAAAGTATGAGAATGATGTCTCACCAAATAGAAAATGTCAATACAGAAGTAGAAATTATTTAAAAGGAAAAAGAGAGAGAGAACCAAATAGAAACTCTGCAGTTGAAAAGTTCAATAAATTAAATGAAAAATTCACTAGAGTGTTTCAACAGTGGATTTGAGCAGGTGAAAGAAAAAAATCAGTGAATTTGAAGGTATGTTAATTGAGATTATTCAGTCTCAGGGATAGGAAGTAAAAAGAATGAAGATTGAATAGAGCCTCAGAGACCTGTGGAACATCAACAAGCATACCAATATATACATAATGGGAGTGACATAACAAGAAGATGAGAAAGAGCAGATATAATATTTGAAGAAACAAGGCATGGATACATCCTAAATTTGATTAAAAACATTGTCACATATTCAAGAGGGTCAATGAGCTCTAAGGAGAATACACAAAGAAATACACACTTGGAGAGGCAAGCTTGTCACAATAGAATAACAATAGGCTCAGAAGGGATTAAACTGATACTAGAGAAAATGGATTTGGCTATTGCTACTAGGGGAAAGTCAAGGATTGCTAGCTGAAGGCAGCAGAAAGTGACATCTGAACATTATGGCAACAAACAATAGATGATCTTCTGAGGAAGAAACTGAATGATTTAACATGGAATAAGGTGTATATCTTGACAATTGCTTAGATCCAAGGAGAAGGAGAAAAATGTAATATTCAGAAATCTATGAGTCAAGCAGATGACATGGGGAGGGAGTTCTCTTAGTAGGCAGGGTCCTATCTACTAGCTTCAGGGAATTTAGGCTATCTTTATGTAAGTATATGTGGAGGGGAAATGAAAAGGACAATATGTGGGGATTGGGTATCAAGAAAAAGGAAAAAAAATCATATTTTGATCCCTGAAATAACCAAACTGGAGAAATAAGCAAAAGGATAATGATAATATGCTGAGAATCCAATGAAACATTTTGAATTTTAACCTTTGGCCCTGACACCAAAATCTAGGTCCTGAAAATTCAATGGGTTTGAGTCTGCTGGTCAGGGTCAAGTGTTCTCACATTTGGAAGTCTTGAGTCTGGAATCCAGGGAATGAGACATGGAAAAGAAAGATAATTAAAATACTCTGATTCTGTGTATAGACCAATACTAGATTTTTCTAAACTGTCTTTAATTCACACATGACTTTATTCTCACATGTGACTTGAAACCCATTGATGATTCAAAATCATGCCAATTGGTTTTAATAAATAGTTAAGTCAGTCTCTATTTTTTATCATATCTAATAATTGTATGATGCTTTGCACCTTAGAAAAAGCATATTCAAGTAACAATTTAATTTTTTTCTGTTTTGCTTAAGACACAAAATCTTAATATAATAATAATAGTAAATTATCTTTCTTGGTTCACTTAATTTGTCACTATTTATAGTTTATTATTTATTTCTTATACTCTGGCAAATTTGAAAAAAAAAATAGAATGAAGGGTGATTAACCTTAATCCTGATAACTCACAGCTTAAAAAAAAATATCTAAAGTATAGTTAACCTCTGTAGTAGCTAAACAAAACAGTATAATAAAATCTTTGTCTGGGAGATTAAAATAGCTTAGAAAAGTCTAGTTTTCTGGACTTCAGTTTTCTCATCTGTGGTAGGAGGCATTTGGACCAGCTTCAATAGTTTTCAGCTTGGGAGAGGTATGTTGCATAGGGTCATCTGGACATGGGGAGAGCATTTTGTTTGTTTTGTTGTTTGTTGTCTTCTCCATGACTTGTGGGATACTACTGGCATTTAATAAGAGAACTGGAACTATTGTACTAAACTTTTGCTATGTTCAAGATGGTTCTGCCCTATGAATGATTCCATATTTAGTGTTAATTGCTTTTAGCTTTATAATGCTTTAGTTTTCTAATCCATGAAAAAGAATATATAATCACATATTGGAAAAAATGCCAAAAATATTGTATTAAGACACACCTAACTTGAGTGTCTTTGAAGTCCTTTTCAATTTTATTATTCATAGATCTGTGAACTTTATAGTTATTTAATTTTTAAAACAATGGTTGTTACATTTTTAATTCATTTTCTCTAACATCCCCTGCTCAGCAAAACTCCTACCAGAGTAAATGATCTATACTTTAGAGATTTTTTTTGTGTCTTTTCCAGCATTTTCAATCAGTGACTCATATATGAGATTTTTGAGTTACTGAATGAAAATTGACTAGCAAGCTAATTATTTACCATATATTCCTACTAGAAAAAAATATTTCATTCCAAAACTGTATATTTCCCCCCCAATTCCATGATCTTTTTCAAAAATAGGTTATACATTGTATATTATCTTTTGTAAAAGCTTCATGTTCACTCCTATTTTCTGTTGCTTTTACTGGGATTAGCTAATTTTTTCTTTTTATCATTTCTGAGATCAACAAAAAGTATATTCTAAGATATCAACCTCTGCGATTGTGAACATTGAATTTAAAGTTGAAAGTGATTTAGAGCTTGAATATCTATCACAATAGCTTATAACGTCATCCAAAAAACTTTCTGAGCTGATTTTTTTTCTTTTCTTCTCAACCTAAAGGCGAATAATTTGGGAAATTTAGCCAAAATCAATTTAGTAGTTTTTTTTTTTTTTTTTCTTGTACTTACATGAGAATGAAAAAGTTAAATTTCTCATTCTGATAAAAATGCCAGAAATGCCTCCAGCATCTATTGGCACTCACATTACTCAAGAACAGCTAAATTTATAAACCTGAAACTTGATAGGGGTGGAGCTCTTATTGTGGAAGAAAAAGATTAAGATAAATGTATAAAAATTATTCAAGTTTTTTGGAAGATATGATGGTTTACATATATATGTAATTTTATGGGATGTATTATGGGCTTTTGTTCAATTTCTCTAGTGAATAGCACTGCAGGTTAGTAGACTGAATACAGAATTAAAGTTAGACATTCTCAATTCTAATTTTCATCTTTGCTGTCAATTTCTCTTAGCTTTGCTTTCTCAATCTCTAGTCTTTAAAAGAGAGGAGAAAAAAAAAAAGTAATCAGTTTGGTACCTTGCACTGCTGTGAAATGTGAGTAGCTATTTAATTGACAATTTTCTAAGAATTGATATGTATATGAAATTTATTGAGCTTTAATTAGAAGTTTTATTTAAAGCACATTATGGAAATCAACTGGAATCACAAAAGGAGATCACCTTCAATTCAGATACCCTATTACATGCACTCTGCATGGTCTCCTGGGAATAAAATCTTCATTCTGTTTTTCCATGAAGTTGACTACAATACTTTCTGGGTCCAATCTAATTTAAGTCCTCTTCGTCATAATTTACTTGAATATTATTAGCATTGGAAAGGGGACAAGTAAAGGGAAGGAGTTTCTGTCACTGAAATTTTTAAACCTTTCTTTGGTAGTGAAAACCAAAGTCAAGCCCTTTTAGTTAGTATCTACCTGGTGACCCAACACTAGAACTTAGCCCTTTTATGACTCTATGGAGACTTCTGAGTTTACCTATTTTTCAATTTTGCTATTAGTATAGTTAATTTAGTAACTATAGTATCATAAACACAGGGTTGAGAATAAATTTTTCTCTACTATCTCATTTATACAATAAAATTATGTTAATTTTATAAACTTGTGAGTAGTTCCTCAGTTTTGGCTCTCAACACACATTAAGGTTTTTAGATCAAATGAGAGCACATTGATGTCAGTGACATACCATCCTTACTTCTGCTTCTGCAATAACAGCAAATTCACCACACTGAGTTTTTAATGTAGCTGCCTGAATTGCATCTAATCTACTTTCAGTGTTATTCTCACTGACCCACATGTTTGGCAACCAAAACCAATTACAAGCCTTATTAAAGCCTGAACAATAGAAATGTTATTTTATTAGCACCTTATTTTGTGTCCAAGCTCCTTTAGATTTACATTTGTTCACTATGGGCCATATGATGCCCTATCATGGGGAAAAATGAAACAGAAAGAAAATTCCCTGAATCTACTTGAGAAAAACAAGAGTGCAATTTGCCACACAGCATGCCCTCTGATATGCACAAACAAGAACTTGTCATAACCATCTGTAGCTCTGTTTACATGAAGATACATGCAGGCCAAAAACCAGAGGAAGTCTATCTGAATTAATAAATACGTGGAAGAGGAGCTTGCAAGAAATATATCTTTAACAGATACAGGCAAGTCTGTTTTCAAGTGCAAGGGAACTTGGAATCAACAAAAGTTCACTGTCAGCCGAAGTTTGTTTTTATTTTTCAGAAACATGTCAGGATATCAAGAAAATGTGCTGGCAGCAGGAGAGGTAATTAAAAGGTGGTACATATTATTTGCATATATGTACATTTCTGACATTTCGATTCTTTAATGCTTTAATAATGATAATATGTGAATGATAACATTAATTGAAATTTATATGTGAAAGAAATGAAGTTGCGTCCCATACTCATCATTTTAATCCTCAAAACTATACATGTATTATTAGTTTCTTTACAGATGGAGGGTCTGAGGCACTTACCAAAGATCACATAGTTGGCACACAGAGGCAGAGCTGCTGTCAAAATCTAGATAAACAACTAATACTGTATCTCTTGAAAGTCTAGCAATGAATTACAGGAGAATGAAGACTCCATGTTAAGGAGTTAAGGACTTTCTGTATCCTGTTACTTGGATATTTATTGAGTGACAGGCAGTGGATATTTGTAGCTGACAGAATGTTGATTATGCCTAGGGCATAACAGGAGTCTCTTCATAGAAAATAATTTTAAGACATAGATGCCTAAAAGACTAGATGCATAGGATCTAGTCCTGCTTGTACCGAATTGCAAAATTCATTGGTATTTTACTTAATTTTCTAGGATGATTAAAATTCAAAATCTCCATCGTGACCTGTAAGAACCTAAATAAATCTACCTGTATCCTCAACCACATCTACTCTTCTACGCTTTGCTCATTCCTTTATGGTCACACTGTCCAGGTGTGCCCCACCTAATGAAGTTTGGTATGCTGCTACCATAGATATTTGTATGATTCTCTATCCCAACTCCTTCAGGACTTTTGCTCAAATGGTACCTTCTCTGTGAGACCCTCTCTGGCCATCCAATCTAAAAATGCTTTTTCCCCCATGATACTTGTTATGTACTTTCCAAACTTTACTTTTTAGCATCTATTACAATTTGTATGTATACGAAATTATATATTCACTTTTATTGTCTGCATCTCCCACTAAAATGTAATCTCCATCGAGGTAGAGAATTTTCTTTGTGCCCCACTTCATAATAGTGCCTGACAAATAGGAGATACCCAATAAATATTTGTTGAATGATTAAATGTGTGGATGAATGAATAAATATAAGAGCTGCATCTAATCTCTCATCCTAAATTACACTTGTCAGTAGTTTTCTGAAAAGTCTCTGCCTGCTTTCCTTCATTCCCAGTTCTTTGCTAGCTAGAAAGTCTCTCTCACTCATTTATCTGATGCTAGATATCACAGCTGCTGTCCACTTGTCTGGAACTCTTCCTCTTGTGTTAAAGATTCCCTCTGATCCTGCTGGGAGTATCAGGTCCTTTACAATCTAACTGTAAATGATTCCCTCACCTATACAAAAAGTCTACTCCATTATCTAAAGATACATTCATTCTATAAAATTATTTCTCAGACTCCCCCTTCTCCCAGGTATCTAAAACCTTTCTATACCACAACCTAATGAAACTATATCCTCCCTCTGAAACACCTGCAAATTTATAGAGCCTCATACTTTAGTATATCATGAATGTAATTTAAAAAATGACCAAGTGCTATTCCAAGGTACCTTCCTTTTGGATCAGTTGTTTTTTTTTTTTTTTCACTTTTCTATGAACTAATTTTCTTGTTGAACTATTCCTCATTTAGTCACTTTGGGAAAGCCTCCAAAGCATAAATTTAGCTCATTAACATACAGAATTGCACTTTGATAAATTCACTACAGACTTCACACTCTGCAAATACCTTCATCCTCAAGTTTGTACTTGAATGTGTCCTAGAGCAAGTATGGCCTATATTTCAAAGACAGACTAAAAATCTTACAGATTTTGCTATAATTTTATAAAAGTAAGATATCATTTATAAAAATATTTTCTCAGTGTCTGGGATTTATATTTTTGTGCATTTCAATTTTGACTATTATAGACACTCATGTTTAACTGGTGTTATAAGTGTTCATGCTTGTAACAGGGATTTCTTTTAAAGTACTTTCATCAAAATTAAATCTGAGGCACTTTTATAACAAACAACATAATAGTAGGACATTTTGTTCATGCTTGATTAGTTAACACAAGTGCAGAGAAACCTCAAAGGATACCTTCCCCTACAACCCTGTTGAGCATTTCCCTCATTCTGTTTACATGAAATCCCTTCCAAAAACAGCTTATGGAGAAGTTGAGTTTTGATTAATTACATAAGAAAAAGTTATTTATTTTTTCTTACTACTGTTTTAAATATAATAATGCCACAGATAAGCAAATTCTCACTTTTTGAGGATGCCAAAGTGACACCTAAATTGTAAAACACACACACATGACTCATATCAAGGTTGACAGTCATTAAGGACACTTTAAAAATATTTGTGGTATGTCTGGGTTAGGAGAATATCACTATTCTTTTCTTTCAGACACCATCCCCCAAATCTGGGAAACATTTTCTATTAAACAATGTGGTTCTTTTCCTGCTGGAAACTCTTTAACAATAAAATAACTAAGATGATATTAAATCAATTACAGACAAATAGCATTAATTAATGTTAATTATGAAAATTGTTCATGATTTACTTTAACTCATAGCTAACCCCTAAAATTAACAATGGTTCTGTGTTGGGAGCTATCATGATCTGCACTGCCTTCCTCTGATGTGGATCACTCTAATGATGTAAACTTTTCTTCTAGAACTCTTTAGAAAGGCTTTCCTCATAGATACCACTCCTCCAGTACAGCTGTATCCATTTTTCTTATCCATTATTTTTTCTCACACACTCTAAAAGTGTTATCAATAGGTCCCCACTGACTTGGTCTCAGTTTTGCAACCCTTAGGGTAGAAAATTCACAGTATGAGAAGATTTCAGGATAAGACAGATCTTGGCTTGAATGTTGGTCCTGTTAAATTATGTTGAGCAAATAACTTAACCCAGAGCTATGTTTTCTCATCACTACATGTTTGTAATGAGCAACGAATAAAGATAATGTATAATCATGTGGCATACAGGAAGTAGCTGATAAATGTTATCTCATTATTTATTATGACCTTATTTGCAAGTTCACACTCATTATCACCTCAGTAGTGGTTAAGGTACAAATGCTCATAAAATATTATTTATCAAGAGTATAACTCTTGCCTTTATAATTGAATATTTCTTGACATTGTCTGGAGAAAATATTGATTGACATTAACGCCATGATTGGAGTAACCTCCAAAATAGTGCTTATATCTGAAGTTAGTTTGCCCCAGAAACACAAATCTCTTGAGAATGAGATTTGCGTGCAGGTCAATTAATGGGGAGTTTTCTCTGGGGCAGTACCTATAATCATGTGAGAAGCTGCACTGGTGGAGAGAAATGGTAAATTGTGATGCATTTGCAAGACGTAGTTTTCACAGAGTCCTTGGCTGATCCTGTGAGGGACTGTGGAGCAGGGATGGACCTTCAGAATTGTTCTCAGTCATGAAAAGGGAGCCAGGCATTTGTAGCCCAATACAGATCAGTCATTGGGTGCAAGCTATGCTCAGGGAGGGAACATGGTGTTGGGCGAGGCAGCTCCCTTCAGATCAGTTTCTGGAGAGGGACTCAGCTGTGAGCTGTCAGTAGTCAACATACCTGGTAGCTGGAGGAATGAGTGCCTGGGTTCTGAATGGGGGATTTAAGTGTTGTGCCAGAGAATCTACTACATGTGCCAAACTGTTATATTTCATAGATTCATATATTTTTAAATATAGAGCATAAGTTTGCAAATGTTTTCTTGAACCAAGTAAGAATGTTAAGAGACACACAAATGCTCACTCAACAAGTATAGGCTGTTTAAAAACAGTTGCAAAAAAGAAAAGCATTTTAACATAAAAAATGTAGAAGAAAATCAAGATGAAAGCATAATCATTAAATTGAAACTTACTATATATATGTGTGTATAAATGATATAAATATAATCTCTATCTCTCTATCTATTTTTCTCATATTCCTTCAGAATTGTAATTAAGGAGGAAAAAATAAACCACTATTAACCTCAACATTAGTATCCTTCCAATATTCCTTAGGAGTGAGTTGGATAGTTTTTTTCAAAAGGACTCACCCTTGTCCTACAGTAATGATCAGATCAGGCTTATGATTCCTCATTATACATTTTTCAAATATGCAAAAAGTCAACCAAGTCAAAGAGTTCTATGCATATGGCTTTTGAAAAGAAACCTTAATAATTTCAGTTCATCCACATAAGATTTTATCAGCAATAGTACTTTCTTTATGATACCAACAATTCCATGACATCTGCAATCCACGTATAATAGAGGTTATTTGAACTTATTTATTTAAACTTCTTAATTTTGTTCACTTGAGGGCATATTTAAACATATTGATATTTTTTCATGACATTAATATTTACATCTTTTATATCAACACTCTTGAATCTCCATCTATGACATTTTTTAAAAGATAGATGGATGAATTTCAGATGTGTGGCTGCCTGTAGGTCTCTATTTATAGAATCAAAGGGGTCACTGCTTATCTTGTCCGGCACATTGCTGAGCTAATGTAATGCACTTCCTTTGAAGTTAGTGGAATCTCAGCTCTTAGATATTCTTTTTTATGGCATAGAGTAAAATAAGAAATAAATTTACTATCAAGAATATCTTTGTAGACTATATTCATAAATCATATTTTTATAGTGTTTCTTGAAACCAGTAATTGATTTTGCCTAGTTAGGGAAAATGCAATCTAAGTATAAACAGATAAAGTCTTTCATTTTATTAGAGAGAATTAGCATCTTATTTTTGATATGTGAAGAACCAGTCAACTTTCATCCAGTTTGAAGTTAGTCTGAATTATTCCAGGCAATCATCTTGATGTTTTATGCGTTATGTTATTAGTTGAAAAACTATATTGTAAAAAGGTATTGTTATCTATCATACAATAAAAAATTTGAGAATCTAAGTGGTTAAAGTTTCTTGTTCTAAGTAAAAATCAGGCCAACCTAACTTAGGCAAATCTGTTTGTCTGGAGTCTAATGGTCCTGACTTCTTCTAACCAATTATAATTACAAGGATACAATGAGATTAAGAAATACATTCTCAGGAATAAACTTACATGGAAATACATTTGCTCTTGATTCTTGCATGTTCCTGGCCTTTGAACCTGAGGAAAAAGCAAGTATTTACTCTTTTTAGTAACTGCTTCTCATATATTAATTATAATGTTTCTCATATATCAATATTTTTTTTTATCTATGCCCACACATATAATACACACACACACACACACACACACACACACAACACACAACACACAAAATACATATATGGGAAGTCAGTTTGAAGCGGGCTGTAAATTTTAATAAATACAAATATAAAACTTGGATTTTTAAAATCCTTGTTATTCTATGTATGATTTGTGTAAATTGAGCAAATTATCTAATATTTCTAAATCTCAGTTTCAGATCTCTGAAATGGAGATAATCAAGATAAGATTGTTCTGAGAAATATGAATAATATTTCTTCACCATTTTGTATTTAGTAATCAATAAATTCTAGCCATTAGTAAAATTATATACTGAAAAGTCATTTATAATTTGAAGAAGTTTAAATAGCTTCACTTTTTGTCTCAGTTTAGTTAGTAAAAGGGAAATTTAAATTATAACCAGAAAAAAATAAGTGACAAAGACTTGTAAGAAACACAATTCTCTCTTTTGCATGTCTTTATGTAGAAATACAGTCATTTTTACAGCTTTAATGAACTTACATATTTTGGAAACAGTTTTGATTAAGTATTTTCTCCAATTGCCAAATCACTTTTATAAAATTGCAGAGAGTCTCTCAACTTGATTAGAAAAACATCAGAGAACTATTTAAAATATAACATTGGATTCATTATGTTAGTAGGTTGGTTGTAAGCTGCATTGTAAATTAGATTTAAGACGATTCAACTTGCCAATCTGAAAAACATTTTCCTGTAAAAATCCTCACTAGAAAATATATATTCTTTATATCTTAATAGAATATTTGCATACTCTTATTTTTAAAGAAAACATTATGTTTTCTAAAATTTAACAGAACACTAAATTATTCCTATCAAAATTCAGAGAGGCACTGGTAACAATGCTATTCAGATGTTGAATAGGACCCTTTGTAATCAGTTCAATTATTTTTCAATTCCTTTTTCTCTTCGCTTTGCTTAATGCTCAACAATACATAAATTGAACTTTCATTGAGTAGATGTTATGTTCCAGGAACCATGAAAACTATATACAAATGTAGTAGTAGAGTAAGGAAACAGAGACACTTGATGATACCATCAGAATCATTTCTAAAACAAGAATAATTCCTAAAATTTGTACAGGATGAAGTAGTTGAACTCAGTCTTAAAGTCTAAAAGTTTTGAATAAGATACAAATTGAAAGCAGAAAGATAAGCAAAAGCATAGACACCATGGAAGGAAACACATGACATGTTTATGGAATGACAACAATTTTGGAATGGCTAGACAAGAGGTAGAGATGTATTTTCCTTGAGCTAAAAAACCTTGTGATTCAGGGATCCTCACTGGCACAGGCTCCTTCTAAGAACCTGGGAAATACCACAACATATTCATGTAGTCATATATTTTTAAAAAATTATGAAATTGATATACTTTGAATATAACTAGTTATGACCACTGTCTCTCTTGACTAGGATTTCTCCTCTGTGACAGTTTTTCTCATGCCAGGTGGCATTGGAGGGGGCTATTGCCATTGTTATTTGACTAATGGGAACTAGAGTTAAGAGTTTATGCTGTTTGTATATTTATGAGATTTAAAATCACTTCTGCATATGTTGTTATTGCCAGTCATTTTGGTGTAGGCATAGCTTCCAAGGGTCCTTACTGCACAATGTATAGACACACCTTGAGTTGTAATATGAAAATAAGACATAGGTGTTAGGTTACCTTCTGGATTTTGTGATGATTCTTTTATTTGTAAGATTTTTAAAAACTTTAAAAATTTTATGTGCTTCAACTATGCACTCTAAGTAAATATGCATTTTAATACCTGCTGGAAATCTTGTATTCTTTTCTCAAAAGGCCTCCCCCTTCCTTTGTCCCATAGCTGTTTAAGCTTCAGGTGCCACAAAATGTATATCTTTTCCTAACCATTGGTTTCACAGAGGATGAGATATGAAGAAGCATGGGAATGAGGTGAGGATGGAGAGGTGTGTAGAAGTAGAACACTACCACAAAAAGGAAAAAAAAAAAGAGCTGTTTCTATTTATAGGCTAGGAATGGTTATAGCTTAAGTAAAGGATAAGATATCTTCCATTCCACTTTCACCATCCTGTGGTAGTTTTTTTCTTAATATGCCCAAACGCTGGAAATTTGCTAAAATATGTATTATTCATTGTATACTGTGACCAATATATATTTTTCTTAAAATATTGTGTATTTGGTGAGTAGAAGCTGTGAATACTACCATTTTTAATAAAAATTACAGGAGCTTTCTTATTTAAAAGTATTATCAGGCTGAAACTGATAAAAATCAATTATCCATCTATAACAAATAAGCTTAGAATAAATGTCTTAGATAATTTTGTGCATATATAATAACCTCAATTGTCAAATCCATCATTTAATAAACAAATCCTGGGTTTTGTTATCATTTGGTAGCATCTCTTCCGTGAATTCTTAAATTTTAATATAGTTTATATAATTTTAAATAACTGAGGTGTGTGTGTGTGTGTGTGTGTGTGTGTGTGTGTGTGTGGCATGATTTCTCCATCTGTTTAAAAATAAGGAAGAATTTCAGTGTGGCACCTCAGGATGCCAACTTCAAAGAAATGTTTGTTTAATAAAACTCCAACATGCACCTTCATTCTACAAGAGCACTCTGTAAGTAAAATTAATTGTTACTCTTGCTTTCTTATTGGCAAATTACCTTCATCCCTTCTTGAACTAAGTTCCTGCAGGATCTGCCCTAAATATTGTTAAAGAAATCAGAAGGATTTTATACTATGAATGTCATCATGGTTGAATTAATTCTATAATAAAAACGTCATTATTCTCAATTATTTTCTTTAAATCGGCGACTAATTGCTTTGATGCTATGTGGACTTTGCCTAAATGGACTATCAATGAGTATCTGGCTGATCAGTATACATGACCTGAAGTGTCATCCTCTCTTGGAAACGCACAGGGGAGTGGAAGTT
The DNA here is from genome assembly GCF_009873245.2 of Balaenoptera musculus. Classification (NCBI taxonomy): domain Eukaryota; kingdom Metazoa; phylum Chordata; class Mammalia; order Artiodactyla; family Balaenopteridae; genus Balaenoptera; species Balaenoptera musculus. Next base: position 59,781,824 of record NC_045794.1, read on the forward strand.
TTGCTTCCTTTGTTCCTGGCTAACATATAATACAAGCTGAGCAGAGCATTTTTATTGATAGGGAAATTTTGCCAAAATTTAATTATCAGCATAGAGTGGGTGCCTTGTTTCTGGGTTTTTACCAACTGTGGAAGACAGGCATATAAACATATGACTCAAATAAAATGTGACAAATGTCATAATAGTGGAAGTTATACATGCTAAATGAAAGCTTAGAGAATGGAATGTCTCCCTGAACTCGGGCTACAATGAAACTAAGGTGGTCTCTAGGAATGGATAACTTTTATCAGATAAAGAATTTGGGAGAGAACATTATAGATTTATGGAGCACATAAAGTGTTGTGACTCAGGAAGTTCTAAATGTGGAAACAGTCATTTGGTGTGCTTAAATAGAGAGATGGTGTGGAGGGTAAAGATTGGAGACACGTGAGGAGAAGGGCTGTAAAACTATTTAAATTATAAAGAGCCTTAAAGTCATACTAAGGATAATCTCTTTTTTTCTGAATGTAATGAGAAGCCATTAAAAAAAATTAAAACACAGGAGTTAAATAATGGTACGCATGTTTGACAAAGTTCATGGGTGACAATGAGGATTATACGTTGAAGAAAGGAACCTGGAGCTACAGAAACTAGTTCTGAGATTATTTCTGTAGTCCACAGAGATAAAGATAAAGGTCTGTCCTAAGGCAGTGACAGTGGAAAAAGAAAAAGAGAATATACAGTGTTCTAACTGATCATCTAATCTCAAATTTTTACTTTCTTTAACCTAAACTGCAGATACCAGATTAATATTTTCCAAGCAGAACTTGAATCTTGTCATAGCCATCTACAAAACATTCAATGGTTTTAATTGAATTCATTTCAATTACTTGTTCAATTACTTATCAGGTTAAATCTTTGTCTTCATAACAAGACTTACACCCTACCTTTTTTTTTTTTTTTTTTTAAGGGGTACAGAGGGCTTTGACTGTGTTGATTTACTTCATTTCTTAAGCTTGGTAGGATATTCTTTATAACCCTTGGACACAGATGGTTTATTTTATTTATTTATTTATTTATTTATTATTTATGGCTGTGTTGGGTCTTCGTTTCTGTGCGAGGGCTTTCTCTAGTTGTGGCAAGCAGGGGCCACTCTTCATTGCGGTGCGCGGGCCTCTCACCATCGCGGCCTCTCTTGCTGCAGAGCACAGGCTCCAGACGCGCAGGCTCAGCAGTTGTGGCTCACGGGCCCAGCTACTCCGCAGCATGTGGGATCTTCCCAGACCAGGGCTCGAACCCGTGTCCCCCGCATTGGCAGGCAGACTCCCAACCGCTGCGCCACCAGGGAAGCCCCACCCTACCTTTTTACAGTATTTTATTTTTGCCTCTTTTGTTTCTTTCTTCCACAATCAGAAATCTAGTCAAACCAGTCCTCTTTCTGTACTCCAAAAATGTGTTCACATAAAATTCAGCAAATTATTTGGCTTCAGTTGCCTCATGTTTATAGAGAAAGTAACAGACCTACTTATAGGACTTTCATGAATATTAAATTAGACAATCACTTATTTAACATAGAATTCTGTTTTGGAAAGGATGAAAGAAATTTAGCAATTTACATTATTATTTCTATTCCATGTTTCTATGACTTCGCTCATGCTCTGCTCTGTATGTAAAATTATATGTACCTGTCTTTGTCAAAATCTGATCTTTCCTTCAAGGCCAGGATCCATCTTCATGTGTACCTTCTCCCTCTGTTACCCAAGAGCCTGTTGCTTTATGTTTTCCTTGTTCCTGAGTTATCATTGCATTCTGCTTTGTATTTAATTACGTTTTTATTTGCCCTCATCTATCTGACATTTTCTTGAATGAAGAAGTCATGTTTTGCTTGTAATGGAAGGCAGCATGATTAGGATCATAAATATATTCAATTAATTTTAAAGGCCTCGTGAGAGATTAGAACACCATTCACTTACATCATGAGGCTACTAATCTAATAGGATCCAAAAGAGGTTCTTTATGAGATCTTGAAGTGGGCACTACTAAAACCTAAATGGTTTTATTCTATTTTCTAGGTGACTATAGCAGGACTAATTAATGCTTATTTTGAATTTAAATTGAGTTTCTTATATGCTAAGGACATGTGCAACTTGGGATGTGAGGAATGAGTCGAAGGTCTACTAATCATCAATTTTGATTGAGTTTATTTTCTGGTAAATTGTGTGTAAGAACACATTTTTTAAGCTGTGAAGAAAAGTGCGCTGTTCTGTTGAAGGAGGAACATGAAATGTCTGAGTCTATAGTAAGGTTAGTGATGAGGCTGCATGACTGGGATGCCCATGAAGCATAAGAGAAAGAAGAAATAAGGATCAGGATATGGCATGATTGACAGTGAAAACATTTTACGTATACAGGGGTAGTATAGGTGGAAATTCAGAAGTCAGGGCAGTGAACCATGCTGCACCCCACTGGCTCATTAAAGGAAGACTTCTGCTGGAGAAGTAGATAGAATGCCTGAGGCAAACAATTCCATGGATAAAAACTAAAAGTACTAATGACTCCAACACCATACTGGGGCAAAGAAGTATCTCTGAAATAGAATCTACGCAGGGCCTGTATTAGTTTCCTAGGGCTGTTGTAATAAAGTAGTACTAACTGGGTGATTTAAAACCATGGAAATTTATTATCACACACTTCGGGAGGCCAGAAGTCCAAAATTAAGCTGTTGATAGGCCTATGCTCCCTCTAAGGCCATTAGAGATCTTTCCTTGCCTCTCCAGCTTCTGGTTGCCCCAGTGTTCTTTGGCTTGTAGGTGCATCACTCAATTTCTGCCTCCACATTCACAGGGCATTCTTCCAGTGCGTCTGTCTTCACATCATCTTCCCTCTTCATACACCAGTCATGTTGAATTAAGGAGCCACCCTAGCTCAGTATAACCTCATCTTAACTAATTACATCTGCAATGACCGTATTTCCAAATAACATCACATCCTGAGGTATTAGGGGTTAAAACAACATATCTTTTGAGGATCGTGATTCAAGCCATAACAGGGTCCACTCACTTAATTCAATCCACAAAGAAGTACCTGCTTTTTATTAAATATTCTGACTTCTTTCCTCATATGTTATTCCTTAATAATTCCATGAGACTCTTTCTCTATCCAAGACCTCCCTGTGATGGGAGCCCACAGGTATTAGCTCATCTGGATCTGTTTTGGGGAAAGTGAATCCCTCTGTTTGATATGGAGATTGGCCTGTCTAATAGTCTAATGGTTTTCTTTTTTCAGAAACTTGAATGCCCATAGATAAAAGATTAGAAAGTTTTTTTTTTTTAAGACTAGGTATCAGAAATGAGTAAATCAACATAATTCAATTATCACCAGTTTAACAGCATTTCAAACCACTGAAATTCCAGATCATTATCTAAGACATTGAAATTAGTACATATGAACCTACAACCATAATTTTGGGCTAATAAAATTTTGGCAAGGGAATTTCCAACTCTTTAAAGCCTACCTTAAAATAGCCGTACCATAGTAAATTGGCTAAGTGAATTACTGATTGCTAAATGACTATTGCTTAGGAATTAAATATTTGTTTTTAAAACCTGAGGAGAAGAGATGATTATTGTAATTAATTCACGTTCAATTACACCCTGTTAATGAGGATCTCACTGTCTAATCCATACCATTTCATGACTTACACATTCTAGAGGGTTGAAGTGAAGCCCACTGGAGAAGCAACGATTGCGATCACTTGAACCATGGTTTAAAGATGTAAATGCTGGACTTTCTAATCTCAATAAAGAATTAAAGGTGTATCCATTGAAGCTGTTATCTATGACATTTTGTTTTGACTTGGCCTCTGATAGACCCTATTTTACACCTTGCTAGCTAATGCAACGTTCCCCTGAATCTATCAGTTACCCCTCAGAAAACTCCAACATGAAAAGAAGCTACTGACTTTGTAGAAATATAACCTGGAAGGTTGCAGAGATAAACAAGAAGCAGGGTACTGTTGTGAAATAATTATGAACCTTGCTTTCAGGAAAATGACATCATTAAAAAAACAGTAGTGTAAAAAATTTAATTTTTACTTACTATATGTATAAGAAGAATGTTTTAGTATGAAAATATAGCCAACTATTCATTTACTGTTTTCCCCGTCTTTCTAACATATAAAACAGTTGATACATGGTGGAGACTCAAAAAAGGTTTGTTAATTGATTTGAATATCAATCAAAAGGACTGTTTTAACTCTGAGTGCAACAATAACTAGAAATTTGAAAACATATTTTTTTCTAAGATCATTAAATAAAATTAGTTTCTGAGATTTTTGTTGACTGCTTACTTTCATTAAAAATACTGCAATTACATGAAGGAGAGACTACCACCAAGGTAAAAGAGTGGAAAATTTCTGCCTGTTATTGAATAAGTTAATCAGATTTTACTCTTCTCCATAGAACACTTTTTGATAACAATTAGCATCTGATGGGAAATAAATGCAAATTCATAAGACATTTTATCAAAATATGTAATATAAAAAAGTTTATAAAAGCCCTGGTGGGAAATCAATAAGGTGTCAGTATATTAAATTCCATTTAGAGTAAAACATTAAACTATGATTATTGAGAACATGTAAATATTTTACTTCCAAAGAAAGAAACAAAAAGACAAGGGGCATTCTTATAAACAGTTAAAAAAACAAAAAGAAACAATTTCAGAAGTTAATATTCAGTTTTAGCAGGGGGTAAAAAACAACAATTCTAAACAAATGTCTATTCTGAATAAAAGTTGTACATTACAGATATAGTTTTCTATATTGCCTGCCACTACTAAATTTAACTTCTAAGTTATATAATACTTAATATAACTAAAGTCAGTTTTCAATGGAAAATGCATTTGTTTCTGTCATTAAAGTTCAAATAAAACTATCTTTCAGCAATCTAAGTTTACTTATAAGTGTGTAATTATCTAATTTTAATACAGTTTGGAAATATTATCTATAATTAAACTGTTATAGGAAAGCAAAAGAAATATAACAACAAAGCTTTGTGATTTTTACTCCAATATCCCTTTGATGTTCTAGCCAGAATCAACCTTGCCAATATTTGCACGATGATTAAGTTACTGGGAACAAACAGTCTACTGGCTGGCAGAAAGACCTCTGAACCTTTTTAAAACCAGGAAAAAAGAAAGTATTATAGGACTTATAAAACAAGTCCCTGTGTTCTCATCCCAACCCCACTTTCACATCATTTAGAATATTCAGTTCGTTTTCATTAAAAATATGTTGAGGGCTTCCCTGGTGGCGCAGTGGTTAAGAATCTGCCTGCCAATGCAGGGGACACGGGTTCGAGCCCTGGTCTGGGAAGATCCCACATGCCGCGGAGCAACTAACCCATGAGCCACAACTACTGAGCCTGAGCGTCTGGAGCCTGTGCTCCGCAACGGGAGAGGCCACGACAGTGAGAGGCCCAATGGGCCAAAAATTAATTAATTAATTAAAAAAAGAAAAAAAATATGTTGAATACAGGAATGAATCAGACAAAATGCTCTTCAGCTTGTCTCAATTCAACTGCTAATTATTAATTTTTAAAATGCCAAAAAATTGTTAGATGTTATAAAATGCATGAAACAGATAAAATTAAAGTTAATATAAGGTAATATTAAATAATCACTCCCATGTAGCCACAGTCTGACCTGGCTTTGCGAAAACAAGGAATTCTATTATGCATTGTGAGAGGAGGGCACCAGAGGTCCCTAGACTTGAAATATATTGCTATGAGTTTACCTGAGATTACTCCTTGATTAAAGCAGAATACCTTTGTTGATAAGAAATCATGAGAAAGCAATGCCAAGCCTGGAAAGTGTTCCCATTCTCATTGTTTTATATAACATATCCTCTATCTTCCAATACTGTACTGTAAAATCTAAGGGCATATATAATATTAATTTAAATCTTAATAAAGAGTAATTTCAATTTAAACCAATAAAAACTAAACAACACCAGGTCCCTCCAAATGCCCACATCATCAAATACATTTCAAAGCCAACAAATGATGAGGATTTATTGCTTATATTACCAGAAAAATATGAAGAGCTCTCTGCATATAGCTAATAATATATTCATATATTACTAATATGGAAGGTAAATCTATTTTTTTAGCTCACATACACAATGATATTTTGTTATTTATAAATGGATTTATTTAACACTGTATTGTCTGATTAATAGGTAGAGAAAACTGTTGAATGCAATATATGAAAAACAAAACAAAGAGACCTTGCCCTAAGGATCTTCTAGTCTAATAATTCTGACCTAATGATTGTTTTATATTCAGATTATTACAATATTTGAGGATTAATCATATCTTTATTATGGCATTAAAAAAAGAAGAACATTGCTGTTACTGGTAGAGAAGCAAAAAGGGGGAAAATATTGTGTTTTTATAAACCTGACCATTTCCATATTTTCAGAGGGGAAGCCTGAGCTCTTTCCTCTACATTAAACTTTCATGCATGTCTAAGTTAAACAATATATAATATATATTTAGCACAATATGAAAGAAACAAAAATAAAGAAAAATATTAAAAGCAGCAAAATAACAGATTATCTTCAAAGCAAACAGCATGATTTAAAGCTGACTTCCCAAATTAGCAAGGTTGCAGGATATAAGGTTGCTAGACAAAAAGGGGAAACAATCCAAATATTCATTAAACAGAGAATGAATAAGCAAAATATACTATATCCATACAACAGAATGCAAGTCATCATTTAAAAATAATGAGCTAAATAAATTGGTATGGAGTATAATATATAAAAATATCAAAATAATATGTTATACACCTGAAACTAATATAATATTGTAGGTCAACTACACTTCAATAAAAAAATTTAATTTAATTTAAATTAAAAATAAAAAGAATGAGCTAGTGATATATAAAACAACAGGGATGAACCTCAAAATAATTATGCTGAAAGAAATAATGCAGACCAGAAGATTATGTATAGTATAGTTTCTTTTGCATATATTGCGTTGGCCAAAAAGTTCATTTGGGTTGTTCCATAACATCTTATGAAAAACCTGAACGAACTTTTTGGCCAACCCAATATTTCTGGAAAGTGCAAACCAATATATAGTGACAAGTAGACCGGTTGTTGTTGCCTTGGAATGAGTGGGGTGTAGAGGGGCAGGTGGAATAATTGAGAAAACTTGGTCTAATGAATTTGTTCACTATCTTGATTGTAACAATTCCCTGGATGTATACACATGCCAAATATATCAAAGTGTACTGTTTATTATATGTCATTTGTATTTCAATTATACCCTAGTAAAGATGTTTTCAAAAAGAGGTTGAGATCATTCCCAAATATTTTCAGCTCTTAGGGGAAAAAAAAGTGAAAGTGAATGAATTTGATTTTGTTCTAATGGAGGAAACATAAATGCAAACAGGTGAATTGTTGTCAGCTTGGGAAGTGGTATGAGAGCAGTGAACGACACAGTGTGGATCCCAAAGGAAGGAGCAGATACCTCTGCCTTGGAGAATTAAGGAAGGAACACTTGACTTAGTTCAGGATTAGTTATTATTTTTGTTTACTTCCTAAAATACCACTCAAACCCTAAAAAGGGCAAGTTGAGGATAAAAGACAGAAATAAGAGCCTCAGAATGTTTTGAATTCTTTTCCATAGGCAACAGTTCTTAGTGAGTTGGTCTTGTTCCTGGGGGAAGTTTTTGGAATCTAATGAGGCCAAGAAGGTTTGGTCTTCAGAGTGACTGGGGAAGCCCTTCTGACATACAGTAGGCAGGACTAGAGTTGCTGGATGTCCAGCAATGCCAGGGCAGTAAAAACAAAAACAAACAAACAGAAAACAAAAACAAAAAAGACTTAAGAGTCTATTATTCTATTGTCTATCAGTCTATCTATCTACCTATGTCTATCTGCCTGTTATGTGATCACAGGCAAAGTGCTTTACTTCCTTGTCTTCTAGATTCCTAATTTATAAACTTATCCTACCTCATAGGATTGCTGTGAAAATTAAATAAGATGATGTATAAAGATTTCAGCAAAATGCCAGACACATTGTTCACTAAATTTTAGCTATTATTATCTATCATGGAAAATTAAGTTTATTGAAGGGAAATATAGAAAAGGTAAAAAGATAGGCAGTTCCCACCATGTAACCACCTCTGGCTTAGGAGATGGTATGTCACCCAGACTCTCAAATAGTCATAACTTAAAAGAAAATCATTTCTGTTTTGTTTTTGTTTTTAAAGCACATCTGAGGGGGAATAAACAACCAATGATCATGCAAACAAACAAAAAAGTTATTTCACAAATGGGGATGAATTAGGATTTTTCTATCTTCACAACTGTAACTTAAAGCAAAACCTCTCTAATTCAAATCTTTTGGAACATGGAGAATAAAGGTTTGCTAAATATTCTATGCTGACATATGCATGAGTGATTAAGGCAAGAGGGGATTTATTGTTTATCCGTAACATTATAAAATTACCAAATACAGTCATTTATATTTGGAAAAATATATCTTATTTTAATTTTTTTGGTATAGAATAAGGAACATTTTTGCTAACTTTGAAATGACATTTCTTTATATCAAGAAGCTATATAAAACATAAGATGAATGATTTAAATCTGGCAATAGTATTGAAAAAAAAATCCATAAGACAATGAGCACCCTTTATGGAAGTCAAAGCTTTTTATACCATTAATGTAAATTTAGGAGAAAAAAAAAACCCCCACAAATTCTGGTTTGTTTTATGTCGTTAGGTTAAAAGGACACTGCAGAATAAAAAACTGTGTATACTTTGAAAACAGAGCAAAGGGCTTGGCAGAATGTAGAAGTACTTCAAAGAAGAGACTTCTAACTCCAGGGTAAAGAGATTCATCTGTGTGTGAAAGGAAAGGGCATGGAAAATGGGCATTCTTTCCCTTGAATTTTTCATTTCTAATATGGCAAAATGCATTAATTAATGACTTTTCTTTCAATCAGTTTTTTTAAACAAACATTTACAGTTATCAGACTAAATAAAACACATCCTTTCCAGAAAATGGTCCATTTATTTCAAGTTAATTTTCTAAACAAGTTTAATTGCAGTATAGTGACTGCTACACTGTCTTCAAATTGAATTAATTTAAGGATACTGCTCACCATTATTGAATCATCATGGTTTAGGCATTTAACCAAATGCCAGGGGAATACTTGTCCAACTTAAATATAGATTTAATACTTGATTTGAATTATTGAAGAATTGTTAAGTTTATTTTATTTGACCATAAATTATGTATTCAGAATATATCTCAACATATGGAGAACTCTGATACGAGTTCTCCATAATGAGTTCCATGTAACTTAGCTTTTTCAAACAGGAAAAATTTTAATTAATTTGTATTTTAAGTATATGCTACAATTGTGTATTTTAATTAAAATGGAAGATAAAAGAAGGAAATAGACTAAAATTACAAGATTAAAAAATATTGATAATTCTAGCATGTAGATGTTAGTTATTTGCAGGTTTATTAGAATATACTTCCTACTTTTGTGTATATTTGAAAAGTTCCATACTAAAAACTTTAAAAGATCATTGATGGGCTCAAATAAGATGAGTAATATTACTGAAAAACTTTCAAAGGTAAAGGAGCTTACAATTATGTTATCATAATATACTACACTAGACTGTATAAAATACTACAATTTTTCTATGTAATATACTGTAATATCTTTGCCTTCCATACCTTAGTTGACTATGCTAGTATAATTACTTTCTGTTTTTATTACCAACAGTGAGTGATTTGCTAGACAACATTAAACTAATTTAAGTCCACTTTGACTCCGTCTCATTTTTGCCATATGTTCACATAGAAATATTTTTACTAATGATTTTTTCTTCTAAAATTGAATTCTGTCATTATTCTACTAATGAGTGACAATTTTTTCTTGAATGCATGTCATGTCGATTTGAACTATTAGATTTGTGAAGAGGGAAAAAAACGTAGTGAGGGGGCTTCCCTGGTGGCGCAGTGGTTGAGAATCTGCCTGCCAATGCAGAGGACACGGGTTCGAGCCCTGGTCTGGGAAGATCCCACATGCCGCAGAGCAACTAGGCCCGTGAGCCACAACTACTGAGCCTGCGCGTCTGGAGCCTGTGCTCCGCAACGAGAGAGGCCGCGACAGTGAGAGGCCCGCGCACCGCGATGAAGAGTGGCCCCCGCTTGCCGCAACTGGAGAAAGTCCTCGCACAGAAACGAAGACCCAACACAGCCAAAACTAAATAAATAAATAAATAAATTTATAAAAAAAAAATACAAAAAACACGTAGCGAGGAAAATGTGGCAAAAGATAGATGAGAATGAGAGAGACAGACAGAGAGATAGGGAGAGAGGCAGGGAGGTAGGGGGAAGAGAGAGAAATGGATACATGCATACATAAATACATAGATATTATCAAAAATCGTTTCAGCTAATTTGACAACGTTCTTTGGGCATTACTAAATTTTGACTAGTACTATAGAAATTTAAAATTTAAAACATTTTAAAATTTAAGAAAATTCTTTTTATATCCTAAGTCCAAATTTGTATTTAATTCTTTGTTGTCCCCAGAACATTACATCATGTTCTATAAGTCCCATAAAATATTTGTTAAGTCACCAGGGCATATTCTGAGAAAGAAAAAATTAAGAAGAGTTGAGATAGTTACAAATATTTATTTGTGATCTTTAATTTCAAAATGTGATAAAATATGCCTATAAAATATCTCTTAAAAATAAAGAAACATTAAAAAATATAAAAATAGATCAGTTAGGCATAAGGGGGAACTCTTAAATTTTTTGTCAAAATTTAAGAAATAAAAGATCTAATAATCAGGCATATAGTTGAAAAAACATAGTAGTCTTTCTATACCAAAACGCAAAGAGATAAAGTTTTTACACTTTTATTAACATTTTTCTTCTTTTAAAATGTAAAAAATGTGATAAATTATATTGAAATAATGGAAAATTATTGCCAGGTTTGACTTTTAAGAATTTTAACGACTGTTATAATCTTAAAGCATAGGTTATAATCTTTTTTTTTATTTTTCAAGAGGAATAAAAAAGATATTACTTTCTGTTATAGAAAGTGAAGTGACTAAATAATTTTTGTAAGTAGCAATCTTTCCATCTAAAAATTTTAGGACATCAGTGTTAACGTCTTTAAAAGGAATCATTTGCATTTTTGTAACCACCACTAAATAAAATTTACCATATATTGACTTCCATATAATACAAAAAGCATATAAAACTTTTCTTTGTAGTATGATTCCATCTCATAACTTTTAAAACTTTCTTACTGTTCAATCTAAATTTCATTGATGCAAATTAAATTTTCTTATTCAAATTTCAATGGAAAGTAACAGACCATAATGTACATATTTCTAGAAATATATGAACATGGAACAGAAGCAAATGAGAGTGTTTAGGTACAGCTTGTTGACCTTTTCCCCTCAATAAAAATAACCCGCAAATTGAGAATTACAGTATCTTAAGAAACCATGGCAAGATGAACAAAGGAGATATTAAAGTAAAGATTCTCACATAATAGTGTTGGACGACTTGGATTGCAAACACTGAATCTGCCATTGTCAAGGGAGTGTTGGTAAGAGTCTATATCAACCTGTGTAAAGAAATATTCTAGTCTGTAGGGCTGGTTTACACTTACAATAAACAGTCACTGCACAGGAAACAAAATTAATATAATAATATTTTCATGTAGAATGCATATATGTCAGGTTGCCCTTTATTTATTTTACTTCCTGAGTAACTTAATTCAAGAAAGGAGGGGCATGGCCAGTGCAAGTAAACATTTTAGTCTTAAGAGTAGGCATATTTTTTATTATACTTGTGACTCTGCAAAGGCATAGATGCAAATGCTGTATCTTTAATGCTGTGTTGGAACACACATTTGACTGAAATTAAACATATATTATCAATTTTCATGAAGAGCAATGTGTCAGTCACTTTCAGTCTTATCAGATATAGTACTATGAGAAACAAATTCCTATCTCAGTCCTGTATCTTAATATTCTAATAGAAGTATTATTATCTAAATTATCTAGTATAAATTTTAGTAAATTACTTAGAAGCGTCAATGGAAAATTCTCTGTGAGTTTGAGTCAATGGAGTAAAATAATCATTTCAGAAAATAGAAAATATGTCTTAACATTGTCTATAAACTTCAAATGTAGAATGTAATAAGAGAGAAACCATACTGGTTTTGTATTCTTGAAAACAAGTTAGTTTTGATACCAAACATTTTACGAATTAAATAAATAAAACATAAGAGACCATTTGGTAAGTATTTTAAAATAGATTTAGATTCATAATTTTCATTGGAAGAAATCAAAAGAAAATGTGCTGGATACACATGTGACAAAATAAAGATATACAGCAATGAGCTAGAGAGAGTGAGAGAAAGTGAGAAGAAATATTCCTATAAGGGAGGAGATTAGTCATGGCCTTATTTGGGGAGAACATACTGTGTCATTCCCATTGAGAACAGGTATAACATTTGCAGTATACATAGCTACACACACAATTATACACACACACACACAATATTCTCCTTTACTGTATGCCACAATTGCAAAAGACCTGAACTGTGAATATATTTCTCTTCCCTAATATCAGAAGTCCTAACTGTTATTACCCAGAAAATATAGTGGGTATTGTTGATAACATGAAATCCTGGGCTAAGCCAGTTCTATGGATTTGGAAAGTGCTGACATTCTAGTTATTGAGTCACTTTTCAGATAAAAAAGAAAAATAAAAAGGAAAATAGTCCATGTTCTAAAGCAAATTACAAATAGCCTCCAGACAACCTCTTAGGTACTTATTTAGAGATACCAATACTTCACCTCAACCCCACTTAAGAAAAATGGTTAAATAAAAAGAGTAAAGGGTCAAGCAAAGAACTCTGAGGAGAAAAAAGAGTCACAAGGAGTCAGAGAACAACATGTCAAAGGTATATAAGGAACAACTGTGAAGTAAAATATCAAGTAATACTAAGAGCATAGAATGTTTCTAGAAATAAATGAGGTGGTATAAAAATACCTGCCCTGAAAGAGACCCTATTTCCTGGAGCCACAGGGCTGACATGAATGAAAACCAAACCCAGAATCTCATACTGCCTGCGGTGGAATTACAATGCAAATTGAATTCACAGTTTCACAGGGTGTCTACTGCTAAAGTGAGGGCAATGATTGGAAAAAAAAATGGAATCCTGAAAGCTGTAATGGGGACATGTGGAAAAAGCCTGATAAAGTTGCAGACACTGAGCCCCTAAATTCTGATAATATTTTGCCAGTATTTCTACTAGCCTCTCTAATCCTAGGACAATAGACTCTCCATCCCCAGAGGTAGCTCCCCTGCTCCCCTCTGAGAAGATTAACCCTGCATTGCCTTCAGAAACTATAAAGGCTCCCTGAGGCTGCTGCCTTGCAAGACAATGCTGATCCTTTTCGGGACCCACCCTCACCACTTCTCTTTATTTCTGGACCTATAACTCCATTCAAGTCAGGATGCCCCTGACTAGGAGCAGGCCCCTCAAGTTGAGGAACAAAGTATGATCCATGAGGAATTGTGCTACATTCCAAAAGAACTACTTGAATTTTCAAGCTTATACAGATAGAAATCTGGGCATATGCTGGGAATGGGTTTATTAGGTATGTGGGATAATGGTGGGAGGAATATAAAGATGGATCTGGCTGAATTTACTGATATGGGTCCACTAAGCAGAGATTCTGCACTTAATGTTGCAGTTGGAAAGGGAGTTAGAAAAGTCTCTAACAGTTTGCTTGACTGGGTAGTTGAAACTTGGATCAAAAGGTGACCCACTGTGAGTGACATGGAAATGCCCAACCTCCCACAATTTAATGTAGATGAAGGGATTCAAAGGCTTATGGAAATTGAAACATTAGAGTGCATTTGTCATTTAGGACCTACTCATCTAACCTGGGAAGATCCAGAAGAAATACCTTTCACCATGACTGTGAAAATAAATTTATGAGTGGAACTCCAGCATCACTGAAGAGTTCTGTGATCACTCTTCTTTGTAGGCCAGACCTTACAGTGACAACTGTGGCCACTGAATTGGGAAACCTAGATGCAAGAAGAGTAATTGAATCCCAAGGGGGCAGGGACTAAGTGACTGCACTCAACCACCGAAGACAAGGTGCTTGTGCTTACCACAGTGGACAACAGAATCAAAATATCAATCAGAATAGTCTGACACCCACATCTATGGTTTTGGCTAGTTGATCATGGTGTTCCTAAAAGTGGAATATATAGAAAGATTACTAACTTCTTACATGATTTATATAAATAGAAATGTTTTAGGTCAAGTGAACATGAGGTTTACCTGAATTATCAAAACAGAAATGTCCCCTCAATCAATTCCCAGATTTCAGTTTACAGACCCAGAACCCCTTGAAAGAAGGGGAGGCTGAGTTCCTTTAAGGAAGGATCCTGGTATACTGTTGAAGTTTTTTATACTGTTACTCTTTCTCACAGTCTTCCCCAAAGTGCTCTATAACCTTTTACCAGGCTAACTGTGCATTGGGGTAAATAAATGAATCAGACCTTTTAGGGACAACTAGACACTGGCTTTGAACTGACACATTTCAGGAGACCCAAAATGTCCCTGTGGTCCACCAGTCAGAGTAAGGGCTTATGGAGGTCAGGTGATCAATGAAGTTTTACCTCCGGTCAGTCTCACAGTGAGCCCAGTAGGTCACTGAACCCATCCTGGAGTTAATTTTCCCAGTTTGGGAATGAATAATTTGAATAGCTATACTCAGCAACTGGCAGAATCCAAACATTGGTTGCCTGACCTGTTAACGAGGACTATTATAATGGGAAGGGGCAATTGGAAGTCACTAGAACTTTCTCTACTGTTCATTTAATAGAAAAATAGTAAATAAAAGGCAATACAACATTCCTAGAGTGATTGCAAAGATTAGTGCCTACCATGAGGGACCTGAAAGATGCAGGGTGCTGATTTTCATCACATCCTCATTCAACTCACCAATTTGACCTGTGCAGAAAACTGATGCATCTTGCATAAAACAGTGGATTATTATAAGCTTACCCAGATGTGGTTATTCTGATTACAGCTCTTGAACTAGATGTGGTTTCATTGCTTGAGCAAATTAACATATCCCCTGGTACCTGGTATGCAGATCCGGCAAATGCCTTTTTATCCATCCCTGTCAATAAGGCTCACCAGATACAGTTTGCTTTTGGCTGGCAAAAGAAGCAATATACCTTCACTGCTCTACCTCATAGGGATCTTGATTGCTTTTTTCTTCCACAAGGTAACACACTGGTCCATGACATTGATGACAAAATTTGGAGACTTTGGCAAGCCCGTATAGGTGAATCACAATACAGACCCTTATAATTTTGTAGCAAAGCCCTACCATACTCTGTGGATAACTACTCTCCCTTTGAGAAACAGATTTTAGCTTTCTACTGAGCCTTAGTAGAGACTAAATACTGAACCATGGGCCACCAAGTTACTATGCAACCTGAGCTGCTCGTCATGAAGTGGGTGCTATCTGATCCACCAAGCCATAAAGCTGAATGTGTATAGTAGCATTCCATTATCAAATGGAACTGGTATAAATATATACAGGAGATCAAGCCTTAATCTTTACTGTACATGTGCTTAATAACAAAGGGTTAAACTATGTGAAGGAAAAAAAAAAATAGAATTGCAAAGAGCATAGATGAGTCCATGATTATAGTTAGAAAGTTAAACACCCTTTGATCACAAATGCACATATCCAACAGGCAGAAAATCAGTAAGGACACCTGAACTCACGATCAATCAACTGGATATCATTGCCATCTGTAGACTACTTCATCCAACAACAGAATACACGTTCTTCTCAAGCTAGCATGAAACGTTCACCAAAATAGAGCACATTCTGGGCCACAGAAAACACCTTAACCAATTTAAAAGAATTGAAATCATACAATGTCTGTTCTCAGATCACAATAGGATTAAACTAGAAATCAATAACAGATAATTAGAAAATCCCAAAATATATGGAGATCCAACAATATATTTCCAATTAATACATGGGTCAAAGAAGAAATATAAAAAGAAATTTGAAAATATTTTGAACTAAATATTTGAAAACACAATTTATCAAAATTTGTGGTATACAGAGAAAGCAGTGCTTAAAGAGAAATATGTGACATTGAATGCATATATTAGAAAATAAGAAAATTCAAAAATTAATAATCCAAAGTTCTACCTTAGGAAACTAAAATAAAGAAGAGGAAGTTAAATGCAAAGCAAGCAGGAGAATAGAAATAATGAATATTAGAGCAGATCACAGGAATTGAAAATAGGAAATCAAGAGAGAAAATCAGTGAAACCAAAAGCTGATTCTTTGAAAAGATCAATAAAATCAATAGGCCTCTAGCTAGCAAGCCATGACTCCTTGCATTCCCTTGTCTGTCTCTCCAATCATGGGGGCAGCAGTGCCTTGTGTCTTCTCTTCTCTTATGGATCCAGGAAGTGTTTTTGATTTTTCAATATGTTCAGCTGTCTACTCGTTAAAGACTAAGTGGTGACTTTCAACTTCTTACATGCAGAATCAGAAAACTTGCTCTTTTTCAAAATTGTTTTGGTTATTAGGTGCTTTGCATTTCCATATAAATTGTAGAATCTGGTGCCAATTTTTTCAAAAACCCTGCTAGAATTTTCATAGGAATTGTTCTAATCTATAGATCAATTTTAAGGGAATTACTATCTTTAGTACATTGAGATTTCCAAACCATGAACATGGAATGTCTCTCCACCTATTTAGATCTTCCTTTATTTTCCGCATCAAAGTTTTTTATTTTCTTGCACTTTTTTTTTTGTTGAATGTTTTCTAAGTGCTATATTCTTTTTGATGCAATTGCAAATGGAATTGTAGTCTTAATTTCATTTTTGTATTGTTCACTGCTTGTATGTGGAAATACAGTTACTTTTGTATATTGATCTTGCATCCTGCAACATTTCTCTACTTATCCTGTGAACTTGCTGAATTTAAATATCTTTTTAATAAAATCTTTTTGCTTAATCAACCAGGATCAGCTTTTTTTCTTGACTCTGAAAATATATTTATGCACATCTATACATCTAGGAATTAAAAAAGAAATATATGTGTGTGTGTGTGTGTGTGTATACCTATATACACACACACACACACATATATATACACACACATAGAAAAAAAAATTAGAAGATTACACACCATTTCTTCATAAGAAATCTCTCAGTAAATAAAGAATTGGAGGGATATGCTTTAACTCTACAAATGTCATTTACTAGAAACTCAGAGCTCACTATCACAGTTATTATTCAGCCTTGTACTACAGTCACTGTCAATGCAACATATACAAATAAATTAAATATATATAAATATTGGAAATTAAGAAATGAAACTATCATTATTTATAAATAATAAATCTTCCACCTAGAAAATCCAAAGAGGCAATAAACATAATACTAAAATTGGGAAAAAGTACACCAAGGAGACTGTACCAAAAAACAATATAAAAATGAGTAAACTTCCTATGTATTTCTCTATAGTAGCAATAATTAATTAGTATTTGGAATAAAAAAAGAACCTATTTACATTGATCAATTTTATAATACACTTAAATGTAAAAATAAGCTTAAGTTAAAAGTGTTATATGAAAAAGACCTGACAGCAACAGTAAGAACTATAAAACTTTACCAAAAGACATATAAAAAGACCCAAATGAATGGAAAATATATACCGTATTTTTGAAAGGAGAAGAGTCATTATTGCCAAGATGAACATTTTTCAAAATAACTTATAATTTCTATACAACACCAATCCAAATTTTTATAGGATATAAAAGAATAATGGTTTCCATTGTGCAAATTCCTCCCAGGCAATCCTAGAATCTGTTGTAAATAGGAAATTGCTATTCCAGCTGAAGTGGGAGCTCTTCCAGTAGTGTAAACAGCATGGGAAGACAAAATGAGAAAAAGACTTCTACTCCTCTTTCTAGATCTGAGGGATACAGGGTGATAATGCACAGTGTAAAAACTATGATGTCTGGAAGATCTCACTGTCAGTAAATACATCACAGTGATAAATCAGGTGTGTCTGGAAAGGTAGTGGTTTTAATTACATTAGAAAGGTGATTTATAAGCCCAAGGATTATAAACTGTTTCTGCTTCATAGGTTCAAGGCCAGTATCCCTCTGACTGTGAAAGTTGAAGTAAAGCGGAGATCCAAGAGGGCAGCAAGAAAATGTCCTGGCACTTTTACAAAGGATTCTGTGCACCAAAATTCAATATTTTTGATCAATTTTTATCAGTACTTACATCATACTAAACAGAAATGTCCATTACCAACAGAAGGCATAAATACCTTATTGTGTACATTCATACAATGGAATGTTATACAGCAATAATCATTATTGAGCTACAACACTGTCAAATAATGTTAAGCTAGAGTAGTCAGATGCAAAAGAATACACTACATAATTTAATTTATATATAACTTCAAAAGCAGATTTAACTAAACAATTTAAATAGAAGTAAAGAGAGTCATTACCTTTGGGAGGGAAGAAGGAGATAGTGATTGGGAGAGGACATGAAGGGATTTATGGGATCTGGCAATGCTATATTTCTTGACCTGGCAGTATTTATTCTGATAATTCATTGAATTGTGCATACACGATTAATGCATCTTTCTACATGGGTGTTATATTTCTTAAAATACAAATCCCTCTCAATCCTATAATATCCTCCTTCCTTCTATTAATATCCAAGTTGAGGGAGAAACAATCCATATTTTCTTTCTGCTTTCTCACCTCCAACTCCCTCCTCCACCAGTTTCTATTTCTACATCTCTCATAACACTTACATCTCAAATGTCTCCATAGATCCCCTAATTATCCTGAGCTATAATGCATTCCAGAATGCTTCGCATGAGCAATGGGGAATGAGCTGAGACTTTTAATCTCAGCCTGAGTGCCTAGTCCATGCAATTAAAACAATAAATTCAGGTTTGACAGTGATTTTTTAAAGTATTTGCTTTGGACCCTGACCCTTGTTTCACAACCCACATGTCTTGTTTTTCTTTCTTTTTTTTTTTTTTTAATTTTTATTGGAGTATAGTCAGGTCCTTCATGAGTCTTCAGCCTCAAAATTCCTGTATATCTCTAGTCCTTCCCCTAGCTACATAGGTAAGATAGTCCTCATTTTGACCTGGTTCTGTGGATACTTTCAGACCTAGTTAGTTCCCCAGAAATTGTGAAACTCCATCATGGGGGGATGTTAGGACTTTAAACCTCACCTGGCTTGCTAAAGTAACTACTCTTCATTAGGTCAGCTACTTCTAGAGAGGTAAAGCATTACAGTCACAAAGTAAGAAACAAGAGCTTAAGTAAATGACATTACCATTCTTGAGGAAGAAGACCAGCAATACTTTGTGGGAGCTGAGATATCTAGCTAGTAAAGAACGGACTCCAACTGTGGTGGGCAAGTGGAGTAAGAATTAAGAACAATACTGTTGGAGTTCAGAAGGATTCAATAAATAATAATCTCTTTTCTATGCCTGAGCTGGGATCAATTGGGCATAGACTCAAGAGTCAAACAGACATTAAAAAATCAATGGTGTCCCTAGAGTAGAAATCATATCCTAGGAGAAGCAGTCCCAATGGCCTTGCTAATATTTAACTTCTGAAATATACAGATTTACTGATGCAGATGAACAGTTGCAGGGCTTCTGTATAGGGGCAGGTATATTACTCAGCTCTGAAAAACTACGAGTCAGGAAAGGTTTGACAATGACTCTTAACTGAACATGTCCAAGTTCTTCTCCCAAATTCCAAATCAGATCATCAATCTTCCTTTCATTGGGGAAAAGTGAAAAAGGGGTGGAAAAGGAGGCCGAGTATTACCAGGTAGATTTCCCAAACATGGAGATCAGGGGAAGAGCTAGATCCCTACTAAAGCAGACTGTGGTTCAAAAGTTATACTGGTTAAGCTCTCCATTTGAACTTTTAAGACTTACCACGGAGCTTAATATTTTTGACAATTGTATCCTGTTTGAAACTGTTTCTTTTTATGTATTCCCTGAAATCTAAATTTCATGTTTCTTAATCCCCTCTTTGCTCATTCCATCTCTATCTGCTTTTGGACACCACATGTTTTTCTTTTCCAAACTTCTAATCCTAAATTTTTCCCCTCTCCTGCCCATCCTCTCATTTCCCTTCTCTCCTCTCCTCTCCATTTCTCCATATGCACTCATTTGATACACTTTATTTTTTATGGCTTTATATATCACCTCCATGTAGATCAATAATTAATTCATCAAACATTCATTTTACCGTTACAGTGAACAAATCTCCTAAGTGCTGGGGACAGAAAGATATAATTAGGTAAAATATGTTTTCTTTCATGAAGAAAGTTTTAATGTAACACTTGATAACTTGAAAGCAAAAATAGTAGTAGTTTCGTGCAAGTCCTCTGGACCCTGACCCGCCTGAGTATCTAGCCCAGCTCTACCACTTCCAATCCATGAGGCCTTTGACACATTACTTATGCTTTTTGTGTCCCAAGTCCTTTATTTCTCTATGTGTGTTTGCTTATTCTAAGAGTTCAATAATTATTTAACATTATTACTTGTACATTGCATTTTAGATTTAAAAGCATTCAGTATACCATATATCATTTATTTTTGCTATAATAATCTGAAAATTTATTTTTTCAATAAAATTGAGGCTTATGGGACTTTTTAAAAGGTTAAAAAAATCATAAAACAGAGTTTTTATTTATTTATTTATTTACTTATTATTTATTCTATTTGATTTATTTTTGGCTGCGTTGGGTCTTTGTTGCTGTGCGCGGGCTTTCTTTAGTTGCAGCAAGTGGGGGCTACTCTTCATTGCAGTGCTCAGGCTTCTCATTGCGGTGGCTTCTCTTGTTGCAGAGCATGGGCTCTAGGCACACGGGCTCTAGGTGCACGGGCTCTAGGCGCTTCAGTAGTTGTGGCACACAGGCTCAGTAGTTGCGGCTCATGGGCTCTAGAGCACAGGCTCAGTAGTTGTGGCACACGGACTTAGTTGCTACACGGCATGTGGGATCTTCCCGGACCAGGGCTCGAACCCATGTCCCCTGCATTGGCAGGTGGATTCTTAACCACTGTGCCACCAGGGAAGTCCATAAAACAGAGTTTTAATTTTAACCTCTGACTTCTAATTCTCTGTCCAGTTTTTTTCCTCATAGCTACTGCCCTAAATTTATCTTAAGATCTGCTCTCTCTTCTAAGCTCCAATTCCACAACTGTTACCTAGGCATCTCACTGACACTGTAAAATCGACCTCAAAATAAACAGGTTCTAAACTAGATCATCTATCCCATAAATGTTTCTTTTCTTGAATTCCTTACCTTTGAGTGACAGGAACATTTCCTAGACAAGAAATTCCAAAATATCAGTATCATTTCCCATTCTTTTCTTCATTATCCCTATAGACATCTCATCTTCTAGAGTTTCCATCTCTAGTCTTCCTTCATGATATCTGACTTCCCAATCCCACTGCAACAGGCTTTATCAGAATTTTATTACCTCTAGTTAATATTAATTGTTAACTAACTGTTTCTGTGTGAAGTGTCTGCAAAGACAAATCTGTTCCCCACAGTGCTCGCTGTCAGGCTAACCACGATTCATTGAAATTCAATAATCTGTCCAGCGTTGCACTTAGGTGCTTTACATACATTATTTCATTTAATTTTCACATTAATCCCCCAAATATAATTTACCAGTCAGTATTACATATGAGGAAACTGAGGCTAAGTTTCTTCCATTTACACAGTTGGAACTGAAACACAGGCATGCCCAATTCCAAATTTGTGTGCTACCTCTCTGTTTTTTATTTGTTTGTTTTTCCTTCAATCATTTTACTTCCCTGCTCAAAATAACACAGAATGCTCCCATTGCCTTACAAATTACACCCAAACTCATTAGCCTGTTATTCTAATGTTCCTTGATCTGGTGTCAACTTACCATTCTAACCACATTTTCCACTTCTTGTATACACATTCAACTCATAACCAAACATGCACTCTAAATCAACACACTCCACAATGTCCTGCTTCCATCCTGGTGTACAAATTAGTCCTTCTATTTAAATGGTCTTCCTCCTTAACTCTAGTTCTTCAATTGATTCATCCTTTTAAGGTCTAGCTAAATATCTCTTCTGCAATGTCTCTTCTATTTTTTTTTTCTTTCTGAAAAATTAAGCAGGTATTTTAAATTACAGAGCAAAGAAGCATAGAGAGATTTGGGATCGTGTGAGATGGGACTTCCTTTTGAATTGTGGGAGAAGCTCAAAAGTGAAAGGAGAGATGGGAAAGAAGTGGCAAAAGGGAAGTTTTCTCAGGTAGACCAGTTTTAAAGCAGAATACATATATGTTTTGGGTTCCCCTAAGGGTCTCCATGACTGCGAACCCCTGGATAACATGTGTATCCCCAGGAGTACGTTGGATACCCAGTTTAAGGAACAATGGATTAGCAAGAGAGCTATCAGCAATGGGGACCAATGGTTCAGAGGGTTTTCTCCCATGCCACTTGAGACACCTTGAACTCTTTCAACAGAATGACATTATTCCTCTGAACTTTCATAGTATTGACAATTTTCTAATTTGTATTTGAGCTTTATTTTCTATTTACTTAGCTTCCTAAAGTAGCATATGTCTGTCTCTAAGCATCTTTGTATGCCGAAGCCCCTGGATAGTAATCAAGTACATAAGAGAGACTGCTACCTTGAAATTACTCTTCATTTTGCATGAAAATATGGTAAGATATTATAGCCAGTGGTGGTAAAGCAGAACCTAGTATATACTATTATGCATGAAGTGACAGGCACCAAAGTTCAGATGATAGACATAATAAATTAGGCTATGAAGTTTGACTTCTCTGACAGAAAAATTTCTTTTAAGTGTCTTAGAAAATTGAGCTAAATGCAGTCAATGCAGCTAAAATGTTTCTAATGACTCCTTGCAAATTCTGCATTTTGCTGTGCTTTATTAGAGATCAGTTATGAACATCTCTTTTTTCTTTTAAAATGTACTTTCACAGATAATTATCTCTGTTAGTGGGCTCTATATGGTTTACAGAGGGGAAAAAAAATGTATAAAACAACAGTACTGAAAATTTAACCATAACTGCTTAGAATGATAATTCTAAATGAAGAATAATAAAGGAGTTTAGAACAAGTCTCTTAAATATTGAATATAAACTACTTACTCTTGCTACCACTTAAAAATTTAGCAATGAACAGAGTTTATTTGGGATGACACATACAATGCTTTAATTATTGAAAAGCGTGACTGTCCCCATTACAATCATAATGCATATCTAAAGTTAAAAAGAATTCCTACACATAATTTAATTTTAGACCCATAATGGATTTTTAATTTTCTTATCTGAAAGTATAAACATCTGTTGATTTTTCTTTCACTAAATCTCTCTATATATTTAAACATAAATATATATGGATATTGGAATGAGAGTGTAGGAGAGATAAGGGAGGACTTATCAAAAGACTCTTTAGAAAATATTTAAGATGTAAAAAAAATTTTTAAATGCTTCCTTGTCCAAATTCTATTAACTAAGTTTGATGTTTATGATTCAAATATTTAGTTAGTTTAGTTTGTTAGTACAGTTTGGTTAGTTTAAGCTAATTGCCTTGTCTATACTGCTATAATAAATTATACTTAGGTTATTTAGTGCTACTCTACTCATTTTGATTGACTCAGAAATTTTTATTAAAAAAAATTTAGTAATAATAATATTATGTATAGTGACATTTTAATATGCCTTATATTTTACAAGATATAAAGCATTTGCTTACTTGAGGGGAGTGCTAACGATATAGTAGAGGTATTTGAGATTTTAAGTCAGTTTACCATAATATGAAATATGCAAGTTCCAAACTAATAAAGAAACAAGAATGTAAAATAAAAGTCCTCTAGTACCTATTATGGTGCATGGTATATTATAGTAAAAAAAATCAGATGGACATACAAACCCAAACAAAAACACAAAAAAAGAAAAGCTATGTTTTTGAATGACTAATTATTTATAGAGTGCTTAATATGTCAGGTTCTCTTTGAAGACTTTACAATAATTAATTCATTTAATCATCTTTTGAGAAAGGCACTCTTATCAAATTAAATACAGATGTGCCCCAGAGAGGCTGAGTAACTAGCTCAAGATTCCACAGTTGGTGGTATGTAAAGCCTGGATTCAACCAAGTATTTTCACTCTAAACTCTGTGCCCTTACAAAAGGTTTCACCTTATCTCCCATTCGAGGTTTCAATGGAAGCTTTCTGAGTATGTAAGATGTGAGCTGAAATACAATTTTAATTTGGAATTTCTTATAGAATATCATATTGTGAGCCTACAATACACCTAAACAGGGAAAAAAAAATTCATTCAAGCATCGTTGTATATGTTAACATTCCTAGATACCAGAATTCTTACAGCAAATGTAAGCTAAGTTCCAACTGACAGAAGAATATCTATTTAATATTACCTCTATTTATTTCAGAGATTAATTTCTGTAAAGGTCCATATTTCTAGATTATAATCTTTAACAACTGTAATTATATAGCTCTAGGTATTTGGTTATTATTAACTATGGAGGTGACATTTTCTTCAAAATATGAACCATGGCTGCTGACTTCTTATCCTCTTATTGTTGGTGATTCAAGTGTACAAACTTGGAGTAAGAAAAGAACTTCCAGGATAAACAACCCCTTGATAAGTTGCTTCTTTCCACTAGCTTTAATTGGTATAACAATCTCACATAATTAATGTATACAATCTGGTGAGTTTAGGCATATGAATACACTTGTGTTATCATCACCACAATCCAGGTTATAAACCTATCCATAAACTCCAAAAGTTTTCTTGTGTCTTTTTTTTTTTCTTTTTTTGTGTTAAGAATATGTAACATGAGATCTACCCTCTTAACAGTTTTTAAGCATGCATTACCTTATTGTTAATTATAGGCACTGTGTTGTACCCCAGATTTCCAGAACTTATTTTGTATAACTGTGACTTTATACCAACTGAACAAGTTCCTATATCTCCCTACCCTTATCTCCTGGCAACCGTCATTATGCTGTCTACTGCACCTTTGACTACTTTAGATGCCTCATATAAGAGGAATTATGCAGTATTTATTCTTCTGTGGCTGACTGGTTTTACTTAGCATACTGTCTTCCAGGTCTATCTAGGCTGTCACAAATGGTAGGATTTCCTTCTTTTGTAAGACTGAATGATATTACATTGCATGTATATACCACATTTTCTTTATCCATTCAGCTCTCAAAGAACATTTGGGTTGTTCCATATTTTGGCTACAGTATGTCCCCTACATACGTACCTTCAAGTTGTGAACTTTCGAAGATGCGAACACGCATGCCAGCCCCTGTATGTCAGCTGTTGTACTGTACTACTGTACTTTTCAAGGTACTGTACCGTAGATTAAAAATGTTTATTTTTTTGTTTGTTTGTTTTTTATGTACGTATTATTTGTGTGAAAAGTATTATAAACCTATTATAGTACAGTACTATATAGCTGATTGTGTTAGTTGGGTACCTAGGCTAATTTTGTTGGACTTATGAACAAATTGGACTTATGAACTAGCTCTCTGCATGGAACTCGTTTGTATGTAGGGGACTTACTGTATTAAGCATAATGCTGCAATGAACATGGGAATGCAGATATCTATTTGAGACAGTGATTTTATTTTATTTATTTTTTGATATATACGCAGACAAGTGGAATTGCTGGATCATATGGTAGTTCTATTTCTACTTTTTTGAGCAATCGCCCTATTGTTCTCCACCTTGGCAGCACAACTTCTATATTCTTACCAACAGTGTACTAGGGTTCCAATTTCCCAAAAACCTCACCAACACCTATTATCTTTTTTTTTTTTTTAATAATAGTCATCTTAAAAAATGTGAAGTGATAATTTATTGTGGTTTTGATTTGAGACTGGGAAAAACTTTGTGGTACTAGACTTCAGAGAATTATATGCTGGACAATTCACTTTTAAATTCAGGATAGGAAAACGCATTCTGTTGAGGTAAATTAAGGAACATACTGTTGTTTTTTTCTTTTTTTTATTTACATTTTTCTTGTCAAAAATAATTTTTCATATAAGAATATATTGTGAACATCCTTCCACAGCATACAATCATCATCTTGGAGGTCTTTAAAATCTTTAAGTATTAAGTATTCAAGCCACTCTTTTTTTTTTTTAATGGCATTATGTTAGAAAATAATTTAGTTTGTCTCATTTTGCAAGAATTCTTTTTATGCACCTTGAGGACTTGAGATATCACTACCAATTACAAATTGAGTTACTCTTAATCACATAACTTTTGGTGTAGAAATTTCACTTTTATAGCAATAGAGACACATGCATTCATGTAAGATGTAGGTGTGGTTAAAAACTTTTCATACAACTCCACAGACACTGATGTTTTTGGTCCTATTAACAGAAGTAGACCACTGGAAGAGAGAAGGTGATGACACTTCAGCTCCCTCAGGTAAACACTGATTTTATCCTCCCACCAATCTTATGGTTGGAGAGATTAACTCACTTGCTCAAGGTCACTCAGTTGATAAGTGGTGGAGTGGGGGTAAGTTTGGTCAGCTTGACTTCAGAGGTTATGCCTTACCTTCCAAGGAAGTGATTTTCAAGGTGTGTCTCAGCCCCAGGTGCATCAGATCACCTGGAGAACCCCTGAAGGCTCACTAGATGAGACTCTTTGCTGGACATTTTTCACAGAATTAGAACAAAAAAATTTTACAATTTGTATGGAAACATAAAAGACCTCGAATAGTCAAAGCAATCTTCTGGAAGAAAAACGGATCGAGAGGAATCAGGCTCCCTGACTTCAGACTATACTACAAAGCTACAGTAATCAAAACTGTATGGTACTGGCACAAAAACAGAAATATAGATCAATGGAACAGGGTATACAGTCCAGAGATAAACCCAAGCACCTATGGTCACCCAATCTATGACAAAGGGGGCAAGAATATACAATGGAGAAAAGACAGTCTATTTAATAAGTGGTGCTGGGAAAACTGGACAGCTACATGTAAGTGAATGAAATTAGAACCCTCCTTAACACCATATACAAAATAAATTCAAAATGGATTAAAGACCTAAATGTAAGATTGAATACTATAAAACTCTTAGAGGAAAACATAGGCAGAACACTCTCTGACATAAATCGTAGCAAGATCTTTTTGACCCACCTCCTAGAGTAATGAAAATAAAAACAAAAATAAATAAATGTGACCTAATTAAACTTAAAAGATTTTGCACAGCAAGGGATACCATAAACAAAATGAAAAGACAACCCTCAGAATGGGAGAAAATATTTGCAATATTTGCAAATGAAACAACTGACAAGGGCTTAATCTCTAAAATATACAAACAGCTCATGAAGCTCAATAGCAAAAAAAGAAAAAAACAAAAGCAACCAAATCAAAAAATAGGCAGGAGATCTAAATAGACATTTCTTCAAAGAAGACATACAGATAGTCAAAAAGCACATGAAAAGTTGCTCAACATCACTAACTATTAGAGAAATGCAAATCAAAACTACAACGAGGTATCACCTCACACCTATCAGAATGGCCATCATCAAAAAAAATCTACAAACAATGTATGCTGGAGAGGGTGTGGAGAAACGGGAACCCTCCTACACTGTTGGTGGGAAGTAAATTGGTACAACCACTATAAGAACAGTATGGAGGTTCCTTAAGAAACTAAAAATAGAGCTACCATATGATCCAGCAATCTCACTCCTGGGCATATATCCAGAGAAAATCATAATTTAATAAGATACATGCACCCAAATGTTCATTGCAGCACTATTTACAATAGCTAGGTCATGGAAGCAACCTGTCCATTGACAGAGGAATGGATAAAGATGTGGTACATATATACTATGGAATATTACTCACCCATAAAAAAGGATGAAATAATGCCTTTTGCAGCAACATGGATGGACCTAGAAATTGTTATACTGAGTGAAGTCAGAGAAAGACAAATATGATATTGCTTATATGAGGAACATATTGTTTCACAAGACTTAAAGATGCTTTAAGGAGCACAACACACTGACCGTCCAAAAGATGAAGGCAGAACTCTTTGTTACTTACGGCTGTGAATGA
This sequence comes from Balaenoptera musculus, assembly GCF_009873245.2. Classification (NCBI taxonomy): domain Eukaryota; kingdom Metazoa; phylum Chordata; class Mammalia; order Artiodactyla; family Balaenopteridae; genus Balaenoptera; species Balaenoptera musculus. The sequence goes on from NC_045794.1 coordinate 59,810,109, forward strand.
CAGAAAGGTGCCTTACAGGGCCGCACAATCTGGGAACATGATAACAGTGAGCTGGAAATATAAGGGGCAGCTTATACATGGCAAGTGAGGTAGGGTTAGCTAGATTTCAAGGGCTTCCTGCCATTTAGCTAATTTGAATAATTTCTCTGGCTCTCAGCCATAGAGGCTGTCCCCAGTTTTCTGGTACCTGGCCCAGTGGTAACTGGAGATCTTGTATGGTGGTTGGAAGTGTGAGACACTGATAAGAGAAGTGGTTGAGTGTGGACTGTTGTAATTAGCTGCTCAAGGAGAACTGACTAGCCTCAAAACTAGGTCAAGACAGCATTTTAAGAAAAAGCTTTATTACACACATGAAGAAAGACAAGATTGAAGAATGCATCTGACATGTGGCCTGGATGGACTGGGCAAGGGATATAACACACACACACACACAAAGTTGCCAAGCTTATAATAACTGACATTATTTCCAGGCACTGTTTTGAGCATTATGCATGTGTTATTTCAATCTTTGCCAACACGAGGTAAATGCTATAATATTTGAAGTTTACAGATGAGGAATCTGAGGCACGGGACCTTAAGTTATATGCTCCAGAACCTAAAGTTCCTATGTTGGAAATAGAGGAGCCAAGGCAGTGTTAATCTTAGAGCTCAGGCTCTTAACTCCTTCTCTCCTAGCCATGCCCACTAAATGCTGATTGTCTTGCTGAGATGGAATTTATTAAAGTTATAAAGATGTAATTATATCCATGCACAGAACGGTGTTATTTCTCCCAGAAATGCTAAGCGACCCAGATGTAAGAAAGAAATTGAGGTTTATAGGGCAAATCACTGGCAGGAAAAGGATATAGATATTGTGAGTTAGGGTGTAAGGGGTCCAAATAAATAACACATTCTTCATAACTCAAGAATGGAGCAAGTTGAGAAAAAGGTGCAGGAGTATGAATAATAAAAACAAATTCTCACGTTAATTCCTATGAAAGGTGATTACAGAACATGGCTTTCCTTCTGCAACCAACAAAATTGCTAATTCCTCATCCCTGAGTTAGATATACTTTACCTGTCACCGGAACAGCTGATTAACTAGTTGCTTGTCTTTCCCTTCAAGGGCAGACTTCTTTCCATATGACAGAGAGTAGGTAATTATGCAAGATCTATATAAATAGGCTTGCTCCCAAAAGGGAAGCAGCTGAGGTAAGCATGCTCAGTGTTTTCTCTTAAATATATCTCAAAGATTATATTATCTTAAATTATCTCAAAGATAATTTACTTTCCTTCCCTATGTTAAGATGTGTGAAGAATAGAGAGAGAGCCAGAGATGTTAGTTTAGTAGAAGACCATGCATGGAGACAGAAGGAGTAGAAAGCAGCTGCCTTCCTCATTCCTACTCCCTTGCAATTTTGAGCTCAGGGGAAGTGACTGATCAAGGAGTTTAGCTTATTGGGGAAGAAAGTGAGGTCAGGCTTGGAATACGGATTGAGAGAAAAGGATGGGTTTGAGTGACTAGAAGTTCCTGGGGCTAGGGGAGGGAAGGGTAATAGGGATATATTCTAGTTCACTAGAAGGTAGGAGGTGGTGGTGGAGATAGTTGTGAAAGGTTTTTTCGTTGTTGTTGTCGTGTGTTTGTTTGTTTTTTTAAAAACTGATACTAAGGACATGAGCAGAAAAGGTAAAAAGTCTTTATCTTGAGTGCTAACCCTAGCTGGCTGATATGGTCACTTAAAACAGTATCTTGAGAGAATTGAAAAGCCATTTTCAGGTTGTGTTTAAAAGAATGCTAACACTGATTTTTGTGGTCATGCACAGTTATGGAAGGAGAAGTAAAGGTTTGTATGCTGAATGTTTGTTATTCAGTGTAAAAGCAGGAGTAAAGTTTGAAGTGAAATGTAGATTAATTTTTTTTGGTAAAAAGGGAAATAATCTATGTTCTTTGTTAATGGGTTATTCACGTTAATGAATTTTCTCAAAATATTTCAAAAGTAGAGTGGAATGGATAATTATAAAACCAAAGACAAAATCCACAATAAATGCATAGAGTAATTTAATAGGTTAAAAAATGGTAATTTTTCCAGAAGGAGAAGACTGGCCAAAAGCCATGAAGAGGCATTAGGACAATGCAGATATTTTCTACTCTTTGCCCCTGAGATAGAATGGACTATTGTCAAAATATTTACTGCCCCTTCCTACTGACCCCTGCTTATTGGAGACTTAAATTCCATTTGCTAATGTGACTGGCTTTACCCAATTAGTCATGAATGGAAGAGCTGCCGTGTCAGTCTTCCAGGAGACAGCATATCTCAGGTAGGGGAAGCACCTTCAATAATGTGAATAAATATGTGAGAAATAAAGATGTGAGAAAATAGAGCCATAGTTGTACCACAATAGACATTCATTTTTTTTGGTTTTAAGTCAGTTATTTGTTACTTCAGCATTACTTAGACTAAGATATCAAACATAGTGCCTATACCTGGCACCATGAGTTTGAGAAGCTTTAATGCAGCAATTTCCTTCACACAGAGGAGAATGATAATTAAGTTGATTATAACCCATGCTTTGCTTCAAGTGTTGTAAAGATAACTGATGCTAATGAGGATCAACATATTTATTCCTCAGTGACCATCAGGAGTCTAATTCTAGTTATTCCATGGCTAATAATATTAATGTGGAAAGTTAAGCAGATGAACCTATTAAGCATATTGAAAACTCAGCAATAGTTTCTAAATAGATGAATATCACAATGTGCTAATTCATCAAGACTTTCATTTTGGTAAGTTTAATTAAGCATTCTTTCACTTAAAATACACACAATTTCATTTACTCTTACATTTTCTGAAGCACAATGCAAATGAACTTTTTTTATGAAGTGAGGTCTAATAAATTACTTTGCTAAGTGTTTCTTTGCTTTTCACACTTAACAGATGCTTCAGTTTAAAAATGTCCATTTTACTCAAAGAGAAAAAAATTGTCACTCATGATTAGAGCTATACTTAAATTTTATAAAGCTCTCAATTGATCCACGAATCACATTCTGTGTTACTCTTCAAAATACAAAAGAAATGGGTGAAAGCTGTGAAGTACATATACAAGTGGAAGTAACGGCAGAGACAGAAAAGAGCATGAAGTAGAAAAAAAAATAATGTAAAAGCAATTGCATGTGGGAATTGAGCAAATATAAACTTTTTTTTCATTTATAATGCTTGGCTTAATGGCTTCTTTGTTGAATAAATTTTGAAGGGCTACTTGGATTACCTTTTGCAGTTTATTTTCTCCCTCTATCTTTAAATCATGCAAAGATAGTAGTCTATGCAGAGTATTTAAATCTTTTCTGGAAAAGATGCGGTTTTCAACAAATAATTGTTTTCTAAAATAGAAATTTATATCTACTTTTTTAGTGCTTTTATGTTGTATTTCAATTTGCTTGTGTATCTGTTTTTTTCTATCAGACTGCACAACTAGACCAAAACAGAAGATGTTTCACAAGTATGCTTGTGTTCTCAGGGTTTAACACCGTGTGCAACACATGGCAGATGTTTATTAAACGTTTCCGAGAGCTTTCTAAGATCTCTCAGCTTTTCTGAACATCTGAGGTTATAGGATTCGTTTGACTTTGTTTTGATTTTGACAGCTTTGAATGAGTTTGAAGTGGTAAATAAGTCAGTAATTGGAAAGTTCAAACTCTGTCAAGCATATGACTATAATTATTTATACCTTTTCAATATAATAATAAAAAGACTCAAACATTTTTTCATGGGCTGCTATTCCCTTATCAGTATATTTGATTAATCTTATCACTGGTATATCCTAATTTTCAATTCATTATTTCATAAAGTAACTTCAAGTCTTTGAAAATAAACAGATTAGGAGTTTTTAACTAATAAGTGCATTGAGATAAGATACATTTTGTTTGCTAATTTGCTTGTTTGCTAATTTTTCATGGAGAGACTAAAATCACCCTTGGTTTTCATAATGAAAATTATTTTATTTGAGAAAAGATGAGGCTCACTTAGAGATTTCTTTGTCTTCCCCATCACTAACACATGGATCTATTAAATGTAAAATTGGTAATTATAGTAGAAGACTGAAATATTTAAGTATCACCATATTTAAGGCAAGATAATAGGAATATCATAAGTATGTGCCACAAAAAAACACTACATAATAATCCTGTAAAGGGTATTTTTTAAGCACAAATACAAAGCTGATGATTTCTGGTAAAGATCAAAGTGACTGGCTTTGAAAATGGTGGAAGGATTGGACATGGTGAAGTTTAAAGAATTTTCATGATATGCTTCATAATAAACATGAGCAAATAAATTCTAAATAAAACTTAGAGTTATGAAAGAGGAAGAAACATTCTTGAAATGATCCCATGTAAACCTGACTTGAGTAACAGCAGAATATTCAATAATGTTTTAATCTGGAAAATTTGGGAAAACAGATTTTTGGAAAAGCTTAGGACGTGAAAAAACTGAGGAGTCTCTCTAGATCCTTAATTCTGACTGCATATTAGATCATATCAAGTGAACAAAATGAAGGAACAAAGTTTTCCTATTTTTGAAGACATTTCACTACATACACACACAAACACACACACAAACCTATATACATATACACACACAGTGCCACATACAAATTTTATGTTTGTGTAAATGTACAAGTACACATTTGCACAAATAGGTGTGTTTATTTGAAAACGCAAGTACGCATATCCGTGTGTGTGTATAGGTAAATATCTAAATACACGAAGTATGGACATGTATGTGTGTGATCTCTAAGCTGAATAAATATCCTGAATAATAAAAGATAAAAAAGCAACTTATCCTTTAATGTTACCATTTTGATCCCCTTTCTTAATTCAAATATACTTTTCCAAGGGGCATTTTCAATTATTTTAAAATAAATTAGCGGTTCCATTAAAGCACTTTCTCGTACACTGAGGCATTCCAAAGTGTGAATATAAAATTTCAAATGTAGATTTGATAGAATGTCTAAACTCTCCTTTGAATTGTTCAGTTCCTCCCTTCTCTTTGTAGTGGTACATCCCAATGTCTTCCTGTTACATATAATGTTTTCTATAATCACAATTTACTAAAAGCTTAAAATCTGACATTTCGTGCTCCATTTGAAAAATACTTGATTAAATATTTCAAACTGATATGGAACATTATGTAACTACAATTTAAAGGATTTACTGTCAAAAATCCCAATACCATTTTAGGACACTTAGTCTGATTTTAAATATATCTTTTGAAGGGCTCAAAAGCATTTCTAAAATCCAATGAATGATGAATGACATAGAAAGTATTACCACCATGCAGATGTTACCGTTTAACGTTCAACATCACCTTTTAACAAAACTATATTTCAGTAAATCTATCAGTGTTTAAATACAACTTCAGTTTGCATTTTGATTTTAGAATTTCACAGCACTTTTGGAAATAATTATAAATAGAGCTCATATTACAACATATTACAAATTATATCTGTCTGGTTTCTTAATTAAGAACTTTTTCAACACAATGCTTTGCCCTATCAAATTTTAGAACTTTAATATAATAAATAATTTTATCTTCAATATTGAACTTTTTAATCTGAAGTTATAGGAGCTTTCCCAGTTATTTCTGTGTTTCATCTTTAACAAAGAATTTTCAAAAGCTTTATATCCATTTAATTAGTTCAATACAACAAATATAAACCACTCTTCCAATTAACGTTGAGTGATTTTCTCTTTGGAGAATCTGATATCACCAATATAAAAATCGGAATTTATCTGCTTGCAAATTCTCCTTTTGTAAATAGAGCCAACATATTAACAGTCATTGTTTCATGTTTTATATGTGCAGAGGAAAACTTAGATTTGAAAATAAATGAAAAAAATGTAGAGGAAGGGCCACTTTATTTAAATAAAATGTATCATTGCATGGAATGACATTGTAAATGCACCTTCTGCCGCTGCATATAGTTAACATCAACTCTGGAGAGGGCCAGTCTTCCTAAATTAACCATTAACTTCTAAAGTAAATGCTGATGTTTCTTTAACAGATTTATCTCTTCTGATTTTATGCAGTCAGGGGTAACACCAAGCTTCCTATTGTGGACGAAATCAACTCTCTTGAAAAATGGACATTTAGTATGTATTTTTAAATTAAACATGCACTTTTGTTTTAGTTCACTGATACAGAAAACAGTTATAAACATTTTTTAGACTTACAGCACATTATGTGCATAAAGCACTGTAACACACATATTCAGTCTACTCTCCATTGGGTCCCTGGCACTAGTTCTCAGTCTCAGTTTCCTGCACAAATTTCTTCTACACCTCAATTACCATTCTTGTTGTTCTCCTCCACTGCCGAATGGCTGGAGGCCGTATCTACTGCAGCCCCAAAGTGGGGTGGGGGTTCGCAGTGGAAGTGGTCAGCCCTGGCAGGGTGGAATATTTTGTCACACCATTGTTCAGAATTGCCGGAGCATTATGCAATAAAAAGCAGAAAAATTAGCAACTGTTAGCGTTATTATTGTTTTAAAAATTCTCTATGTATAATGCACTCCCCTATTGGCTGCACCAGGGACAATCTGTACTTCCCCCATCTTGGTACCATTCTGATAGCTTACTGCATCTTTTAAGTCAGCACACTGGACTCAGCACAGGTGGATGTTACAGCTAGTGTCTAGCAAGGGACAGATGTGTTGAAGACTCCTCATGTAAGAAGGTGTTAACTTTCCATTACTGCTGCTCTTGAAAAACTCTGCATCCTACATTTAGGACAAAGGTGTTTGCTAGGATGTATTTGAGAAAGGGTTGAGTAAACAGAGCTGTATTTTTGATGGCCTGGTGGTCTTTCAGACTTGACCAAATTAGAATTCTGCAAAATTCATGTATCTCATGGTTTCTAAATGGAGCCATGAGAGAGACTGGAAGTACAAAGTAGACATTGGCAAAACCCCTCTAGGTTTTTAATGTGACTATTTAAAAATTACTTTTTTAAACAAATTTAAAAATCCGTGAAAAAGATATGTAGGACAAGACCTTGGGACCACATTTTGATTAAAAAAAATAAATTGGGGATCTTTGAGCATGCTTATAAAGTCATGCTCTCAGTATGACCCTGAGCTTGAAGTGTCTGTACAAGACAGCAAGCAGTAAGGGTCCTCAGAAGGAACAAGAACAACTACTTTTCAGATAACTGATCAGAATCCAGAAAAAGATGGTGATGGTGGTGATGGTGAACTCATGATTCTACTATCCTACACTCAACAAATGGACAAAAGTGGCCTGCCTTGGCATCCACTACAGCCAACAAATTCTGAACTGACAAGACAAAGACTTGTTCAAACCCACACTCACCTTCCTTTGTGCAGCTCTGGGGCTTTTGCCTTTATAAGCTTCACTCTTCCCTTTGGTCACAGAGACTGTGATCCAAAGGCTTCTTTCTCTCTCTCTCTCCTTCTCTCCCCCCACACACCCCATTTGTCATCTATATATCATGTATCTATCTATCTACCTATCTATCTATCATCTTATGCTTTATGATTTTTCTCCAAGTTCATCTTTGACAATCAATCTATGGGCACCATTTCACTCAACCCAATCTCTTTGCTTTGGATCAGGTTTTCCTGTCTTGTTTGGTAATAAACTCAGATTAACTCCCACTATATCTCTGTTTTTGTTTTCCTTTTTTCAAAGCATAAATCAACTCTCCTAGGGAAACCAGAACCCACAGTCGATTTAGAGTTACCAACATGAGTTCTTCAACTCAGTCCATCTTCTACTTAAATTATACCTTTCTAACAATGTCAGAAGCTTCTGATTTGATGAATGAGAATTCATCAATTCCTTGTCTTCTCAAAAAACCAGGTTTTAGTTTTATTGATCTTTGCCATCATTTCTTTCATTTCTTTTTCATTTATTTCTGATCTGATCTTTATGATTTCTTTCCTTCTGCTAACTTTTGGGTTTTTTGTTCTTCTTTCTCTAATTGCTTTAGGTGTAAGGTTAGGTCGTTTATTTGAGATGTTTCTTGTTTCTTGAGGTAGTATTTTATTGCTACAAACTTCCTGCTTAGCACTGCTTTTGTTGCATCCCATAGGTTTTGCGTCATCATGTTTTCATGTCCTTTGTTTCTAGGTATTTTTTGATTTCCTCTTTGATTTCTTCAGTGTTGCAAATCAATCAATGGGATAAACCATATGAACAAATTGAAGGAGAAAAACCATATGATCATCTCAATAGATGCAGAAAAAGCTTTCGACAAAATTCAACACCGATTTATGATAAAAACTCTCCAGAAAGTAAGCATAGAGGGAACCTACCTCAACATAATAAAGGCCATATATGACAAACCCACAGCAAACATCATTCTCAATGGTGAAAAACTGAAACCATTTCCACTAAGATCAGGAACAAGACAAGGTTGCCCACTCTCACTGTTATTATTCAACATAGTTTTGGAAGTTTTAGCCAAGCAATCAGAGAAGAAAAAGAAATAAAAGGAATCCAAATCGGAAAAGAAGAAGTAAAACTGTCACTGTTTGCAGATGACATGATACTATACATAGAGAATCCTAAAGATGCTACAAGAAAACTACTAGAGCTAATCGATGAATTTGGTAAAGTAGCATGATACAAAATTAATGCACAGAAATCTCTTGCATTCCTATACACTAGTGATGAAAAATCTGAAAGGGAAATTAAGGAAACACTCCCATTTACCACTGCAACAAAAAGAATACAATACCTAGGAATAAACCTACCTAAGGAGACAAAAGTCCTGTATGCAGAAAACTGTAAGACACTGATGAAAGAAATTAAAGATGATACAAACAGATGGAGAAATATAACATGTTCTTGGATTGGAAGAAACAACATTGTGAAAATGGCTATACTACCCAAAGCAATCTACAGATTCAGTGCAATCCCTAACAAACTACCAATGGCATTTTTCACAGATCTAGACCAAAAAATTGCACAGTTTGTATGGAAACACAAAAGACCCCAAATAGCCAAAGCAATCTTAAGAAAGAAAAATCGAGCTGGAGGAATCAGGCTCCCTGACTTCAGACTCTACTACAAAGCTACAGTAATCAAGATAGTATGGTACTGGTATAAAAACAGAAATATAGATCAGTAGAACAGGACAGAAAGCCCAGAGATAAACCCATGCACATATGGTCACCTTATCTTTGATAAAGGAGGCAAGCATATACAATGGAAAAAAGACAGCCTCTCCAATAAGTGATGCTGGGAAAAATGGACAGCTACAAGTAAAACAATGAAATTAGAACACTCCCTAACACCATACACAAAAATAAACTCAAAATGAATTAAAGACCTAAATGTAAGGCCAGACACTATAGAACTCTTAGAAGAAAACATACGAAGAACACCCTCTGACATAAATCACAGCAAGATCCTCCTGACCTACCTCCTAGAGAAGTGGAAATAAAAACAAAAATAAACAAATGGGACTAATGAAACTTAAAAGCTTTTGCACAGCAAAGGAAACCATAAACAAGATGAAAATACAACCCTCAGAATGGCAGAAAATATTTGCAAACAAAGCAACTGACAAAGGATTAATGTCTAAAATATACAAGCAGCTCATGCAGCTCAATATCAAAAAAACAAGCAACCCAATCCAAAAATGGGCAGAAGACCTAAATAGACATTTCTCCAAAGAAGATGTACAGATTGCCAACCAACACATGAAAGGATGCTCAACATCACTAATCATTAGAGAAATGCAAATCAAAACTACAATGAGATATCACCTCACACTGGTCAGAATGGCCATCATCAAAAAATCTACAAACAATAAATGCTGGAGAGGGTGTGGAGAAAAGGGAACACTCTTGCACTGTTGGTAGGAATGTAAATTGACACAGCCACTATGGAGAACAGTATGGAGGTTCCTTAAAAAACTGAAAATAGAATTACCATATGACCCACCAACCCCACTACTGGGCATATACCCTGAGAAAACTGTAATTCAAAAAGAGTCATGTACCAAAATGTTCATTGCAGCACTATTTACAATAGCCAGGACATGGAAGCAACCTAAGTGTCCATCAATGGATGAATGGATAAAGAATATGTGGCACATATATACAATGGAATATTACTCAGCCATAAAGAGAAACAAAATTGAGTTATTTGTAGTGTGGTGGATGGACCTAGAGACTGTCATACAGAGTGAAGTACGTCAGAAAGAGAAAAACAGATACCGTATGCTATCACATATATATGGAATCTAAAAAAAAAAAAAGGTTCTGAAGAACCTAGGGGCATGACAGAAATAAAGACACAGAAATAGAGAATGGACTTGAGGACACGGCGAGGAGGAAAAGGGTAAGCTGGGACGAAGTGAGAGAGTGGCTTGGACATATATATATACTACCAAATGTAAAATAGATAGCTAGTGGGAAGCAGCCACATAGCACAGGGAGATCAGCTCTCTGTCCACCTAGAGGGGTGGGATAGGGAGGATGAGAGGGAGACGCAAGGGGGAGGAGATATGGGGATATATGTATATGTATAGCTGATTCACTTTGTTATACAGCAGAAACTAACACACCATTGTAAAGCAATTATACTCCAATAAAGTTGTTAAAAAAAAAAAAAAAGGGAATTCATCAATCCCAAATTGGTCTTTTGGAAGGTCAATTGGTGCCATAAAAAAATCACATATCAGGGGTGCAATGATTTTTTATATATTTGAAATATTTTGTTTTTTTGATATTTGGGTCAAGACTAAGCATAAAAAAAGACATGTCCTTATTTATATTGAAGGAAAACCAGAAAAAGAGGTTTATACAAAACAGTGATGGAAACAACTTAATATCTCATCTCCAAAGTTTTCTTCCCCTTACTTATTTCCCCTGACTTTCATTTTAGCTTAGTAGCTCTCGTTCAGTCAATTAGCAGAGGGAATAAAGCTTAGACCCTTACTCAGCTGCTCAAAGGGATTCTCTATGCTCTTTAATAGCAAGTGCATCTTCATTAGTATTTATTTCTAGCACGGGAGAGAAAACCTATATAGATGCTAGAAAGCAAGTTACAGACAGAATTAAGTGAATGGAAAACTAGTGTTGAAAGGTGTAAACATCAAGTATAAAATGACATTATTTAAGGTATTAGAACCCTGACTAGCAGAATAAAAACAAGCATTTAGGCCAATATCAGCAAAAACTTCTTAATGATTATGACTTTTTAATGATGATGAGTGTATAACACTCTCTCCAGGGAAGAAATGGAAGCTATCGTTTATAAACTCTGTAGCTTAACTGGATAAAAGATAAACCACTAGACAACATCCTTTTGGGAATAATATGCATTGGCAAGTAAGATGAGATAGTCTAAAATTAAGAGTGGAAAATAAATTTATGACACTCTGTTTCTATCCTATAATTTTATATGTAAAATTAAATTGTCATTCACTTTTCTGAATGATAACAAAAATTACTTCTTTAACTATTTTTAAATGAAAAACTCAGCCAAGTTTTCCTTTCTTGGAGTTATCTGCCTAATAGCTATAGTTACACTAAATATTTTGACTTGTTTTACCACTCTTAATTTCCCCATTCTCAGCTAAGGAGATACAAATGCTGGAAAGCCACCACATTTGCTGAAAGGGGGCTTGGAAGTCCTGATCCAAGTCAATTAAAAATGTACCACATGTCAATCATTAATATTTTCAGTGACATGAAAAGCAGTACCATCTACCAATTATTTTTCAATACAGAAAACAATGAATAAATTATGTCAAGATTTCCAGCAGCTTGTTGATCTCAGCGAAAGCATCTTAATTGTGTTTTTTGACTATGAACAATAAGAAATTTTCAGGGTCATTATATACAACAAGGTTGTTTTCTTTCTAGAGAAAAGCCTTGTTGGGAATCAAGGCTAGAGTTAGGAAGGAACAGAGCATATCCCTTTGACACTTAGGGGAAAATATACTAGAAATGGTTTGTTGCCAAATTGAGAACATATGCGTCATGCGATTTTGTTTTGAAAAATATCTTTGATCAGCTTGAGACCAATGTTCCCAAGAAACATGCATGTCGAGTGTGCTGTCAGAGTCCTTCCCTTCGCTGAGGTATCTACAAGGGATGTGAAAAAGGAAACAACAATCAAAACCCAGAAACATGGGGAAGTCACTTTTATTTTGTGAGATAATTTATCATGGAAGAGTTTACATTATTTTTAGTAGAGAAGATTAAGTGGTAAGCCCTCTTAAAATTTTTACTTAGCTAAGAGACATTATTTCAGCTTTATGTATAACTTCTCATTAAGGGTCTTGGTATGTCTGGAAGATGGTTGAGTAAAAGTAAGCTTACTGCTCAAAACATGTTTTAAAAAACAGCTAAAATCAATAAATGGATGAGCTATTCATTATTATTCAGAACGCGCTGCTGGAAATTGACAATTGTTAACCCCGACTACAAAAAACCCTACTGTGATCCACTAGTGAGTGGCATCGTGTTGACTAAGGCTTATCACATACTTGAAGCCTGAAAATTCTTTAAATTTACAAGTAAAACAAAATTATGCTGAACATGAAAGAAAACATTAATGTGAAGTATCTTTTGTTGAAGTAGTGATTTTTGTATCAATATAGGGTCCATTGAAAACTGAAAGGTAAGTGAGCTGATGGTATTGACATCCTAATAACCTCATTTTTTAGACATGAATTTAAACTTTTCACCAGTATATGTCAGTAAAATACTATGCAATTATAGCGATGATCCCATGGAAGTAGATTTTATCTATAACAACATTTATAAAATACAGAACACTGTATTTCTATACTCTGTTACATAAACATTTTTTGAGCCTACGTTTTTGTTCAAAAGCAAGGAAAATCTCTGCTGAGAATTTCTTTCCATAGTGAAACTTCCTATTTGATGCAATCTGTGTCCAGCACTTTTGCCATAATCACCTTTGCCACAAGCATTTTTGCTACTAACATTTTCACCGCATAACCAATTGGCCATAAGGCAATTTTGCTGTCAAAGATTAAATAATGAAAAACAAAAGAGAGACATAAAAAAAAGACACAATGAAACATGAGAAACAAATAAAATTTAAAAGACTATATTGAGAAATACAAAGATATTTGAATACATTTAAAATGTGTGTAGACTCTTGGGGCAAATAACTGATTTTGTGGGTTGTACCTAAGCACTTGTCTTCCAAGTCTCTCATTCACAGTTACATATATATATATATATAAAATTTGATTCATCTCCTTGTTCAGCATCACACTTTTTCTTTTTTGCTAAAATTTCTTTCTTCGTTAAGAGAGGTATCAGTTTCCGAACACTAGGATGCATATTTGTAACTGAGCTTTGTATTCATTGTGAAAACCTCTACAATGTTGTACGCTTTTGGCATCAGGTCACATGTCCACTGATAGATGTTCTAAAGTTCTTTGGGAAACATGGGCTCAACTCTGTGCCTTTGAGGCCCTCGACTTTATTCTCCTCCAATACAGTGTGTTTCAAAACAAGAAACCAAATGTTGGGGGAAATCATCATCATCTGTCAGCTCGATAAAGCCATCAGTAACATTGCTAACTGGAGGAAATGCTAATACATTTCAACCAGCTAAAACCAAACTGGCAAACTAAAAACTGTCAACTGTTATTTTATCTTTCACAGCAAAACTGTGTTACAGCCAATTAGTTATGGTGAAAATGTTTGCGGCAAAGATGTGTATGGTGAAATCAATTTAATACATTTCCTTCATCACACAAATTATCCCTTGTGTTTTCTGTTGCTTAATATAGTGTCCATGAGGTGGGGAATAGTTCCATAATTCATGACTCATGGCATATATAATCTTAGACTACATTGTGCCCTTTTATCCACCATACTCCCAACTCTGGTAGCTATTTATATGAACTAAATATTGACAGTGCTTAAACTATAATCATCATGATCATTAAAATTATAGCCAGGATCTGTATGGAAAACATACTAGGTATCTATTAATTTCCATCATCACGGAAATACAGTGAAATGTGAACTAGACCCCATTAGATAGTTCTGGAATGTGTAAATTTTAAGAATTCTTCAATCTCCCAAGAATCAACAGTTCCCAAAGGTCAATTCTGACAAAACATAAGATATATTTAGATCAAGCAATGGAGCTGGTAATGTGCTCTGTATACTTTAATTCCTTTACACATTCAAAGCCTCCAAGCAGGCAGGGCAGGATTTACTTGTTTCACTTTACACTTAGCTTTCCCACTCAGGAGCTTTAAGGTGAAACTCCCAAAAGATAACAAGAAGCTAAGAGGAGCTCATCTAAATGCAACCCAGTCATTCAGGTTTAGATAATAGCCACTGCTGAGATAATTTATGGTTTTCAACATTTGTTAGCATTGGTAACCAACCAGGCCCTAGCAACTGTATTAAGTCATGAGCTGACACAAGTGCAAAGTAATTTGCACAGGCTGAAAAAGGAGAGTCACAAAGAACTTTAATAATGTAAGTTTTATTTGAACTTTGCCATCACCCTAGTTTACAAAAGTTAATTCCTATCCTCAGTTTCCAAAGACAAAGATTAATTGATCCTCCTTATCTGAGTGTTCTTCGATTAGAAATGTTCTTTTCTCATCTATATCTTCCATCATAGATGGTGGTCGCTCAATAAAAAGATGTCCCCTGAACCAATGCTTCCTTTTTTCAGAAGTACAATATGTGGCTACAGGTTACTGTTTTTGTAAAGCTATTACTTTTACTGTCAACATGACTGCTGCCCTAAGATGTCTCATTAGGTGGAATAAATTGAGACAAACAAACACAACATTTGACCAAATGCCCTCCTCCCCCCAAATATCTGCTTCGGTGATTAAAAACTAAATATATAACTTCTGTAATCAGACATTAAAAAAACCTGGAGAATGGGAGTTAACCCTAACTGTACCTCCAAGAAATGTGTCATTGGATAAGACCGAAGGAGAGTAGGAGAGTAACCAGATTCCTAAATTCTAAAAACCAGAAAATGAGGAGCTCTTCCACTATGCACTCCATTATAACACAAAAGTATAAATAAAACTATTCAAAGATGTAAAGACAAACAGAAGATTCCACATCTAAAAAAAGCAATGGGTTTATTCATGAAAGCTAGTTAAACATATCATTTGCCTGTGTGACAGATTCATTTAAATTCTATTTCCTGTGGGAACATAGATGAAAGCTTGAATTCAGCCCAAGTTTTGGCTTGTGCTGTCATTTATAAATAGGACTTTAAGTTTCTGGTTTGATTTCTTATTGAGAGATGATCAAATCCCTTAAAGTACACAGCCAAAAGGAACCATCAATTTGTATAAAATATTTAGTAAATGAAAATTAGTCAAGAAGCCTTGTCTTGAGCTTATCCTGCTCAACGTTAGCATTAACCCCTACTTATTTTTAAGACCGCTCAACATAATGAGCCAAAAATTATCTCTGTCTCACATATATTATAGATTTTTACTTTTTAGGATATTAAATACAAGAAATTTTGTTTGACATCTATCTGTATGTCATTTAGACTCTTGTATAATACTTCCTCTTCAATATTTTGAGGGAAAAAAATTATCCTGAATAATTCTACCTGTTGGTCAATACATAAGTGTTTTAGGGTTGAATTGATTCTCCCTCAAAAAAGATATGTTGAAGTCCTAATCCCCAGTACTTCAGAATGTGACCTTATTTGAAAATAAGGTCAATATAAATGCAATTAGTTAAGATGAGGACATACTGTTAGAGTGGGCTTCTAGTCCAATGTGGCTGGTGTCTGTATAAGAATATTGTTATGTGAAGACACAGAGAGTTAGGGAGAACAGAAAGTGATGATGGAGGCAGAGATTGGAGTTATGCAACTACAAGCCAAGGAATGCCAGGAATTACTGGTAGCACCAGGAACTAAGAAAAAGGCATGGAGTAGATTCTTCCCTATAGCCTTCCATAGAACATGGTCCTGCCAACAACTTGATTTTAGACTTCTGGCCTCCAAAAATGAAACAAAAAATTATTTTTTTTAAAGCCACTCAGTCTGTGGTACTTTGTTACGGCAGCACCAGGAAATTAATACAAGTCAGACAAAATAAAATTGCTTTTAATATAAAGACTATCAAGCTTAGATTTTCTTCATCTCTATCTTCTCCCTTTAATTATACCCCTGACATTTTCCTGCATAAGGGGAATAAAGTGCTGCTGACTTCCCAGAGCCAAACAAATAATGTAAGAGAGCCAAGCCAAATTTTGAGGCTGGAGAAAACGTCTGGTTCTCCTTACTCTAAAACACAAAACATAAGACCAAAACACAAAACTTGATAGAAAGTTCTAAACATGAACTGAACATTTCAGTAATTGGCAAATCATTTTCAGGATAATGTGTCTAAATGCTATAAACCTGGCTGAGCAGTATAGAAGGACTGAGGAACTAACACAAGTCACAGAAGGTATGGTTTTTAACGGCTATGTATGACGCAGGTATGGTTCAGGCAAATGACTGAACTACATAAACTATTAGCATCAAATGTAGTGAATGCTGCGATTTTATTACATGACCTCATACCTAAAAGCAGGCTATCACAAGGTAGGTGGATAAAGAGATAGACTATAGTATAGGATCCATTATGAAAATGCAGTCATATAAATTGGGCTAACACAAAAAGAGAGGCTAAAAAATGCTTTCACTTATTCTTCCCTGTCTTCTTGATCACCAGAACTAGCTAGGAACACAGTGTAATTCTAAATGCTACTACTGGCTAATTTTTTGATTACTTTTTGTTTCTTAATCTGTCCTTGACTAACACTGAAAATGTTCTAACCTAAACCTCTAGAAGAAAACCATTAGCAGATTCAGGTGACAGGAGACAGGCCGGTTAACTTGGGAAATTGAGAGAGCACTCATTATTTAGGAACTAATATTAAATTTCAATCTTTTTCATCACTTATGCACCACCAAGCCAGTCTTAATTTTCCTGACGATGGATTCTCATGAGGGTAAGAACACCTGAAATTCCAAATACCAAGCTGGTTTATTAGCATGATACTCTTCATACTGTGGTTACCATATATCAATTCCTTCTATATTTTCCTCTATTTCCTTAGTTACCCTAACTCTACTCTTTGTGATACAGTTTACTTTGACTTTCCATCTTGTGTTTCTTAAAATCCTACTAACACTTGAGATATCATAAACACATTTTGTGATGAGTCTATGCCAAATGCCTTGCTAGGTACTTTGTAAAGCATCATCTCCAAATTTTGACAAATGTAGAGACTCTTCTTTTCTTTCTATTTTTATAGTTATCTCTGTTCTCTAGATTTTTATTTGTTTTTCTGGTTTTGGAACATTTTGATGCCCTTATTACCTCCAACTCATATTTCATTTGTGTGATAGTTCTGTTATTTTCTATCTTGCCTCTGTCTTCTTGCCTTAGTCAGGAGTCTCACTCAAAGTAGTCTTTCATTGTAATCTGTGAATAATTGCTTAGGGAAAGTTCTAGAGTCTAATTAAATTTGACATTAATTTTTTTCTAACTTTCTGAGTTGCTATAAATGAAAGTGAGCACCTCATGGACTAATGGAGGTTTCTTTAGATGAAAAGTGATTCAAAACACTGAGAATCACACCGAGAATCTGACATCACATAGTGTAATATAAAAGTAATGAAACATAAAAGCAGAACAAAATATAAAATATTGGACAATGTCACAAAATGAAAAACTCTAAGTAAATGCAAAAAATCTCACTTCAATTAATCATTCAGTAAGCACATTAAAAAACAAACAAACAAGGAAACTATTATAAGCCAGGCAGTGTCATTATTTACAAATAATATAATGGTATACTAAAAACCAGATGAATCAATTGACAAATGTTTGAAATAACAGAAGAGATTTCGGGAGGTCAATGCACAAAAATCCACAGCTTTCATATATACCAGCAATAACCAATTAGAAAACAGGAAAAGAAATCTGAAAATTATACATATAGGAACAAAAATTTATAATTTATCTTGAAATTAAATTTGTATAAGAAAAATTAAAACACAAATTAAAATATATTAAATCTGATTATATAGAGTTGTATACCATCTTTTTAGATAATAAAAATAATATTGTTAAAAAGAAAATAATATTTAAACATATAAAAATTGATAAATCTGAAAACTGTAAAATTTGTAAATTTGAAAATTCACATTAAATAGTTCAATTCATAAAAGGATACTAGACCAAGTTAACTAATGGATAACAAGTACAGAAAAATATTTGCAAAGTATAAAATAAGCAAGGGATTAATATCTGAAATACTATGGAGCTCCCACTCCAGTGAGGGGGCACAGGAAATGAAGGTAAAAAGCAAGAAAAAAAAGGGCATTAGGAATATGAAATATACAGAACAGGGAATGTTAATTACTAATAAATATAGACAAATGTGGTGCTTCATATAGAAATAAATGCAAATTAGTATGATAATAAAATAAGTATATTTATAGGACACTATAATTTAAATTAAAACACTACCTACACATATTTTTTCAGGATTCATCAGTAACTAAATACACATGTGGAAAGAAGTATAGTGCATACCCTACAGTAAGTATCTATGGGGGATTTAAAACATCAAAATTTGAATGGGAGGGGAGGGGAAAATGTAACTTAAAAAGGAGCTTTGTCTGGACGAATCATGATAGTAAGCCATAATCAGAGAAGGATGACATCTCAGCGTGTCTGTGTGTGTGTTTTAATTCATGAGGTCCTTAAACAGAAAAATAAAATTATAAATTAAAATAGAGAGAGTCAATTCCAGATCTATTTAAGTAGAGGATCCAAGAATGAGGATCTTTAATCTATAGTTAACATAAATAATCAACATATTTCTATACACCAAGAAAAATAACTTGGAAAATAAAATTTTAAAAATACTTATGGAAGATAGTCATTTAATTTTTTTAAAGTTAGGAAGTCTTTAGAATGTATATAAAAATATTAGAACTATAAGTAAATTTAACAGTGTTATTGGATCAAGGTCTATATATAAGAATCAAATTTATTTCTATATGCTAGCAAGAATCAACTTGAAAACAAAATTTAAAATACAGTATGAAAAAGCACACATTGAATTAAGATTCAGAAAGATTTTAAACAGAGGAATTTAAAACTTGTAAATATGTCTTCTGCTGAATTTTCTGAAACTTTGTAGATATCTCCTAGCACTAAACTGAATGAAAGATCACTGATTTCAAGAATAAATAATTTATCTTCAGAAACTGTTAGACCTTGACTTTCCTATGTTTTCAGCTTCAATTCATTCTCTTAATAGAATTTTAAAGCATTCAGTTATCTTGATATGTGTAGTAGTATTAACTACTATGAACTGAGTGAGCAATGTCTCTGCCTCTCCATAATTACATATGTCTGAATTCCAGAAGCAAGATTTCAGCTTCAAATAACCTAAATGAAATGTTGACTAGATAGATGCATTTTGCTGTTGGGGGTGTACATTTCTTGTTCTACAGGAGATTTATTCCATCTTACAAATGATCTTGGGGAAAAGGAGAGTAGGAACTGGTAGATGCAGCATAACAAAACTGATCAAATATTAGGTGAATGACCATTACATAAAAACATAATTCTAACTATTTTGGTGTATTACTCCTTATAGTAGTTCTCAAAAATTCACAACAATATTGATTTTCCACTTTGGGCGAGTCAGAGCTGATTGGAAAATTTACAATCAAAGAGAGAAATATACTCTGCAAGTACTCAGATTCAATTAAAAGATTCAAACTCATTGTGAGTTTGGATGTAACATTGGCAATATTGAGAGTACTAAAATATGCCTTCTTTAAACTGCAAATAACCCCTCTCTGCACCATGCTACTTTTCCTCACCTATGCTAATTTATATTGGGCCATTAATTCAAATATGTTATTTCAAATTATGTAATATTCTGTACTAAATGCAATTTTGAGGGATCATTAAAAATATTTGATTCAATGGAGTAAACTGCTTCTTTGTGAACATATGGGTAGGGGTTAGAAAAACAGATGTACAACAGAGAAGACCAAGTATACTGCTATTATGTGTTAATGTTAGGGCTCATATTCTCTGAAATTTCATAGCCTGATCCCTGTCTATTTTCTTATGATTCTAAATAATGGGGCTGCTTAAACTAATCCAATAGAGTCTCCAGATGTATATATATTCTTTACTCTCAGTGTTGAGAATCCAATTTTCAAAGCCCAGTCACCAGTTTGTCATTTTCTTCCCAAGGATAATTTATAGCAGGGATATTCATTGTCTTCAAGGAAAACATTGTCTTATCATAGAATCTGTTTCACCCCCACCTTCCAGCATAGTTCTCAGAGTCTGACTTACTTAAGCTTAAATACCACATGTTGGACTCCAAGAATCCAGCCCAGAACAGACTATAACAAAACTAGTCTCATTAAAACTTAGCCTTGTATAAATGCTGGAATAACAAGACCTCATACCTCCTAAGATAACTGTTTGTAAACCCCCAAATTTTAGGGACCTTCAACTGTAAATCCATGTTTTGGAACGTAAAATAATGAAAAAAATTAACAATGTTAATTATGCACTCAATTTACATTATAAGCTAAATTCTTAACTTCTAATTCAGAAGCATGTACTTTCAGATTAATGAATTGGTCAGTTTATGCCAAGAAAATGGCAGTTGTATTTGCATTACATTTCTGTAACAAGGGCCTACTATGGTGCTTTAGAATTTTGCTTTTGGGACCTTCGGTTCAAGATGGCAGAGTAGAAGGACATGCGCTCACTCCCTCTTGCAAGAGCACCGGAATCACAACTAACTGCTGAACAATCATCGACAGGAAGACGCTGGAACTCACCAAAAAATATACCCCCACGTCCAAAGACAAAGGAGAAGACACAATGAGACAGTAGGAGGGGCACAATCACAATAAAATCAAATCCCATAACCACTGGGTGGGTGACTCACAAACTGGAGAACAATTATTCCACAGAAGTCAACCCACTGGAATGTTCTGAGCCTCACATCAGGCTTCCCAACCTGGGGGTCTGGCAACGGGAAGAGGAATTCCCAGAGAATCAGACTTCGAAGGCTAGTGGGATTTGATTGCAGGACTTTGACAGGACTTGGGGAAACAGAGACTCCACTCTTGGAGGGTGCACACAAAGGAATGTACGCATCAGGATCTGGTGTGTGTGGGGGGGAGCAGTGACACCGTGGGAGACCAGACCTACCTGCTAGTGTTGGAGGGTCTCCTGCAGAGGTAGGGGTGGCTGTGGCTCACAGTGGGGATAAGGACACTGGCAGCAGAAGTTCTGAGAATTACTCCTTAGCATGAGCCCTCGTGGAGTCTGCCATTAGCCCCACCAAGAGCCTGTTGCCTCCAGTGTTGGGTCGCCTCAAGCCAAACTACCAACAGGGAGGGAACTCAGCGCCACCCAACAGCAGACAAGGGAATTAAATTTTTACTGAGCTCTGCCCACCAGAGCAACACCCAGCTCTACCCACCACCAGTCCCTCCCATCAGGAAGCTTGCATAAGTCCCTTAGATAGCCCCATCCACCAGAGGGCACAGAGCAAAAGCAAGAAGAACAACAATCCTGCAGCCTGTGAAACAAAAACCACATTCACAGAAAGACAGACAAAATGAAAAGGCAGAGGACTATGTACCAGATAAAGGAACAAAAAAAAACCCTGAAAAACAATTAAATGAAGTAGAGATAGGCAACCTTCCAGAAAAAGAATTCAGAATAATGATAGTGAAGATGATCCAGGACCTCGGAAAAAGAATGGAGGCAAAGATCGAGATGATGCAAGGAATGTTTAACAAAGACCTAGAAGAATTAAAGAACAAACACTTAGAAGAATTAAAGAACAAACAAACAGAGATGAACAACACAATAACTGAAATAAAAAATACACTAGAAGGAATCAATAGCAGAAAAACTGAGGCAGAAGAACAGAGAAGTGACCTGGAAGACAGAATGGTGGAATTCACTGCCGTGGAACAGAATAAAGAAAAAAAGAATGAAAAGAAATGAAGGCAGCCTAAGATACATCTGGGACAACATTAAATGCACCAACATTTGCATCATAGGGGTCCTTGAAGGAGAAGAAAGAGAGAAAGGACCCAAGAAAATATTTGAGGAGATTACAGTCGAAAACTTCCCTAACATGGGAAAGGAAATATCCACCGAAGTCCAGGAAGTGTAGAGGGTTGGCAGGATAAACCCAAGGAGAAACATGCCAAGACACATAGTAATCAAATTGACAAAAATTAAAGACAAAGAAAAATTATTAAAAGCTACAAAGGAAAAATGAAAAATAACATACAAGGGAACTCCCATAGGTTAACAGCTGATTTCTCAGCAGAAACTCTACAAGCCACAAGAGAGTGGCATGATATGTTTAAAGTGATGAAAGGGAACAACCTACAACCAAGATTACTCTACCCAGCAAGTATCTCATTCAGATTCGATGGAGAAATCATAAGCTTTACAGACAAGCAAAAGCTAAGAGAATTCAGCACCACCAAACCAGCTCTACAACAAATGCTAAAGAAACTTCTTTAAGTGGGAGACACAAGAGCACAAAAGAACCTACAAAAACAAATCCAAAACAATTAAGAAAATGGTAATAGGAACATACATATCGATAATTAACTTAAATGTGAATGGATTAAATGCTCCAACCAAAAGACACAGGCTCACTGAATGGATACAAAAACAAGATCCATATATATGCTGTCTACAAGACACCTACCTCAGACCTAGGGACACATATAGACTGAAAGTGAGGGGAAGGAAAAAGATATTCCATGCAAATGGAAATCAAAAGAAAGCTCGAGTAGCAATACTCATATCAGATAAAATAGACTTTCAAATAAAGAATGTTACAAGAGACAAGGAAGGACACCACATAATGATCAAGGGATCAATCCAAGAAGAAGATATAGCAATTATAAATATATATGCACCAAACATAGGAGCACCTCAATACATAAGGCAAATGCTAACAGCTATAAAAGAGGAAAACAACAGTAACACAAAAATACTGGGGGACTTTAACACCTCACTTACACCAAAGGACAGATCATCCAGACACAAAATTAGTGAGGAAAAACAAGCTTTAAATGACACAATAGACCAGGTACATTTAATTGATATTTAAGGACATTCCATCAGAAAACAGCAGAGGACACTTTCTTTTCAAGTCCACACAGAACATGCTCCAGGATAGATCACATCTTCGGTCACAAATCAAGCCTTGGTAAATTTAAGAAAACTGAAATCATATCAAGCATCTTTTCCAACCACAGCACTATGAGATTAGAAATAAATTATAGGGAAAAAA
Organism: Balaenoptera musculus; assembly: GCF_009873245.2. Taxonomy (NCBI): domain Eukaryota; kingdom Metazoa; phylum Chordata; class Mammalia; order Artiodactyla; family Balaenopteridae; genus Balaenoptera; species Balaenoptera musculus. The sequence continues at coordinate 59,833,479 of NC_045794.1, forward strand.
CCACAAACACATGTAGGCTAAAAAATACGTTACTAAATAACCAAGAGATCACCGAAGAAATCAAAGAGGAAATCAAAAAATACCTAGAGACAAATGACAACCAAAACACAATGACCCAAAATCTATGGGATGCAGCAAAAGCAGTTCCAAGAGGGAAGTTTATAGCAATACAATATTACCTCAAGAAACAAGAAAAGTCTCAAATAAACAATCTAACCTTACACCTAAAGGAACTAGAGAAAGAAGAACAAACAAAACCCAAAGTTAGTAGAAGGAAAGAAATCGCAAATATCAGAGCAGAAATAAATGAAATAGAAACAAAGAAAACAATAGCAAAGATCAGTAAAACTAAAAGCTGGTTCTTTGAGAAGATAAACAAAATTGATAAACCTTTAGACACACTCATCAAGAAAAAGAGGGATGGGCTTCCCTGGTGGTGCAGTGGTTGAGAATCTGCCTGCCAATGCAGGGGACACGGGTTCGAGCCCTGGTCTGGGAAGATCCCACATGCCGCAGAGCAACTAGGCCCATGAGCCACAACTACTGAGCCTGCGCATCTGGAGCCTGTGCTCCGCAACAAGAGAGGCCGTGACAGTGAGAGGCCCGCGCACCGTGAGGAAGAGTGGCCCCTACTCGCCGCAACTAGAGAAAGCCCTCACACAGAAACAAAGACCCAACACAGCCAAAAATAAATTAATTAATTAATTTTAAAAAAAGAAAAAAAAAGAAAAAGAGGGAGAGGACTAAAATCAATAACATTAGAAAGGAAAAAGGAGAAGTTACAAAAGACACTGCATGAATACAAATCATCCTAAGAGACTACTACAAGCAAGTCTATGCCAATAAAATGGACAACCTGGAAGAAACAGACAAATTCTTAGAAAGGTATAATCTTCCAAGACTGAACCAGGAAGAAATAAAAAATATGATTAGACCAATCACAAGCACTGAAATTGAAACTGTGATTAAAAATCTTCCAACAAACAAAAGTCCAGGACTAGATGGCTTAACAGGTGAATTCTATCAAGCATTTAGAGAAGAGCTAACACAGATCCTTCTCAAACTCTTCCAAAAAGGTGCAGAGGAAGGAACACTCACAAACTCATTCTATGTGGCCACCATCATCCTGATACCAAACCCAGAAAAAGATACTACAAAAAAAAGAAAATTACAGACTAATATCACTGATGAATATAGATGTAAATATCCTCACAAAATACAAGGAAACAGAATCCAACAACACGTTAAACGGATCATACACCATGATTAAGTGGGATTTATCCCAGGGATGCAAGGATTCTTCGATATATGCAAATCAACCAATGTGATACACCATATTAACAAATTGAAGAATAAAAACCATATCATCTCAATAGATGCAGAAAAAGCTTTTGACAAAATTCAATACACTTTTATGATAAAAACTCTCCAGAAACTGGGCATAGAAGCAAACTGCCTCAACATAATAAAAGCCATATATGACAAACCCACAGCCAACATCATTCTCAATCGTGAAAAACTGAAAGAATTTCCTGTAAGATCAGGAACAAGACAAGAATGTCCACTCTAGCCACTCTTATTCAACATAGTTTTGGAAGTCCTAGCCACAGCAATCAGAGAAGAAAAAGAAATCAAAGGAATCCAAATTGGAAGAGAAGAAGTAAAACTGTCACTGTTTGCAGATGGCATGCTAGTATACATCGGTAATCCTAAAGATGCCTCCAGAAAGTTACTAGAGCTAAGCAATGAATTTGGTAAAGTTGCAGGATACAAAATTAATGCACAGTAATCTCTTGCTTTCCTATACACTAACAACAAAAGATCAGAAAGAGAAATTAAGGAAACACTCCTAGTTACCATTGCAACAAAAAGAATAAAATACCTAGGAATAAACCTACCTAGGGAGAAAAAAGACCTGTATGCAGAAAACTATAAGACACTGATGAAAGAAATCAAAGATGACACGAACAGATGGAGAGATATACCATGTTCTTGGTTTGGAAGAATCAGTATTGTGAAGATGACTATACTACCAAAAGCTATCTACAAATTCAGTGCAATCCCTACCAAATTATCAATGGCATTTTTTACAGAACTAGAAGAAAAAATCTTAAAATTTGTATGGAGACACAAAGGACCCTGAATAGCCAAAGCAGTTTTGAGGGAAAAAAAGGGAATCAGACCCCCTGACTTCAGACTATACTACAACGCTACAGTAATCAAGACAATACGGTACTGGCACAAAAACAGATATATAGATCACTGGAACAGGACAGAAAGCCCAGAGGTAAACCCATACACCTATGGTCAACTAATCTATGACAAAGGAGGCAAGGATATACAATGGAGAAAAGACAGTCTCTTCAACAAGTGGTGCTGGGAAAACTGGACAGCTACATGTAAATGAATGAAATTAGAACACTCCCTAACACCATACACAAATATAAACTTAGAATGGATTAAAGACCTTAGTATAAGACTGGACACTATAAAACTCTTAGAGGAAAACATAGAAAGAACACTATTTGACATGAATCACAGAAAGATCTTTTTTGACCCACCTCCTAGAGTAAGGGAAATAAAAACATAAATAAACAAATGGGACCTAATGAAACTTAAAAGCTTTTGCACAGCAAAGGAAACTATAAACAAGACGAAAAGACAACTCTCAGAATGGGAGAAAATATTTGCAAACGAATCAATGGACAAAGGATAATCTCCAAAATATATAAACAGCTGATGCAGCTCAATATCAAAAAAACAAACAACCCAATCAAAAAAATGGGCAGAAGACATAAATAGACATTTTTCCAAAGAAGACATACAGATGGCCAAGAGGCACATGAAAAGCTGCTCAACATCACTAATTATTAGAGAAAGCAAATCAAAACCACAATTAGGTTATCACCTCACACCAGTCAGAATGGGCATCATCAGAAAATCTACAAACAAAATTGCTGGAGAGGGTGTAGAGGAAAGGGAACCCTCTTGCACAGTTGGTGGGAATGTAAATTGATACAGCCACTATGGAGAACAGCATGGAGGTTCCTCAAAAAACTAAAAATAGAATTACCATATGACCCAGCAATCCCACTACTGGGCATACACCCAGAGAAAACCATAATTCAAAAAGACACATGGACCCTAATGTTCATTGCAGCACTACTTACAATAGCCAGGTCATGGAAGCAACCTAAATGCCCATCAACAGACGAATGGATAAAGAAGAAGTGGTGCATATATACAATGGAATATTACTCAGCCATAAAACGGAATGAAATTGGGTCACTTGTATTGATGTGGATGGACCTAGAGACTCTCATACAGAGTGAAGTAAGTCAGAAAGAGAGAAACAAATATCGCTTATTAAGGCATATATGAGGAATCTAGAAAAATGGTACAGATGAACTGGTTTGCAAGGCAGAAATAGAGACACAGATGTAGAGGACATACGGACACCAAGCGGGGAAAGCGGTGGGGTGGTGGTGGTGGTGGTGGTGGTGGGATGAATTGGGAGATTGGGATTGACATAGATACACTAATATGTATAAAATAGATAACTAATAAGAACCTGCTTTATAAAAAATTAAATTAAATTTAAAAAAATTTTTGCTTTTGTTCACATTTTTGAATTGATATCTCCACTTTCTATAAGAGAAATGATCATATTAACAAAGCTTAACTTAATATTTCTTGAACTTTAAAGCTATTCTTAATTTCTATCTGATGCTACAGCATTAGGTTTTTTGTGTGAAGAACACAAACACATAAATATAAAATAATAGCCTTTTGATTATCTCCTAAATTTCATAGACTTTCTCTAGCAATTTTAACTGGAATTTGGAAGTGGCTTCTCAAGATCATGTGAAAGTTAATTTATCTCATTTTCTCTGTCAAATATTTCTATTTTATCCTTGACTATTTTTGAATGCAGCTTGGAATCCAAAGAATAGTTGTCTTTTATAAAAGTCAGTCTTCCTGCATAATGTTTAATGGTTAGATATATCCCTGAGGAAGGATCTAAATTCATTGCAAATGATACTTTAATGGAGCCTAGCTTTTTTGTCATGCAAAGAGAGCCAAACGAATGTGGCAGCCAGCAGCAATTCCTATGGGAAGCAGTGCAATGTGAAGCAAGTGCTGCTGTCAGAAATAAGTAAATAAATACCTCTAGCTTTCCCATTCTAACAATTTAATCCCATCAAAGAAATACAGAACATGATTTACATGTTGTTGATAATCTTTTTAAAGAACAAGTCCATGTGCTATGGTTTGTTTGCACTTATATATCTGATAGGTATTTTATTCATGATATGCTGCAGAAATTATTAGCTCCTACAAAGTTGCAAGATGTTCATAAGTGAATATACATTCATTTACTTTAGAGAAATGACCCCCTTTCATAGCCATGGGTTATGTTAATTTGTCAGTGTCCATTCTAAATCACTGTATGTTATCTTTTTTTTACATATATTGTCCTACACATTATAGTAGGAACATCCATGGCTCTGAATGACTTTACAGAGCTATGAAATTTAAAACAGAGGAGAAGCGGGAGTGGGAGGAGGAGGAGAAGCACACATGAAATACCTGTCTGGAGTTAACATTCTCTTCAGGAGAGAAGCAAATTCCATGAGAAGTAACTGTTGTAAACTTAATAAGAGTCTAAATAGTTGCAACAGGAGGTAACAATGATTTTATATTCAAGTTAATATTTTCAATAGGTCTCATTATAGAAATTTTCTATGCTGTTCATTTCTATTTTATTATGAGATGTATACAATAGTTCATAAAGAAAAGCAAATAAAGTAGGTATATTATTATTAACTAGATAATTACTAAATTTTAAAGAGGATGAATTGATCAGTCTTTACATTTATGCTAGTCAATTTTATGTTTTTTCCCTTTTTCTTAGCTTTGATGTTTTTCCTTCATTTAAAAAAATTTTTATTTTATATTGGAATATAGTTGATTTACAGTGTTGTGCTTCAGATGTACAGCAGTGAATTAGTTATACATATATATATATTTTTTTCCAGATATAGGCTATTACAGAGTATTGAGTAGAGTTCCCTGTGATATATAGTAGGTGCTTGTTGATTATCTATTTTATATGTAGCAGTGTGTATATGTTAATCCCAAACTCCTAATTTATCTCTCCCCCACAGCTTTCCTCTTTGGTAACCAAAAGTTTATTTTCTAAGTCTGTGACTCTGCTTCTGTTTTGTAAGTAAGTTCATCTGCATCATTCTTTGGATTCCACATGTAAGTGATATCATATGATATTTGTCTTTGTCTGACTTACTTCACTTAGTATGATAATCTCTAGGTCCATCCATGTTTCTGCAAATGGCATTACTTCATTTCTTTTAATAGCTGAGTAATATTCCATTGCATATATGTACCACATCTTCTTTATCCATTCATCTGTTGATGGACATTTAGGTTGCTTCCATGTTTTGGCTATTGTAAATAGTGCTGCAATAAACACTGGGGTGCATGTATCTTTTCAAATTATGGTTTTCTCTGGATATATGCCCAGGTGTGGGATTGTAGGAGGGTTCCCTTTTCTCCACACCCTCTCCAGCTTCTATTGTTTGTAGACTTTTTGATGATGGCCATTCTGACCGGCGTGAGGTGATACCTCATTGCAGTTTTGATTTGCATTTCTCTAATAATTAGTGATGTTGAGAGTCGTTTCATGTGCTTTTTGGCCACCTGTATGTCTTCTTTGGAGAAATGTTTATTTAGATCTTCCACCCATTTTTTGATTGGGTTTTTTGTTTTTTTGCTTATTGAGCTGCATGACCTGTTTGTTTATTTTGGAGATTAATCCCTTGTCGGTCACTTTGTTTGCAAATAATTTCTCCCATTCTGAGGTTGGCTTTTTGTTGTGTTTATAGTTTCCTTTGCTGTGCAAAAGCTTTTAAGTTTAACTAGGTCCCATTTGTTTATTTTATTTTATTTTTTTATTACTTTAGGAGGTGGATCAAAAAAAGGTTTTGCTGCAATTTATGTCAGAGAGTGTCCTGCCTATGTTTTCCTCTAAGAGTTCTATAGTATTTGCTCTTACATTTAGGTTTTTAATCCATTTTGAATTTATTTTTGTGTATGATGTTAATGAGTGTTCTAATTTCATTTGTTTACATGTAGCTGTCCCGTTTTCCCAGTACCACTTATTGAAGAAACTGCCTTTTCTCCATTGTATATTCTTGCCGCCTTTGTCATAGATTAATTGACCATAGATGCATGGGCTTATTTCTGGGCTCTCTATCCTGTTTCACTGATCTATAAGTCTGTCTTTGTGCCAGTACCATACTGTTTTGATTACTGTAGCTTTATAGTATAGTTTGAAGTCAGGGAGCCTGATTCCTCCAGCTCCATTTATTCTTTTCAAGATTCCTTTGGCTATTTGGGGTCTTTTGTGTTTCCATACAAATTTTAAGGTTTTTTAGGTTTAGATCTGGAAAAATGCCATTGGCAATTTGATAGGGATTGCACTGAATCTTTAGATTATGTTGGGTACTATAGTCATTCTGACAATACTGTTTCTTCCAATCCAAGAACATGGTATATCGTTCCATCTGTTTGTGTCCTCTTTGATTTCTTTCATCAGCATCTCATAGTTTTCAGAGTACAGGTCTTTTGCCTCCTTAGGTAGATTTATTCCTAAGTATTTTATTCTTTTTGATGCAGTGGTAAATGGGATTGTTTCTTTAATTTCTCTTTCTGATCTTTCATTGTTAATGTATAGAAATGCAACAGGTTTCTGTGTATTAATTTTGTATACTGCAACCTTACCAAATTCATTGATGAGCTCTAGTAGTTTTCTGGTAGCATCTTTAGGATTTTCTATGTATAGTATCATGTAATGTGCAAGCAGTGACAGTTTTAATTCTTCTTTTCCAATTTGGATTCCTTTTATTTCTTTTTCTCCTCTTATTTTCATGCCTAGGACTTCCAAAACTATGCTGAATAAATCTGCTATAAACATCCATATTCAGATCTTTGTAAGAACATAAATTTTCAGCTCCTTTGGGTAGATATCAAGGAGTACAATAGCTGGATAAACATAGCAAGAGGATGTTTAGTTTTCTAAGAAACCACTGAACTGTCTTCCAAAGTAGCTGTACTGTTTTTCATTCCCACCAGCAGTGTATGAGGGCTCCTGTACCTCCACATCCTCATCAGCCTTTGGTATTTTCAGTGTTCTGAGTTATGACCATTATAGTAGGTGTGTAGTGGTATCTCATTGTTTTAATTTTCCAAATGATATATGATATGGAACATCTTTTCATGTGCTTATTTGCTATCTGTATATCTTCTTTGGTGAAGCATCTGTATAAATCTTTTACCCATTTTTAAATTGGGTTATTCATTTTCTTATTGTTGAGATTTAAGAGTTCTTTGAATATTTTAGATAAGTCTCTTATCAGATAAATTTCAAATAAAACGATACCATTTCACAGGTAGTGCAATTACCTTATAATAACAAACTATCTTTAATTCCTCTCTCCCATCCATCAAAACAATGATAATGCTCATTTTACTCATATGTAAGTTACAGTCATCCAATACATTGTTGTTATTATTATTTTAAACAAATTATTCTCTGCTAGATCAATTAAGAATTATAAAATTAAAGTTTTTATTTTACCTTCACTTATTCCTTCTTCGATGATCTTCCTTTTTTTATGTAGACCCAAGTTTCTGACCCATATCATTTTCCTTTCCTCTGAAGAACTTCTTTTAACATTTCTTGCAAGACACATCTACTGGTAACAAATCTCAATTTTGTTTGTCTCAGAAAGTCTTTATTTCCCCTATACTTCTGAAGGATAATTTTGAAGAATTCTATGTTGGGAGATTTTTTTTTGAATACTAAATATTTTACTCATTTCTTTTTGCTTGCACAGTTTATAAGCAGAATTTGGATGGTCTCATCTTTGCTCCTCTGTAGGTAAGGTTTCCCCCCCTCGCCCACCCCCAGCCCCTGGATACTTTAAGAATTTTTTTATCTTTGACTTTCTGCAGTTTAAATATGATATTCTAAATGTAGTTTATTCAGCATTTATCCTGCTTAGTGTTTTCTGAACTTCTTGGCTCTGTGGTTTGGTATGTGACATTAATTGGGGGAAATTCTGATTATTTCCTAAAATATTTCTTCTGTTCCTCTCTCTTCTCTCCTTCTGCTATTCCCATTGTGCATATGATATACCTTTTGTTGTTGTCCCACAATTCTTGGATAGCCTGTTCTTTTTTTTCTTTTCCATCTTTTTTCTATTTGCATTTCAGTTTTAGAAGTTTCTATTGACAGATTCTTATGCTCAGAGATTCTTTCCTCAACTGTGTCCAATCTATTAATGAACCCATTAAAGATCTTTTTTTCTGTTATAAGGTACTGTTTTTAATATCTCGAATATATCTTTTTTTCTTAGAATTTCCATTACCAATTTGCTGTCAAATGTTGTCTATCTTTTCCTTTAGAATCCTTAGCATATCAATCATACTTTTTTGTTTGTTTGTTTGTTCTTACGGTCTGATATTTTCAAATTCTCTGCTATGTCTGAGTCTAGTTCTGACAGTCTTGCTCTGTCTGTTACAACTGTGTTTTTTTTTGTTTGTTTTGCCTTTTGGTATGTCTTGTAATTTGGGGAGTAAAGGCTGGACATGATGTACTAGGTAAAAGCAACTCAGGTAAACAGGCCTTCAATAACGTGGTGGTAAGACATGTGGGAGAGGGGGATATTCCTGTATTATGATTAGGTCTCAATCTTTTAGTGAGCTATGCCCCTAGGCTATGAATTTCACAAGTGCATTTCAGTTCTTTTATCTTGCCTCAGGTGGGAAAGGATGGCTAGAGGGGCTTGGAGTTGGGTATTTCTGTTTCACCAGGTATGTTAGATTCTGATAAAACTCCAATAGGTTAAGCTCTGGTAAAATATTGGGTTGGCCAAAAGTTCAACCCAATAGTTTCTCTTGAGGGTAGGCCTTTTTAAGAAGAACAGAATGCTCTGGCTATTTCAAAATGGTTACTTTTCCCCCTCCTCCTGATAGAAGCCAGAATGGATTTTTCTATGATATTCTCTGTAACAACCTAGTAGAACTCTAGGGTTTGTTTACTCATGAAATTGTGGGCTCCTCCCCAAGTTTTTACCTCTCATGCTGTCACACTGAGCCTCTAGCAATTCATCAATTACAGTTCAGATTTTGCTACTAAGCATTGGTTTCAGGGGAGATTTCAGCTTGTGAGTTTCTTCTCAGCTAAGTTGTGATTCTCTGTATCCTCCTGTCTCTTCAATTTTGTAGGCAGTGATATGTCCTGTGACCTCATTTCTCTGGTACAGCTAAGATCAATTTTTGATTTTTCCATTTGTTCAGCTTTTTTTTGTTAGGATAGAGTAGTGACTTCCAAGTTCTCTTCCAGTAGTCTGGAGGTCTTTTGTATGTATTATTTTTGTGATTTGTTAGTCATCTAGAATATATGGGTTGATTAATTTTACCAACTTCAGAAAAGTTTCAGATGTTCATTCCCTCCAAATATTTCATCTACGCATTCTTTCTCTCTTTTCTTTTTGAAAATCCAATTAGATATATGTTAGATCTTTACCTCATCCCTAGTTCTTAACTCTTTTTTTTACCTTTCATCTTTTCATTTTTATGTGTTCCATTCTGTAAAAATCCTTCTAGATTGCCAATTTCCTTTTCATGTGTTTCTGTCTAATCTGATGTTAAATAAATTCACTGGAGATTTTTATTTCAATTATTATGTAGATAGATAAGACAGATAAATATATTTCTAGAAGGCTTACTTATTTTCCTCAAATACATTAGTTTTTTGGGTAACTTTTAGTTCCTAGCAGATTTTTAAAAACATTTCTTTGGGGTTTCCCTGGTGGTGCAGTGGTTAAGAATCCACCTGCCAATGCAGGGGACATGAGTTCAAGCCCTGGTCCGGAAGATCCAAAATCCCGCAGAGCAACTAAGTCCATGCACCACAACTACTGAGCCTGCACTCCAGAGCCCGTGAGCCACAACTATGGAGCCTGCGCACCTGGAGCCTGTGCTCCGCAACAAGAGAGGCCATCACAATGAGAAGCCTGCATACTGCAACGAAGAGTAGCCCCCGCTCACTGCAACTAGAGAAAGCCCATGCACAGCAACAAAGACCCAACACAGCCAAAAATAAATTTCAAAAAATTTTTAAAAATTGAAAATTAAAAAAAACACATTTCTTTGTATACAGTAAAGCATTATTTTTAGATAATTTGTGTCTGATAATTCCAATATTGAAGTATACTCAGGTCTGTTTCAGCTCTTTACTTTTCTGCTACTTGTCATTAACAGGGCCTTAGTCATGATGCTTATATGCTTCATATTTTTTTGTATATGTTTTTCACATTTTCCTCACAAAATTGTTTATGAGAAGTGATTTATCTATTTATTTCATTTTTTCCACTTTTTGCTTCTTAATTACTGGAAATCAGGCAAAGAAACAATATTTTAAGAAAGAGGAAAAGAGAGAGGAAGATAAGAGAAGAAAGAGAGAGAGAGAGAGAATAGCAATATTGGTATACTTATCTTGACTCCTGAACTCTGTACAATATGTAGCTGGCAGAATCAGTAATTCTTCACTGTTTTTGATTGTTCAATTTTTTAATCAGAATTATTTCTGAAGATTCTCTCTTTTTATCAGTGCTCCCTATGACACTGGGATATGCATTTTTCTACTCTATATACATTTTTATTAACTTATGTATGATATTAGCTTTAGCTCTCTCTCATATAGGAATTGAGTATATTAGCTTACTTTCTCCTCAACTGACACACACCAATTATAGACGAAAAATGCCTTCAATTTTTTAATTAGCAGTTTACATCCATTTATATTCTTTTAAAAACTAGAATGCGGTGGAGAAGCGTGTATGCAAAACATGTGCATATTAGTTCTATAAGCCATAGTGAATTTCTGCAGTAAACATACAGAACAGATATAGGAAGAGATAAAATCCTTCAATATGTCCATTCCCTCCTTAAACATTTTAATATTCTCTCCAGTGCCTTTATAAAGCAACATGCTTATAAATAAGCACACTATTTCCCATGCTATTCAAGTTCTTTACTCCTCTGGATCTGGCTTGTTCTTACTTCATTCTAATAAATAAGCATTAACTCTTGCCCTTGTTCTTTCTCCTTATCATCCAAAATTTATGCTTCAGCTATGTTGATTTATTTTAGTCTCAAACTCCAGATACTTCTAAGCTTGTCTACCATATACCACATTCCCAACAAAAGGGGAAATTAAATGTGAGGTTCCTTATTTTTTTCAGAAGTAGAACTTTAGATCTACCTACTTTCATGCATCCTTAATGTAGTCAGCCACTGAAAGACAGGGGCATAATGTTTCTTGCCTTCTTCTATATATCAAAACTGACTGGGTTTTGTCTTACCTGAGGTCTGTTCAGTGCAGACTTCTAAATGATAGATTGCCCCAGGGTCTGTCATCTAGCGTTTTTTCTTTTCTCTTTTTGCTTCCCTTTGTGCAATACCACAGCTTTTAAATGAAGTCCCCACCAACAACAAACCTGATCACATTTCTTACCACTCCCCTTCTCTCTACTCCAGACACAGTGGTCTCCTCTTTTAGCTTTCTTTTCCTCATCGAGACAAACTTGATTTAAAAAATTATTTATATATGCTGACTCCGTACCCACTTTCTTTCATACTCTAAATCTGCTCACTTGCCAATCCTAGGTATTCACATGATTTTATTTTTATACCTATATGCACATGAACTTACAAATTTATTTCTCTAGCCCACAGCTCCTCTATGAGCTGTGAAACTTATACCCATTCCCTGCCTCCTTTTCATTTCCACTTAGATGTGAAAAAGGCATACTGAGCTCCAAATATTCAAAACTGAAAATAATCACTTCTATTGTGGCTGAACCCAGGGCTTCCTCTAATATCCTCTAAGTGAATGCCAAAAACATCTATAATTCTAGAACACTAGGACCTTCCTTGGCTCCACTTTACCCATTTCTCTGTATGAAAACTATTTCTAAGTTTCATTATTTATTTAAAAACCTTTATTTTAAATTAAAGTACAATGCACATAAATACAAGAATACAAATCATCAGTACAGAGCTCAGTAAATTATCATACAATTACCAGCACTGGAAAAACCTATTTATGTTTCTTCCTTGTTACTATCCTTCTATCCTCCCCCCAAATAAATACTATCCTAATCTCTAACACCATGAATTAGTTTTGAGTAATTCTGAACTTTATAAAATGGATTCATATATTATGTAATTGTTTGTATGTCTTTTTTTCACTCAACATTATGTTTGCAACATTCAACCATATTTTTGCTTACAGCAGTGGTTCATTAATTTTTCATTTCTGTATATTATTCCATTGTATGAATATACAAAATTTAATTATCCATTATTCTGTTGATGACTTTTTCAGTTATTTCAAATTTTTGGCTGTTACACTGAGCCTAGTGTTAACATTTTTTGTGAGTCTTTTTGGTGCCCATATGTACATATAAGTCTGTCGGATTTATCTATGAGTCTAATTTTTGGATTATAATGTATGTATAGATTTGACTATGGTAGATAATGACCAGTCATTGATTTTTCACACTTGGATAATTTTTAAATATTTTCTTTGTCTTCAACCATATTCATACAACTTTTAAGAAAGTACAATTACTAAATTATTGCAATAATCTCCTCTCTGAATCAACATGGGATCCGCTTCAATAATACTGCCTTCTTCTAGACTCATTAATCTTTTTGGAAATGAAGATATGACCCTTACTTACACTTCCACCACAGCACATCTGAATATGATGTGCCCTACTCCCCACTCTCTACTTCCTATGCAACCACCACCACAAGCACAGCATTTGCCTATCAACTCCCGATCTTCCACTTAAATGTTTGCTCATATTTATATGTGCTAATATAATACAGATATTATATAATAGATAGAATTATACATATATTACTGTGATTCTTTTATAAATGCCTCTCTGCTACAAGATTGTAAGTTTTGTAATGGCAGAGACTCGATGTTATTTCTCCTCCAACTTTGGATCCCTAATGCCTAGAAAAATGTATAGGACATAGTAGGTATTGAAAAGAAATTGTTATTGAATGCATGAATAAATGAGTGCTATTTACCCTATGTGGAAAACTTTCTCTTCCTTTTCATATTCTCACTTTATCTGGTTAATCACAATGCATCCTTCATATCTTAGCTTATACATTGTTGACTAGGATATCTTTCGAACCAAAGCTTTAGTAAAGTGCTCCCCTACTATTGTGCTTTACTTGCAATCAGTTCTTTCTTATTCTAATTTAGCAGATGATGCAGCCATGTCTATCTCTTGTCTATCTAGTTTAAAAGCTCCCTGAGATAGAAGCTGTATCATGTTCACAAGAAAACACCAGTTCCTAAAACAATTACTAAAATAAAGTATAATTATGTAAAATGTTTTTTTTCCTGACTTGGGACTAGTTTTTTCATTTAAAAAATTTAAATAATGTCTTCATTTTTATTCAATATAAGAGTGTCATATGATTCATTATATTAGTTCCATATGATAAATATGAATTACTTCAGGCATGACAGTGTCAAAAGTAATTCACTATCTAAGAAGTAAGATGAAGAAAAAGATGAAGATGAAGAAGAGTAGGAGAAAAGGAAGAAGAGGCTAGGATAGAGGAGGAAAAGAAAAGGAAAAAAGAAGGAGTAAGAGGAACAGAGAAGTTTGTAATATAAGGATAAAAACTACTTTCCCTCTTCATCTTCTTTTCACTTGTACTGACCTCAGCCTTCAATATTTCTAACTTTCATTGCTTTTTTAGTCCAAAGCTCCAACAACAATAGATTGTTGTAAAATATCAAGGAAGATATTTTGAAGTGTGTGTAACTCACCCCTAAAGTACAAAACCCTAAGAATATATATACATACATACACATGTGCATATATATACATATATGTGTACATACACACATATATACATGCATATATGTACATGTATATATGTGTGTATATATTGAATATATATATTTTTAATTAGTAAAGCTTTTGTTTTGTTCCTTTTATTGCAATAATCAACGCTGACAAGGCTGAAGTGTTGCGGGCACTCTCGTGGAGTTGGGTACCATGGTACTACCCCCTCCTAGAACTGAGTTTCATAGTTTTATTTTTTATTTTTTTATTTTTTGGCCACACCGTGCCGCATGTGGGATCTTAGTTCCCTGACCAGGGATGGAACCCACGTCCTCTGCAGTGGAAGTGCAGAGTCTTAAACTGTGAGGGAAGTATATATATGTACATGTATATATATATGTACATGTATATGTGGGTATATATATATTATTATTAGGGTTTTGTATTTTAGAGGTGAGTTAAAAATACTTCAAAATATCTTCCTTACTAAAAACATATACATATATATATATATTATATGTTTTTAGTTTCTACAGCAGCTTTATCAAAGAGTCAGTAGTCCTGAAATTGACTTGGGACTATTTATCTACTTCTCTGAAATATGAATAGCTCCCCATTTCTAGAAATGACTAAAGACTGAGTAGATCAAATGAACAGGTAAATATATTTCATCAGACCTTGATATATATTTATATAGATTCTGTAAAATTGTTTCAAAGTTATTTATCCAATTTCAACAAATTATGAAAGTGCATTAGTAATAGATTGATAAAATTATTTTTCAAAAATTTCAAGAATTCTACACATTTGCTCATCATTTACTATGAATTAAATGTAACCCATGATGTTAAATTATGCAATTGTCTTTAGTCATTTAAAAGAGAGAGAGGGAAGAGTCTTGATTGCATAGAGAATACCAATGTTGGTTGAAATGGGAATTATGTCCTTTATAAAAAGATGATATTTTTCCACAGATGTCAAAGATAATAAAGACTTAGTAGCATGACAGCTACAGTACACAAGGAAGAGTAATAGTAAACAATCCATAGCTTATGGAGACATTATTAGAGTGATTTAAGGGTTAAGAAACCTCTGAGAAGCTAATGATCAATAACTGTCAGTAGTTTATATTGATTAACTATGTACAAAGTACATGGTAAAGTACTTGAAGACCACACTATGAAATATATCCTCTGGGCAACAGAAATATTAAAATTTGAAGGAAAAGATGAGGTTGACTCTGCTTTGATTTATGCTATTTAAACACAAAATGTTTTCACATTAATGGTTGCTTTCAGAATTAAAAGGATCACAAATGTACACTAAAATTATAAATATTAACAACTCCTCTATTTCTTAATAAAATAATAGAGTTGTTAATTTGCATTTGGAATTTTTTCTTAAAATATGTATCAGGGTAAACACAAAAAGTGCAGTATAAAATGAGGTTATATGGGAGTCAAATGGCTTCTGCTGTTCAAACAAGCATAAATATTTATTATTATTATTCAATATCAAATTAATCCAATGTTATTTTTTAGGAGATTACAGGAGCCATAAGAAAAAGTAAGCCCTCTAAAAATGGTAGTATAATTTTATTCTATTTCATCAGTAAATTTTAAATATTCAATAATATATTTTTCTCAATTACAATAATGCTTCTTACCAATTATTTCCACACATGGAACATATTATCTGTTTCTTTTCTTTAGAATCTTTAGCTTTATCTAAAAAAATACATTTTTATTCACCTCATGAATTTAATTCAGGAAACAACATTTAGGTAAATTTCTGTCATTAATACAGCTCTACTTTTTTTTATAATCTTCCAAAAGATGACTGTGCACAGTATCTCATAGTCTTTAAATTGCTGATCGATACTGAAAATTTATTTTTCTATTCTTGAGTATAGATAGAAACCAAATTTTTATGTCTGTGATTATACTGGTACAATCAGAAAACTGTGAGTTGTAAAACAGCTGCCCAACACATTTTATGCTTTGGTCTCCATAGTACTTTAAAATTAAAGCAAATACAACGCAGAAGCCCTCCAACTTTGGATAACCTCATGCTCTCCTTGTTCACACATCATGGTGAACATCATTGCTGGGAATCAAATATGGGGAACTAATACTGTATAGTTCTCAAAAATAAAACTCTGAAAGCTATGTAAAATATACTTCTTACTCTTACACATGTAATTAAGATAACATCTAAGCCTGTGTCCAAATTATCTGGCAAGGAACCTCTCCTAATCTCTAAACTTTTGTCACAAAGTCAAGCTTTTTGTCTCTTCTTTCTATAGTTGGTAATCCCCAAATGGTTATCATATATTCTAGCAGTAGCTGGCGGTTTGGTCTTTAAACATTCACTTAAAGTTCTGTGTTAACATGTGTGATTTGATAGGCCCTACTGTGAGGATATGTACAACCATGGTGATATTTATCAAAAGTAATATCAAATTGCACAGATCATGTGATGTGAATGTATTAGTAGAACTTACAGGAAGTAAGAAATAAAATGCATGGTGAAATATCAATACACTAAAAAATCTACATTTATTTAGATATGTGAGAACCTTCACTTACAATGTTATGAAAACTCAGTAATGGTAGTAAATACTAAAAAAAAAAAAAACAGAGTAGTAAAGAGTAAAATAATGATTAAGAGCCAAATACTATATTTTAGATTGTTTAACAAAACTGAGAATGCTGAAAACCACTGCTTTATTGGATGAGTACTGGGTTAAAAATTGACTAGTTGTCAGATCCATTTCAAATTCCATTTCTACCACATATTAGCCAAACTTTTTGTTTATGTGTATGTGTGTTTACTCATTTATAAAATTGGATTGGTAATAACTATATTACAGAAAAATTGTGAATCTGAAGTGGCTCAAAGCCTGGAAAATAATAACTGAAAATAAATATATATATTTGCTTTCTTCCTCTGCTCTTCATGGAAGTAATCAGTCTTCCAGAGATAAAAGAAATAATGTCATGTTGCTCCTGATTCACTGTGTTAGTTTAGTAATCTTGAACTTCCATCAGAATAGTCAAAGCATTTATCATATACAGACAGATAATGGGAATCAAATTACACTTCAAATTCATGAATGGTGTGTATGCTTGAGGTAATGGGTCCTGTCAAATAATTTGTTTGATATAGTAGTTGCTTTAATTTCCTGTGTATTTCCTCACATGTAAAATCAGAGGAATGGAAAAGACCAGAGGTATGCAAACTACAGACCATGGGCCAAATACAATGCTCTCCTTGTTTTTGCATGGCTCCTGGCACCACTCCAGCAGGCTGCCTGGCCCATCTTTCCCTTAGGATCCCAGTGCCTGCTTCCCTGGCAGTTGTATCCCACTGCTGCCCCAGGTCTGCAAGGGCCACTGTCTATACACTGGGGACTTGACTGATGAGGCAAGGGCCCAAACTCTGAGTTGGAACTTTGAGTCCAAGGGAGATGACTCACCTCCAGCCAAGCTGTACAAACTGAGAGAGTCACGCTCTCTGGAAGGAGAGAAGGGCGCACCATGGGGATCTGGGAGTAACTGGGTCAGAAACTAAGCCAGGTACCCACCCTCTCACCCACAAGACCCCTTCTGTTCATCCTGTCTTTCTTTTACAGAGAATGTCTACAGCTGACGGCAACTAAGTGCAAAGCACTCCTACTCCCCTGTGGACCAACCCCAGGCAAATAAGGTGGGGAAGGGATTTTACCTAAAGTACCTGTCTAATATTCTCTATTTTGCCTTTTGACCTGCAAAGCTTAACATTATTTATTATCTGTCTCTTCACATTTTTTTAACGTGGGTGGAAGTCCTTTTTATAGCCGCTTTCTCAGCAGTCATACACAGATTATGAAGAACTCTTTTTTTCTGAAGAGCCTTAATGCCCTGTGACTGAGTCCAACTATCTGGGCCATGGATTGTATTTTCTTCCTATGTATGGTTGAGCTCCTCCTTCTCTCCTTTCCTATCTACAGAAGAATAAATTTTTACCAAGATGGGGGAAGAATGGAGGCATCTCTGAGGTAAGGAAATTTTAAGTCCAGGCCACCATAGAAAATAACATTTTATTTCTTGTTTTTCCTACCACTTCTCTAAATCAATTGGGTTGCACAGAGAGATACTTACATAGGAGTGAATAGGCCTTTATCCTTTTTGCAGAACAAAAACCCTACAATTAACATCATAGCTAATGGTAAAATACTGAATGTTTCCCCTAAATCAGGAACCAGATTAAGAAGCCCTCTCTTATCACTTCTATTCAGTTACCTGTGTGTGGACTTTTCCAAGGCAGTTCAAAAGAGGCATCTGGCTTCAAGCAAGAGTGAAGAAAGTGCAAGCAAGACTGAAATTATAATCTTTTATAAGCTAATATTAGTAGCATCCCAGCAATTCTAAGTGCTAGTGTATGTGAAATAGTTGAATAGATACATAAAATTGATGAAATGAAAGTTTCTTGAAATGGTCTGAATGTTTGGGTCCCCTCCAACTTCATACGTTGAAATCTTAACCCCTCAGGGGATAGTTTTAGGAGGTGAGGACTTTGGGAGATTATATCAGGGAGGCAGAGCCCTAATGAATGGGATTAGTGCCCATATAAAAGAGACCTCAGAGAGCTAGCTCATCCTTTTCACCACGTGAGGACAAAGCAAGAAGGGACGATGTGTGAACCAGGATGCTCGCCCTCACTAGACACTGAATCTGCCAGTGCCTTTCTTAGACTTCCCAGCCTCTAAGCAAACAAGTAAATGTTTGTTGTTTACAAGCCGCCCAGTTTATGATATTTTGTTATGGTGGCTTGGATGAACTAAGAGAGTTCTGAATTTTTTTTGGTTTTTTTTGGTATTAATTCTAAACACATACACTGGAAGGATATACAATAACTTGTAGAATTGAAATTATTTCTCCAGAGGCAAGAAAGAGGGAAGTATGAAGTTACAGAGAAAATATTTTATGTTTCTTTACCACTAGGGCTTTCTGAGCAAATTTTACTGAAATTTGGGACCTGAACTAAAAGACAAGACTTTGAGGTTAATTTATGACTGAAGAGAGAACTCCAGAGACAGGCATGTGTTATATTTCTAAGAAGGAAGAGTCACAGGACCATAAAGACATCCTTTGGTTTTAAAGTTGGAGACACTGGCCTTATTTCTCCCCTGGAGAGATTTATTTACTTTCCAAAGTGTGAGGACTCAGGATTATTCTCGTTACGTTTTCCTCAGAAGCTGAGGGTAAGAGCTACCTCTCTATCCTATGTAACCATCAAGATTCTTTTTTTTTTTTTTGAAGTTTTCTTGCCTACTGTAGACCCTCTTACATGTAGGATACATCTGGTTCTCATTGCATCACCTGAGGTGTAATAATTGGGGCAAAAGGAAAGCAGTAAAATTATTGGCTTTAAGTAAATAATATATTTTGCTTCAGAAACTTCACTTCTGAATTTAGGATAATATTAACAAATATAGGTATATGAAATACATTCAGATAGAGGTATACATAGGAGTTACAACTGTGCATTATTTTAACAAAATAAGGTCTGAAACAAATATAAATATGAGCATGGTTAAAATCTGGTTGGACATGCAATGTTGCTACATTGGTCCCGTAATTTTAAAACTAACAAATAAAAAAATTCCTTTTTGGTAAAAATGTTGGTAGAAAGCACAGGAAAACAAAACAAGACAAAACAAAACAACAGTGGGTTAAAGAAAATTTTGACCTTCACACACACTTTCTTATATAGTGGAAATATGAAGACAGTCTAATTTCACTGCAAAATATATAAGGATGTTGTCTGCTTTTCAAGGGAGCAAGATGAACTGCTTGTACTTACAACCTTGTAGGAAGTAATTCATAGAGTATTTAATATTCTGATTTGGGGACAGCTTCCTTGGAAGACTATAATTTTAATTAATAAATGCTTTTTTATAAAATGATCACTTTTTTTGAACAACACTGCACTGATTCAAAAAGGCTATTGTTTTCTTAGAATTAATTTTAAAAGTTTTCAAGTGAATGATTTTGGCTATAAGGATAATATTGTCATGAAACTGGCAAAGAGGTCAAGTGAGTGTGCACTCGTGCAATTTATATGTCATGTGATGCTCACAGAATTCTAAAATCTTTATTAAATAACTATAAGGGATCATATGCTTCCATCTGCAGCAGATGGCAGTGCTGATTTCCAAATGGGAACTTCTCCAGGTTAGGATAACGTCCCTTGAATAGTTTAAGTACTAATGGTGTACCCACAGTCGATCTATTAATTACTTGAACTGCTCCTAAATCATATCACCAGTCATTATTTTAACTTTAATATGATTGAAGATTTTCCTATGGGGATCTATTAAAGGAAAGGAAAAATTTAATCACATAGCTCGGTGATTCTTAAGTCATTAGTCAGCATACTGAGTGAATCAGTTACTAATGTGTTCAGCCAGAAATAGTAGAACATGGAAGTTTATTTCAATCACCAGAAAGAAATCAAGAGACCCAGAGTTCAGTAGTCATACTGTGCAGCTCACTGATACAACCGGGGACCCACAATCTTTTAATTTCTTTTTCACTAACCATTAAGTGAAACATTAGTGTGCTAGCTTCTATTCCCATGTTTAATGTGTCATGGTCTCCAGATGGCTATTGCTGTTCTAAATCATACATTGGTGTTATAGGTAGAAAAAGAATGGCAAGAGAGAGCGAATAAATACTGAACCCAGATTGGAGGAAAAAACTTTCTAGATATCTTCAGGTTACATTACATTGGCCAGAAATGTGTCATATACTTCCCCTAGCTAAGAGCGTCTGAGAAAGATAGCAATTTGGACTCAGAATATTGCTGCACTGTGCAAAGTTAAGGTTCTGTTATTAAGGAAGAGTGAGAAATTGACACTGGATGACCATCCCAACAGTATAAAATAAATATCTTCTCTGGGTCACAATAAATTTGAATTATAAAAAAAAAATATCTCATTGAAAAGAATATTGATTTACATGTGATAGAGTGTAACAATAGCTATTAATTGATAGCTTACTACTTCAAAAAAAAGATATCAGTTCTTTAAAGTGTTAAAAAATTTAAAATAAACACTTTACACAATATAAATTATTACTCCAAGCATACAAATGAGGACCTGAGACATAAAAAATTGGCTCATATTACTCAGCTACTAAGTACTGAAGGAGTAAAACCGAAGTAGTACTAGAGGAGTAAAACTAGGTATTAAACTCCCTAGCCTCAGTGTCTTCATTTGGACAATGGAGAAAATAATAGTAAACTAATAGTGATGTGGAAAGGATCAGATGATATCATAGATGAAAATATCTTAAAATAGTAAGTTCCCAGTAAACTCCAGCTATTATGACTATTCAGCTGCTTTGCCACATTTTTTAAATATTCTGAAAAAAAAAAGTGCCTAGATTAGCTTTTCATGTGTATTCAGTTCTACACTTGACCATCTATAAAACCATTCTACTGTTCCATAAATATACTTAAAAACAGATTCATTAAAACTTTAAGATAGTTTAGATAAACACGCAAAGCAGGATGACTACAGAAATATTTTCCTAAGGATTATTTTAAAGTAAATTACTTCCTTTTCTAAAAATTCTCACTAAAGTACAGAAAAATACAAAGCTATCCATTTTACAGCACATTCATAAAAACATAAAAACTGTCTTCTTTAATCTTCACAATAATTAACAAAATAAACAGGACAGTTGTTCCCATTTCCACTTATTTAGAAATGGTAAAATTAAAACTCTACATGATTAAATAACTGCCTAATTCAAAAGCCTTTGAAACTACCAGAGGAGGGACCAGAACCCAGTCTGCTGTACTAAATTCTAAATCCAGTGCTTTAAATATAACATGCAATAAAAACTGTAATGACATCTTACCTTCATATCCCTACTGATTCAGAAATTAGATAAGAAAATGAGCATTCATTCAAATGTATAAAAATGAGAATGTTTTCTTTTTTGGCTGAATAATTTTTGAATATCCTAATTGTTCATGTGAATACAGAATACTTTTGTACAAAATAATACTTTTGACTTTTAGCTTTTATGTGTTGAAAACAGCCTGACAAAAACAAGTCAATAGAAAATTAGTGAAAGAATTGAAACTTTTAGTTTAAATATTGCTTCTCCAATTGATTTGGTGAATGGCCTCAGGAAAATGGTCTAAGACATTTGCATCTGTTTCCTCATTTGTAAAATTGGAAGTAAAATGCTTACTTTCCTACCTCACGTGGGTATTACATAAACTAATTAGTTAAGTGTAACTAGCAGGTAAAGGCATGTTCTGATTAGTTACTTCTACAGAATAGAGAATTGACTGGTCAGGCTTACTAACATTTGCTAAAAAGTAATATTGACTGAGAAACAATGCAGGTTTATTGTAAGATATATTAGTAAATTTAAAACTCATTTGCCAAAAGAAATAAATACTGAATTGGGTTTGTTCTTAAGACAGAATACACCTGTGTTTCTGGTGAGTTACAGAAAGATCACAACCAAAAAGTTTACTAGAATTTCTCTATTACAAACACTTGTAAGAAATCATGGGACATGCATTCTTTGCACTAAAATGGATCTTTCATTTCCTGGAATTCCACCATTCTCATGTTTGAATCCTCTCTTTAATTTACGTGACAAGTCTATTTTTATTTTGACTACTTCCAGTGAACCTATTACATTTAAACATGAATAGTTAAGTTTTTAAGAAGTAAAACATACATCAGCAGAAGTACACAAAATATGAATGCATAGCTCATAAGCTAAAGCTCAGTGAATCATCAGAAAGTGGATACACATGTAACATAATCAAGTAAAGAAAAAACAGTTTTAGCATCACCTAGGTCCTAAAACCCCTTCCCTATCCACATCATCTACAGTTTCCCCAAAGTACGGCTGCCAGATAAAATACAAAATGTAATATTTGGTACATAGTAAACAGATTTTCATTGTTCATCTAAAATTTAAATTTACCTGGGCATCCTGCATTATTTTTTCTAAATTGGACAACACTTTTACAGACAACCTCTTCTCCTTAATTCTAACAACATAAATTAGTTTGGCCTTAAAAAAGAAAAGAAAAAAACTTTGTGAAATGAAATTGGCATATTATGAATACTTTTCTCTGTGATTTCTTTTATTCTGCTTTGTGTGTGTGAGCTTTACCCATTGTTCACTTCTATTGCTATATTCTATTTGTCTGAATATACTACAGTACAGTCTTCACTATAATGTTGATGGACATTTGAGTAGTATCAAGTTTGAGCAATCGTAATTAATGATGAAATTAATGTTCTTGTCCTTATCTATTGGTGCCCATGTGGATAATTCTTTCTGAAACTATAATTCTTTAATATCATCTAATTGCCACTCAAAATTCAAATTTCTTGAATTATCTCAAAAATGGACTTTTACAGTTGATTTGTTCAAGCCAGGTTCCAGAAAAGATAGAACACTGCATTTTGTGGATAGTTCCCTTATGTCTTTTTTTCCCCCATTTTTTAATCGTGGTAAAATACACATAAAATTTAGCATTTTAACCATTTTTAGGAGTAGAATTCAATGATATTAAGTATATTCATAATGTTGTGCTACCATCACCACATCACATTTTTATTGATTGTATATTTGGAAGTGAAATTGCTGGGTCAAGAAGATGCATATATTCAATTTTAATAGAAATTTCCAAAGAGTTATCCAAAATAGCTGTGCCGATTTATATCCCTACCAGCAGATTATGAGAGGTCTTATTTCTTCACATTCTTGTCAATACTTGATATTGTCAGTCTTTTTAATTTTAACCATCCTGGTAGGAATGCAGGAATGCCTTCAATTTGCATTTCTCTGATTTCTAATGAAGTTGAGGACATGCTCATACAGTTTTAGGCTATTTTTATATCCCTTTTGTTCAGTGCCTTTTCACATTTCTTGCCTGCATTTTCTATTAGTATGTTTGTTTTTGATAGGAGGTGTTTATATTTTCTTGACACAAGCATATATATGTAAGTATATATATGTGTGTGTGTGTATATATATATATATATATATATATATATATATATGTGTGGCTTCACAGTAAAATTTTATAGCTCGTTTAACAAGTCCTACATCCTTGCTTTGTTTTTTATCTAAAGGATTTTTTTTTGGGCTACTTTTGAATTATGCCTTTAAGTAAAATTTAGATTTAACTAGCCAATTTCCATTAAAAACTACCTTGGATATTTTTAAGGAGTGCAGTGAATTTATAAATCAATTGGAATAAACTGACATCTTTACACGCCTTCCAGTCAATGACATGGTAATACCTTCATTTATTTATATCTTGTGGTAGGCAGAATAATGACCTTCCAAAGATATCCATGCCTTAATCCCCATCATAAGAAAATGTGTTAGCTTCTATGGCAAAAAGGGTTTTGCAGATACAATTAAGAATCTTGAGATGAGGAAATTACTGTAAATTATGAAAGTGAGCCCAGTTTAATCTGAAGAGTCCTTGTAAGAGGGGGTCATGAGGAGATGACATACTACTGGCTTTTATAAAGGATAGGGCCATGAGTCAAGGAATAGGAGCTTATAAAAGCTAGGAAAGGCAAGGAAATGGATTTTCAGCTAGAAGGGACACAGCCATGGCAACTCTTTGAATTTATGACTTCTGACTTCTAGAACTATAAAATAATAAACTTGTGTTTTTTAAGACACAAAGTTTATGATAATTTGTAAAAGCAGCAATAGGACACTGATACTGATATTGGTGCCTGGAAGTGGAGTGCTACTGTGTCATATACCTAAAAATGCGGAAGTGTCTTTGGAATTGGGAAATAAACAAAAGATGGAAGTATTTTAAAGAGCATTAAAGAAAAGCATAGATTGCTTTGAACAAACTGTTAGTAGATATACAGTTATTAAAGAATCTGGTAGTGAGTATCCAGGAAGCAATGAGGAACATGGTAGAGAAAACCCCCAAAGAGGGGGATGCAGTGTGGTTAATATTAGAGTGATGCAATGTGAGAAGGAATTGAAGTGCTATTGCTGGTTTTAAATATGCAAGAAGGTACTGTGAGCCAAGGAATACTCATGGCCTCTAGAAAAAGAACAGATCTCTCCCAGGAGTCTCCAGAAGAAATGCAGCCCTGCAGACACATTGATTTTAGCCCAGTGGAACCCAGTTTTGACTTCTGATCTTCAGAATTGCAATTTGCTGCAGCAGCAATAAAATATTAATATAGTTTAAAAATTTTTTTCTATAAATAATATTTTGTAGTTTTCTACATGGAGGTCTTGAAAATTTTCCAAGCTATTTTAATGCTATTGTAAAGAATTTTTTAGGTTCATTTTTGTTTTTGTTGAGAGTGTATAAATTTAGAGTGTAGAATAAATTTCTCTACAGTGACATTTTTCCAGTTAACTTGCTAAACCACATAATAATTCTAGTAATTTATGTGGGGATTTAAAAAAAATTACAAACCTAATAATAACAACATTATTTCTTTCTTTCCACTGCTAGTACTCTGGTTTTTTCTTCTCTTACTGTATTGACTAGGACCTTGAGAACAATGTTGAAGAAAATTGGTGGTCATTGTTTTGATCCTAATTTTAAAGAAAAACATTTGGTAATAAAGTATAATGCTTGATGTAGATTTTTCACAGACTGCCCTTTACCAGCATAAGCAACTTCTTTATTCACAAATATGGTTATTTGCAAAGAAATCCTAAACAATCTACATAAAAAAATACTAGAACTAATATTTGAAATTAACCAGTTCAAGGGATAGATGCTCAATATACAAAAGTCATAGTATTATACATCTAGATCCCTAATCTTGGTTTCAAAAACCAGCCTTTAATAAAAGCAATCAAAGCTCTTATAAGAAATGGCTGCTTGTAGGACTAGGACAAGATGATCCTGGAATATATTATAATGCCAAAAAGTAAGAAAGTTCTCCAAAACAAAACAAAACAAGATGATCCTGGAGTATATTATAATATATAATATATAAACAAAACAAAACAAAACCAAAAACAAAAATGACGGGAGTATGTCAGAGGAACACAGGAATCAAATAAAAAAGCTGAAATAATTTGAGCAAAAAATTTAAAAGTAGTATTTTATTATAAACCAAAGTACAAAAAAAATTTTAAATGATTTATTTATTCTTATGAATTTATTTATATCAGTTCATACTGGGCTCAAATCAAACGGAAATAAATAAATAACCAAATAAGTAAATTTTAGGGAGAAGAGACAAATTTCCCATGCAGAACAATTCCAAACAATTTATGTAAATATTTCACTCTCAAGGAGGTGAAGCACAGCCCCCTGCTCCTTAAATTTGGGCTGCACATGGTGAATTCCTTCCAAAGAGTACAGTATGGAAAGGAGGGGAATAAAAGAGTAAATTTATAGTGGAAAAACTAGACAAACCCTACTCTGAAGATAATCAAGATGATACCTGTCAAAGATAAAGAAGGCCGGACACTAAAGTGGTAAGGCCAGATTTTAATCAATACTATTTTATTGCACTAGGGAGAGGGTCCAGCATAAACGGAACTCAGTATTGATTTGTACAGAGGTGACTGGGCATTTTAAATGGAGAATGAGGAGTAGGAAGTGGGGCAGACAGGGACTCAGTAGAATCAGGGAAATGAAAAATTATAAAGCATTAGTCACTATAAATACTGATTAGGCTCTCTGTGTCTGTTAGCTAGCAATTATTAAAAGTTACAATTCTATTCTTTCATAGAGACTGGAAGACAAAGGCCCTATCCATCGTGATGACAACATTTTAAAGAAAGAGCTCTCAGGTCCTTGAGAAAGACAATCCTGAGTTGTAGGATATATATACACATCTCAAAGGCACAGAGGAAGAATTCACAGTTGTAAGCCCTTCTTAGTAAATGTTCTAAGAAAGGGTAGTCATGGGGCTTATTGTCAGACATTGGCTAGAACAAACAAGAAATTCTTTTGGCAGCCTTGAGCTTTCTCAGGCAGATACTTTAAGGTAGCTAGGGTCATTCTAGGGATATGGACTTCACCTGTTAGAAACTGTTAGTGCTTCTTTAAGTCTTTTAATGTGGGGAATGAGAGTAGTTGAAACCATTTGTGTTGAGAGTGTGTACTTTTTAATAGGTCCAGATGGAGGCCTAGTCCAAAAGGGATCTGAGAACTTGGCTAGAGTCTGGTCAAGGAGAGAATCTTTGTCATATCAACTGAGTTGTTTTGCTGATAGTAATGTATGCTTGATGTGATAAAATAAAAATGGCACTTTACCACTGTGGACTTTCTCTTCAAAACTTATAACTCCTTTCTAATTATGAGAAAGACACCAGACAAATCCTAATAGAGGGGCATTCTACAAAATTCCTGACCAGTAATACTCCTTAAAATTGTCAAGGTCATCAAAACTAAGACAGCCAGATGAAAGAGAGGGATCACAGCATCATGCTGGTGTAAGACATTGTTTGATCTGTTCCCCCTTAAACAACAAATTTTTGGCAACCATCATGAATGAAAGTGCCTCTGTGAAAGTTGTGGGATCCAGCACCATATGCCAAGGGACCTGGAAGGAGTCTTGCCTACCTGTGCATAGTGTAATAAGCAGACTTCAGTATTGCTGTGGATCCTGCAGTAGCCTGTGAACTGGTTCCAGGGGCTCTCAGTCATGGTCTGGGAGCACCTGGAGAATACTGACTTGGGAATCGCCCATGGACAAGAGAGGCTTTGTGGAAGCCAGGTTTCCAGAGAAGTTCCAGCCCTCCGTTGGAGCTAAAAACAAATTACAAGTTTTGATGCACTGGAATGGGTAAAAGGAACAGCTTGACTTTGTCTACGTCAACCATCCCCCATGGTGGCACAGTTTAGGGCTAAACAAGTTCTTTTTGGCCCATGATTTCCGCTGTGTGGGAAGAAGGAAAGTGAGTGAGTGAATTCCCAGTTTCCCAGCTGTGCAGATGGTGCCAAAGAGACTCATTTCTCTCTTGCAGCATCCAAACTACAAAACTGAAATCTTCATGACTGGGGTGAGGGAGGAGATCAGGATGGAAGCAGAAAAATTCTCAGAGGGAATTAAAGGGACATGGTTCCTGCTGACTGCATTGTGGACTCCATCAGGAATCTAGCACACAAGTTTCTGCGAAAGAGTGATGGAAAGTGCCATGGATCCTCCAACTGAACTGTGTTTTTTTTTTTTTTTTAATTTAATTGTAGTATACAGATTAAAGTACAAAAGTATTAAAAATAATTATAGTTACCTTAAAATTTCAATGAGCAAATAATATAAAAATAAGCATATTGTATATATGCACCACATCTTCTTTATCCATTCATCTGTCGATGGACATTTAGGTTGTTTCCATATCTTGGATATTGTGAATTGTGCTGCTATGAACACAGGGGTGCATGTATCTTTTTGATTTAAAGTTTTGTCCAGATATATGCCCAGGAGTGGGATTGATGGATCATATGGTAATTTTATTTTTAGTTTTCTGAGGAACCTCTATACTGTTCTCCATAGTGACTGCACCAACTTACATTCTCACCAACAGTGTAGGAGGGTTCCCTTTTCTCCACAACCTCTCCAGCATTTGATATTTGTAGACTTTTTAATGATGGCCATTCTGGCCGGTGTGAAGTGGTACTTCATTGTAGTTTTGATTTGTATTTCTCTAATAATTAGTGATGCTGAATACTACTCAGCCATAAAAAAGAACTAAATAATGCCACTTGCAGCAACATGGATGCAACTAGAGATTATCATACTAAGTGAAGTAAGTCAGAAAGAGAAAGACAAATACTGTATGATATCACTTATATGTGGAATCTAAAATATGGCACAAATGAACCTATCTACTAAGCAGAAACAGACTCACAGACATAGAGAACAAACTTGTGGTTTCCAAGGGGGAAAGGGAGTGGGGGAGGGATGGACTGGGAGTTTGGGGTTAGTAGATGCAAACTATTACATATAGAATGGATAAAAAACAAGGTCCTATTGTATAGCACAGGGAACTATATTCAATGTCCTGGGACAAGCCATAATGGAAAAAAATATAAAAAAGAATATATATATATGTGTATATACCTGAACCACTTTGCTTTACAGCAGAAATTAACACAACATTGCAAATCAACTATACTTCAATAGAAAAAATAAATTAAAAATAAGAAAAACAAAAAACAAACAAAAAAGTATATTGTGACATTAAAAAATAAAATAGGGGAAATAGAAGGGTAGAGTTTTTGTATACAATTGAATTTGTTATTGGTGTAAAACAGACTGTAATATCTATAGGATGTTTTCTGTAAACCTCATGATGCCCATAAAGCAAAAGCTTATAATAGGTTCATGAATGATTAAAAAAAAGAAAGGGAACCAGAGAGACTTTCCCGGTGGCACAGTGGTTAAGAATCTGCCTGCCAATGCAGGGGGCACGGGTTCGATCCCTGGTCCGGGAAGATCCCACATGCCGCAGAGCCCGTGCACCACAACTACTGAGCCTGTGCTCTAGAGCCCGTGTGCCACAACTACTGAAGCCCGCATGCCTAGAGCCCATGCTCCGCAACAAGAGAAGCCACCACAAGGAGAAGCCCATGCACCACAAGGAAGAGTAGCCCCCACTTGCCACAACTAGAGAAAGCCTGCATGCAGCAACGAAAACCCAACACAGCCAAAAATAAATTTTAAAAAATTAAATCTTTTTTTTTAAAAAAAAAGGGAATCAGAGCATACCGGTATGAAAAAAATCACCAATTTACAAAGGAAAGCAACAAAAGATGAAGAATGGAAAAAGGGAACTACGAAACAGTGAGAAAGCAATTGATAACAAGGTATTAGTGGTCCTTAACTATCAATAATTACTCTAAATGTAAATAGATTGAATTCTTCAATCAAAAAACATAGATTGACAGGATAGGAAAACAAAACAAAACAAGATCCAACCATATGTTGCTTACAAGAGACTCATTTCGTCTTTAAGAGTACACATAGGCTCAAAATGATGAAATGGAAAAAGATAGTCCATGCAAGGGGAAACTAAAAAAAAGCAGGGGCATCTATACTTATATCAGACAAAATAGACTTTAAACCAAAAATGGTAACAAGAGAAAAAGAAGGTCATTATATAATTATAAAAGGGTCAATTCATCAAGAATATAAAATAATCTTAAAAATATAGGCACTCAACACTGAAGCACCTAAATATATTATGTAAATACTAACAGATTTGAATAAGAAATAGACAAATAATCATAGGAGACTTCAGCATCCCATTTTTCAATGATAGAGCATCCAGTCAGAAAGTCAACAAAGATGTTGGACTTGAATCATACTTTAGACCAAATGGATCTAATAGACATATATAGAACCATCCATTCAAGAACAACAGAATACACATCTCAAGCTTTCACAGAACACTCTCCAGGATATATTGCCAAACAAGATAGGCCACAACACAAGTTTTAAATTTAAGAAGGTTGATATTATAACAAGTATCTTTTCCAACCACCATGGTATAAAACTATAAAAGGAAAGCTGGAAAATTTACAAATATTTGGAAATTAAACAACATGCTCCTGAACAACCAATAGGTCAAATAATAAATCAAAAGAAAAATTTAAAAAATCTTGAAACGAATAAAATAGAAACAAAACATACCAAAACCTACAGGTTACAGCAAAAGCATTTATAAGAGGGAAGTTTATAGCATTAAATTCCTACAGTAAGAAAAATAAAGATCTTAAATAAACAACATAATTTTACATCTCAAGAAACTAGAAAAAGAGGAACAAATTTAGCCCAAAGTTAGCAGAAGGAAATAACTAAGATCAGAGCAGAAATAAATGAATCGGAGACCAGAAAAACAATAGAAAAGATCAATGAAACTAAAAGCTGATTTTCTGAAAAGATAAAATAAAATTGGCAAACCTTTAGCTAGTCTATCTAAGAAAAAATGAGAGACTTAAATAAATAAAATCAGAAACAAAGGAGGAAACATTACAACTAACACCATAGAAATAAACAGGATCATAAGAAACTACTCTGAACATTTATATGTCAACAAAATAGATAACATAGAATAATGGACAAATTCATAGAATAATACAATTTACCAAGATTGAATCATAAAAAAATAGAAAATATAAACCAACTAATAATGATAAGTAGAGTGAATCAGTAATCAAAAAACCTGCAACAAAGAAAAGCCCAGAACCAGAGGTTTCACTGGTGAATTACCAAATATTTAAGGAAGAATTAATGCCAACACTTAATAAACTCTTCCAAAAAACTGAAGAAGAGGGAATAATACTTCCAAATCCATTTTATGAGGTCAGCATTACCCTGATACCAAAGCCAGTTAAGGATACTACATGAAAAGAAAACTACAGCCAAATATCTTTTATTAATATAGATGCAAATATCCTCAACAAAAACTGGCAAACTGAATTCATTAGCACATTAAAAGAATCATACACTGTGATTAAATGGGACTTATCCCAAGGATGCAAGGATGATTTAACATATACAAATCAATAACTGTGATAAATCACATTAATAGAATAAAAGATAAAAATCATATGACCATCTCAGTAGATGCAAGAAAAGCATTTGACAAAATACAACTTCCTTTCATGATAAATACTCTCAACAAATTGGGTGTAGAAAGAACACACCTTAACATAATAAAGGCCATATACGACAAAACCCACAGCTAACATCATACTCAATGGTAAAATGTTGAAGGTTTTTCCTCTAAGGTCAGGAATAAGAAAAGGGTGCCCACTCTCACTACTCTTATTCAACATATTACTGGAAGCCCTAGCCAGAGCAATCGGGTAAGGCACAGAAATAAGAGGCATCCAAATTGAAAAAAAGAAGAAAAAATTGTCTCTGCTTGTGAATGATATGGTCTTACAAAAATGTACTGTACTTCATTTTATTGTGCTTCACTTTATTGCTCTTCTCAGATATTGCCTTTTTACTACTTGAAAGTTTGTGGCAAGCATGCATTGAGCAAGTCTACTGGCATCATTTTTCCAACAGCTTTTATTCACTTTGTGTCTCTGTCACATTTTGGTAATTCTCACAATATTTCAAACCCTCCATAAGCAAAAAGATTATGACTCACTGAAGGCTCAGGTGGTGGTTAGAATTTTTTAGCAATAAAGTATTTTTTAAACTAAGATATGTACATTTTTTTAGACATAATGCTATTGCATACTTAATAGACTACAGTATAGTGTAAATATAGCTTTTATACACACTGGGAAAACAAAAAATTTGTGTGACTTGTTTTATTGCCATATTCACTAGTGGTCTGGAACCAAACCCGTGATACCTCCGAGGTACGCCTATAGAAAATCCTAAAGACTCCACCAGAAAACTGTTAGAACTAATCAGCAAATTCAGTAAAGCTGCAGTACACAAACCAACATACAGAAATTAGTTGTGTTTCTATACACTAACAACAAAACATCTGAAAAAGAAATAAAGTTTTACTATTTCCTTTAGAGCCTTTACATATCTTACTAATTTTATCATTCTTATTGTACTAGGGAGGGCTTCCAGAAAAATAAATGTTGAACAGAAGTTGTGAAAGTCGAATTATTGGGGTTGGTTCTGATCTTAGAAGAAAAGCGTACAAGGTTAGCAGATAATTTTTTTGTAGATGCACTCAACATTTGGAAGACTGCTGCCTTGCACTGGGACAAGGCCCTCATGCTACAGTTCTCCTGACGTGCCCAAACCTCCTGTACCCTATTCCCATGAACTAGATAAGCCCTGTGGGAAAGTATCGGTGGTCATTACAGACAAGCGTTATGTCCATGATGTTCAGGACTCATACCTTTTACAGTACATTATAATAATGCTAATATTAAAAGTTTATTCAAAATTTGGCAGGTTTCTTCTTGTACCTTATGTGGAATATTCCTTTAATTCCCCCCTCTCTGGCTGTGAGAATCTTCTAAGAGAAGACTTATCTAAAAAAGGGTGCAAATGAACTTATCTACAAAACAGGAATAGAGTTACAGATGTAGAAAACAAACTTATGGTTACCAGGGGGTAAGGTGGGGGGGATGGATAAATTGGAAGATTGGGATTGACGTATACACACTACTGTATATGAAATAGATAACTAATAAGAACCTACTGTATAGCACAGGGGACTCTGCTCAATATTCTGTAATGCCTATATGGGAAAATAATCTAAAAAAGAGTGGATATATGTACATGTATAACTGATTCACTTTGCTGTACACCTGAAACTGACACCACATTGTAAATCAACTATACTCCAATAAAAACGTTTAAAAATGACATCACTTTTTGACATTTAGTTAATTTAAGGTTCTTTGTTTAAGTCCCTTATGTGTTGAAAAATATCTGATATTTTAGCTTCCCTAGCTTATTATCTTTGTTAGGATGGAAGCATCCACCTCTAGTGACTTTCTACAACCTCATCACAAGCAAAAGACTGAAAATATTTTAAAATCTATAGTGAACCTTGCAAAGTTTATTATTATCAAGAGAAAAGAGTTCAAAGAAAAAATATATTTATAAAAAAAGAAAAATATATAACATTTTTCTAGATTTAAGATATCATAAGACCCTTCATATATTTAATAAAAGTTTTCAGCTCTTGAAGTTAAAAATACAATGAAAACAACAATTAAAATAATACCACGTTAAAGGTACATTTAATTATAAAGTTATAACTATATTTTATAGATAAAACTATTTATAATCTTTATCATAAAGAAGCAATGTGTTTTTAAATTGTTATTGGTAAAGTTTTACTTGAAAATTCTAAATGTACCTATGTTGTGCATATAAGGCTCTTTATTCATAAGTGTGTTGTGGACATTACAATTATGGGTTGTCAATCAAGCAAAAAAATGCTATAATTTGATTAATTTATTCAAAACTCTCATGTTGAAATCAAGAGAACTTTTTGTACCTCTGGGGATATTACCAGCCTAGTAATATCCAGTAATATCCACCTAGTCTCCTCAACCAGAAAGCACTGGAATGGAACAACAAAGCCACCCATTGCTGTTTCCAGTAGACAAAGTGTCTAACAATATTAATAATAGTGTTGTGGAAAATATACAAAATAGCACCAAAAAGGCCATGCTTACAATTAAGAATTCAAATAATGATTTCAGATGATTATTTAGACAATTCAACTGAAATAGGGTAGACACTTTTCCCCTCAATTTAAATAGCTAATCCTTTGAGGGCAATAATTTTTTATTAGAGAGTCTAAAAATACATCAGATGGAACTCTTTCTGTGGAGATGACTTTGTAATGTAGTACAATTAAGTGGCTGATCAGATAAGGAGCTACAATCTTAGATTTACTATTAAGACAAGAAGCGTGTTAGCTGCTTCCTACCAGAAATCTATGGCATAAGAGTGGTGAAGTGAATAAAGCAAGATAACATAAGTAGAATGATTATTTGAAATATCACACTCTGTTGCTTAAAAAAAAAATCCTACATATTCTCTTATGTTTTCTTTCTCTTGGTAATTGCTCTGTGTCTAGAATGCAGTGTGTATTTCATAAACATTTGTTGAGAAAATTGACAAATGAATTAATTCATATTTTATACTTTAGTAATAATAACTTTTCTGTTTTTCAGGTTAAATTATACTAATATTTTTTCCCCAAATTATGCAGGTGTATGCTATATTTCTGGGGGGGAAGGGAGGTGAGTTTAGGTAAATCTGGAACTATTGGGTTTTGATAAAGATGACTGAAGTCTTTTCAGTTTTAATTTCATAAGTGACTCTAACATTCATTGTATTTAATAATGTCTCTTTTACTATTAATTATTCTTTAAAATATTTCTTAATTTTGGCTAATAAAATAAGGTAATTTTGATTCATAATAATACATGAGAGGCAACAGTAAAAACAAAAAAAAACAACAATAAAATTTAAAACATAGATTTGTATAGATTTAAATATTGACAAACTTTTTTTTCTAGAAGAAATTTTATCTAAATATTTTTACTATATTATTGACCATCTTTTTGTTTCAATAAATTTGAAGGAAAGAAAGACAAATGGTGAGCCATTAACATCATGTTATGGGCCATTAAAATCAGCATGAAGAATTAAAATTTTGATGCTAAAAGGAAAAAAAAAAAGAATCATTTTACACATTTGCTACATATTAAGAGAAAGCAAATTTGTCCCTAGAGACTAGGACAGTGCCTTTCATGTAGTCAACTTTCATTACATGTTTTATTATATTGGTTATTTTACTTATATTTATTATTTATGTTAATTAACTATATCACTATTATCAATAGGGCTATGTTCTCTGTATACATTATTTTATTTTAGCAGGAGATAAAGAACAAAATAACAGACTTATAAGAATACTTGAAATTGATTGTATGGTTACTGCTGATGCCTACCCTTCTTAGAGCTTTTTTCTTTCTTGTGCCATCTAGGGTTTGTTATGCAATACTGCATTATATACTAGGTTTATTCATTCAGAAGTTTTGTTGAGAGCCTTCTATGAACCAGGAATAAATGGACGTATGAATAGAAGAAACCATCCATTTGAAGATCAGAGGGAAGAATCAATAAGTGGGTTAAATTAGTCAGGTTCAAGGAACAGAAAAAGGCCAGTAGTTGTTGTACTGTAGTGAGTAAAATGTAGGCTGGCATGAGATAAAATCAACCAAATTAAAACAAAAATAAGAGTTTGCAGTCATTCTTATTGCAATGGAAGTGTATTAAATTATAAACTGAGAAGTGATCAAGGTGTGGCTTAAATTTAAATAAATAATGCCAATTGCTATGTTGGGTATTAATAAAGGAAGCTGGGAGACAAGTTAGGAGGTTACTGTAGTCATTCCAGTGAAAGCTGACAGTGACTGAGACCAACATCGTAGCAGTGAAGTTGGAAAGGAGTAGATTTTTCTGAATGTGTTGTGGCACCAGAGTCTGCAGGACTTGATCGCAGACTGGGTTAGAGTTTGAGGAAAAGAGAATAACCAAAGAACACTCATTGAAAACTCCATGAAGTAAGTGCTTTATCATAGCAAGAATTTGGTCAAAGAATACTGAATGGTTTTGTTTTCAGCAACTGGATGGATGATGGTTCCATTTACTTGGATGTGGAAGGCTGGGGAATTAAAAAGTTGAATTATTACCTTTATATTGGATTAATCAATCGGCAACATAACAGTCATCACAAGCTGGCTGGGAATCTAGGATTATTCAGTGTCTTTAATGTAATATACTTTGAATATACTATAAAGACATTTTCATCTGCGTGATCAAGAAGCCTGATTAATTTGGACAATTTCCAGAGCACATCTTGGCCAGAATGTATTTCAAAGACAAATTAGTGGACAACTTGATGCTCAGTGGGGAAAACATGCTTATGCAGTGTACCTAGTGTTTCTGCAAGCTTAGAATAATAACTATTATTCATCATAAACTAAAGCATTTGGGCACCATGAGCCTTTAAGTATGACTAATTTAAATGCCTTTCTTTTAAAAAATTACCTATATTTATTTTGTTTCTCAAAGATCAAAGAACTTTAAATTAACAAAACTAGAG
Organism: Balaenoptera musculus; assembly: GCF_009873245.2. Classification (NCBI taxonomy): domain Eukaryota; kingdom Metazoa; phylum Chordata; class Mammalia; order Artiodactyla; family Balaenopteridae; genus Balaenoptera; species Balaenoptera musculus. The sequence goes on from NC_045794.1 coordinate 59,870,053, forward strand.
AAAAAGATTGAAAAAAATTATCTTCAACATTTGAGGAGCCTCTTGATTATTGGAATTTTATTTGCTACTGAAGATAACTGATATGTTTTGTGCTATTATTTTAAATTAAAAAGTAAGGTTGAGAAGTACAAAAACAGATAACTAAAAAAAACAATGTAGGCATGTAATGTGTTGTTTTCCATTACATGTTCATTACACATGTAATGTGTAATACACAGGAAAACAACACATTACGTGCCTGATTTTTGTACTATAATGTGTCACTATTACCTCTCAAATTACAATTGTTAATTTTAATGAGTATCCTCTACTGATAATATCAATCTCAGTCAAATTTAAATAATCCCTATGATTAAAATATCATTGAATATGATGCTATATTAATATATTAATATGATATTAATTTTGCCAATATTTTTGGATAAATATGGATTTCCAAAGAAATATTTATGCTCTTGACCATGAATTTATCACTTAATCATGAATTTTATGTGCATATGCAAACAGCTTTCATTACTCGACTCCTGAGGTATTGGCCTCTTTCGCACAAATACATATATTTAAAAAATGCAGAATAAAACAATAATTATTTGTCATGTCATTGATTAGTGAAACATAAAGCCACCAATAAAAATTTGCGAATTACAGAATAGTTGTATTCTAGCAGCTACTAGTGTATTCTGGAATTGTGTGTTACCATATGATTAGTTTTCTGTATAAGGAATATTGACAAAATATACTTTAATGCAAAATTGTATTCTATATGCCGGAATTCAGAGGGGAAAAAAGAAATGAAAGTGGTTAATCTATTGAATTATAAAACTGCAGGAACAGACACTTGGAATTGAATTTTTATTATCAACTGGTTGGATAGTAAAATTTTAGTTTACAATTCAGTCTCCCAGAATTCTCAGACCTTTGAAGAGACTTACTGAATATAACTTTTTCCAAATACTTCAGCTCTAAAGAGAAGTAAACCCTCTGATGACTCAACAAAAAACACACACATACACACTCATAAAATCATAGAGACCTGAAGATAACATTGATACAATGCATATAGAATGTTCCACAGGAAGGGAAAGGGAGCATGTAAAAAAAATGAATTGTAGTAAAATGAGAAAGATGTAAATCTAGTGAAAAGATGACTACTGGGAGTGAATGGTGCCCATTCTACCTTGAACTCAGAAGTTCTTATAAAAGAGCTTTACAGGAGAAGTTGAAAAGGGAAGCTTTTCTATAATAGCTCTCATTCCCCATTTTTCAAGAATCTCCCCATACAATTATAGGGTGGGGACTCCTCAACACTTATAGATAGAGCACAAGGTAGTGCCAAGAAAACTGTGAGAAACATCCAACTAGGTGTTGGGCGCAACTGAGGCAAGGAGCTGATTGTTTACACTTGAGAGAAGCTAGTTGCTTAGTATTTTACAAATATAGTCTTATTGAAAACTCCATGAGGTAAGGGCTATATCAATTTATAGAATAGGAGAGATTAAATAATTTGATAATTGTTAATCGTCTCAATGATGGAAGTATTACCTTCTATGACTCATCCCGAAGTCTGAGCTCTCAACCACCACTTTATCCTGTCATGTTATGATTGATTTCCACTATGAACAAAAGACCAGCTTTTTCAAAAGATGCAGATATGTAAAACAAGCAGGATAACACCAGGGGGAGAGAAGTAAGAACAGTGGAAATGAGCTATGGTAAAAATATTGTAGCTCTGTAAAGGTGACAGAGATAAGGTCAGTGATTGGGAGGTTTGAGAAAGATAAAGAGCAAGCATCTTGAAAAGAAAGAAGAGAGTGAGCCTCTGCAGAATGGGAGTAGGCAGTGTGCTAAGTAGACCTCAGTATATATTATTGTGTACATATTATTGCAGAGGTACCTCCAGTTTTCATTTCTGTGTGTCAGGAGCTTGGAAGTTGCCACTCCATCCCAAAAAACAAGTAAAAAGCTTAACAGGCTGAAAAATCAACAACTCTTCTTGGATCCATAGGAGAGGGGAGGGAAGTACATAGGACAAACTGCTCCCTTCACGACTGGAGAGACAGACAGGCAAATATAAGCAGTCCCAACTTATCAGAGCAGAGATGTACAAGCAGAAACCTCTGCAGCAACTGGTGCCAGGGTCGGAAAACTGGAACTGTAACTGACGAATTGCTGGAGGCTCAAATACAGAGGACTCTAAGAGTCAAAAACTGCAGGGGTTCCCCCATTATTGAAGGGGTTCTGAAATTTTGTGTGATTTATCTCCAGGATCTTGACCAGGTTCTCAAGATGAATATCAGAGAAAAATCCCTTCATGCTTCCAACAGGGGGAAGGGAAAAGGAATTATTTTGAAATACACAAGGGCACTCTGCTCTTCTTAGCTGAGCCTGACCTCAGGGGAAACTAGTTACCCGGAGCCTAACCTGCTGGGGTATTATCAGAGCTTTACTCACCTGGAGGAAGGTAAATACCCAACTCCAGTCAGATCTATCCTTGCACATGAGAGAAGGGAAATGCCCACTCCAGCCATCCTGTCCCACCTAAAGGGGCAGAAAAAACTGAGATCACTTGTGAAGTTCAGTGCAGAGGCATATGGTCACTTAAAGACTGAGACCTAATAAGAGGACTGTAGAATGCCTCCCCTCCCTCCACACCTCACCTCCATATTACAAAAAGCCTATTACAGCAGTTCCTTTTATTTGATATATCATGTCCAGCTCTCAAAAAAAAAAATTTACAAGGCATACCAAAGGCAAAAAACACAATTTGAAGGGACAGAGCTAGTGTCAGAAACAGACATGGCAGGGATGTTGAAATTATCAGACTAGGAATTTAAAACAGCTATGACTAGGGGAGTGACATTATCAAGACTGTAAAGCAGGTGACTCCTAACTTCGGTCCACCTCACAAGAAAACCAGCTAGCGGCTATCCCTATTCACTGGCAAAGCCCCTTAACAATTCCCAGGAAATAAAACTAGAATCTGGGTAATAAAATAAAGTCCTTTGTGCTTCATCTAGTTTCATTTGCTCATAGTATGCTGTGTGCAGAGGCCTTGCCTCAGGTACTTCAGACCAGAGTTTCCCAGGGCCAAAAGGCTGCGACCTCTAATGGCTAAACTGACACCTCAGCTCCGCGGGCTGTTAGCAGAAGAGCTGCGCGCAACACGGCAATTCAAGATAGTGGGCTGTGCGCAGAGACACTGGGCCTGGCACTGCGAGATCTGGGGCTTGAGCAGCACAGCTGCATGCCAGATTCCTGAGAACTCCACCCCCTCCCCACTGATGAGATCCCTAGAAAGCAGCCCTGCCACTGGCCTGTCTGGGAGAGGGGGTACTCTAGAGCAGGGGTCCCCAACCCATGAGCCACAGACCGCTACAGGTCCTTGGCCTGTTAGGAACCAGGCTGCACAGCAGGAGGTGAGCTGCGGGGGAGAGAGCGAGGCTTCATCTGCTGCTCCCCATCGCTCCCCATCCCCCGCATGAGCACCTGAACCATCCCCATCCTCCCACCCCCGTCTGTGGAAAAACAGTCTTCCACGAAACCAGTCCCTGGTGCCAGAAAGGTTGGGGACCACTGCTCTAGAGCACAGAGTTTGCACCTCTCCATTCTTTGATCAAATAATAAAGCTTTTCTTTGCTTCCAACTGGACTTGGTCTTGTTCTATTGGCTAGAACGACACCAGGCAGGAGGACCCTTGTTAGGGAACAACATAGACAAGACACCTTTGTGAAAATCCCAGAACTTGGACATGAGGCTGAAGCACACACCTGGACCACAGAGACCTAGAAGGAACATAGTAGAAGGGTAAGAAGAGTGGATTCACATTGACCACATCACTCCTCCCACAGGCCAGCACAGTACTGTACGGAGAGGCCCCTCCTGGTCATACAGTTGTTTCAGTAGGACAGAGAGAGCCCAACATGGACATCTAGCTTCTCCAGCATTGTGGGACACTTCCTGAGAGACCCACTTGGGTCTCACTTTATGGGGATCACTGAGGGAATCTGCAGGGCTGGACCACTGGGGCTCAGAGATGGAGAAGGTGGTGGGGCTTATAGCGACCAGCACTCAGGTCTTGGAGGACCTCATTTCTACAGGCAGTGGCTTCCATGCAGAGATGCCAGCAAACAGCTCTATTCATTTTTAGGGGGGAGCTGGTGGTCCTCTCTGGACAGGGAGTTCGGTTGGCAGTTGTGATTGGCTTCGGTCCCCAGCCTATGGACCATATTTGCTGGGTAGCCCGTTTTACAACTCTACCTGGGCAGGGAAGCAAATTTGGAGCCCGGACCAAATGCTGAGCATACCCTTCACTCCCAAGCCCCAGGAAACCTGGCCACAAATGCCCAGCAGCCTCAGAGCACATCCTATGGCCCACCAGAGTAGAGAGGCAAATCAGCATCCCCGACCAATTGTTGAGCATAGCCTCCAGATCTGCTCAACCAGGAAGCCTGACCTGAGACCCTGGGCAGTCTTAAAGTACATCCTTCATCCCACCCAGGCAGGGAAGCAAATTCAGAGCCCTGCTTAACTGCTGAACATGCCCTCCAGTATAGCCCAATCAGGAAGCCTGGCCAGAGAACCCAGGTAGCAATGAAACCCACCCTACAACCCTCTCAGGCCCATTTGTTGAGCATGACCTCTGGCCCACCTGATCAGAGAGCTTGAACAGTGACCTCAGGTAGCCTCAGAGTCCAGCCGATTGTACTGCCCAGCCACAGAGCCCAGCCTATGGTCTTGTCCAATTGCTGAGCACAACCTGCATCCTTGCCCAGGCAGGAAACTCAGCCAGTGACCCCTCCCAATCACAGAGGATAGCCTACAGATCCACCCAACCAGGGAGCCTGGACAGCTCCCTGGTCCAACCACAGGAAACAGCTGCAGCCCCATCCAACTGTGGGGTACAGCTGAAAGTCCTACCTAAACAGGGAACACAGCTGATGACCTTGCCCAACAGGAGAGCAAAGACAGAGACTTGCTCAGTTGCAGAGCCCAGCCAGTAGCCTTGCTGAATTCAGGGCAAAGACTGCAGTCCTGCTTGATAGCAGAGCATAGCCTAAGGCTTCCAACTGAACAGGAAGCCCGGCCTGCAGCACCTCCTAAATGCAGAGTCCAACCAGCAGTACCATCTGGGTGGGAAGCATAGACTGAGGTCCTACCTGACCAGGAACTCAGGCTAAAGACCTGTCCAATCATGGAGTCCAACTAGCAGCACTGCCCTACTGGGGAACACAGCCTGCAACCCCATATGAACAAAGGTAATTGCAGAGCCCCACTTATGGCCACACCTGACCACAGAGCATGCTTACTTGAACACAGAATACAGCCAGCAGGCCCACCCAACAATGCAGCTGAAATAGTGACACCCCCTGACCTCAGAGCATGAGCAGTGGCCTCACTTAACTAGAGAATCTGACAGCAATCCCATCTTGCCTGTGGACACTACCAACTAACCCATTCAGAATCCCAAGCTAGGCTGAATGATAAAGGTCTTTCCCTGCTGAGGTGAATGTGTTTAAAGTATAGAAGAGGACATTGCATCCTCAAATGCACCAATATCAAGGCAAAAATACAAAGATCACAGAAAGTCTGGTAAACATGATGCCACCACGGGAAACTAATAAAGCTTCAATAAATGATCATAAGCAAATGGACATCTATGAACTGTCTGACAAATAGAATAATCCTATTAAAGAAATTCAGTGAACTACAAAAACACACAATTCAACAAAATTGGGGGAAAATACATAAAGAAAATGAGAAGTTTGAAAAGAAATAGAAAGCATTAAAAAAAAAAAAAAAAAAGAAATCCTAGAGCTGAAGAATATAGTGACTGAACTGAAGAATTTAAAAGAAAGCTCCAAACGCAGAGCAGGTCAAAACAAGGTTGCCCAACTACACCACCTCTACTCAACATAGTACTTGAAGTTCTACCCAGAGCAATTAGGCAAGAAAAACAAGTAAAAGGCATCCAAATCAAAAAGGAAGAAGTAAAGTTGTCTCTGCTTACAGATGATATGATCTTATGTATAGAAAATTCTAAAGACTCTACCAAAAAACTGCTAGAACTAATGAATGAATTTTGTAATGTTACATGCTACAAAGTCAACATGCAAAAATCAGTTACATTTCTATACACTAACAAGGAACTATTTGAAAAGAAATAAAGAAAACAACTCAATTTACAATAGCATCATAAACTAAAAATAGTTAAGAATGAACTTAATGAAGGAGGTGAATAATCTGTGCACTGAAAACTATAAGGCTTTGATGAAAGAAATTGAAGAATGTATCAATGAATAGAAGGGTATCCCATGTTAAATGGATTTGAAGAATTAATATTGTTAAAATATGCACACTATCCAAAGCAATCAATGAAATTAATAAAATCTCAATTTAAATTTCAATGGTATTTTTCACAGAAATAGAAGAAACAATCCTAAAACTTATATAGAACTACAAAAGACCCTGAATAACCAAAGTAATCCAAAGAAAAAAGAATAAAGTAGTCAGCATCATATTTCCTGACTTAACCTGTATTATATAGCACAAATAACCAAAACAGCATGGTACTGGCATAAAAACAGACACACCAATCAATATAATAGCGAGCCCATAAATAAATCCATGCATATATAGTCAACTAATGTTTGACAAGGGTGCCACAAACACACGATGGGGAAAGAGTATTCTCTTTAATTTGCAGTGTTGGGGAAACAGGATATCCACATGCCAAAAAAAAAATAAATAAATAAAAAACATTGGATCTCTATTTTATACCATATACAAAATTAACTCAAAATGGATTAAAGACTTAAATGTAAGACCTAATACCATAAAACTTCCAGAAGAAAAGATAGGGGAAAAGTTCCTTGACATCATTCTTGGCAGCATTTGTTTGATATAACTCCAATATATCATATATATATGAATATTATTCAGCCTTTATAAAGAAGGAGATCCTGTCATTTGCAGCAACATAGATGAATATGGATTATGCTATAATTAGTATTATATTATGCTTAGTATTATGCTAAGTGAAATAAGCCAGACTGGAAGACAATACTGCATGGTATCTTTTGTATGTAAAATCTAGAAAAGCCCCCAAATTCAAACGTATACTCTACACATATAAAGAGTATAAAGTGGTTGCCAGAGGCAGGGTGTGGGGGGATTAGGGGAAATAAGAAGAGCTTGGTAAAAGAATACAAACTTTCAGTTATAGGATGAATAAGGTCTAAGATTCTAACATTTTTATAGTTGATAACACTGTATAATATAATTGAAAGTTGGTAAGAGAGTAGAACTTAAATGTTCTCTCTCTCTCTCTCTCTCACACACACACACACACACACACACACACAAAGTAAATATGTGGGGTGATAGATATGTTAATTAACTCCATGGGATGATAGATATGTTAATTAACTCCACAGAGAGAATTTTCACAGTGAATGTCAAATCCTCAAGCTGCACATTTTAATGTCATAAATCTATTTGTCAAGTATAACTCAATTGAGCTGGGGAAAAAAAGAAAATATGGTATATATTAAAATGGAATATTATTTAGCCATTAAGCGAAGAAAATTCTTTCATTTGCAATAACACTGATAGACCTTGAGGAAATTATGCTAAGTGATATAAGTTAGAGAAAGACAAATACTGTATGATCTCACATCTACGTGGAATCTAAAATGCTCTCAGAAACAGACAGTAAGATAGCTGTTGCCAAGGGGCTGAGGATAGGGAAAATGAGAAGATATTGGTCAAAGGGTATAAACTTTCAATCCTAAAATGAGAAAGTTCTGTGGAACTTACACTAACTTGCACTAACTTACAGCATAGTGACTGTAGTTAACAATACTGCATTATATACTTGAGCACTAAGGGAGTAGATTTTAAATGTTCTCACCACACGCACACACAAAAAACGATAATCATGTGAGGTGACAGAAGTGGGAGCTAACCTTACTGTGGTAATTCTTTCACAATATATGCGTGTATGAAGTAATGTTGTACATCTTGAAATTATACAACGTTATATATCACTTATATCTTAATAAAGCTGAAAAAGTTTTAAAAAATATTGAATAAGATTTCCCTATCAAATAAAATATACTTATATTTGCACCATGTATACAATATTGATTAAAATGGCTATTTATTAGCATACACTGTTTCAGCAAATATTAAAGAATCAACAACAAACTAACCAAATCTCACCTAAATGCAGTGAATCACTAATAAATAACAAAATAAACTAAAAATCCACTTGGAAACTAAAGCATGATATTCTTATATAACAGAATGCCATTACAATAACATAGGTCAAAAGGTACAAACTTCCAGTTATAAGATACATAAGTTCTGGGTATATAGTGTACAGCTTCGTGACAAAAGTTAACAATATTTTATTGTATATTTGAAAGTTGCTAGGAGAGTAGATCTTAAAAGTTCTTATCACAAGAAAAAAATTGTGTAACTATGTGAGGTGAATGATGTTAACTAAACCTACTGTGGTAATCATTTCACAATATATACATATATCAAATCATCATGTTGTATACCTAAAACTAATACAATGCCATATGTCAATTTTATCTCAAAACTGGAGAAAAGCAAAATAAATAAAATGACATAGGTGTATGTTTATGGTATGAAAATTAACTTATGCCATGTTAAGTGGAAAAAGCATGTTCGAAAATAATTGTATGATTCTCTTTCTCACTATTCTAAGAAACATTATTTCGTCACTTAGATATAAGGAAACCAAGGTTATACACCAAGTACTTGGCAAAAATAGAATTTGAACACAAACTAGTTTGTGCCAGAGTCCTTGCCTATATACAGAAAATTGTGGTGATCTATAATTTGTAGACTTAATATTTTTCCATTTTATTTGTATTATCTTTATTATACAGTATAACTGATTATATAATAATACATATTTCAAATAAAAATTTATTCAAAATCAACTTGCTTCATTTTTCTCCTAGGAGAAATATATACACACAATATGTTTTACCTTATAAGTCAAAAATATAATAAGTATTGTGTTTTGGATACGTCTATTATCTTGATCATACCATAGGATACTAGTGAGGTATTGAAAATACCTAATATCATAGCTTTAACAGGGTTTCAATATTCTTCTGAGGCTCTAATGAATCCATTGGCAATGCATTTTGCAAACTTAAGTTAGCTAGATACTGTGTTGGCCAAAAGTTCGTTCAGTTAGTGAATACGTTGTTCAGTAAAGTTCTTCGTGAAAAATGAAAAATGCGTGTTTTATTTTTACTTAAAACTGAACAAACTTTTCGGCCAATCCAATACTTTCTCTGTGTAGAATAAGTGTATAGAATAGAATCAGTGGGATCACTGCAGTTAAGTAGAAAACCATAAAGTCAGTTATTAGGGGTTTCTCAAGTTATGATTCATTCCCATAAGTTATTAGATTTGATTTTGAAGATTACCTTAGGATGTTTTAATATTTGGATCATTCTTTCATGAAGATTTTCAGTGATACTCCCTGTCTAGCTTACTTCTCTGCACCAGAATTCTGCTGCCAGAGTTCAAAATGCTCAAAATTGAAGATTAGAACAACTACTTATATTCAAAATTTCTGAAAAAGAGAATGTTTGTTAGATAAATTCTGCTCACTTGTATTAATATAATAATTTAGAACAAAATCCATTAGTGTCTACCACTTTTACCGAAGCATATAAAATCTCACTATAAATTTCTTGATTGAATTTTCAACACTTTCTGACAATTGCCTTTTGTCATTTAAATACTTATTATGAAAGGGCAAAGAACAAATTTAATTTAGTGTCTAATTCTGAGCGGATCCGATCAGTGTTATGGTAATAGTCCAGTTAAATAAGGTAAGGTGTGTAGGGTTTATTAAGTTCCAACTCCAGAGCGTAAGGACTCTCGTAAAAGAAATATAATTTGATGTTTCTGACACTAGTTGCATGGTTGAGAACACATTTATAAAGACACTCATTTATTAGTATGTGCATTTAGACAGAATAATCCCAACCTGCGCATTTGATGGTTTAGCTGTGCCTCATTAACAATGTCAGGTGGTCCAGAAGCCAAATGGGATTCTCTGCCACTAACAGTTACGGAAAGTTTATACACATCTCTCAGTATGATTCATTTTGCCTCAATATAGCCATTTTTTCATCACTGGTTTAAGTAAGACTTAAAATTTTAGTGAAATAGATGTTCTGAGTGCTTAAAGGGTGTGTGTGCAGGCATGCACGTGTACACGTGCATGTGTGTGGTAGTAGGTGGGCAAGTTAAAGTGTAATGTTTATTTATTCAAAACATTAGATAATTTATTCCAAGGAAAGAAGTACCTCATGTTGGGCTTCCCTGGTGGCGCAGTGGTTGAGAATCTGCCTGCCAATGCAGGGGACACGGGTTCGAGCCCTGGTCTGGGAAGATCCCACATGCCGCGGAGCAGCTGGGCCCGTGAGCCACAATTACTGAGCCTGCACGTCTGGAGCCTGTGCTCCGCAACAAGAGAGGCCGCGATAGTGAGAGGCCCCCGCTTGCCACAACTAGAGAAAGCCCTTGCACAGAAACGAAGACCCAACACAGCCATAAATAAAAAATGAAACTTTAAAAAAAAAAAAAAAAAGTACCTCACGTTTTCCCTATAACCTGCACAGATTTGGAAATTTTGAAGAAATAATTCAGTAATAAAGAAGTGCTTATTTGCATAAAGAAATATTTATAAAGTATTATGTAAATGAACACTTCTATCTATATTCTAAAATCTATGAAGAACTATGTTTTAGCTTATAGCTATTTAAATGTAAAAGGACCTCCTTTAAGTGACTACTATGATTACATTAACTTTGTTACAGTCAACAATTTAAATTGTTTAACTTAATATTTAGTGTTCTACACTTTGTAATTATCATGTAATCAGCATGCTTGCATCTATTAACCATAATTTAAAGAAGCAGCATGTTATCACTCTTGTCAGATTTAATTTGATGAAATATACTTCATTCTTCTTAATTTACTTAGGAAAGGATTTCTGTGGTACACAAAGGAATGACAATATGATGAAGAAAAAAAAAACAGTTCATGTGAGTATACATGTCAGAGGGCAAATAGTTTGCAAAAAATAGCAGTGAAAAGATGGTCATAATATTAAAATCCTCTTTTTTACTTCAAGTTGACAAGAAATTTTCTAGCATTTGGTATAGAGACAGTAATCACAAAGCACTGCTTTTTCTTTTTTTTTAATATTATCAGTTAAGACCAGATTTCCTTTTTCTTTTGGCTTTCTAACCTTTAGAATTTATCAGAATTTACATAATTGTAAAGGATAAGATTGCTAACTTAAAAAACTGGATCTAAGCAAAATACTCTTATGTGGAAGATTGAAAATTAAAGCTATTTTGTGACAAAGACTGAAATAAATTATACCAGCCACATATATTTTTCTTAAAAATTAATATTGCCATGAATAGAGAAAGTACTTTAGCCAAAGGAAACATATATTAAATTTAGGAATGTGAGAAATGAAAGATATTTTAGGAATAAGGTTTTAAAAATATATTTGAATCTCAATAATAGCTGACAATGCAGATGTGAAATTTAATGCAAATAATAAGAAAACATTATGAAAACAGAAGCATTTATTAAAAAAAAATAATAATAATATCTGGATTTACAACTCCATCAGACTGGGGGAAGGGAAAAGGCCTAAGTAAAAGCATGCTGAAACCATTGTTGTTATGGAAAAGCAGTTACTGATAGCATTTAATTATTAATATCAAAAAATTAATTTAGGCTAAAATATGGATATTAAATAATTAAGAGCTTTAAGAACAACTCTTAATAGAGGTTGTAATAAGTTGCTAGGGCTGCCAGAACAAAATACCACAGACTTGGTAGCTTAAACAACAGAAATGCATTTTCTCACACATGCTGGAGGCCAGAAGTCTAACATCAAGGTGTTGGCAAGTCTGGTGTCTTTTGAGGCCTCTCCTTGGCTTGCAGATGCCCACCTTCACATTGTGTCCTCATGTGGTCTTTCCTCTGTGTGAATGCACAGGTGTCTCTCCTGAATCTGAATTTCCTTTTCTTATAAGGATACGAGTCAGACTGGATTAGGGCTCACCCTAAGGGCCTCATTTTTACTTAATCACTTCTTTAAAAGCTCTGTCTCCAAATGCAGTCACATTTTGAGGTAATAGGGGTTAGGGCTTCAATATCTGAATTTGGGGATCAGGGAACACAGTTCAGCCCATTAACAGAGGTAGAACTTCCACACTACAAGGGAAAAGGTTATAAAGAAAATTTTTTAAAAATCCAATTAATCTTGAAGAAAGTAGAAAGAATTATATGTTGAAAGAAATAGCAGACAAGTAACTAAATAAATCAGTGAGCACAGTAAATGTGAATAGGTAGAATTTCTCAGTTTACAGGAGGAAAAAGTAACTCAAAATTGGATTGAAAAATATATCATCAAAACACAGAAACTTAAAATAACATACCCAAACCAAACAATACAAAAAGATAAAAATCAAGGAATGGGAACCACGGAAGAACACATTTAATAACATTCAAAGTTAAGAATTAATATATGGCAAAGAGAAATTAAATGTTAATAAAAAATAAACAAACATGTGATCAATAAAGAAATGTGAATAGTTGTAGCCAAAACTGCTTTGAAAGCAAGAAGAGATAAAATTTCAAATGCAAGTAGATAGGATAAAAACTTTCATTATAACATAAAATTCACCATGGGAAACACCATCTTATATGGTAAAATCAAAATAAAGCAAGGTATGTAACAATAACATTGCATGGGCTGCTTTTTGCAAAATACTGTACAAAGTGATCTATATAGACAATGTAATCTGAGTTATGATTTATATATAATGCATGGAGAATAGTGCAGAAACATTCACTACCTAACACTGAGAGGTAGGTTCCACTTTTCTTCCTGCCTTATACATTTCTGGTATGTATATTTTTACTGTTTTATGAAATCTCCCTTCTCCCTTCCTCTACAAATGATAATGATAATTTATGTAAATTTTTATTGTTTTACAAAATCTCCCTCCACCTTCACACACACACACACACACACACACACACACACACACACACAAATGATAACTCATACTTCTCAAGAATTATGGAGGATTGTCGAAAAAAGAAGTGCTATCTAAATGTGTTTTGAAATCACAGGGTTTATGAAGGCACACAATCAGAGCCATCAAAATGTAATTTTTACATGGAATCTCAACATCCTTTTTTTTTCCTTTTGGCATTTCCATTATTTTCATCCTGGAATGAACCTAAAACTTCTTTCTCTGACAGTTCCTGCTAAACCATACATATTTGAGGGTGTGCACAATTTTGTACTTTCTATTCCATTTACACAAGTTGAAAGAAAAAGTGGAAGAGAAAGAATAACAAGAAATAGAAAAAATATTCTTCAAACACACACACACACACACACACACACACTCAATGGAATAATCATATCTATGTAAAATTTAAACTTCAGGCTTATGTAGAACTTTAGTTCCTGTATCATCTCCCAGGCTGCATGGACAATTTGATATTGAGCTTCTCTCAAATGTTTCTTAGTACTGAAGAATGAGACAAATGTTGCTTTGAAGAATGTATACCACACTTATACCTACTCTGTAGATAAGTCAACATCATACTATAGTCATCTTTCTCTTTATATAACTTTTGACCCATTTTAAAAAAAAGATTGTGTTTCTGGAATATGCTAATAGCTACCTTATTACATATTTTAAAATTCTATTTAAAATATTAGTGAAAGTAATGTTGGCTCTCAAAAAGAAATGTAAGTCTGAAATATTCAGGCAGACCCACATATAGATAATAATTTTCTATATAGCAAAATAAAAACCAAAAGACAAAAAAACCAGAAAGGCATTGAAGACAGCCTAATATGTATCTGCTAATAATATATATGTAACTAATTTGAATATATTATATACATATATTTTAAAGTCTTTATTGAATTTGTTGCAACATTGCTTTTGTTTTCTGTTTTGGTTTCTTGGCTGTGAGCCATGTGGGATCTTAGTTCCCTGACCAGGGATCGAACCCGCATCCCCTGCACTGGAAGGTGAAGTCTTAACCACTGGACTGCCAGGGAAGTCCCACTGATATATTATATTTTAATAAGCTTTTTATTTTAGAACAATGTAGATTCATAAAATAGTGGTAAAGATATCACAAAGGTTTAAATACACCCTATAAACCCAGTAACCTCTGTTATTTATATCTCGCATGAGTATGGCAAATTAATCACAATTAATGAAATAGTATTGAAACTTTATTATTAACTCAAGTTCATACTTTATTCAGAGGTTTTTTTGTTTTGTTTTGTTTTAACAGAGTGTTTTTCTGTGCCAGGATCCCACCGAGGAAAGCACATTATATTTAGTCATCATGTCCCCTTAGACTCCCCTTAGATGTAACAGGTTTCAATTTTTTCTTGGTTTTGTTGATATTAACAGTTTGAGGAGTATTTACCAGGTATTTTGTAGAATGTCCTTCAATGAGGATTTTTCCGGTATCTTTATCACGATTAGAATGGAGTTATATAGTATTTTGGGAGGAAGATCACAGAGGTCAAGTGCCATTCTCATCATACCACATCAAAGGTATATATTATCAACATTGTTGAGTTTAACCTTGATCAGTTGGTTGAGTTAGTGTCTTTCAGGTTTCTCCACTGTAAAATTAATCTGATTTTTTCTCCTCTTTTCATACTGTACTTTCTGGAAGTCACTATATGCAACCCATATTTAAGGAGTTGGAAGTTATGCTCCACCTTCTTGATAGTGAAGTATTTATATAAGTTATTTGGAATTTTTCTATATGGAATATTTGTCTATTCTCTCCCACTTACTAAAGTATTCAATTATTTTTATATATTAGTATGTATTAATGGATTTTTATATATTTTGTGTTATAATTCATAATTCATTCATAAGTCAATTAAACACTCCTTTATTTTTTCTTCAAATTTTTCCAGCTTTGGCTGTTGGGAGCTCTTTAGGTTTACTCTTGTGTCCATCTGACATACTGTAATTATTGTAGGGTTTTTTTTAGCACTTCCTTGTTTTTTGGTACTACAAGAAGCTCCAGGCTCATCTTGGGTATTTCCTGTCCCAGTTCTCAAATCAGCTAGTTTTCCAAGGTGTTCTGGTTATTTTTGCTGGAGAATGTTATTAGAAAACAAACTCTTTGTGCTAGGTGTGCTTGTTGCTACTGGGTTGTCTTTGCTCTTAGGCTCTCTCAGCTGAGAGAGCAAGGAAATGTAAGTGCATATACTAACTCATGCATATATATAAATTTATAAATAATTCCATATATCTGTATTTATATTAAGTGAAAATGAGTTCATATTGATGTTTCAAACTCTAATCCATTACCACATAAATCATTCTAGTCTACTCTCTTTTTTTATCTGTAAATTTCTATTCCAAAAATGAGAAACATGACCCCCACCATCCACCAATTAATAGTGTTCAATGATAGTGTGCATATGTGTGCCTATATGTGTGTGTATGTGTGTGTTTCAAATCTGTTACCCTATATTTCCATGGGATACAATGTTATCAATAAGAGTAGAGTTCTGACTACCATTCCTTTTGTTGCATTAAAATTAATTCTTCTGATCCATTCTGCATTCCATCCTAGGATGCCCTGACTTCTTAAATAATTTTAAAAATTTGCCTACATCGAAGGTCAGTCTTTGTGCTGTAAAGTTCTATGGTTTTTGACCAATACATGGAGTCATGCATCCACCACTACAGTGTTATTCAGAATAGTTTTACCACCCTAAAAACTCCTGTGTGTTTTACCTGTTCAATGCCCACCATTTCCTTCTCTCCTTGAACCTAGCAACCACTGTTGTATTTACTATCTCTATAATTTTGACTTTTCCAGATTGTCAAATCAATGAAATCATATATTGTGTGCTCTTTTAGAACTGGCTTCTTTCACTTTGCAATATATGTTTTGGTTTTCTCCATGTCTTTCCACGTCTTGATAACTCATTCCCTTCCATTGCCAAATAGTATTCCATTGTATGGATGTACTTCAGTTTGTTTATTCATTCATATATTGAAAGAAATCTTGGTAGTTTCTGGTATGTTTTTGAATAGAAGCAATAAAAAGGACATACTTTTTTGGTTCCCAATTGGAAGGAGAACATGTTTAATTTCTCATCATTAAGTATGATGTTAGCTATAGGTTTTGTAGATTTTCTTTGTCAAGTTTAGGAAGTTCCTCTCTATTCCTAGTTTGAGTTTTTGTCATGAATGAGCTTAGGATTATGTCAAATGTTTGTTCCTTTTTTAAGTTTTTGGTATCAATTTATTTGATTATATATTTTTTCCTTTAGCCTGTTGATGTAGTAAATTTCATCAATTGGTATTTCAGTGTTGAATTATGTCAAATGTTTGTTCCTTTTTTAAGTTTTTGGTGTCAATTTATTTGATTATATATTTTTTCCTTTAGCCTGCTGATGTAGTAAATTTCATCAATTGGTATTTCAGTGTTGGAATAGCCTTGTATATATGAAAAAAATCCCACTTGGTTATTGTGTATAATTCTTTTAAAATATTTTTGGATTCGGCTAATATTTTGTTGAAGATGTTTTGCATCAATGTTCAGTAGAGATAATGATTTGTAGTTTTCCTTTCTTGTCTTTATATGATTTTGGTATTAGAGTAATGCTGACCTCATAGAATAAGTTTAGTGGTATGCCCTCTGCTTCCATTTTCTGGAAGAATTTTGGAAGGATTAGTAGAATTTATCACTTAAAGTTCTGGTAGAATTCACCAATGAAACTATCTGGGTCTGATGTTTTCTTTTGGAAGGTTATTAATTCCCGATTTAATTTTTTAAATAGATATACGGCTATTTGTATTATCCATTTTTCCTTGTATGAGTTTTGATAGTTTGTGTCCTACAAAGAAGTGGCCCATTTCACGTAAGCTATTCAATTTATTATCAGAAAGTAGTTCTAAGTATTCTTTTAGTATCCATGGCATCAGTAGTGATCGGTCCTCTTTCATTTCTGAGATTGGTAATATTCATCTTTGCTTTTTTCTTGGTTTTCTAAAGGTTTGTCAGTTTTACTGATCTTTTCAAAAGAACAAGCATTTGATTTTATCATTTTTCTCAATTGTTTTCCTTTTTCTCAATTCCATTGATTTCTGCTCAGATTTTTCTTTCTTTTTTTCTGCTTGATTTAAGCTTGTGTATCTCTCATTTCCTGAGGAGAAAGCTTAGGTATTGATTTTATGTCTTTCTCCTTTCCTAATACATGTATTACCTAGTGTTATAAAATTTCCCTCTAAAGCATTGCACTAACTGCATCTCAGAAGTTATAATGTTGTATTTTTATTTTCATTTAGTTCAGAATATTTTAAATTTCTCTTCAGACTTTTTAAAGTCATTTTCTTAGTCATTGCCCTAGGTTTTTGTTATTTTTTAACTAATATATATATATATATATATATATATATAGAGAGAGAGAGAGAGAGAGAGAGAGAGAGAGAGAGAGAGAGAGAGAGAGAGAGGGATTGTGTATCTTCAAATAGCAGTATACCATTTCACATGTAGTGCAGGGACCTTTATCATAATTTCCAATTCTGCACTTTCATCCCTTGTGATATTCATTTAACTTATACATATGTTATCATCAACCAATGCATTTTTACTGTTATCTCTTTGCACAGTATTATTTTTACATCAATTAAGAGTAAGAAAAATATTTAATTTACCTACATTTTTTCCCATTTCTGACATCTTACTTTTCTTTATATAGATCCAAGCTTGTTTCCTTCCTTCCAAAGAACTTATTTTTATGTTTCTTCTGCTAGTCACAAGGTCCTTCAGTTTTGTTTTCATTTTTCAATGAGAAAGTCTTTATTTCTCATTTACATTTGAAGGATGATCTGTTGTATATACAATTCTAAGTTTGTTCTTTTTTTTTTCTTTCAACATATTAAGTATTTCACTCTGTTCTCTGCTTGCATGGTTTCTGACAAGAAGTCCACTAGTATTCTTGCCTTACTTGACTATAAGAAAACCGGTTTTTCCTCCGGTTTCTTTTAAGATTTTTTCTTTGTCTTTGGTTTCTTGCAGTTTGATATGATATGCCCAGGGTTTTCTGTTTGTTTATTTATTTTGTTTTATTGGAAGTATCCTTTTTTTGTTCTCTGAGGTTGTTTGGTGCCTGTGATAAATTTTATAAAATTCTCTGTTATTATTACAAATATTCCATACACACCTTTTAATCTTTTCTCTACCGTCTCATTCTGATTTTCCAATCATGCGTATGTCATACCTTTGAAATTGTCTCATAGCTCTTAGATGTTGTGTTTGTTTGTTTATTTGTTTTTAATTCCTTCTGTGTATTTCAGTTTGGGAAGTTTCTATTGACTTATTTTCAAGCTTAGTGATTTTTTCCCAGTCTTGTCAAGTGCACAGATAAGCCCATCAAAATATTCTTATTTCCTAACACTCTCATTTTGATTTCTAATATTTCCTTGTGATTCTTTCTTATAGTTTCTCTCTGTCTCCTTAAATTACCTATCTGTCCATACATATTGTACACTTTTTCCATCAGACAGATGCCTTAACATATTAAGCATGGTTACTTTAAATTCCCTGTATGATAATTCTAACATAATATCTGATTCAGGGTCTGATGTTTAATTTTGTCTCTTCACATTGTGTTTTCTCTTGCCTTTTGGCATGACAATTTTTTGTTGAGAAGTAAACATACTGTATTGGGTGATAGGAACTGAGATTGAAAAAGCTTTTAGTGTGAAGATTTAAGTTAATGTGCCTAGGAGTTTGGCTATGTGTAATATTTGCTATAGCTATATGTGACAGAGTCTTCAATTTCCTTTGGTGGCCTTTTTTTATTTCCCCTTTTGACTTTGGGTTTCCCTAACTAATCTTTCTCAGAGAGAGTTTATATCTTGTAGCTCTACTGGCTGAATTGACATTTTTAATACTGGAGTCCTGTTATATTACACACTATAATCTTCCCATTAAATCTCAGAGTTTTAGTGGGTATGTGTCTTGGAGCTTTGGCAATCACAAGTGTTTATCCAGGGATATAATGCCCCCCGCCCCCATCCTCTACTTTTCCCTGCTGTGGCATTCTCTAATTCCTTGAAGACCTGACCAAAATTGAATATGGAGTTTTTCCCCCACTCAGGTGAGACAGGAAGCTACAGGGGAATGAGGTTGGAAGAATGCCCTTCCCTCAAATGAGACAGTGCTCTAGCAGTCTTTCCATGAACATAGGCCTTTGTACTGGAGAAGTATCTAGGTCTGTTCCACAATTACCCTTCCCCTCCCCTTGTCCCAAAGAGGTCATTTGGGAGATCTTTATCTTGAGAACCAAGCATGGTCACTTGATATTAAGCTCAGAAAAATGAGGGTCACCAATAGCTCTTCACTTGTACACTAGTGCACCTTGAGTCTCTAGCTGTTCGTCAATATTACCACTTAAGTGTTCCTATCAGTTTATGGCTCCAGAGGCTCCTGCTCCAGGTAAGCCGACCTGGCTATGTCTCTCTGGATGAACTTGTCTTTCCAGATTTCAGGAAAGCAATTTGCCCTGAAACTTAGTTTTCTGTTAGATCAAAGAAAAGTCATTAATTTTCAGTTTGACCTGCTTTTTCTTGTAATAAGAATGGGAGTGGCAATTTTCAAGTTCTTTACATGCCAGATATGAAACTGAAAGTCATCATTATTTAATCTTAAAACACTTAAATTATTAATGAGTAATTTTTAGTGACATGGGAAAATATCTACAATGTAATGTTAAGTCAAAAAAAGTGACATAAAATGGTATATGCAAATATAAAAAAATAAAAATTAAAAATAAATAAAATTTTAAAAAGTTAAAAAAAGGAAAAAAATGTATAAAGCATGATCTCATTCATATAAGACAGTTGTTATAGAAGGATTGAAATATACAAAACTAGCAGTTATTTCTAGGTAGTGATATTATTCGAGATAATGTTACATCATTTTTGCCCTAACTGCCTTCTAATGAGTACTTGTTAATTTACTGTCACACATTACAAACTATAATCATTTTATATATATATAAGACATTTACCCATATATAACATTTATAATTTTATATTTCTATATAATTATATATAAATACATTTCATAAATATTTAATACTTATATAACAAGCATATTATATAATAAATATTTGTAATTATAAAATTATACACAATTACATTTATATATAATTTAATTATTATATGTAACATTTACCAATATAATTACCAGTTTATAATATATTAATGTCATTAAATTAAAATATTAACTTCTTTAACTTAAAACTTAATCAATTGATTCTTCCCTTTAATAATAAAAAAATAAAAATATATTAATAACTCTCATTTATTAAATACCATAATTTACCAGGTCATAAATCAACAAATATTTATTATATTTGTGAATTTTGGGCTGAAATAGTTGAACAAGGTTGCTAGAAACTGGGTCTTCACGTTTGGATAAAATTCAAGTAATATTAGAAAAGAGTTCTATCTAGCTAGCTAGCTCTTTCTTTCTTGTTCAAGTAAGCAGCTGTTGTTCTGACTAGAATAAAAGAGGCTGTGTAGAATTGCCTGTGAATGCTCTTTGGGAATTATTATAAGAGGTCACTTAAGAACAGTTCCTCCCTCTCCAGAAGTGCATGTCATTTGGCTTTATAACACACCCAACTCCTACAGAGCCCCATAATTTACAGCACTTAACTGTCATACATAATGAGAAGAGATTGTTTAATATATCTGACAATAATATCCAAGTTGTCAAACTAGATTATCAGCTCCATTAAAATTCAATCAGACAAAAAAAATTCAATCAGACACAATAAATGAGATGCTTGATTAATTTCACAATATGCTGGCTGTAGTTTGACCTCCTCTGGAGAAAAAAAAATTATATGTATCCAGAGAAGATACACACACACAATTACTTCAGGGAGAATTTTTATTTTACATGGGAAACCAAAAGTACTTGTGCCTGTAGCTTTGTTTTTGAGTTATTTTAAATAGTATATTTCTTATCTTAACATGGAGTATTCATTGATATCTCCAGATCTGCTGTATATTTCCCTTAAAAGCAACAGGCTAGATTTCTCATCCATGACACAAGGAAATAAAGCTTGCTTTGTACATCTGTAAAATAAGTGGCTTACATGAATGTGAGGTTTTCTAGCAGAGCCAAATGGGCCACATGGCCTATGTTTTTATAGTGCAAGTAAATTTTTCTGGCTATAAGTATAAATATTTTTCATCTCAAGGAGAAAAAAAAACAAAAAAAAGAAGTCACAAAGAAAATGGCTTAATTTTTCTGGAGACTGTATGGCCTCATTTTAGGACATTGTTGATAGTTATCAGGTTTCTTTTTTGGATGTTTTTTGAGATTTTTTTGGCTTACATAAAGTTAGTATGGTGAGATTCTACTCCTGTCATAAAAAGTGAGATAACATCTATCTCTAAATAAAATATTTTCTTTTAGATTCCAAAGAAAAACTCGCTATTATGAGTGTCAGAAGAGCAGGGTTTAAATTTAAGCTCTTCCACTTACTGTTTGTTTAAACTTCATCAAATTATTTAATGTGTCTGAGCTTTAGTTTTCTTATCAGTAAACGTATTTAAGTAAACCCATCTCACACATTATGCTTGTGAATATTAAACACAATTTTGTACCTGAATAAGATTTCTAAATTTTAAAGGGCTATGCAAATGCAAAGTAAAATTATAACAATAATATTGTCATTGGTCTCATATGGTTCATGAATCATAAACATAATTGTATACTCAAAATATATTTGACAGTAACATAAAGCCATTTATGTCCAAAGAAAACTTAATAAGGATTTTTTGGTGGCACTTCTCCAATTTTCTTTCTCATATCTCCCATCCCTGCTGGGCAAGACTACAACATTATACCTAATGTCAAATGTTGACATCACACAAAAGTAAAATACTTCCCTTTTGTACAAAAATTTGTATAATAAGAACCAACTTTACAAGAGTGACCCCCTTAACTTAGACATGTTCCTAAGCATTTTACATAGATTTATGTCTTAAAGATTCATAACCCTACAAATTAATTTATGTTATTACTCCCTGAATTTTACAGATGCAGAAATTGAGGAATAGAGAGATAAGTGACTTCTTCAAGTCAGTCATCTTCTAAGTGAAAAAGTAAAAAATTAAACAAGAAACCCTGACTCTGGGATCCACGGTATTAAGCAATATACTACACCACCTTTAAAATCTAGATGGAAGTGTGGAACTGAACTCAGATACTCAGATTTTAACATTATTTTTTATTTCAAAATTCATGTCAGGCTAAATGGCATGCTATGCCATTAACAGGAAAAAAAAATGCCAGAGCTACAGGAATAATAGCTGAGGGGTTGGGATATATGCTAAAAGCTTACATGACTGTTCTAAAGTAATTCTTATAATATTATGGTTATTTTAACCTCCTTTGATGAAAAAGGATAAATGTTAAGAATTAAGTAAATCCTTTTAACCATACAGCCAGTGAGTGAAGTAGCTGGGATTTGAGCCAATGTTTGTCTTGCATCTAACCACTACACCATCAAAGTAATTTTAAAGATATTTCTTTAAAAAGAGGCAATCATCTCTCCATTACATATTACATTCTACAACCTAAAATAGATTAAATATTTAAAATTTACGATAAAAACAATTTTCAAAGCAAAGATTGTTAGATAATTTTAAAGGTAAGCACTCTGTTTTGAAGGGAATCTTAGGAATTTACAATATTTTCTAAAGCATCTGGGCATTATAGGTTGAGATTTAGAGTAGAAAAATTTAGATCCACTATTCTTTCTTCTGCCTAATACAGAGGAGTGTTGTGAGTAGAGAAAATGAGATCAAATATATGAATACATGATAAATACTTTACAATGACCTAAAACAATAATTTACTATGACTAAAGAATGAAAGATAGTACGGTTTAACAAAGTTTTTGTTAGAAGATTAGGAATCAATTGCTTTCATTAAGAGAAAGCAATGATGTATCTTAATTGAATGCAATAGTTCAAGAGTAATAAGGTGTTTTAAAAGGTGCATGGAAATTGCCATTGAGAAATTAATTTGAAATCAAAATCTCAGGCACAGCAACCACATATTCTTATTAAGTAGATCTCCAATATGGCAAAAATGTTTTCTGTTGATTTTTAAAAAATAACTACTAAAAATGGTACAAATGAACCTATTTATAAAACAGAAATAGAGTCACAGATGTAGAAAACAAACTTATGGTTACCAACGGGGAAGGGGGGGAGGAAGAAGAGTGGATATATGTATATGTGTAACGGAATAACTTTGCTGTACAGCAGAAACTAACGCAACATTGTAAATCAACTATACTCCAATAAAAATTACTTAAAAATAATAAAAATAACTACCACGTTATTCTGAGAAAAGGGGTTTTAAGATCATACTTAAAATATATGACATATATACACTAATATGTATAAAATAACTAATAAGAACCTGCTGTATAAAAATAAATAAAATTAAAAAAAAATATATATATATATATCTTTAGGCTGCCTCTTCTTCAAATAGTGTCTGACTCAGCAGTATTGCCCATGGATTACTTTTTTTCAAGTGAAATAACCAATAAGAAGCATTTATAGTTTGTTCCAAAATCATTCAATGAAAATTCAGCCATGTAATGCTGTATCCTCTATATCATTCAAGGTTTTTAGTTAAAAACAAATATAGAAATGAAAATAAACAAAACCCAAAACAAGCCAACACACACATTCTCTGCCAGCCTGGTGGTATTCTACCAGTCATGAAAAGAACATACCCAATTAGTTGTTGTTCCTTGACCCTGGGTTTTCAAATGAGAAATATGTAGAGGAGATTCAGGACTTAAAATTGATGGCCTAGCCTAAAGCAGATCTACCCCAGAAGACCCAAAAAAACATGAGAGAACAGTAAATGAGAATTTGGGAGTTGACTGTTATGAAGCATTACTATAGCAGTGGATGACTCAATTCAGAGAACATGAAGGAACTATGCTCAAAACAGATACTGTACTAGTCTAGCCAAACATATCTGGGTACCGTGGTTGGGTATTTGCATAGAATGCTAGGAACTAGATGCTAGAATAATGATGAATGCTTCCTCAAAGGAGGTAGATACCTCTGCCTACTTCCTAATGAAAAAGTCAATTATTCACAGCATCTGCTTAATTATTCTGCACTTTACTGAACTGAAATTTCCTGTAAGGCCCCCGGAGATATCCTCACACTAACCCTGGTGTTATGTCTGTGTATGTTAAGTTACATGACAAAGAGAATTTTGCAGATAGAATTAAGTTTATGGGCCATAAAATCAGAAAGTTATCCTGGATAATCTAGGTAGATTAAATGTGATTACGACTTTTAAAAGTGGAAGAAAGCTTCAGTCAGAGAGATGAGACTAAAAAAGAGGCAGAAGATTTTTGAAATGTGAGTGGAACTCAACCCACCATCGCTGGATTTGAAAATGGAGGAATGAAACCACAAGCCAAGGAATGCAATAGCTTGTAAATTGCGGACTGCCTGCAGATACCAAGAAAACAGTGACCTTGGTCATTTCCAGCAGTAAGAAACTTAGGCCTGCCAACAATCTGAATAAACAAGAAAGTCAGTACTTTTTCCCAGAGTTTCCAGAAGGCAATATAACCCTGCTGCCAACCTTGATTTTAACCCTATGGGACTCACACCAGACTCTGACCTACAGAACTGCAAATGAATAAACTTGTGTTATTTTAAGCCACTAAGTTTGTGGTAATTTGTTACCACAGGAAACGCACACACACATACACAAACAAAAACACCAAAAAAAGATTGTATAGGTTTTTTATAATATGTACATACCTATAAATTATAGCCTATCAATTATGTATTACATTGCTTGACACTCCAGTATATGAGAAGAGGAAACTAGTGTCTCTTTGCATTCCTCCTCCTCTATGCTTCTCTCTCCTGCTCTAAGCATCAGTCTGGTATACCATAAGCTGACACAGTTAGGGTAAGAGGCAGCTTTAGTTTTACTAATAGAATTTTAAATCTCCATTCTTTCACATTTACATTAGCAATAAACTTAAAACATTTACAATCAACTCTATAATTCTAATACAATGTTCTATGTCTTGCCTATAGATCATTGTGTAAAAACTGGAAGCCCAAAAATATACATTATTTATAATTCTTTGACAATGCAAATATGATTCACTGCTAAACCAGCAATTCCATCCACAGAGCAGCAGAAAGCCTCTTCAACAACATATATACTTGAACCATATATCATTTGCACCAGCGTCAAATGAATTTTCTTTACTTATATTTAACTAATTAAGTGCTTTAACAGATATTTATCAAATGCTCACTATATAACAGGTATCTATCAGAGAATGAAAGCCATAAGCCACATTTACATAAAATGTAAAAATTATTTCAAGTCGTAATTTACTTTATATTCAAATAATGTATTACTTTTCTGGGTGGTTTTTTTTTATTTCTGGTTAATCCAATTAAATTTCATTTTCATTTTGGCAGATAAAACATATACCATAGTTACCATATCATTAAGAACTTTCAGTTTTTGATCAGTTTTTGATTATAAAATTCTTGGACTTTTCTAACATCTTCTTACCTCTAGGCCTGACATTTATTTCCATTTTAGTATAATGTAAGATTGGTATTTTCTTGGATCCTCTGGAATCTTTCTAGATTCCTCAGATTTCTTAGATTCTCTTTTAGTTTTTTTTTTTTCACTGTAGTTTACCTGAAAGTTATTTCTTTCTATCAAAAACCAGAGTTGAAAATAGACTCATGACATGTTTCAACTTTGGGAAGATATCTTCTACTCTTTCTTCAATTGTATCTTTCCGCCTTTTTTTTCCCCCCATTTTCTTATTCTGGAATGTCTATTAGTCTTCTGTTGGTCCTCTGATATGGAATATGTTACGCCTCAGATTTCCTCTCATGCTTTGCACCTCTTTTTAACTCTTCATTTTGAGAGATAGCCTCAATTTTTTTACTCATAGGGGAGTTTTATTTTAAATTTTTATGAATTATTTTATTGATCTCTAATTTCTTTTATCATAAATTTTTGTTCTTGTTTAGCAGAAATATTATCTTCTCATATTCCTCTAATTTTACTGATTAGAATGTTTTGTTTGCTTTTCTTTTCTTATTTTAATTTTTTTAAGAAGTTATAGTCTCCTCTCTGAATTTCTTCCACAGCCTGCTTATTCTTCCTAGGTAAATTAAATTTTTGTACTGATTTTTCTAAATATCTGCTAATTTTTTGTTGTCCAGTTATATTTATGAATGAAAGCATAGGTTTATTAATTTAGGTAGCTGGCATAGTTTCTTCTGCATAGCTGGCCATTACTCTGAACCAGAGAACTATACCTATAAGCTTATTTGCAGCAGAAAGATATGTAGAATATGTTTTACTTCAGTGTTCAGGTAAGTTTAGCTTTCTTTCACCAAAAACAGTGACCAATCCATACACCACACAGTATCCTAGGGGGCAGCAGCCACATTCTGGAAACCCAAGCTCAATTTCATAAGAAGGCATTTCCCTAATTTTCTATCTGGAGAAAAAGACATTAATGTGCATACTCCAGCGATAGGGGAGGGTGGTGAGAGAATTCTGTAAGTATGTGTAAGGTGAATGGTAGTCACTGAAAACAATTTTTAAATTTTTGATAGAGATATTATTTTCCCAATCTGGCTCCTTTTGTTTTTCCTAGAAGAGCAGTAACATTGTGTAGCCTTTGCTGTCTCTTTTTCTTTGAAATATATAAAGAAACTCTGTAAAATTTCTTCTGTAAAATTTCTTTCCTTGAAATAAAATTTCTCAAGATATTTTCCTTAATTTTATAGTGAAGGAAAAATATACATGTAAAATACATATATTTATATATAACTCATATATTTCTACATGGCAAGAAATGCTATAAAATTGTTATATCAAATATACACAAATATATATACATATATGTATGTATATAAGTAGTCTGTATTATTTATTTCTGGGACTATACTGGCATTTTGGATCATTTCATATTTTGCTGTACAGAACTGTCTCATACTCTGATAGATATATAGAATCTCTGCTTCCTCCCCAATGTATACCTCACTCTTTGTGACTATGACAACCTCTAGCAACCTCACATATTTCCTAATGCCCCTCAAGAGACAGAGAGAGTTCAGATCAATGGCTATACTATATCAACAGCTGGTTTAATCATTTTCCACCAGGTATAATAGTAATAATATACAGTATGTCCTGTCTTTGTCTAACTGCATTTGAAATAATTTGAGTGACTATTCAAATAACTTCTGTTGACTTTGTGTTCCCTGGAG
The DNA here is from genome assembly GCF_009873245.2 of Balaenoptera musculus. NCBI lineage: Eukaryota > Metazoa > Chordata > Mammalia > Artiodactyla > Balaenopteridae > Balaenoptera > Balaenoptera musculus. Next base: position 59,897,547 of record NC_045794.1, read on the forward strand.
CAACTAGCATGGTATGAGATAACAGTTAGCTTTTAATAAATACATGCTAAGGACTTCCCTGGCGGTCCAGTGGTTAAGACTCTGTGCTCCCAATGAAGGGGGCGTGGGTCCAATCCCTGGTCAGTCGGGGAACTAAGATCCCACATGCTGCAAGGCACGTGGCCAGAAAAAAAAAAAAGTAAATGTAATAAATACATGCTATGTGAGATGGATCCTCATTCTGTTGGGTGTGGGTGTGGCATTGGCATTAGATGTAACTATATTGACTTATCTTTCGCTAAGTAGATTCTGAATGTCAGAAGTAATGGAGACTTGTGTTTGTGTGTTAAGTGTGTGTGTGTGACTGAGACAGAGAGAGAGAGAAAGAAAGAGAATATGGATGTGTTGTACGAGGTCACTATTGAATTCAGGAAATATCTAGGTTTTGAAAAACTCTTTAGAAAGATGGCAAAAAAAATTGTGACATCAGTAACAGTATATGCATCTTAATTTTGTTTATAGTGTACAGAAATGCAACAGATTTTTTTAAGTTAAATTTGTATCCTGCAACTTTACTGAATTGATTGATTAGTTCCAACATATTTTGCTGGTTTCTTTAAGCTTTTCTATATATAAGATCATGCCATCTGCAGAGACAATTTTACTTCTTCCTTTCTCATTTGGATGACTTTTATTTCTTTGCTTGCCTAATTGCTCTGACTTCCAGTAGTATGTTGAATAGAAGTGCTTAGAATGGGCATTCTTTTTTCTTTATTCTCCTCTGATTTTATAATTTTAAATAATTTGTATCTGTGTTCACAGATTCTTTCTACTGATTGGTCAAATCTGCTGTTGATGTACTCCATTGTATTTTTCATTTCATTCATTGTATTCTTCAACTCCAGAATTTGTTTTGTTCTTTTTATGATTTCTATCTCTTCACTGAACTACTCATTTTGTTCTTGTTTTGTTTTCCTGATTTATTTGCAGTTTGGTAGCTTGCTGAGCTTCCTTAAAATAATGATTTTGAATTCTTTGTCAGGAAATTTGTAGACCTCCATTTCTTTGAGATCCGTTACTGGAAAATTGTTATGTTCTCTTGGTGATGTCATATTTTCTTAATTTTTCATGCTCCTTGAAATCTTATGTTGCTGTCTTCACATTTAAAGAAATAGTCATCTCTTCCAGTCTTACTGATTCCCTTTGGGAATAAAATTACCTTCACCAATCAGGCTAGCTAGAGCTTCTGACCATCTCTCAGGCCTTTTCTATGGATTCACCCACTCCCCAAACACTTATTCCCTCTGGTGCGAGAATTCTTAAATTATATGATCTTTCTCAATCCCCCAAGGCCAGGCTAGGTTCAGAGGCTTTTGGTTTTGATAGGGTAATGCCCTTAAATTCTTAATTTTGTGTGCCTTCTCGCAATCCCACAGAGTGGGCTGGCTTTCTGCATGTGTTCATGAGCCAACTGCAAAGACTCACTCATTATCCATAGTGGTGCATGGAAGTCTGCCATGGGTGGAAGGTGGGATGATGAGTGAGACACTCAGAGCTTTTAGGGTTCCTGTAGCCTATTTGGGGGGTCTATAGGCAAAGTGTCCCAAGCAGTTTGTGGTCAGGTTCCCCGACTGGGTCCATGATGTGTTTAGTAGGATGCACAGCCCTTAGATGTTTTCCAAGCCTGGTTACTCTCAGTCTCTCACAATCCACAGCCATGCTACTCATGGCTTGCCTCATTATTGCTGGTGAGGAAAGAAAGAAGTGGATTTTTGGCCAGCATCCCACATGTCTGGGAAGCTGAGCTCTCACTTGCTACTCTCTCACTTTCCCCCATGGGAGAAATCACAGGCTGAGGTTGTGTCTCTTGACACTGAGCTGTGCTGCTATGGAAGGAGGGATGATGTGGATAAAGTGAATCTGTTCTTCTTACCCTCTTCAATGTGTCTGTTCTCTGATTTTTTTTTTTTTTTTTTTTGCCCCATCAGTGTGCTGGAACTTCTCTGCTGAGCTCCCAGACTCCCACAAAGGTACACTTGTCTGTGGGTGGTAGTCAATGTCAATGCTCTATGAGGGAATGACAGCAGAAAACTCATATTCCACCATCTTGCTGATGACATTTCTCCATCAAAACAACATTTCTTATTAATATTTAGTTCGCTATACTTCCTATAAGCATGAGCTTTGTCTAACTTGTCTTTCTGTTCCATGGTAGGCAATGATATTTTCTTAGTAAATTACATCATAGGTAGGCAGATGATATAATGTGATGGGTAGGAGTTGTGAGGTGCTCTAGCACTTGGGCTCTAATAATTTCTGCATGAAATTCTTGCAAGATGCAGAGAAGAGGGTCTTTCAGCTCCACAAACTAGGAGAGAAAATACCCATCTCCAGCTTAGTGTAGAAGTTCTTGGTTCAGGTCTCTGAGTATAAGTTTTAAATGATTTCTTATAGTTAAAAAGCTAAATTTCTCTTGATAACAAATATGTTCAATGAAACACTTGGGGAATTCAGAAACTACTCAACCAAAGGGGACCATATTTTCACCTCCATATACACCTAGAGAAGTGTACAAGCTTCATAAAATAGTCCCTTGAATCTCACTTTTCTTTATCTAGTTTATAAATTGAAATGAGATGATACAAATGGGATTTTAAACATTTATAAAACTTGTAAGTGATGGATCATATTTCGGTTCTGAAACAGAAGTTACCAGATTTGCATTTTTGTGCCGTGTATTCTACGTGCCAGGAAGTTTTATTTTAGCCAAATTACTTAGCATATTTTCTTAATTATCAGTGATATATTTTTTATTTTTAAAATTTTTCTAAAGGGAATATGTGTTTTATAATTTATAAATATATTTTATGTGATAGTATTTAGTTCTTGTTTTCATCAAAGCTATAATTTAATTATAGTCCTCTTAAAAAATCTAAGGCATCTTATATTCAGAAAATATGTTACACCATTCATTGTTTTCACAGATATTTATTCAGTGTCTGCTCAGATCTAGACTATGTATAGGTACCAGATACGTAACAACTGATAAGACAAAGATGATCTCTGCTCACTGTGGTAGAGAAAAATAAATATACATATATTTTGAAATTCTTTATTAAACAATATTTACAGGACTGAATTTTTTAAAAAATCAGTTTTTATATCATTACAACTGTGATCCCTATTGTAATGACATTGTTTCTTTTCTCTCTCTCTCTTCTACATGGATAAAGCCAAGAAATCAAGGACTGGTTCAGACGAGCTGCTTTCCCATACCAGGTTGCTGAAACCAAAGCTGAGACCACCCCCTTGATAGTCCAAGAAGAAGGATGCAGCTGCGGTAATTTTCACCCAAACCAGAGACTTAAAACTCAGGTAATTCTTTATATTTGAGTGCTTTATTTCTATATGTTCTATTTAAAGAATCAATTCTGATTGTTCTCACTTCACTTAATTTTTTTTAATCTAGCATTCATATATAGAAATTTTAATTTGAAAGATCCTATAAGAGCGATTGGGTGCTGTTCTCACTTAAACCAAATCGACCTGGGATTCCAAGGTGTCTTACTTTTGTGATACAGCTCTCTCAGTTTTTACATTTTGATACACTCCACCACGTTCTTTACAATATACTTACCTATAGCCCCAGAATGGTTGGCTTTTAGCAATCTTTTACGATACCAGTCCAGACTCCTTTCTCTTTTACGGTGAATTCCCCTTTAGAAGCTCCTGGGCCTATACTTATCATCCTGGCTCATTTCTCTAGATCATATCAATGCACCAGACATATTCTAATGAAATTGAATCTCAAAAGTGGTGTGGTAGAAGTCTTGAAATTTTTTCTCCCAGGGCATTCATTGACCCTTATGCAGATTGGGCCACCTCATCCCGGTAATCTTAAAATCCTCTGACAATGAGAGAGAAGCAAGGGCAGGCTTCTGCATTCCAGGCTTTCTCCAGAATAATGGAGGCTCTACTGTAAGTGTGATAGCAAAATTTGTAACTACTCTTGTGGCACAGGCACTGACTTATAAAAATAGTATCTAGTGCAAAACTTCTGACTTAATGGCTGATCTGTCTAGTCTACATTTCTCACATATGCATAACTGAAAGCTATCATTCAAATAATTCTTTCCAGGATGATTATGCTACTAGAAATTAGAATATCCTTGAAATGTTTAAATGTCAATTTCTCTCTCTAAAAATAATAAAAACTAGGTACCAGATATGTAACAACTGATAAGACAAATAATAAATAGCTATTTTATGAACTCTCCCCTCAACACAAGTAAAAGTACATTTGGTAGTAGAAGGTACTTTGGGCAGAAATAAAAGAAAGAACTATTCTGGTCATATCATTTCAGGAAATGATTTGTGAAGGAATTGATGTCACACGAGTAAGGAAAAATTAATTGAGCATAACCATGAGGAGCCAGGATTGGGAAATTGTTACAAATATCATACACAAACACCACTAGGTGAGAGGCCATGGGATGTCAGACAGCTAACATCCACTGAATCTGGCAAAGGTACAGAGTTCAGGGAGTGCAATTATTGAAAAATGATGCTAGAATTATCAAAAGGTTCAGATTATGAAAGCCCTTGGATTTAATGACATGGTTTTCAATTTTATTATGAAATGAATGAAAAAGGTGAAATATCTTAAACATAAGAAAAGACAGGATTAAATTTGATTTTTTAGAAACTTAACTTTATAGTAAAAGAGCAGGCTACATGTTATATAAGAATAGAGGCAATGAGATCAACTTAGGAGGCTGTTTATGTTTTTATGGTATGTCTTCAGGCTGAAGGTCTTTCTGAGGTTTGTCTATGATGAATGACTCCAGAGTTGTGATTTTTGGAAAGTGCCTGACTTCCTAAACCAATGTGGTAATCTGTGCAAGTAATTCTTTTTTTTTTTTTTTAACACCTTTATTAGAGTATAATTGCTTTACAATGGTGTGTTAGTTTCTGCTTTATAACAAAGTGAATCAGCTATACATATACATATATCCCCATATCTCCTCCCTCTTGCATCTCCCTGCCTCCCACCCTCCCTATCCCACCCCTCTAGGTGGTCACAAAGCACCAAGCTGATCTCCCTGTGCAATGCGGCTGCTTCCCACTAGCTATCTATTTTATGTTTGGTAGTGCATATATGTCCATGCCACTCTCTCACTTTGTCCCAGCTTACCCTTCCTCCTCCCCGTGTCCTCAAGTCCATTCTCTATATCTGCATCTTTATTCCTGTCCTGCCCCTATGTTCTTCAGAACCACTTTGTTTTTCTTTAGTGCAAGTAATTCTGATTAAAGCAGAGGAATGGAAAAGACCCCTTCCTTTTTCCTCAACTACCATATTTGTATCAGGCTGACTTGCTGTGTGCATTGTACATGTTATAAGCTTACTTTGTAAGGTAAAATATTATCTTTGTTAATAACAAATAAGCAAAAGAAGCTTAATACTCTTTGCATGCAAAGCAAAAGTATGATCACAGGCTGGGAATGATTAAGGGTTTGGGGAATAAATATCAAAACCTATCAAATGGAGCAAATAACTCAGCTCTTAAATAGAGGTGAGTTAAGATGATCAGAAGAAATCAATATAATGTTGCCATCTGTAATACAAGCTTTTCTAAGGTCAATAGCCCACTTCTTTGGGGAGTCAAAATTATTTCATTTTAGTTTCATCACATTAATTACAATCAAAGGTGGATTCTGTATCCATCTTTATTACCATATCTCTGTCTACCTTTCCTGAGCCTGGCTAATGAATTATACTAATAAATAAAATACTGAGAACACAGTCTCAGCACACCAGGAGGTCTGCCTATGTGGAAAGATAGGGGAGTCCTGGTCAAAACCAGAACTGTTGTGGAGATAACTTATGTGAAGGAGACAGACTGATGATTATGTAGGGCATGGGTACCATAAATTTGGGTGCATGATGTTAGAATCTGCAATAGTCTAGAAAGTATAAAACTGAAGGATAGCTGAGATTTGGTCATTATTTTGAAAAAATTTTAAGGTGGGCATATCAGGAGATTTTTTTTTATCCTAACATTGCTACTACCAGCTCTACAATCTTCTTTGTGACAATGTACTTAATATAAAAGGAGGAATTTAGAGTAAATATCACCTATAATCCTTCAACCCCTGAATCATGTGAATCTGTATTGTAGTTTAGGGAAAATATATTTATTTTTAAGGCTTCAGATACGTATTTTTATATAAATATTTAGATAGACTAAAAGCATAGATATAAAAAAGCATATATATAATAAAGAAAAAATGTTCCAAATGAATGACAGAGAAATACAATAAGAATATACATAATTATCAGGAAAATACACAATGAAACATATAAGGCATGGTGATGTTAGATACAACTGGAATCTATACACCGTCAGGAGTTGCAGCATGTTTAGGATAAAACTATAAAATATATGACTATTAGGGTTAATGAAAATCTATGAATGAGATAATCTTATACTTTTTTAATAACAGTGTACAGTAAATCCAGGCCCTATCATTTTTAGATAATATTGATCACCATCTAAAACTGCTCAATTTTCATCTTTATTTTGGAAATGCATGACAATGTACCGATATATAAAGAATAAAGAAAATAACTAATAAATGAATGAATAAATAAAGAAGAAAGAAAATAAAACTAATGACATCAGAAACCCAGGTTCCTTTGAATCTTACTGTGTCAACTTAGCTAACCTCATTGTGATGCAGGAGGGTGTATGTCACAGCTCCAGGCATCCTAACCAAGAAAAGTACCCGATCAATGAAGAATTAATTACACCTTTCCCCACCATATTAATCTCTTTATACTAAAAAAATCCCCAAATCGTCTCACCAGGCTTGCTCTCAAAAAAACTTTTTGGGGCTTCCCTGGTGACGCAGTGGTTAAGAATCCGCCTGCCAATGCAGGGGACACGGGTTCGATCTCTGGTCCGGGAAGATCCCACATGCCGTGGAGCAACTAAGCCCGTGAGCCACAACTACTGAGCCTGTGCGCCACAACTACTGAGCCCGCATGCCTGCCTAGAGCCCGTGCTCCGCAACAAGAGAAATTACAAATGAGAAGCCTGTGCACAGCAATGAAGAGTAGCCCCCGCTTGCCGCAACTAGAGAAAGCCCATGCACAGCAACGAAGACCCAACACAGCCAAAAATAAAAACAAATAAATACATTTATAAAAAAAAAAATAAATCTTTAAAAAAAAAAAAACTTTTTGGATTGCACTGCATCATTGGCTCAGATATAAACAAATCACTGTTAAGGAAAATGGCGTTGTTATGACTGGTTCCCTATGGTTGTTTAGAAAAGGGAGGATTGCCCAAATATAATCATGAGATTACACCACCAAAGAAGGAGGGAAGTGATCGCCACCCATAGCCAGTTTATCACAGAGCCATGTGCCAGCCTGTCTTTAGTATTTCAGGCCAGCAGATGAATTATTAAAAATTAAATAGAAGACAATTTCTGCTCTTTAAAAATGTAAGAGCTTTGGGGCAAATCAAAATGTACATAAGAATACAAAAGTATATGCAGAGACAATACATATATGAACCAACTTAACAGTAAAAAGCAGCCACCAAAATATCTAGTACATTAAATAAATTAATTTTATCAATACATTTTTTAAGCCACTATCTCCAAAATGTTTTTATTTCAACATGTAATTAGATTTTTAAAATATTGCTGATATATCTTACTTTTTTTTCATACTAAGTCTTTGAAATTCAGTGTGTATTTACACTTAAAGCACATCTCAACTTCAACTATTCACTTGAAGCATTTAAAGCACATTTCAATTTCAAGTGTTCAATAGACACATGTAGCTAATGGCTACAATACTGGAGAGACCAGCAAATCTTTCTGGGAACTACAGCTTTTGTAACAACACACCAATTTGATCTCTCTCTCTTCAATTCTCAGGAAATTGTGTGTAAGCATTAAGAATGATTCAGGTATATTCAGGAGAATTTAACAAAGTGTCTGTTACTCCTAAAAGAGAACATAAGCAAAACATTCTCTGACATAAATCGTACCAATGTTTTCTTAGGTCAGTCTCCCAAGACAATAGAAATAAAAGCAAAAATAGACAAATGGGACCTAATCAAACTTGTACACTTTTGCACAGTGAAGGAAACCACAAACAAAATGAAAAGACAACCTACAGATTGGGAGAAAATATTTGCAAATGATGTGACTGACAAGGGCTTAATTTCCAAAACATACAAACAGCTCAAACAACACAACAATGAAAAACTAAACCACCCAATCAAAAAATGGGGAGAAGACTTAAATAGACATTTCTCCAAAGAAGACATACAGATGGCCAACAGGCACATGAAAAATGCTCAGCATCGCTAATTATTAGAGAAATGCAAATCAAAACTACAATGAGGTACCACCTCACACCAGTCAGAATGGCCATCAATAAAAAGTCTACAAACAACGAATGCTGGAGAGGGTGTGGAGAAAAGGGGACCCTCTTATACTGTGGTGGGAATGTAAATTGGTGCAGTCACTATAGAAAACAGTATGGAGGATCCTCAAAAAACTAAAAATGGAGTTGCCATATGATCCAGCAATCCCACTCCTGGGCATATACTCAGACAAAACTGTAATTTGAAAAGATACATGTACTCCTATGTTCATAGCAGCACTATTTACAATAGCCAAGACATAGAAACAGCCTAAATGTCCATCAACAAATGAATGGATAAAGAAGATGTGTTATATATATACAATGGAATATTACTCAACCATCAAAAAGAATGAAATAATGCCATTTGCAGCAACATGGATGGACCTAGAGACTATCATACTAAGTGAAGTAAGTCAGGAAGAGAAAGACAAATACCATACGATATCGCTTATGTGTGGAATCTAAAATACAGCCCAAATCAACATATCTACAAAATAAAAACAGACTCATAGACATAGAGAACAGACTTGTGGTTGCCAGGGGAAGGGGACAGGGGAGGGAAGGATTGAGAGTTTGGGATTAGCAGAGGCAAACATATATAGGATGGATAAACAACAAGTTCCTACTGTATAGCATAGGGAACTATATTCAATATCCTGTGACAAACAATAATGGAAAAGAATATGAAAAAGCATATATATATGCATAACTGAGTCACTTTGCTGTACAGCAGAAATTAACACAACATTGTAAATCAACTATACATCGATAAAATTTAAATAAAATAAAATAACTTTAATGGTCAATGTGAGAGTCACATGGGAAGTGCGTTCCCTTCCAGGGCTCTTCACTGCCATCCTCAAAGCTGGTTAGTGCAGGGAGGTAGGGCAGAGTTAGTTCCAGTTTTCTCCCAGAAAGGGTTTAGGGGGTCCCAGCCAGCCCTGGGAATGAGTCCCTCAGCACCTACTTCTGACCTGAGTGATCTTGGACAAACTATTTCATCTTTACAGGTGTCTGTAACTTCATATGTAAAATAAGGATAATAATCTAGCCTAGTAACACTGTTATCGAATTACTGTCAACATGAAGCAAAATGATCACATTATGTACCTAGCATCATGAGTAGCACATAGGAGCTCAATAAATATTAGCTGTAATTATGAAATTGGTAGAATTAGGTGTTGAAAGTAGATAAATAATTGTTGGCTGTATTTTTCCCCATTCTTTCAAAAAAGATGTATTGTTTGCATGTTCATAATCGATATTCTGATATTATGGCTTCCAAATGATAAATTTAAGTACTTTGCTTTAATATTAGAAAAATTTGCTGAATAACTATTACATAATTTGGGAAAACATAAGTTTGATTCTGTCTAAATTTATTCTTAATTTATAAGTCAAAGGACAGCCAGCAAATACTTCGCAGACAATTGTTCACCCTTTTTTCTTTGGTTGAAAAGTGAACAGATTGAAAGAAATAGCACATATTTCTCAGTACCCATTTAATTGACTCAATATACTAGCTATGTAATAATTCCATGGTTTTAAAATGTTTCAGCTGAATTCTATGCAAGGCAGCACACAGAAAAGGAAGATAAAAAGCATGTTTCAGTCAGATACACCTAACTAATCAGCTAAGATCTAACTTGAACAGAAAACTAAATCTTTGAACGTAGGAAATCTTACTTTTGATATTATTAAATGGTTTGTCGGTTCTATAGCTAAAGATAATATAGTGACAATCTATCGTGCCTTTTTCCATGATGGCTCTTGAAAGTAAGGAGCATAATATAACTCTTAAAAATAAACAATTAGGTAAAGTTTGTTTTGTTTTGTTTTACTTTTCCATTTCCAGAAAAAAAAAAAAAGTGTGACAGAAGAAATAAATTTACATATGGTGAGAAAAATTTAAGTAAATCAAATTCAGAAATCTTCCTGTCACTACATTAAAATGTACTGATTGAATGATTAGTACTTTGCAAAAAAGACATAATTATTTTGACAATGATGTTTTGTCAATCAGTCAAATGCCTATCTTAAAAGATTTGTTTATGGGAGAAAAAGTATTTATTTACTACAAATAGATTCTCCATATTCTATTCAAAACTCTTTTTTAAAAAAATTAGTTGTTGTCACAAGCATAAGGATACATTACTTGAATGTATATGTTGATAGGGTGAGAAATCCATGTGGAATTAATAGAGATACAATTATAATGAGTAACCCATGGGGCTTTACCTATTTGTTATGGTAATCATTTACTTGTGTGCCAGTTAAAAGAATTAGCAGAAAAATTAGAAACATTTTAAAGAATCTGATAGTTGATATTGCAAAACATGCTAAGTAACACATGAGAGATATGATATGGTATTTCTTCAAACTCATTTTGGAGATTAGTGTTTACTTTCCAGTGTCACACAAAACAAGGATCTATATTTTTTCAATCCTTACGGCATTTAGATATCTTAATCTGATGCTGTTCATTTTGCAGAAAATGAGCCATGTATAGATTTCTGCTTGATTGACCACGAACAAATTAAAGAAATTACTTTAGGCCCCTCAAAAGTATTAAGGCTATTAAGTCTGAAATAGGATGCAGAAAATAAATGGTCCCCTGTTAAAGTCATTTTGGGGCCTCTGAAGGAGTTTTGGGTTAGGTTGGGCCCAGAAAGGTTAAGGAAGAAACTAAAATCAAGGGCAAGAGAAGCCAGCACCAGATGCAACAGGATGGACATTCTTTCTTTAACACTACTGATCTGTCCCCATGTGAGTTTGCAAAGAGAATTTCCTGTCATTCTTGATCACACTTAGTAAAAAGAGAAATTCAGGAATTTACACGCATATTTTTAGAAGTCTAGCAGAACATTGTATGATTATGAGAGACTTGAAGAAATCAATTTAAAGCCACACAATTTTCATCGACAACAGAAATGCATGATGCTAATTAATTTTTCAGTTTTGCTCTGACTACCAAGAGACTCAGAGATAAATGTTACTTAAATGCCCTTTCATTATTATAAACTTTTTTAAACCATTCTTTCTATCTGTTATATCCACTATAATTACCCCAAGTGTACACATATTTGCATACCCTTAGCATATTATTAAATGATGTTTATTAATTATTAACAAATATGGGTGTGATTTAGATCTAAACTGAGTAGATCTAGTTTATTTCTGGTCTACTTATGTTGAGTTAATAATATACTGTGCTACAATAAAAATAATTTAAAATCTACTAATGAAGTCCTTGATCAAATGGCCTGTTTTTTTCAAGCCATTAGGGAGAAAGTTAACTAATTTGTTAGTGATTATTAGGATTACATGAGTATGAGATATTAGTTAACCCCAAAGAAAAGAAAGTTATTTAGTGTTTGGCTTTCCTCATATACTGCTTAATCATTTGTTTCAAGTTTTCAATATAATTTATTTATTGTTTTCTTTGCCTCCCTGTGATCATTAATTTCATTGCCAAAACAAGGATTTTTAGATTTGCATAATAAATAATTTTCAAGTAACTTTCACACATTATTTTATATCTTCCACACAACACCCACATGCAATAGGTAGAGTGGGGCTTATTTTCTCATTTATTCACTGATAATGAAAATGAGGCTTGTTAACCTGGTAAAAACCCCATGCCTATCTAGTAGAACATTTAGAATCAATTACAGTTCTTTCTGTTTCAAACCTTGAGCTTCTTTTCCACCACATTAATACATAACATTTTCCTACCTTTGTGAGATATCGATAATTTCAGGATTGTAATAATGTAATCAGAGTAGAAAATTTAAAAATCACAACTTAAAAAAATTCTTGTTTGAATTATTGTTTTTTGCTTTACTTTTTAACTTCATTAGTCTCATCAAGGCCATAAAATCAAGGTAGATATACAATATGTGTAATACCTAGTAACATAATAAATACTATAAAACATTTGGAGATGTACAAAAAGCAGATGAAAAAAATAAAGCATTCTTATAATTAGTCTTTCCCAAAATAACAATTATTAATAGTTTAAGTGCTATTTTCATAATTAAAATTGATAACAAATATGCAATATTTCACATTTATATTTTACTCATTTTCTTTTTAAGTGTGCCATATTGTTCATAAATATTTGTAATATTTTACATGTGCCTATGCACCTGTAGCATTCGTAGATGTATAAAAAAATTTACAAACTTAAAACATTGTTTTAAATATTATCTCCCTAGCTTAGCATGGCTTTGTGAAAACTTTTCTGCTATTCAATTATTTTTAAAATACTACTAAAAATCATCTTTAAAGTATACAAAAATGTTAAAATTTGATATGGCAAGACTGATACAACCATTCCTTAATGACTGAACTTTAAATTGTTTCTTTCAGCATAGAGATACCTCATATGCTTTCTGATAACGCTAAATCCCCATTATTACTCTCCTATATTTGGTCCTATAGCATAAATGCTTTCCCCCTCTTTCAATGCATTTCCTATATGGAGTCAGTCATCTTCAAATTCAGTCTTGATGTTGTTACCTCCCTAATTGCTGTCTATTTTCCCCAAGATTTACATTTGACCATTAGAAAGCATGAGTTTGAATTAGGAGGGTCCACATATACACTTATTAAAAAAAAAAACAAAACCTACAGTACTACAAGATCTGTTGTTGGTTGAATCTGCAGATGTGGAACCTGTGATACAGGGGCAACTATGGGACTTGAGCATCCTGGGTTTTGGCATATACCTTCAGTCCTGTAACCAATCCCTCACAGATACAGAGGGACCGACAATTGTAAACACTTCGAAATCTTTTCAGGTCCTACCAGGTACTGCATGAATTGACCCGATTGCCTTGCCATTCTCTTAATCAGCGTACCAGTTTTCACCATTTTCCAATTACACTGGCCAAACTTCTTCCCACCTCAGGGCTTTCACACATGTTGTTCTGGCTATATATAACACCTCCACTGGTATTATCCCAGCTACTAACACCTAGAATAGTAGCTAATACTCTTGAAAATCTTATACAATCTTTGTCAACCTACTAGTTAAAAAAAAAAAGTGATCACTATGGATTGAATTATATTGCTCTCGAATTCATACGTTGGAGTCCTAACCCTCCATGTGAGTGTATTGGAGATAGGACCTTTAAGGAGGTCCTAAACCTTAAGGATTATGGTTAAAAGAAGTTAAAAGGGTGGAACCCTAATACGATAGGAATAAGGAGAGAACGAGACACCAGAGTTTTCTGCCTCTTTCTCTGCCATGTGAGGATACAGTGAGAGGCAGCCAGGAAGAGTCTTCACCACAAATGGAACTCTGCCAGAACCTTGATCTTAGACTTACCAGCCTCCAGACCTATGACAAATAAATTTCTGTCGTTTAAACCACCCAACCTATGATGTTTTGTTATAGCAGCCTGCACAGACTAAAATACTAACTTAATATTCACAACAATTTTGTGCAGTAGGTAGATTAAATATAATGCTTTGGTATATTTACAGATTAGGTCACAGAAGTTTAGAGACATTAGGTAACTTACTCAAAAACAAAAGGACTAGTTTAGAATAGAACTAGGCCACTTGACTTTTCCTAGGAAACTCCTATTCATAACTCAAGTGTCAGTTTAAATGACATCTCCTGAAAGGAAGTATAGATGAATCTTGAGCCAAGTTAGTTAGGCCTGTTTTATACTCTTAAATTGCATTATATATCCCTATTTTAGAAATAGAACTGAATATTTATTTGCATTTATTATCTTTTTACCACACCATTTTGGAATCTTATGAGAATAGGGATCTTGTCTACCCTCTTTAGCTCTGTATCTCAGCTATTGTCACAGTGGTCACCACTTAGTAAACCTCAATAAATACATGCTGAATGAATTAACTCTCAACACAATTTTCAAATATTTCATTGAAGTGTGTGCATAGATTTGGAATTGATGGTAAAAGCATATTAATGTGCATTTAAAATAATAGCTTTCCTGTTTATTAAATGATGCTTGTTGAAATTATAAAAAATGGAGAAAAGTATAAATCACTAGATGTTTTATAACCATCACCAGAAATGACTACCTTTTATTATGTGCTTTTCTAAGCTATTTATAAAATCAGATGAGTCTACATATTTAAAAATAATATTTCTTATTAAACTTTATTATAAATAAAATATATGATCATCAGAGAAAATTGAGAGTTCACTCTGTATGGAAATTAGATTAATGCCATCAATTAGCCTTGGTCTAGGCTATGAAAAGGTGTTAGATAAGGTCTGAATTTATACCACCTTTCTACATGGATTGTTCTAGGTAAACCTAGGAATTAATTTAAAAGTTGACTAGAATATGTACAAAGCCTGATACCTAGTGAGAAGTAAATTAAAACATCAACTTTCAGCTGGGAACTCCTACAAAAAATACATACTCACAAACACCTCCACGAAAGCACACACACACACACACAGACATATTGTCAACCCTAGTAAAGAAAAGATCACAAGCAAAGTCTCCTAACCACATGAGGAAATGAACTAACTTGAGAGTCAGCAAATTCAATATGCAGAAAAATTAGCTCCCTAAACTAGAGAGCACATATAAATAACTCCAGTGAGTATCCTTAATTTCAAGTCATATTCTCCAAATCTATTATTTTCTTCTTTTTCTGAAGTATTTTTATGTTTTAATGTGTTCTGGAAGATGTTCTTTGCCTAGCACTAATTCAAATTGCCACTTTGCCAACTCAATGCTTTACTACTTCTAAAGTGGTTTTAATTCTGAAATCGCATTTTTAGTTTCCTATTGTTTTTCCTTCTAATTTTGATTGAACTTCTCTTATAATTTTCTGCTTCTGTTTCAGAGAGAACAAATATTCTTATTTTAAAAATATGAAAAATTTATTTAAATTCATAGAACTCAATACACATGTTCTTCTGAGTTTTCAATATAGCTTTCTCTTTACATTATTTTTACAGTTTGTTTACTGATCTAGTTTTTTCATTCTTTACTTGTCCTTGATCGGTGAACTACTAGCCATTGTTGGTCTGTGGAAATGGGTATGAGGATTGGCTGAAGTGAAGTCAAAACTGTTTCACGAATCTAAATATGAAGAGTTGCTGGATGAAGACTCCCAGATTGTTTCCCTCTTCTGCTCTATAAGAGTGAAGGCTTCTACTGTTGATGGCTTAATATTCCAGTGCAGAATAAAGGAATACTGAAATCTCTAGTGTCTAGAGCTGACATGTTTCCAACATCACCTACACCGCTTTATACCTTTTATTCAAAATTTTGGTTAGTGTCTTCCATATGCTAAATAATGGGGATTTATCGGTAATAAAACAGACAAAAATTCTACCTTCCTGACACGCAAATCTACCTCGAACTCTTTCCAGGATGTAACATGTTCATGTCAGTCATTCTATCTACTTCCATCTCCCACCATTGTTTTCTGGGACTTAAAAACCTATATGGATGTGGAAAGATATAGAAGAGACGAAGGCTTTACATGGATCAAAAAGTTGCATCCACACAGTAGAGAATAGCTACCTCACTTTCCATTTGTTTTAAGCAATTAGTTTTTAAGTTAGGGACGTGAAGAGTGCTTAATTCCTCTCCTTACATTTAAAAAATATGTTTAGAAGCATCCATTTTATGAGGTGAAATCCAATGTCAAAAAGCAAAATGGGTATACTGTTCTTTAATAGAGTTTAGTTTGTTTTAGAATTACCAGATATTTTCCTGGATTCTTTCTTTCTCATTTTTATTATTTTTGAGCTCATTTTTTTCATTATTTTATTTTCCTTTCCTTATTTTCATTCTATCTTAATGGTTATTTAAGTGAATGTTAAAATAGATTGTGTAAGGATCTTGTTTCTAGACTCAATTTTAAATCAGAAGCCCTAAAAATATTATATATTCAAATAGTCTATATTTTCAAAGGAAGTATAGAGTGAAACTAAAAATTATGCTCTCAGGTGTCAATGTTTCATTTAGCATGTGAGATCCACAGTAGTGTAGAAGCTATGATACTATCTTAAGTTACTCCACTTTTCTGAGTTCCTCACGTGTAAACCTGGGTAACGATGCCATCCATTAATCTATTTCATTAAGTGATTAACATAATATGTGGAACACTCAAAGAATGTCTAGCAAATACCTAAATTATTATTAGTAGATATTATTATTATCATTTCAGTACACCTTCAATGCAATAAAGTGATAAACATTTTAAGAAAAAAATGTCAAAGGTAGAAGTTCAGAAAAAAGAGCAGCATAATGATTTAAGAATTCTGTCTCACTTTAGGGTTAGGTAGTAAATTAACTAAGAATAAATCACACTAATAAGGTTGATATAATCTGAGTCATGTAAAAGAGCTACAGGTAGCTGAAATAGGATGAAGATCCAATAGTTATATCAGCATATTAACCAAACAGGAAGATGAGAATCATAGCCCAAAATCATAAAAACAAAAACAAAACTAAACTACAAAAACCTCTAAGCTTTATCCAGTGTTTGAGCAGGGTTGAGCCTTGAATTAAATTAGAATAAAAATACTTTAAATGTAGAATTATAGATTATTAACTAGAAGAAAAGAGATTAAAAACCATAAACAATTCCAATTAAAATGTTAGAAATGAAATGCAAACTGTGAAAACCTCTGGGAGTCTTTCCTTGATCGTTGTATTCAAAATACCCCTATCTGGAATCACTCTCTTCATATCCTTCTTCGTTTTCTTGTGCACCACTATTATTCTCTGGTACTATGATGTTTATTCATTATTTCTTTCATCTCTCCCCAAGTGGAATGCAATATCCTCAATGTTAAGAACAGCAACTAATACATAGTCTGAGCAAAATAAATATTTTCTGGATAAATACATACGCATCTCTGAATAAATAAAAGAATCAGCCTGAAAATCAATTGTGATTGCAAATACAACAAAAATTTGACAGTAATAATTCCCATTTATTTTGGCCCAAACTAAAATATTTAGTGATGTACTCAGGATCACTAAATTTAAAAAATATAAACTTGAACAGTATGAAGACGATCAATGGTTCTTCTTTAGAAAACTTAATAGCAGAAATTTGAAAATTCTCCCCAGATTAATTTTCAATTAAAATTTCAATATTAAGCAATTTCAAACAAAATTTCAGAAGGATCATAAATTTACCCAGAAAAGAAAATGTGTGGAAACAATAAAATAATATTTCAAAATGGCACATTGATTGTTCTCTATCAAATATTAAAATTTAAGTTAACACAATAATTATATTTGTTTGATATGAAGGAAAATATTCAATAGATACTTACATAAATAAACATAATTGCCGTATACACTAACAGTCTAAAAAAGTGTTTATTATATACAGGCAACTTCACATATACTCATACAAATACAACACACCAAATGATGATATAGGTAAAATTTAATAAAAGTTGGTGGCAAAACTGAGTATTAATTGGAAAGACACACATTCAGATTCATACCTTATTGTATACAGGCAAAAAATTCCATACTGGTGAAATACCTTCCTAAAAGTGGCATAAATTTTAATTGGCAATAGAAATGGAAAGTGTTCTATTTGAAGTAATTGTTTTTAATCATTAAAGTTTACACAATAGATAAAAATATTAAGGTAACATTCTGTTTAAAAAGTAAAACTTCTGAAAAAAATGACAAAATTTAAAATTAAAAGTAGGTCAGAAATAGGACAGGACTTCCCTGGTAGCACAGTGGTTAAGAATCCACCTGCCAATGCAGGGGACACGGGTCCAAGCCCTGGTCCGGGAAGATCCCACATGCTGCAGAGCAACTAAGCCCATGTGCCATACCTACTGAGCCTGCGCTCTAGAGCTCACGAGCCACAACTACTAAGCCTGCATGCCACAACTACTGAAGCCCACACGCCTAGAGCCCGTGCTCCACAAGAGAAGCCACTGCAATGAGAACCCCACGCACCGCAACGAAGAGAAGCCCCCACTAGCTGCAACTAGAGAAAGCCCGCATGCAGCAATGAAGACCCGACGCAGCCAAAAATAAATATATAAATTAATTCATTTTAAGAAATAGAAATACGACAAAGGGCTATTATTAAAAACTGAACTTACACAAATGGCAAGATATATATGGGCTTCTAACAGACATAAAGGGGAACAACTATATGCAGATATTTCTCATAAGCAAACACTGAGGAATGCACATCATTAAAAATGTTGAACTCACTACTAGTCAGATATATAAAACTAAAGTTTTTTAATACTTGTTAAATTAGTATAAATTAAATTTAAACAATCTCAATATTTTATTCATCCATTAAGCCAATTTTGCTGTGTGGAATGAGCAAAGAAAAAAAAATAGTAGCAGATGAGGTTGAAGGGTAACTAGGAGAGGAAGGGGCAAATCAAATCTTGGTGTTTACCTTGAGACAGAAAAATCATTAGAGAGGAAAGGGGGACTGTTGGTTCGCAACCACAGGTATTCACCTGGTAAAATTTGAAACTGGCCCCCATACATGAGGAACAGAGAGATCAAAGAAAGAGGCAGACCACTTCAGATTGTAGGTAGCAGGTTTCATAAGCAAGTGAGAATTGACATTGTTTACTATATTTATTCTTACATAAATACAATCATTTTAGTTAGTAAATGTATTATTTGTACTAGTCTGTAAATGTATTAACAATGTCAATTCTCCCCTAATCTAGAGATTTAATGAAATTTCAGTCAAAATTGCAGCAAGTTTTCTTTTCTTTCTTTTTTTTTTTTTTTTAGGTATAGAAAAGTTGATTCTATAATTTGTTTGGAAAAGTAAAGGACCTAGGATATCTAAATCAATTTTGAAAAACAAGAATACACTGAGGGAATCATATTAACCAATTTTATGACTCACTATATAGCTACAGTAATAAAGACAACGTAGTATTGATGAAAGGATAGATTGCAGACACATAGATCAATGAAATTAAATAGAAAATACAAAACTAGATCCCACACCAAAAAATGGCCACATGATTTTTGACAAGGTTGCAAGGGCAAGTCAATGGAGAAAGAACAGTGATCAACAAATAATCTTGAATCAACTGGATATCCATATGCCCCCAAATGAACCTCAACCTAAACCTCACATTATATACAAAGTTAACTCAAATTGTACCATAGATATAAATGTAAAATGTAAAACTATAAAAAATTTAGAAGATAGTCCTCATGACCAGAGGTTAAGCAATGTATTCTTAGAAGGAACACCAAAAGCATGATCCATTAAGGAAAACAAAACAAAACACATAAATTGAACCTCATCAAAGTTAAAAAAAAATGTCCCCAATATATACATGTAAAAAATCATCACACTGTACACCTTAAACTTACCAAGGCCATATATCACTTATATCTCAATAAAGCTGGGGAAAGAAAGTTTTAAAATGTTCTATGAAAGACCCTATTAAGATAATGAAAAGACAAGCTGTAGACTTGCAGACAATATTTGCAAACCACATAGCTGACAAAAGACAAATATTTAGAATATAAACGGAACTCTCAAAACTCAACAGTTAAAAAAAAAAAAGCAATTCAATTAGAAAATGGGAAAGAGAGGTGTATAGGCATTTCACCAAAAAGGATATACAGGTGGCAAAAAAGCACATCATTAGCCATTAGGTAAATGCAAATTAAAACCATAGTAAGATATCACTACACACTTATCAGAATAGCTAAAATAAAAATTAGTGAAGCACCAAATGCGGACAACGATGCAGAAAGACTAGATTATACATACACTGCTGGTGAAAATGCAAACTGATACAGCCACACTGGAAAGCAGTTTGGTAATTTCTTATAAAAATAAATATGAAACCTCCATAACACCCATAAATTGCACTCTTGAGTATTCATTTATCTCAGAATAATGAAAACAAATCACATAAAAACCTGTACACAAATATTCATAGAAGCTTTGTTCCTAATAAATGAAAACTGAAAACAACCCAGATACCTTTCAATGGGTGAACGATTAAACAAATTTATGGTACATACATATCATGGAATACTACTCAGCAATAAAAAGGAACAAACTATTACTACACACAACAACTTAGCTGTCTTTAGGGAATTATGTTGAACGAAAAAAAGTAAATCCTAATGGTTACATATTGTATGATTCCATTTATATAATATTTTTTAAATAAAATTATGGAAATAGAGAACAGATTAATCGTTGCCAGGGTTAAGGAGGAGGAGGTAGTGTTACTGGGAAAGGACCCACACCTACTTTCCTTTTAGTCCCACACCACATCTGTTAGTCTATTCCCACAGCTGTGCTTGCCTAACAGAAACTAAGACGAAGGCAGACGCCATGTAAGTAAAACCACAGAACCAGCCCGAGACAGAGAGGCCCAAGATGGGGGCAGTCAACCGCCCTGAACCGGTTCCAGCCTGACCACGAGGGCAGCCCCTGCATAGATGAGACCCAAAGTGTCCATAAGTTGCCATTGCTTCATCACATGCTAGGATCTCTGCCCAAAAGAGGGACTTGCACTTTTCTAGGCACAACTAGCGCTTCGTGCAAGGGAGCCGGAAGGACTGCGCATGCTCCAGCTATTTCTGAAACTCTCCTCCCTTTCCTCGAATTCAGATGGCCCCACCCTCCTCTTACCCCTTAAAAGTTTCCCGCTTCCCTCCCTCTGCAAGAAGGCTTCTTTACAGCTCCGGTTCTCCCTTCCCCATTCCTTGATACACAAATAAGCTTTCTGCTCTGCTTTGCAGAACCTGGTCTCTTTCGATTGACATGATAGGCACCCTGCAAGGAAGGGTGCCCACTTGAGGGTCCACCTGATCCGAAAGGATCGGTAACAGTAGGAATGGGAGGGAGGTGAGTGAAGTTTCAAAAGAGCCACAAGAGAAAGCCTTGTGGTTAAGGAATAGCTCTGTGTTTCGAAAAACATTTTAAATAAAAAAAATAAGCAAGGGAACTTACGTGAGACGTCTCCTCCAGCTGTTAAGACGAGTAGTTCTCTGCACCTGCCCGCCAGAATCTTAAAAGTCTATATAGACGCTTTAACTGGGTTTCAGTCGCATATTCAGTGCCGATGGTCTCAACACTGCCTCACTCTCTCAAGGCCGCATCCTTGGAAAAGCTCCTTGTGCAGGAAGAGTAAGCCGGTGGTACATTCCAAGGACAGGGGAGGGGGAGAGGAGCCTCAGACTGCCCCATCCAGCTGGCAATTCAACCACAGTTGACGTCCTCTCCATGACCTCCTTCAACAAAATAAAGAACAGGACTTACTGAAAAACAGGTCAGGGTATTTGAAATCAGAATTAGTCAAGAGATTCTGGTGATTGGACTCTGGTGGTTTAGTGGAATACTGAGAAGCGGTTAGACTGTGGCTGTATTTTGAGGGTAGGGGCAACAGGATTGATGTGGGAGTAGAAATAAAGAAGAGTCAAAAGTGACTCCAAGGGCTTCCCTGGTGGCGCAGCGGTTGACAGTCTGCCTGCCAATGCAGGGGACACGGGTTCGAGCCCTGGTCTGGGAAGATCCCACATGCCGCGGAGCAACTAGGCCCGTGAGCCACAACTACTGAGCCTGCGCGTCTGGAGCTTGTGCTCCGCAACGAGAGAGGCCGCGATAGTGAGAGGCCCGTGCACCGCGATGAAGAGTGGCCCCCGCTTGCCGCAACTAGAGAAAGCCCTCGCACAGAAACGAAGACCCAACACAGCCATAAATAAATAAATAAATAAAAATTAAAAAAAAAAAAGCGACTCCAGGATTTTTGCCTGAGCAATTGCAAATATTCATTGACATTTGCTGAGGAAAAAAGATTCAGGTGGTATTACCTACCCTCCTGAGTTGGTCCCCAGCAAGGGTCCTACTGCTCCGTGTTGCTCGCGCCAATAGACCAAACTCAGTTCAGGAGCAAAGAAAAGCTTGATTCTTTGGTCAGAGACGGCAGAGGTGTGAGCTCCTGCTCTAGTTAGTCGCTCTAGTCTACTCGCTCTCCCCAGCAGGCTGCTTTATAGGTTTCTTGTCAGCCGGAAGAGGGCAGAGTTCTGGTGGGTCTTGCACAGCTGTGCTGCTCGGGCTCCAGATGGAAGTGCCGGCCACAGCGTCTCTGCGCACAGCCCGCCGCCGCCATCTTGAATTGCTGTGCGGTGCGCAACGCTTCTGCGCACGGCCCTCCGAGCTGAGGCGGGAGTTCAGCCGTAAGAGGTCGGCACCGCCCTTTCACAGGAGGAGCTCCGGTCTGAAGTGCCTGGGGTCAGGCCTCCGAGCTCCGCGCCCTTTGAGAAAGGGAAACCAGGTGAAGCGCAAAGGAAAAAAAAAAAAGGTTAGACTTTATTTTATTACCCAGATTCTATTTTCAGTTCTCGGGAATTGTTAATGGACTTTGCTGGTGACAGAGGTGGGGGAAGCAGATTTGGGGGAAGGTTGAAGACTTTGGGCCTATACATATGAAGGTTGAAACATATTTCACAACTAAGTGGATTCAAAGAGAAAAATTTAATGATGATACAGTAATTAGACTTAATGAAATGTAGTTTAATTGGAAGAAAACAGATTTTTATCAAAATTTTTATCTATAAAATGTAAAATTAATAGAGCCTGCAACGTGTCATAACAATTAAGTCATAGGATGCACATAAGAGACATAGCAAGAGACCAAGAAAACAGATAGTGATCAATAAGTATGACTAAAACAATAATAATAATACCATTATTGTGTTCATCTATGTCTGTGGATAAGGGAGAAAAAACAGATGGCAACATAATGTAAATTGTTATACTAGTGTTGGAAAGCTTTTCCTTTTTTCTTTTTAAAATTAGTATTGTAATGTAGTTTTTAACTCTCGTTAAAAAATTTCATTTGTTCTGTATTTGTTCTTCACGTTGTACCTAAACCATATATCAGTATGAACTCTTTTTTAGCACTTTGCTGATGTAGGTTTATTCTTAAAGTTAATTTTGTATACCTCTTTATTACAATGTATATATGTTATTTGTACACACATTTAAAAATAAGATAATAGAAAAAAATGCTTAAAATTCTATAAGAGAAATAAGCAGAAATAGCTACTTCTTATACATTGCTGAATAACTTTTTTCTTAAATCTATAGCTATTGCAATTATTCATTGATTAAAAACTATTTATTGAATTGTATATATAAGACACCGCTCTGGCCACTGAGGATAAAGCAATGAAAAATCCTTGCTCTTGTAGAGAGTACATTTTATCTGGAAGGGATATGAAAAAATTAACAGATGAACTGTACCGTTAGAAGTTTAGTGAAGAAAAATAAAGCAAGGAAGGCGTATCAAGAGTCCTGGAGTGGTGGCAGTTTACAAGATGCAATAGAGGTGGGAGGGACTTCACTGAGAAAGTGTCAGGACAAAACTGGGGGAGTGAAGGAGCGAGCTCTGTGGCTATCAGTGGAAGAACAAGTGTCAAGTGTAAGTGTGTTACACATTTAATAGGAGCGGTCAGTGTAACTGGAGGAGAGGGAGCCAGAGAGAAAGTGGCAGGGATGAAGCTGGGGATGTAAAAGGTGGCTGGATCCTTGCAAACCATTTTACACTTCTTGACCTTGGCTCCGAATAGCTTGGGAGCCATTAGAGAGTTATGATCTGACATATATTTACAGAATCACTCTAGATCCCTTTTGAAAATAAACTCAAAGAGGGCAAGAGCAAAAGCAGGGCAACAGTGAAGAGGCTTTGGCAATTATCTAGACATGTCAATGATGGCTAAGTTTATTAAACATTTATTATTTAAGGTTTTTAGTTTTTTAATTTTTATTAAAGATAAACATCCTTGGTTTTAAATGCCAACTAGATCTTTAAGGTTCAGAACGAATACATAGAAGCCTCTTTATCTCACTCTGTTCATTTCTCAGTGGCAACCACTTTCAAGTATTTCAGTTGTACTCCCCTCCCACACCCACTATGTTTAGCTCCCTGTTTTCCAGGTAACGTGTTTTTTAACACAAACACTTTACTTTTTGATTTTGTATACTATCATTTGGCATCTTACCATGAAAAATGAAGATTTAGCTTTCTTACCTCCTCTATACACACAGACACACAATACACGTATGCCCATAAACATACTTCCCATTAGCCAATTCTATCCATATTTTCAGATTTGGTTAGACCAATATTCAGTATTTATATTCTTGTAACTCTATTAATTATTTTCCACTCAGTCATGTAATACACTAAGACTGGGTTTCACTTCCTTTCTTGTACACTATTTTTATCTTCCCAAAGCTGTCTAATATGTTTATATGCTTAAGTTTTTATGGATCTATCATTAATTAATTCCCAAACTCTCTGTTGAAGAGTGAAACTCTTCTCAGCACATTCAGGTAATAATTAATCCATTAAATTCTTTATTTTCTCCCCACACCCCACATGCCAGGTCCCTATGTCTTTCTAATCCAATTTGGACTGGCTCCTCACCAAGTTATCATCTTCGAATATCCTTTCAATATTTTCCTGGAAATTTCCCCCATTTTCCTCCTGTGCACTATCCTCACCCTGGAACCCTATTTTCCTGTTTCTTGGCTTACTACATAATTCCTCTAATTCCTGAGTCTTTCTGGGCTTACTATAATTCTGCATTTTACAGTAGGCTATGTTAATTTGTGTTCCAACTTTTTATCTCCACTATTTTCTCTATTCATATATTTTAATATTAAAACAAGTCTCTCTATGGTCATTAGTAGAGTTTGGGGAAGGAAGTACAATGAGGGCAGATAATCAAATATATTTAATTGAAAACATTTAATTGGCCTTAATTTCACTTAACCATAGAGTATGGATGTTTTTCCATATCAACAAATGCCCTAGTGTGTTATATTCAGATTGCATTAACAGTTTATTGTTATAAATATGGCTGGAATAAACTTTCCTGAAAAAAATATATATACATGTATACATACATAGTTTTCTCATATCTGTAACAATTTATGTAGGGTGAATTTGGCTAGAAATAAAGCTGACAGAACAAATATGCACTTTTTAAAAGTGAAATTAGTTATTATTTCTTCTTCTTCTGACACAAATTGTACATTTTTAGAAAATACAGAAAGGCGACTGCTTTTTTCTTTTATAATTAAAAAAAGACAATAAATTCTAAATACTATGTGATAATGACATAATTATTTTAACATTAAATAATTCAGTCTCTCTCTCTTTCTCTTTCTATCTCTCTCTCTCCCCTCCTAATCTTTTTATTTTGTTTTCCCCTGTCTACCACTACCACATGCTATGCTATGCATGTTTATATTAATGTATATGTAGTAGTATACTGGTAAATGTTTAACAGGCTTGGGCCCTGATCAGGTGGGCCCTGATTTGTAGTGTTTGCTAGTTTCTATGGTACAATCAATCCCACTGTAGTCAATTTCAAGCTATCAACCTCTCATCACTTGTGAAAGCAGAGTTGGGAAAAGATGAGCAAAATGGCCGCTTATGAGCCTTTGGAGTCAGCTCCAGCACCCTATCATGCCATATATCTTTTAAATATTTTCTAGCTTCTTGTTTGCTTTTTTATTGGCCACACTGTGCGGCTTATGGGATATTAGCTCCCTGACGGGGGATGGTTTCCAGGCCCTCATCAGTGAAAGCGTGGAGTCCTAACCACTGGACGGCCAGGGAATTCCCTGTTGTTTGCATTTTATCTTTTGAAGATTTTTTTATTGTTATTTAACAATTTATTTGTTCACATGTGTGTATATATATATTTATATATAGTTTAATCTCCTCTGTGATGTTAAAATATTCTGTGTTGGTTTCGATAGTATGTATATTATTGATTTATATTTTTTTCTAGTGCCATTTTGGTTTCTGGTTTATTTTTTTTAATTCTGTTCATCCATTTAGCATTTCTTGTGATATATGTGTGGGATAATTTAACCTCATATCTTTAAAAATTACTATCCCATCTGCATTACTGAATAATCCATTATCTCTCTAATATTAAAAATGCTAACTTTGTTACATACCACATTTTATATTAATTGGTTCTCTACATGTTCTCTTTATTTATATATCTGCCTACTCTTGAATTTGTACTGTGCTTTTAAAATAATTTTAGGTTTGAAGTATAATGTAACAAACTAATTGTTTAAGGTCCCATTCATTTTCTTTCTATTCTAAATTGTCTTTACTATTTTGACTTGATTCCGGTATACTGACCTTATGTTCAAATCCAAAAATGTCACCTTGGAAATATTATAATTGTTTTAAATATTTTGATCAGCTTGAGAATTGATATATTTAAATATGAAGTCTTCTCATTCATAGTAATGATAGCTTGCTTAACTTGTTCATCTCCTTTTATGTATTGTAAAAAATTACGTGGTTGCAATTATATATGCCCTAGACTCAACTTGTAAGATGTGTTAGGCATTTCATTTTTTATTTTATTACCATTTTGAGTGTAAGCATCTTTTTTTCCCATTAATTTTCTTTTATTGCTGTATGTAGTACCTGTACATAATTTGTATTATATACAAAGCTGTAAGGTTCCATAAATTTAATCCTAGTCACACTCTTCAAAATGTATACAAAGTTTTAAGTTTTTAATTAATTCTCTTGTGTTTTCTCTGTATGAAATACTATCATTTACAAATCATTATAGTTTTACTCCTTTCTAATTTTTGTTTCTTTTCTTTTTTTTTTTTTTCTATTTCCTTACTGCAATATTTTATTTACTGCATTTGCAGGAATATCATTGAAAAATGACATTACGGGTGGGAATACACATCCTTGTCTAATTATTGTCTTTATTGTATTCATTGATTTATTCATTCTGTCACAAATATTTTTCAGTGCATATAATGTATTTGGAAATGAATTTTGGGTTTTACTGCTAAGTAATATGTCAATCATTGGTGGATATTTTGGTTTCTGTCCTTTCTAAAAACTTTCTATGTGCATTTAAAGCATATCCAAAAAATAAGCTAATGAAATATAACATTTGATAATTTATGTATAACTCACTTTAAATATTATGGACATATTTTTCTATATATATCATTAATATCATTTTTAATTATTGCCAAATAACACCAAACTTTGGAATATTAACTGTTGTTTAACATTTTGGTTTCATCCAATATTCTGATACGTTTAAAATGTTGGAATGAAGTTTTGTACACATATTTGGCAAGTGCATCTAATTGTTGCCTTGTGATAAATTCATAGAAATGAGATTGCTAGGATACAAAGTAAGTACATTTTAATTGTAGACATATGGAGCCAAATTGGCCCTCTAGGAAAGCTCTACCAACCTATAGACCCAGTGGTACTATTAATACTTGATGGAACTTCTTGTTGAAAAGGACTTGGCTAAATTTGATTTTACAGTTGATGTATTTTTATGCAACATGTGATTTTAATTAGTTTTATATTGTAAATCATCTTAACTTGCAAAATATTAGGAATATTCTAGACTCTGTGCACTTGGATAGAAAATGTGCTTTAAAATGTAACACAGAAGTGACAGACCTAAAACCTTCTTGAATAAACTTATAAACAACCTCAAACTAACTATATAACTGTGAAAGGATATGCCTGAAGACTAGAACAGCCAGTGATTTCAAAGGGTACATACTAACCTAAAGTCATCTTTCTTTTACATATTTGAGGAGCTTATTCCTTATTTGATTAGAAATGCAATTTCTTTTATGTATGAACATAGTTTTGGAAAGAATGATTTTAATTTTCCATATGATACTAAAATTATAACATTATAAGCTACATTGATTTGATAAATCAGGCCATTATGAATTTGGTATGGTTAAAATACTGTCATTCCTTTTTCTAAATGTGTATGACTTTCCAGACGAGGTGAAGACATTTCAGTCTTAGCTTCTCATTTTCCCTTGTGTTGTTTGGTTTAAAAAAAAAGGCAAGCTGAACGTTAATTTTTTTCAAGTTTGTTGTTGTGGTATTCAACATATTTACAGACTAGTCTGATTGTACACTACTTTTAAATTGAAAAGTGAAATCATTTTTTGCCCAAAAAAATCATGGTCAAAATATGACAAGAAAATATGAGGCTCTCATAAATGAACTGTGATAAATCATGTTTCAACAATGAACAAGACAAACAGTGTCATCCTTTCCTTTTACTAGCAAAGTATAGCACTTATTTCATAAGAAAAGTAATTACCTCAGTGACGTTAAAGGCCTTTTTTAAATATCATTTCATGTCTTTCTGTAGGTCTTTTCCTACTGCGTTCAATTTGCAGCATTTTATCCATTCAAGCACTGAAATGGAACTTACTTTAGACAGCATGTAATGCACATTTTGCTCTATACTGTTCTTGAAATTTTTTCCCTATACATAGCAGAGGCATAGTTATAGAGCTGGTAATGGGACTCTGTTCAAACTAACTCCTAGATTAGCTTTCAGTTAACTTTTTTGTTTCTTCTATTTGATTCTTTTCTTCTATTTGCTCAGCAAGGCAAGAATATTATCTGCCCTGCATATATTTGTAACAATTTCTCTGATGACATTAAAAAAAAAAAAATTTCAGTTACAAAATTAGTCTTTCTAAAAAAAATTTCCAGACTTATTATTTCCATTTGGTAATTTATTTGAAAAAATAACTAAATAAAAAAGATCACTGTCCCTACATAAATAGCCAGCTGATATTCGGTTCCTCAGTTGAGTGATTTCAAAGGTAGAGGGAGTTTTTAAGTTTAGCTTTGTGAACATACTGTACACATTTCTGTCAACTAACCATGCCTGGTCCTTGTCTGCCAAGTTTTCCTAATACTTCACCAGTGTTCTGTAAACTGGTGCTCAGGTTACACACCATACAATAGCCAAAGTGGACAATACCAGACCATGACTTGCTCGTGCTTTTTCCACTGGCCTGAGTTGGACTTGCCTAATCACACTATTCAGATTCTTATTAACTTCTTGTTTATTTGACAGGAAATAGTAACATTGGCAAAAATGATATAAAACTCAAAGTATACAACTACAACAAGGACATTGTTGGCAGATTAATGAATGAATGTAATTAGTTCAGAGAGTATTTAGGATTAGTTATTGCACAAAAAACCCTGAAATTCTATGAAATTTTATAGCACATATATGAAAGAAATTTGACAGCAATTTCTTTAAATTTGGCAACCATCCTAAAATTTTCTTGATATTACCAAAAATGAGTTCTAAATATAAGATAAACTTCTTTAAACTATTAATAATAATTTATTTTAGCCAATCTTGCTGGAAGGAAAGTGAAATTTTTCTATAAGAAATGGTATCACTAAATTGTTCCCACATGAATATATAATCAAAGATAATGTATCTAATGATTATAGAAAAGAAAGGTAATATACAACTTGTAAGAAATTTAACTAAAATAACTGTTAATTTATTTTTCTGGATTTGATGATTTTTTTTTTTAGTGAACAAGACAGCCTTACCATTCCCTACTCTTGACTAAACTTTAGACAGGTTTCTTCCCGTCTCCCTTTTCTTGGAGCATTTACTTTAGAAAACTGTAAACTTTTTCTCTGCTTCTTTGAGGTATAAATCCTCTACATCCAGAAATGCCTTAAGGAGAAATGGGAGTCATGCATTTGGAATGTGGAAGTCAAGAAAGATAGGGTTCCTGTCTCCCTGTCCTTATGGGAATGTAGGAGCCTAACTGCCATAAGCAACAATTAGCAAACACATTGACCTATCACACTGACCAACCTGCCTACTAATGTCCTCCTGTATTATTTTACTAGCTCAACTCAGAATTTAATAATCCTCCTGCCTTTTTTTCTCCCCAGCAGAGTGGGTTCAGTCTCTCTCTCCTATTGCAATAGTCTTGAGAAAATCTTTTTTTTAATTTTTAACAAGTCTCCAGAGTGATTTTTCTTTAAAAGTGATATTTGTCGGTTATTTTAAAAATATATAATTTGTTACAATTTTCTTCTCCTTCTAAATAAAAATTCACATTTGTACCTAACTTGTATTTGTAAGTTTTATTTTGTTTTTTCTTAAGGATCCCATTTCCTGGTTCTATAAGCGCCAGACTCCCCAAAACTGGATTCAGTTTTCCTCTTGTTCTTTGCCGTATTGTCAAGTGTCTAAGAATATATTTGGTTTATGCTTATCTCTATATCTTTATTCAACATGCACTCAGGGCTTGATAAGTTTTTGTCCCCACATGTTTACTCACCAAAGTACGACCAATATATCAAGAACTAAACTGATCATCATTTCTGGAAAACTTTCTATGATCCTTCATTTGGAATTAGTTTTTCCTTTCCTGTGTTTACATAGCACTGTTTATAATTTTGTAATAGAATTTATTCCAGTCTGCCAGCTAATGGAGTTATTTGCATGTTTCCCCATTTTTTTTTACATGAGAAACTGAAAGTTTTTAGATTGTACGGCACATATGTTATTAGTCTTTGTATCACCATCATTACCTAAAAATGTAGACACAGGAATGTATGCTGAATTAAATTTCTGAAACATGATTTTCTTAGATTTAATTTGAAACCTGATTCTCATGAAAGAAATATTGAAAATCTCCCAGGATAATATGTTACTTAGAGAGGAAAAGTAATAATTAAGAAAATAATATTTATGAAATCCTGTAATGTATCTCAGGGAGATAACCTCCTTTGATGGGTCAAATTGAGTTCAAATTCTTCCTCTTCCTTTGACGCTTTCTCTGACATTTTATAAGCAGAGTTAATCTTATTTATCTCCTGACATGTTGAATATTCCCCTAACTATCTGATTTTCCTGCTAAACTAGAAATCCTTGAGGTCATGGGGAATGTTCTTATTTGTCCCTATACTTGGTTCCTGGCATAAGTCTTATCACCTAATGAGGTCCATACTTATTTTTAAAAAAAGAAAGAAACAAGGGAAGAAGGAAAGGATAAAAAAGGAAGGGAGTGAAATGGGGAAGAAGAGGAGAGCAAGAGAGAGAGAGATTAGCCAATAGTCAGATTTGTCTCCATGATTGTCTGATCTCAAAGCCATGGTTTCATTTTAGGTTGCAGTGTCTACCATCACAGGACTAAGAGCCAGCTGCAGAGAATACCCAATTCTGCTGACAATTAAGATTTAAAAAAACAAAAATGAACGCAAGCAGTCATGAAGACTATGAATCATTTCCTTTTTCCATGTAAATTACACAGCAATCAACATAAGTGGGTTTCATAAAAGATGTATAAGGAAGTTACTTTAAAAAATCCAAAGAAGATGCTTCTCTCACACCCCTTCATCCACATATACTACACAAAGTGTTTTATTTTAAAAGTCAGACTACTTCTCTATAGCCAGTGACACATCCTGTGCAAACATGATGCCTACTCACATGTGCATTTGCAAATCTCTTTTCCTGTTATGCATCTGTGTATACTTTTCTAGGGGCATAACTTATTTTAATATAAATTTTCACAAAAATTCATAGTTATTTTATGAAATTTATAACATACAAATGAAAAGAAAGCCAAGACTACCCAAAATAGTTCAAATGAGGAAACTCTCAGGATTCTGTTGCAGTGATTAAAGGGCTGGCAGTAGAGACAGAAAAATGGATAGAATATATATATATATATATATATTTTTTTTCATATACTGAAGAATACTGTGATGAATTAGAAATGAAAGGTAGGACAAGAATCAACAATAGCTCTTATTTTTTTTGTATGAGCAGCTGAGCTTTTGGTGGTAATTTCTTTTTAGGAGGAGAAACAAGTTTGGGGACATGTCAAGAATTCTGTTTTGGGAGAGGATAGCTTATATTTGAAGTGCCTATTATATATTCAAGTCAAGATGTCAAGTAAGTAGTTGGTTGTGTAAACTGATAGTCAAAGGTAGAAGGATCAGGGCTGGGTATTTAAAATTGGTGGGAGGTAATTCAAAATAATATTTTGTTTTTGAGGTTGCTCAAATATGAGAATTTGGTTTCTTAAAATTTAGGAGGAGGCTATCATTCATTCAGTTTCTTTTTTATAACATAAAATGTTCATCTGGCAATCTCTTATTTTATAGTTCTGAAAATTTTTTTAAAAATACAATTGATTATTTTTGAGTGCTAATGCCTTATTCTGTCTATTCTGAAAATTTCTGCTTTGATATTAAAAAAATAGTATGTGTGTATTCAGATATTCATATGAAGTTAATTTGCCAGAATTATTTTCCTCTTTGTTCCTGAAAGCACATTTTATTTGTGAAATAACTAGTTTTTTTTGTTTTCTTTTTTCTTTTTTTTTTTTTAACATCTTTATTGGAGTATAACTGCTTTACAATGGTGTGTTAGTTTCTGCTTTATAGCAAAGTGAATCAGCTATACATATACGTATATCCCCATATCTCCTCCGTCTTGCGTCTCCCTCCCACCCTCCCTATCCCACCCCTCTAGGTGGACACAAAGCACCGAGCTGATCTCCCTGTGCAGTGTGACTGCTTCCCACTAGCTATCTATGGAATAACTAGTTTTTAATGGCTTATACATTGTTTTATATGAGAAAACAGGTATCACATTAAATTGGACTGAGCCACTGAGCTGTTTGACATTACACAGTTCTGTTAACTTAATCTGCAAGTAATTATTTACCATGTGTTATGGGCCAGATACTCAACTAGATGCCTTGGAGTATTAAAACATAACTACTCTTACATTATACTAATTAAGCTATCTCACTAGTTTACTAGAGCAAGAGACTGACACAGATATATTCTTCCAAAGGGAGAAATTCCATAGGAAAGTTCATTTAAGTCCTATAAGAGGTCTGAAGAGGAAGGGTAAATGTGAATAAACTATTCATTGAGAGTAATAGTGCAGTTATTTGACTTGTGTAAGGCACAGATCCACATATTAGTATTAATATCAATATTCTGATTGCACATCTTATGATAGACTAAGCCGCATAGACTAAGCCTCATTAAACTATTAGAATTTCCCATATTTTAGGGTGACCGTTATTGCAGACTTCTGAGACTTTTGTACAAAAAGTGTTTTCTCCTTTTTGATCTCATAACTGTTTCTAATTGTGGATTATTTGATGATGTCATAGTACAGTGTCTGTGATATTTGAATTGATTACTGAGGAAAAAAAGGATCCATGGTGAGAGCATGCATAGCAAACTGAAGGAACAGCCTGTTGATTACACAGAAGAAAATTTCTATTTACATGCAAATATCTTTGTAATCAGCAGTGATAGGAAAGGAAATGTATGAGAATCTAAAGCATTCTGGTTTTCAAGTGTTCTAACTTTCCCTAAACCCCTATCTCAGAAAATGTTTTCTTATATCAATGACAAAGCCTATCTCATTTAACACAATTTTAGGCATATTTACTTGAAACAAAGCATATTAATGGGTCTTATCTCTTCTCATTTCTTTCTCAGTGTAGTTCTTTCACTTTTAGGTTGTCTTTAGCTGGAATTATTCTCTGGTCAATATTTTAGTTTTAGTACAATAGCTTTCTAGAAATAATAGCTTAAAGCCTTTTTTTTTAAGGGGGAAAATATTGATTACACAGGTTACTCTCAGGTATAATTAAAATAATGTGCATCTTAGTACCTATCTGAATGCTTGGTATGTCAGGTAAGTATTTAAAATTGATGGCTTTATTCGTGCCCTTTCAGGAGTTTTTTGTTGTTGTTGCTTGATAAGCCTAAAATGAGGTCACAGTTTACATGACCCTAAGAAAGTCTGGAAAGAAAATATTTTTCATATGTGTTATTTTACAGAAAATGAAGTGCAATAGGCAGTAAACTATAATGTTGACATAATAATAGGACTACAAAGTTAGAAGATCATAGACATTTAGAGGGAAAGGGAGTTACTTCACTAGTAATGGTGTTCCAAGTAAAATGTCAATCTTATTTCTGATTTAAAGACTGAAATCCTGACAGAATCTGCTTACAGGATTATTACTTGCTTAGGAGAGGTCAGTCTTTGTTCTATTATAGCTTTATCTGATTGGATGAGGTCCATTCACATTATGAAGAGTACTCTGCTTAATTCAAGGTCCACCAACTCAATGTTAATATGATCTAATGAAACATTTTCACCTAGAATTATGTTTGACCAAATCTGGGCATGGTGACCCAGCCTAGTTACATTAAATTAACCATCACAAGGACTTATGTCCAGAATATATAAAGAACTCTTACAACTCAACAATAAAAAGGCAAATAACTCAAGTGAAAAATAGGTAAAGAGTTGAAATACACATTTCTCTAAAGAAGATATATGAATGGACAATAAGTACATTTAAAGATGATCAACATAATTAGTCATTATGAAAATATAAATCAAAACTATGAGATGTCACACACACTAGACTGGCTAAAATAAAAATAGATAATAACAGTGTTGGTGAGAATATAGATAAACTAATCTTCATACATTGATAGTAGGAATGTAAAATGGTAAAGCTGCTATGGAAAACAGCTTGACAATTTTTCAAAATGTTGTATGTAGTTACCAAAGACCCAGCAATTCCACTTCTAGGTATCTTAACTAAGAGAAATAGAAGCATATGTCCAAAGAAGATCTTGTACACTAATGGTCACAGCAGAGTTATTTATAATAGCCAAAAAGTGGGAAAAAACTCTAATACCTTTCAAATAATGAATATATAAACACAATGTAGTGTAGATGGAATATTATTTAGCAATAAAAAGAAATGAAGTACTGACATGTGTTGAAACATGGGTGAACCTCTAATACAGTATGACAAGTGAAAGTAGTTGATCGCAAAAATGCTATATATCTTATGATGCTATTTATATATTATGTCCAGAATAGGCAATTCTATAGAGACAGAAATAAAATGAGTGGTTGCAAAGTACTATGGGGAGAAAAATGAAGAAGGACAGATAATGGGTATAGGATTTCTTTTTGCATTGATGAAAGTGGGTTTTTTTGTTCATATGTTTTGTTTTAATTAATTTTTATTGGAGTATAATTGCTTTACAATGTTGTGTTAACTTCTGCTTCACAGCAAAATGAATCAGCCATACATATACATATATCCCCTCCATTTAGGACACTACGGTGCATTAAGTAGAGTTCCCTGTGCTATATAGTATGTTCCCATCAGTTGTCTATTTTATACATAGTATCAATAGTGTATATGTGTCAATCCCAGTCTCCCATTTCCTCCCACCCTGCCCCTTTCCCCCTTGGTATCCATACATTTGTTCTCTACGTCGGTGTCAATATTTCTGAAATTGGGTCATTTGTAGAGACGTGGATGGACTAGAGAGTGTGATACAGAGTGAAGTAAGTCAGAAAGAAAAAAATAAATACCGTATATTAACGTATATATGTGGAATCTAGAAAAATGGTATAGATGACCTTAATTGCCAAGGTGAAAGTGTTCTGAAATTAGAGTATATTGACTTGCATAATTTTGAAAGTATACTACAAAACATTGAATTGTACATTTAAGACAGGTTAACTTTATGGTATGTAAATTCTATCTCAATAAAGCTGTTAAAATAAGACAAAGATGTAATTTGCCTTTTTTACTCTTTAACAAGCATACAGTGGGATTTTCCAAAGGCTTCCCAACATGTGATATCACCACAGATTAATACAGGAGCAGATATAAGAATACATAAGAACCCTGATGACTTCTATTAATCCATATATTAAAGAGATTTGCAAAAATGTAAAACAATGGTTTTAAAAATGTGTAACAGTATCATAAAAGACATTTATTTTTCATATAAATATGTTTTTATTACTATGTTTAATTAGTTAATATGTTTAAATGATCTGAGTTTTAATTTCCAATACAGTAAATATCAAAAGATATAATCCATCTAGACAAAAGTTCTTCGGAGTCTTCAATTACTTTTAAGAGTATAAAGAAACGCTGAAAAAAAAAATTGGAAACTGCTGAAGTAAAGTAGTGAGCAAACAAATGGTACAGGTGGTTCAGAAGAATGTCACCTATTTCATACACTGTGACTAGAAGAGGAATATAAATTGTGGAAAAATCCTCGTTTTTCCCATATATTCTGATCCTAAATGTTGTAATTAAAGTTTCTGATGACTTTAGAAGGATGAAAATGTGGAAAAGAAAGATTATTTGTAGTTTAGTTTAGGTTTTGTTTTGTTTTGACTTAGTAAATTATCATAAAGGCAACCGAGCAAAGACATTGCCATTTTTCAGACAGCTTTGTTTCTGCAAAAGGTCTACATAAAATAATTAATGGTAATGAAACACTTTGAAAATAAATCATGATACAGTTGTCTTTTGTGATCAAAGATAGCTGTGCTTATAAACATACCAAAGAGCATATTTCATGGGCAATAACTCCTGCTAAGAGAAGAGATATTTTCTGAGAAACTCTCAGTACCAAGTTTAGCTAGAAAAACATTCAACTAAGGAAATACTCAGGAATACATATCTCAGGCAGAAACACACAGCAGAGGAAAGACACTTTATGGTGGTTTCTAGCATTTATTGCTCTTTTCCTTTATATAATTCTAGGCAAATTCTGATAAATTTCAGATCTAGGCTTGACTCCACCACTTAAAAATTCTGATTTAAACTCTGCTCCACCATTTCTTAACTCAAGAATTCATGAAAATAATGCAAATTTCATAATGATGATGGAAAAAAAAATTTTTTTAAAACCCTGCAGTTTAATAATTTACCTTTTTCTGTGGCCCATTTTCCATTTCATAGGTGGAACAATCAAGGCATAAAGGATTAGCAGCTTACCTAAAAAGATACAAATGTTAATAGGTGCCATCAGGGGCACTAGTTCAAATCTGATTTCAAATATCCTGACCTGTTTTACAATACCGTACTTTATTTTGTAGGAGGAAGTCATCAAGAAGATGTGACTATCAGTTGATCTGAGAGCTGGACCTGGGCAATGGAGGCTCTTTACTCCCTCCCCTGTCCTTGGATTATAACTTCTGCCCACCATTTCCATTGCTGGAGGTGTTTTAAGGACATAGCCTTGAGACAATAAGGTGTGGTTGAGACCCACCATTTCCATTGCTGGAGGTGTTTTAAGGACATAGCCTTGAGACAATAAGGTGTGGTTGAGACCATCTGGACCAAATACTTGACTGAACCCAGTTAATGCCTCCATATAAAATTTGAGGATACTGTCTGCGGTCACGTGGCAGGTGGGTGCAGAAGATCTACTCATCTTACAGCTGCTGAAGACAAACCTCCTATGTAAGTTCAATTAGTTGCCAATAGTATTGTAGAAGTGTCATTATTTTTTTTTTTAAATCCCAATTTTTCTATAAGCTAAAGATCTGGCCATTTTTTGCCAGCATTACCTCAAGGCAGCAAGCGGAGCTTAATTGTGGCTGCCCTCTGACATGATTTCTCAAAGCGTGATTTGCAGGATATTTGGGTTCTCTGAGACACTTTCAGGAGGTTCATGAAGTCAAAATTATTCTCATAGTAATATTAAGATGTTAATTACCTCTTTCTCTGGGTTGACATTTGCACTAATGGTACAAAAGCAATAGTAAAAATGCTGGCTCTAGTGGGAATCAACATAGTGGTACTAGTACTTAGTCCTATTTTTTACTGCTATATAATTGCAATTTTTTTAAAAACCTGCCTTTAAAATGTCCTTGAAGCATTAAAAATATAATTTTATTAAAATTCATTCATTGTATATGCATTTAATATTCTGTGTAAAAAATAGGAAATGTGCAGAAAGCAGGTCTGCAACATACCACACTACCATGTTTGTCTTGATGAAAATCACTTATACAGTTTGTTTTTTGAGTTACAGGCTGACTAGCTGCTTTATGCATGGAACACCATTTTAGTAGAAAGAGACCAACAGACACACTGTGGTTATTCAGATAGGGTATTTGGTGGACATTTTCTCTAAAGTGAATAATGAGAGCCTGTCGTTTCAAGGAGAATAACTAATAGTATTTGATAAGAAATGCCTCAATCATTGGAATGCCTGTGTAACTTAGTATATCAATATTTTCCAAATAAAGAAAGCATCAAGGTACAAAACCATGCATGAGTACCAGGCCCATTCAAAATATAAAATATCAAAATAATGAAATAGACTATGAAAAGTTCACGGCTATGCTTTCACATTCCACACTGAAACAAACCTTTAAAAAGTTACCACTTGTCATGACTTGAAACTAATTTTGCTGTAGAGTAGAGGAATATAAATAATCTTTATTTGTAAGTAGTAGTTTTTATTCACATTAACAATAGATTGAATAACCAGATGGAATTGATATGTAATTATTGTCTGCATGAAAGACTTTATATCAATATTATCATTTCTAAGACAAAATTATTTTATGTAGACATGATACAACTATATTTCATTTATAAATTAACTCATTTATTTATCACAAGGTATATCTATTTATCTTGAAATCTGTATATAGAAACATTGATCATATGTAGTACCTATTATTGATTTATTGACATATATTTTATCTTGAGAGGCCATCTAATTAGTAGAGCTTACAACATTGTTACCATTCACATAGGATTTTGTGAAAGTTATGCCATTCATTCACTTTCAGTTCTTCAAAATCAATGACCTTCAAATATATCAGGTAAGATGTTTGTTAAATGCAGATTTCTAGGCTTGGTACAAAACAAATAGTCCTCTGTATGAGAATTCTTGCAAGATTATTTTCAACTCAGTTTTTTTAACAAAGAAAAGATGTACTCATAAGCAGTTAGATTTGGTTTTAGCTTATTAGGCATTGTTAGCCATACAATTGATCACCTTGTCTTTTTTAAAGTTCACATTGCCAGAAATAGGGCTTTCCCACAGCAAATAGGTATAAAATTATGTCAAGCAGTATTATCCTCATTTCTGGAAGCGCTAGATATTTCTGTCCTTGTTGTACATTTTTGCCATAATTTAAGTGGTTTTTCTTCTTTATTATAGTTTTATTGCATTTTTAATTATACATATTATGTATTTATATATCAATCCACTCTCATGTTAAAAAAATACAGAGGTATGTTCAGTAAAGAGGGACATTTCCATTTACTCTGCACTCCAATTTCCTTCGGAAATAGTAACTCCAGTTATTAGATAAGTATGTTACATTCAAATTTTTCTTTTTCAAAGTCATTGGTAGGTCTTTAAGTATTAAAAATGTAAAGCTTCAGAATTTTTAGAATTAAATTTATATACATCTAGTTCAGAATATATATAAGTGAAAAAATTAAATATATGAAAAATAAAATAGATTATAATCATGAATTTCCCCCATCTACTAGTAACATCTGTTAATAGTTTAACATCCATTCTTCTGGTAATTTTCTTATGAATAGTCTATTCTAAAAAATGAACCAAAAAATATGTGCATAGTATCTTCCTTATGCCTGAAAACCAAGTACTCTTTGGCAAGTAGAGTACTGCATTTGCTCATGCATTTGCTCATATCATCAGAGGTTCCCTAGCCTCTCGCACACCTGCTGATACTTTTTATAGAAGCAAACTCAGTCATGAGTTTGTGGTGAATTCTTCCAGCCTTGAACCTATTAAGTTATGTTTATACTTAATATTGTTTTTCAGTAATGTATGGACACATTGTCTGATTTATTCTGTTTCTTTTTTTTCATTCCACATTATGTTTTGGAGATGTAACCATGTTGATATATCTATTTCATTTCTTTTAACATTCCATAGTACACGTATACTGTACTTTACTGACCACTTCACCTTCTGAGGGACATTTTGGGTTGTTACTCACTTTTGCTCTTTCAAACAATGCTCAATAATGTACTTCAAAGCCCTGATCCAGATGTTTCTTTGTAAATTCCTAAATGTCAAGTTGCTTTATTATGAGATAGGTACATTTTTGGTAGAATTACATATTGCTAAACTGTCCCTAAATGAAATACATCATACTTTTCCCCCAAGTACTGTTTGAAGGATAGAGTGCCTAATAACTTTCCCACATCTGTGCAAACATTTTATATTGTCAAATGTATTAAATCTGACAATAGCTAAAGGTTGAATAAATATGCATTGCTATTTAAATTTGCTTTTCTCTATTTTATCAGTTTATTATTTTTCAGTTTCAAGATTTCTTTGTATATTTTGGATAACAATATTTTATTAGGTGTGCCTTTTAGAAATAATTTTTCCCAGTCATCTCATTCTCTTGACATCGCCTTTTACAGAGCAGCCGCTTTTAATTTTAATGAAGTGCAGCTTATCAATTATTTCTTTCATGGGTCATTCCATTGGTGTTATATCTAAAAAGTTAACACTATACCTAAGGTCATCTTGGTTTTCTCCTAC
The DNA here is from genome assembly GCF_009873245.2 of Balaenoptera musculus. Lineage (NCBI taxonomy): Eukaryota > Metazoa > Chordata > Mammalia > Artiodactyla > Balaenopteridae > Balaenoptera > Balaenoptera musculus. The sequence goes on from NC_045794.1 coordinate 59,938,229, forward strand.
ATTAGAAATAACATTTACTGTGAAACTATCTGGGACTGGTACTTTTTGTTTTGGAAGGTTATTAATTTTTTATTAAATTTCTTTAATTGATACAAGCCTATTCAGACAGCTTATTTTTTCTTGGGTGACTATTGGCAACTGTGTCTTTCAAGGAATTTGTCTGTTTCATCTAGGTTATCAAATTTGTGGGCATACAGCTGTTCATAGTATTTCTTTTTTATCCTTTTAGTGTCCATGGGATATGTAGTGATGCCCCACTCCCATTTCTGATATTAGTAGTTTCTATTTTCTCTTTTTCTTATTTAGCCTAGATGGAGGCTTATTGATATTATTAATATTTTCAAGAAAACAGCTTCTGGTTTTGTTGATATTCTCTGTTGATTTCCTGTTTTCAATTTCATTGATTTCTGCTTTTTTTTAAAAATTAATTTATTTAATTAATTTAATTTTGGCTGCATTGGGTCTTCATTGCTGCGCGCAGTCTTTCTCTAGTTGAGGCAAGCGGGGGCTACTCTTTGTTGCGGTATATGGGCTTCTCATTGCGGTGGCTTCTCTTGTTGCGGAGCACGGGCTCTAGGCGCACGGGCTCAGTAGTTGTGGATCACGGGCTTAGTTGCTCTGCGGCACATGGGATCTTCCTGGACCTGGGCTCCAACCCGTGTCCCCTGCATTGGCAGGCAGATTCTTAACCACTGTGCCACCAGGGAAGCCCTCTAAGTCTTATTATTTCTTTTCTTCTGCTTTATTTTTCACTTAACTTACTCTTCTTTATCTAGTTTCTTAAGGTAAGAACTGAGGTATATTGACTTCAGATTTATCTTCTTTTCTAATATTTGCATTCAGTGCTACAATTTTCCCTCTAAGCACTTCTTTCACTACACCCAACATATTTTTATAAATTTTGCTTTCATTTTTATTTAGTTCAAAATATTTTAAAATTTATCTTGAGTTTTTTTCTTTGACTTGTGCTTTATTTGAAAGTGTGTTGTTTAATCTCCATGTATTTTGGAATATTCAAATTATCTTTCTGTTGTTGATTTCTAGTTTAATTCTGTTGTGATCTGAGAACAGACATTATATTACTTCTATTTTTTTAAATTTGCTAAAACAGCGTTTTATAGCTCAGAATGTGGTCTGTCTTGGTGAGTGTTCCATTTGAGCTTAATAAGATTGTGTATTCTCCTGTTACGGGATGAAGTATTCTATGGATGTCAGTTATATCCAGTCGATTGATGGTGTTAAGTTCAAATTTGTCCTTTATTTCTCCTTTACTTTTGAAGGATAATTTTGCAGGATATAGAATTCTAGGTTTTTGGGTTTTTTTTCTCTCAACACTTTAAATATTTCACTTTAGTCTCTTCCTGATGGCTTAATTTCTGAGTAGAAGGCAGATGCAATCTTATCTTTATTCCTCTATATAGTGTATTTTCTCCTCTGTTTTTTTAGTATTTTTTCTTGACCTTCAATTTTCTGTAGTTTGATAATGATATGCCCACATTTAGCTATTTGGCATTTATTCTGTTTAGTGTTCTCTTAGCTTTCTGGACTTGTGGTTTATTGTCTGACATCAATTTGGGGAAAAATTATTCCTATATTTTAAATATTTCTTCTGTTCTTTGTCTTTTTTCTCTCCTTGTACTCTCATGGTGTGCATATCTTTTATAGTTGTCACACAGTCCTTGATATCCTGGGGGTTTTTAGTTTAGTTTTGTTTTTTTTTTTAATTCTCTTCACTTTGTTTTTCAGTTTTGGAGGTTCCAATCGACATATCTTTAAGCACAGAATTTGTTTCCTCCACTGTGTCCAGTCTACTAATAAACTGCATTAAAGACATTCTTCATTTTTATAAAAGTATTTATGATATCTAGCATTTATTTTTGGTTCTGTCCTAGGATATTCATCTCTCTGCTTACATTGTCCATCTCTTATTGCATGCTGTTTACTCTGTTGTTTAGAGCTCTTAGTATATTAATCATAGTTGTTTTAAATTCCCAGTCTAATTCCAACATCCCTGTCATGTCTGGTTCTGATGTTTTCTCTGTCTCTTCAAATCGTGTTTTTTGCTTTTTTGACATACCGTGTTATTTTTTCTTGGTAGCTGGACATGATCTGCCAAGTAAAAGGAAGTGCAAATAGGTCTTTAGTAATGTGGATGTGAGGTGTTGGGAGAGAGGAAGTGTTCTATAGTCCTATGATTAGGTCTCAGTCTTCTAGTAAGCCTGCATGTCTGGATGGTGAACTTCACAAGTGTTTCCCGTATTTTTTTTTTCTCCTCAGGTGGGGCATGATGGTTAGAGTGAGCTGGAGTTGAATATACCTCTTCTTCCAGGTGTATTTGGCTCTGATAAGACACCAGCAGGTTAGGCTCTGGTTAGCTAGTTCCTCTGGAAGACATTTCTTATTAGAAGAATAGAGTGAAATGGTATTATTTCAAAAATGATTCTTTTTTCCTCATTCTACCCAGGCAGGAGGGGATTTTTCTCAGATAATTTACTTTGAGGACATGGTTGACTTCCTTGAGTTAAGTCTCACAAAATTGTGGGGGTCCCTCTATGACTGGGTGTCTCTGGAGTATTTAACTCTCAGATTTATCCATATTGAACCTCCAATAATTCATTGATTACTGTTCAGGTTTTCCTATCCTGGCGCTTCTTCCTACAGTGATTTCCAATTGTGAGTCTCTGCTTCTGTAAGCTCACTCCTTATATGTCTACCTCTCAAACCTTGGGGCAGCAGTTGTCCTGTGTCCTTCCCTCTCTTAGAGATCCTAGAAAAATTGTTGATTTTCCCATCAGTTTAACTTTTTACTTGTTAGGGTAGAGTCATAGCTTCTAAGCTCCTTACATGTGCAACAGAAATGAGAAATCATAGTTTCTTTTGATTTAATTCCTTTAAAGAATATGAAGAGTTAAAATCCATATTTTATGAATACTTCAGAAAATTTGGTTTTCAAAGTATAGAACCAAAATGTATGAGATAGAGCATCTTAAATCCACCTAGATATTTACTCCTAAGACATATGGTGGCCCTCTCATTCTGGAGTTTATGGATTTTATACCAAAGATAATGTTGCATTAGAAAGGTATATTGTAGTTGGTGTGGATATGTTACAGACTGCCCAGTACTAATGTATAATGAACTGTTCTTTACCAGATAGACTGTGTTTACAATACTCAGTTATTACATCTGGCTGACTTTAATTGCATTAGCTTTGCTGCACCAGAGGTGGCATAACTTTCATGTGAGATAATTAGGTTTGTTCAGTTTAAACGGACACATTAATGGAGCTCAGCAAGGCTCAGTTAAATCTGTTTTCAAGGCAAAAATCACAATGTGAGGCATTGTGGGTAATGTTATACGAATTGTCATATTGGCAGAGAAACTGAGTAAGGTTTCTGTGGTTCTTATTGACACAAAATGAATTTCTCCACTTGGAGTATCAAGGCAAAAACAGCAAGATGCCTGTGTTGTGATTTCTCTTTTTCAGTGCTTATCAAAGTGATACAGCTGTCGACCTTGTCAAACAAATTGTTTTTTTCACTTTGGTCTTCTTTAAGTAATTTTTAAAAGTTTTTAAATTATAACCAGAGTAGATATTGTTTCACAACTTAAACATAATTTGTCTTCCACTAGACACAAGCCATAATCAAAGATTCATCTTCTTTGTATTGCCTCCATTTTTAATAAGGGTGTTTATCAAGTAAGCAAGCCAGAACACATATATAACCTTACTGAAATAGTTATAATGACCATTCTCAACGGGTGGCAGCTTCTATTTGTCTGTATAAATGTGTTTATGTGTGACATAGCTTGGTGCTTGAAGAAAATATTGACGCCCTTACTTGAGTTAAATATGTGAAATTTACTAAAACTGTTCCACCATATGCCAACAGTATTTGTAGCAATATGATTTTATATTGACTTCATATTTTAAATGTCTATTCTAATAATAGGACACTGATTTTGATTAAAATTTTTTGAAATTTTAGTAAATTAAAAATTAACTTAGGGGCTTCCCTGATGGCGCAGTGGTTGAGAATCTGCCTGCCAATGCAGGGGACACGGGTTCGAGCCCTGGTCTGGGAAGATCCCACATGCCGCGGAGCAACTGGGCCCGTGAGCCACAACTACTGAGCCTGAGCGTCTGGAGCCTCTGCTCCGCAGCAAGAGAGGCCGCGATAGTGAGAGTCCCGCGCACCGCGATGAAGAGTGGCCCCCACTCGCCGCAACTGGAGAAAGCCCTCACACAGAAACGAAGACCCAACACAGCCAAAAATAAACATAATAAATAAATAATAAATAAAAATTAAAAAAAAAAAATTAACTTAAAAATTTTTTGCAGTCTGGTATGTGATTGCAAAAAGTTAATTCTCACTCTCTATGTATTATATACCCATATTTAAATGTATAAACATATTTAAGTAACTATACATGTATGTGCAAACATTAATAGGCAAACAGGTATTAAATATGCAAATACATATTATATAGTATATAAATATTGTATATATATTTTTTCTGTGGGTGAAATTGCCAAATGTTCTCTGCCCTTAGCCCACTACATAGACTATCCCTCCTCATTTTAATGCTACAGAGAATTTAGAACACATTTGGTGTTGTGTTCTTCTTATTCACTTTGTAAAACATATACAAAATTGTATTTTTCAAGGCCTGTTAATGGTCATTTTAAATAATAGCACAGAAATTTATTATGGATATGTTGTAATGCTTATCTAACATCTGTATTCTTGGATTATTAACTACTTTTTAAATTAGGCAACATCAATGCATAAAAAAGAACAAATATAGGTCACCTTTAGGTTAGCAGAAAAAATTATTGGAAATGAATAGATCAACATGATATAAGAATGCTTACAGTGGGGGTATGATAAATAAACAGGGTTCTGGTAAATAGTTTTATATTTTTCTTTATGGTTTTACTTCTGTGTAGAGATTATGTAACTTTTAAATATGAAGGACCTTAAAAGGAAATAAAACTTTGAAAAATGATTCCTAGAAATGTAATAGCATTTTGATATTTACATGAAATTGGAACATTGGACAAATTTGGATAATCTTTGTTGTAAAGAGGTAAAAAGTTTACAGAAGAAAAGATTCATACCAGGGGACATGATCTCATGTTTGATATTGAAGTTCAGAAATCTGATGGCTGATGTTATCACCTATTAATATCTTAAATAGTATATAGAATAGCAAAATTATTCTGCTGTTATAGAAAGACAATTAGTGTAAAAAATTTAAGGGAACACTTTATATGATAAAATTTAATAGTGATAATAACAGATAAAATAATAATTGATAAAAAATAACAGAAAGATAGCTAAGGGCTTTGCATTTTGATGTACATGGAGTTTGGAGTTTTCATGAATACATTCTACCACCAGTAAAATAGGAGCTCTACTTTAGCAAAATGTGACAGTTTATATTTAAAGTTGTAAAACAGCATTGGAGTCTTGTTTTGCTTTTTTATTGGAGATATATATACATATATATATATATATATATATATATATATATATATAATTGGTTATATATAAAACCAATAATGTATATAAAATTAAATGTAAATTAAATTATAAATAATTTAACCATCAGAAGAAGGTTTCCTTGAGGAAGCCATATCCATGTTAGGCTTATAAATATAAATATATTTATAAATTAATACATAAAATTTTTATAATATATAAAATGTATTTTATTGGTTATATATATATATATATATCCCACCTAAGAATTTTAGGGGTACATAAAATGTTTTCTCTTTTTATTACACGTTTTGAAAGAAAAGAAATATTAATTTAAAAATGAGAGAGAAATATTTTTGTCTCAAAACTAGAGCTTTTATTTTATATCCAATTCTAATCCTAATAATTTCAAAAAGCAGAACTAAATAATATGAACTTTGAATATACATTGGTCATTTTTAGGGAATGAAGTATGCTATATGATTAAATTTTCCAGTATTGAAGCTTCCCCCTTCACACATGCTTATTTCACAGGAATTCATGTATTTATTAAACAGCTATTTATTTATTTATTGGCTACAAACTACAAGGTACTTTGTTAGATGTTAGGATACAATGGTGAAAAAGACAGAGTCCATGCCCTCAAGGAATTTATAGTGGATGGTGGGTGGAGAATGTTTTAATTTTTTTAACTTTTAAATTTTGAGATAATTGTAGATTCATATGCAGTTGTAAGAAATAATACAGAGAGATCTCATAACTTCACTCAGTGGTAATGTTTTGTATGACTGTTGTACCAAAACCAGGAAATTGACCTTACCTCAGATTTCACCAGTTTTACATGCAATAGGTGTATTTAATTCTATGCAGTTTTAGCACGTGTGTAGATGCATATGACTACCATCACCACAGTTTAGAGAACAATTCTATCACGAGTAGAAGGTATTTTTAAATAGATGTTTTAAAATATTTTATTATTTAAATGATTTTGATAAATAATCTGTAAAATATATGACCCATGTCACAGTTTTATTCTAAGGTTATACACAGACACATATCACACAATTTTGATAACTTGGAATAAATATTATGAACATGCATGTTTTCATTACATCATAAAATATTTATCCATCTGCTCTATATACAAATATTTTCTTTTCCCTCAATAAATAAAAGTGTCACCACAGTTAATCTTACTAATTTAACCTTTTCTTTAGTCTACCCTTTGAAAAATTAAGAATGGCAAATTGAGATACCAAAACTCGTCCTGCCAAGGTTAACCTCAAGAATAATATATCAATGAGCACAAGTATAATGTGCAATGCTTCATTGAACATTATGATTAATTTTGGGCATAAAAAGTTCAATCTTCTGGATTTCCTTTGCAATTTTAGGAAAAACTTACTGAGGATTCACAAAATCTCCGTATGAAATAGACTACAAAAACATTTAAAGACAGTCTATACTTGATGGGCTAGAACAGAACAAAATATAGACTTCATTTGTCTACAGTAATTTCAGTTATTTATGATACACTTCAGCTTCATTGTGTTTTTGAGTGATTCTTTTCATTAACTTATCTATTAACTCTTTCTGTGCACTCACTGTGTGTCAAGTAGTATACTAGGAGCTTTGTACAAAATGGAGAAATATCTTGTGGAATAAACATGTATTATTTTAATAATCACAAAATTATGGTCAGTGTCATGGGTGAGTGCATAAGAAGGTATAATGAGGGAGTTAACTTGATATTCAGGTCAGAAGAAGAGTCCCCTGAGAAAGCCATATCCATGTTCGACTTGAATAATAGCTAAACATTGGTCAAGTGAAGAATGGGGAAAATATATTCAGACTGTGAGGTAGGATGTAATAGACACACTCAAGAGACTGAAAGAGCTCCCTTATATCTATAGGGTAGAAGAATAAAATGGCAATCTATTGTCTAAAAATAAATGAATGTTTTTGAAGCACGTATGAGAAAAAAATTGCCTCATATTTGAGTTTCACAACTTTCAAATCAATTAACCAGTCGTATCTCATTTGAACCCACATATTCAATGGCTGGGCATACATTTATTGAGAACATACCATTTTGTGTGGTGGAGAGTGTTCTCTTAGATGAATTCAAATTATATTTAAATTTAAGTCATTTTAAACTCAGTTACCAAGAATGCTTCAATTTCTGAGATTTCAGAGAAAAATATATCAGAGTAGAAATAAATATTCTCTAAGAATTTGTTACAGAGAAATTCTCATTGAGTATTTTTAGACTCAACAATTGTGGAAATGCCAATGTCCAATGCATCTCTGCTCAAAAGTGTCCACAACCACACTAATAGGTACAAGCTAATTGTTATATATGTACATAATCATATTAAAAAAGCTTTTATTAGCACTGAGCTACTACTATTCAAACAAATAGATTAAAACAGTCTGTCTCTTATTATATTTAATTTGTATTGGATTAAAATTTGGTATGAGTATTAAAGAAATTGATCCTAAGCTTTAGATAATGTAGATATTCCAAAAGGTTAATTTTAGTAGAAGTAAAATACAAATTTATATTATTACTAAGCTTATGATTTGTACCAAATTGTTTTAAGAAGATATGAAACAGCAGTGTAATTTTCTTTAATTTTATGGAAAATATATGTAATTACCAAAGTTATTCCGTTGTTGAATATTAGAAATAGTTTAAAATAATTCTAAAGAATTTGGTAATAAGATAAATGGACTGATTTGAATCATAGATGTCTTCTTACTATGGGAGCTTCATAACTTTCAGTTTAAATAAGAAAGGGACACTGACTGTCCTTATAAGAGCTAAACCATAGTAGTCTAATAATCATCTTTTTTGTTCTCCTGTAATCCATGATTTATTTACACACAAATATTTAATATCAACTCTTTTACATTATTTACAATATCTATTAGTATACCTACTAAGAAACAATAAGAATGTCCTTAGAAGCGAGAGAAAAAGACACACATGGACACACAGAGAATAAGACCATGTTGAGACTGAGGCAAAGATTCAAGACATGTGCCTACAGTCTAAGGAACGTCAAGGATTTCTGACAACCACCAGAACGTAGGGGAGAGGCATGAGACAGTTTCTTCCTCAAAGTTTCTGAAAAGGCACCAACACTCCTGAACCTTGATTTTGGACATCTGGCCTCCTGAACTGTGAAAGAATAAATTTCTGTTTTAAGCAGATGATGATTTATGTTAATAAGACTAGAAGTTGGGCTATGTTCAGTGTTTGCTGTAGCTATAAGGGCCATAGATATAAAATTTTCTAGGGTAATTGTTACTGTCTCTCTTGTTGACATTTTGTCCTTCTCTAAGTCTTCTTCCCTGGAGTCTGTGTCTTGAAGCTGTTTTAGCTGAAATTCATTTTTATTACTGGAGCCATATTAGAGTGGTGGTAAACTGTGTGGGAAGGGAAGCATTTAATCTTGTGAGTAAATCTCATTTTTTAATGGGCCTGTGTCACACGTGTTTTATAGTTTCCCCTCCCCCAAGATTAAGTGCCATAGAAAGTCTAGAGAGGGCAGGAGTAGGAGAAATTATCCTCCCCTAGATGGGAGTTGACTCTACTGAAGTCTTTAACCCTGAATACTAGGCTTTCTTTTGGAGACGCTCAAGCATATTTCACAGTGATTACTCTCCCCCTTTTCCTGCCAGGATTAAGAGGGAATCTTTGCCTACTGTTCATCATGAGAATATGGTAAGATTCCTGGAAGTAGAACCGAGAAAATTTTGCCTTCCCCACTGCAAAAATTAAAGCCTCTAGGAGTTCTCAATCTCACGCTAGTGCACACTCAGCCTTCAGAAGTTTGTTGAATTACCATTTAACTTCTTATCAGTTTTATTGCTCCATTGGCTTCTGCTATAGGTAAGCAGTCTCTGCTATGAATCTTGATTTGCCTGCCTTCTAGAGATTTCAGGATGGTGATTTGCCCTGTTACCTCTACAAAATGGTGAGTCCAATAAAAGTAGTGGAGTTTCAGTATTTCAGCTTTTACTTGTAAAGATGGGAATGATGACTTCTAAGCTGTTTACTTGTCTGATCTTGAACTGATATTGCCCTTTAATTTTTCACTGACTTGTTAGATCTACAATGCCTTCTTACTGATAAATTTTTAAAGTCTTCTGTCAAGCTTGCCTCCTTGTTCTCAGTAGTATTTTTCCAAATGACCATTCCATGAGCTTCTTCAAGTTTTAATTACAAGGATTATATTTTTTCGTTCCTAGAAGATATTTTCTAATTTTCTTTTATGTATTTCTTTCTTACATTTTGAATCCATCTTTCATAACTTTAAACATTTCAACCATGCATATTTTGTTATTATCTAATAACTCTATTATCAGATATTTTAAAATTTTAATCCTGAATACTGGCAAATTACCTTTATTTTCATTTTTTTAAAAAAAATTTGGACTTAAACAGATTTGTTGATGCTTTCTCTGTGAGAATCAGAAGAGGTTTTTTGAGATTGTGTTCTTCTAAAAATAACATTCAGTTTTCTAGTCTCTGTCTTCCTTAAGACTAAATTCATTCATTTATTCATCAAATATTTATTGAGCACCTGCCATGTGGCATAGAATGTTTTATATTGTAGGGATATATCAATAAATATCAATAACCACAACATCAAAAAATCTGATCATCATGGAGCTTACCTTTCAATGGATACAAAGATACACTGAATTATTTCTTTTGCTCAGGATTTCCTTCTACAATCCTGAGAGTATATATTAAATCTTAAAAGTCACGTAAAGGAAGATTATATCTCATAAGAACTTTCTTTTTTCCCATGTACTGGTAAGGCTTGAACAGACTATTTTTTCTCTTGTCATCTCCTTCTTGCCAGTTGAGTGGATCTTATGGTACACTCATTCATCTATGATAGAGAGATCTTTGGGCAAATTAACTTTATGCTTAGTTCAAAATTCTAACTTAAAACCTTTCTTGGTTTCAAAGTCTTTTCCTTTATTCACAAAGCAGCCTTTAAAAACCAAGGCTTTTTTCTTTAGAGCAGCCTTTAAAAATCAAGGCTCTTTTTAAAATGTCCTAAAGGCAGCTATAACATTACGTTTTCATTTTGGTTTCTTGCTCCCTCTTTACTATAAGTCACATTTTATTCAGATTTTTGAGATAGTTTAGATTTGACAATTAGACATTAGGATACCATGTAAGAAATTTATTTATTTACTTATCTCCTTTCTGTACCTTTATATCTTTCTTATTACCAAATTCAAATTTTTCTTCTAAAGAATAGTACAAAGTTTCTATTATATGAATGATTCTATGACTTCTAAACATGAGAGAATCAAAATGATGTTGAGAAATCTTTCAGGTTACCCAGTTTCTATTTATTGGAGCATAACCTGATTTATAAATTAAAAAATAGTGATGCTATATAATGCATATTTGAAAGTATGTGATTTTCATTTTCTTTTGGCTAACGTCTCCATTTGCAAACTACTAATTTCCTATTAAATCTACTTTTGCTGATGGTTTATTTTATTAATCAATGTTTAAAGTCTTATTTAAGTTTTGTATTGAAGCTATTTTAACATAGCTCTAAAAGTAAATGCTAAGTTAGTATCAATATGTACTATACTCAGAAAATAGTGTAATTTTAAAAACTTATAACTTTAATTTTTCTTGTAAAGCAATTGGAACATAATACGTGCTTTTGCTTGCAGAAATTAAATGGACATTAATAATCTAAAGAAAATTATAGTTTAAATGGTTTCTTACAAGTATAAATGGTACATTTATTTAGGAATAATTATCTGATTTTCCAGTTACATAAAGAATGCGTGTATCTGTGCATTTTTAATATAGTTGCTTTAAAACTTAACAGAGGCAATTTACTATTTGTGTAAAATATATCTGCATCTTAATTAGAACTCTGAAAATCTGATACAGTATTGTGCTCTGTGAATAAATATTTTCCACATACACTGCAGGTGAATGTGTAAGCCGAAATGCTTTAGATAAACCTAGGTAAATTTCTTTCCTTTCCTATATACACATACAAAATACACTTAAGTTTGAAATGATAGGTCTGCTCACTGGGAGAGAGAATGTAAGACTTTCCTTTATATATCAGTGCTTCGGTTTGAGCAAACATCTTGTACCAGTTTAAACTTGACTACAAAGTGTTTTATAAACTTCTCTATAGCCTTTGCAAGTTATTGAGGTTAATGGTCAATGCAGTTGCCATCTCTTATGCAATAAACTACTTTATTTTTGTCTGTGAGTTCTTTAAGTAGTAACACAAGCATAAAGGGTGTATTCAGCATACATGGAATATAACCCTATTAGAGTAGCCAACTAAATTACAGAATCTCTGAAGCAGAAAAGCTGCCAACTCTGTAAAATGATGGACTTTCTATTCTTGAATGAAATAAAATGATAAAGCTTCTGATTTCAATAAAAGAATTTGAACCCAAAATTCAGCCATACAAAATGAACCTAATAAAATTGGGATAGCAGTATACATAGTCTATTTGATGATTGCATTGAAGAGAAAAAAGGCTGATCAGAATGGCTATGAATAAGAGCAGTAGAGGGAAACTACTTCTTCATCTCAAGGTTGCTATCCCAAACCACCTGTTAAAAAGTATGGTGTCGTCACTACGTTTATCATAGTCAAAGTCTTGCTCATTAAAGGTGGTAATGTTTCTAGACATCAGAAACTAGATTGTTAACTAGAGACCTAAAAATACGCTGCTAAGTCATGTTACTGATGATATATTTAATAATGGTGACTTATGTCACTTTAAATTTTATTTTATGAATTGGAAAGTCATCCATATTGTAGTTGGAGCCTCTACAATTTTTATATATTTGGTATTCTGCAGTACTTGCTATTTAATCCTTATCAGTCTCCTCATTCTATTTTAAAAAATTTTTCCTGATTTTTTTCCACAACTATAACCATAAATTCCAAATTAACCTCCAACTAAAAACTAAAATCGATTCATATTCAGCTGCTAAGGAATTTGATAGATGAAATGAAGTAAGTCAAGAAAGAAAGAGAAAGAGTTTGGAAAGCATTCTGCTTTTAACCCATCTCCTTTCTACTGATGTATTTTGTTCAGGTTCAAGCTTACAAAAACCAAAAGATGGTTATGTATTTTATTCTTCATTCATGTGGATAGCAATATAAGGAAAGTTTCTTAGCATACAGTATAAAGTCATACATGATGTTGTTCAATTTAATATAAATATTACTGAAATATATTTATAGTATAACCAAAGATCTGGAGTTTGCAGTGTGTTTTGCAAATCTCCCCTCCCTCCAACATAAATGTCCATATTTCTTACAGATTTATGGTTAAAAGATGCATGGCTAGGAAAATTGTGAAAATCTTTGGGAAAAAAATCTAACCACATTTTTTTAAGCTTACCAAGTAAGTTACTAACCAATGAGATCTAAAGTAGTATACTTTCATTAAAGTAGTATACTGTAAGTACCTAATATGTGCCAGGAGCTGAGGATATAAAGATGGATATGCAAGAAGTCCTTATCATCAAGGAGATCATATTAACATACAGAAAGACAGTGTCATTTATTGGTTACTTGGCAATGTTAGATATACACACTCACAACTCTCAGCAAACTATATGCTAGTATCCCTGTTTTATAGATGAGATAATATGTGAACACAAAAACAAATACAAATAAATAAATGCTAGAATAATATATTTTAAATGTTATCTAAGAACAAAGGAAGAGTTGATTCCTTATTTAGCACAAAGCTTCACCAAGGCATTCAAATACGGTCTTTCAGATGAGCCAACCAGGAAGGAAATTGGAATATTGTATATTAGTTATCTATTGCTGCTGAATGATAATTTCCACAAATTTAGTGGCTTAACACAAAACACATTTACTGTCTCACTGTTTCTGTAGATCAGGAATCTAGGCATGTCTTGGCTGGGTCTTCTTTAGAATTCACAAGGCTGCAACCAAGGTGCTGGCCAGGGCTACATTCTTATCTGATGCCTAAATGAGGAAGAACCAGGGAAGAGAGCTGAGGTTCCTGACAGAATTCAGTTTCTTTTGGTTTTAAGGCTGAGGTTATCACTTTCTTAATGGCTGCTGACTGGAGAACATCCCTAGCTCCTAGAAATTGCCCACAGTTCCTTGAAATGTGGGCACCCTCAACATGTCCCTCAAAGCCAGCAAGGGTAGAGATTCCAGTAAGGTGGGCATTACGATCTTATATAATACAGTCAATCACACAATCACATACATCTTGTCATCTTTGCCATATTCTGTTGGTTAGAAGCAACTCATGGATCCCACCACATTCAGGGTTAGGGAATCATACAAAGGCATGAACGCGAGGAGGCAGGTTCATGAGGGTCACCTTAGAAGTTGATCTGCCACAGATAGTATTAAATAAAGAAGATAACCTCTGAGTGAAGTACAAAGACCAAATAGATAAGTAGAGAAACAGGTGGGAAGAATTGAGATTTAGATTTGCCTTAGAAGAGTATAGTTGATTATGTTTCTGGTAATGCTGAATCATACTTGTTTCAAAATATAAAGTTCTAGGAACACTCCAAGGGATTGGTATAATAATAATAGTAGTAATGATAATAATAACAGCAATAGCAGTTATCACCTTGCTAACATGATACATTACAGACTGTGCTGAGGTTATGTATATGGTTCCCAAATTTAGAAAATAAAAATACAATTAATTTCTGTTAATTTTGAATTCAGATAAAAACTTCTTAAAAGTGTATATATATATATATACATATATACATATATTTATATTTGTATTAATGTGCTTCACTATTTTTTTAGTGTAAGTATACTCAAATATTTGGAACATACTTATACTAAGATATTATTTATTTATTTGAAATTCAAATTTACCAACTATTAATTCTATTTAACAACTCTAGTTATATATGTAACATTTTATTTATTATAAAAAATATGAGGTAAATACTAGTAACATCATTATCATTTTTATCATTATCCTAAAGATAATTTAACTAAAACTTAAAAAGTTTAAATCATTGTTCAAAGTACAGATTTTTTTAAGTGTTGAGACTGGCATTCAACTACAGTTTTAATGTAAAAGAGACTGCTCTTCTGACCTTTATAATTTACTGCCTTTCAGCTTAAAAATAATACTGTTTAATGTTTATTTCAATCAATAACTTAACATTTACTCAGTGAGTTAAAAAACTAAAAACAATATCTTAAGGGAAAGAGTTAGAAACTACATATACTTACTAGACACATTGTAAACAAATGGCAGTGATTAAATTTGGGAGATGGAAAGGCTGTAGAAGAACAGCCATTCCTGTGTCCTTTCAGCAGTGGCAAATCTGAGAAACAGAAATCTAATGAGGAGAAAATGAGGGATGCTGGTGGAATCTTGTTGCAATAAAGAGATTACCATATGTAAAATTCTTTATAGTCCTTGGGTTATTTTACTGCTAGTTCCCTGTTTTGTAAATCTATCAAATCTATGCTGGATTCAGCTCCAGCAAAGGTCTCTTTTCAACTTGACTTTTATTCTCCTATTGGGCATTGCTTTAATATTTTTATAATCTAGCAAATTCTCTCCATCTCTCCCTGCAGTAGAATGGAAGCTGGTATAAACATCCAAATTAGCATGAGTTATTTCTCCCGAGAAGACATTGCATTCTATATGTCCAGTAACCTTATAAACACTGTATGTTGTTTGGAGGCCTGAGATGTATATAACAAAGTAAAGTGTTTCTGGATTGAACTATCACTGTCACTAAGATGGAAAGATTTAAAAATGTTCAAAAAGCATGCACAGTAGAAACAGTCATAGAAGAAGAAAGGGGAGGGAGGGAGTTTAGAATTGACGGTTAAATATTATATCAGGCTTTTTTACTCATCAGAATTACAGTAGATCACATAAGCTCTTACTAACTTTACCGTAGTTGTTAAAAAAATATAGTACATCTATACATTATCCCCAGTATCTTTCCCTTCTCTCATCTCATTCCAACTTCCTGTCCCTTCATTTCATGCTTATCCCTATACCCAGTCTTTAACCAAAGCTTGAAGCATATAGTACAGAAAAGTCAACTACACATTTTATGTCAACATTTTCCAAAGAAAACAAGCAAATAGGATTTTTAGGTATGCCTGTTAAGATAGATTAACTTATGCTTTGGAAAAATATACCTCTAAATTTCTGTGGCTTAATGCAATCACAATTTATTTCCTGTTAATTATATGTTCCCAAAACAGGTGGCAGGAAGTTCTACTCTCTGTACAGTTGACCCTTGAACAACATGGGGGTTAGGGGCACCGACCCTCTCTGCAGTTGAAAATCCAAGTATAATTTATAGTCAGCCCTCCATAGCTGTGGTTCCTTGTATTCCAGGTTCCACACCATGAATTCAACCAACCATGGATTGTGCAGTACTTTAGTATTTACTATTGAAAAAAATCCAAGTATAAGTGGACCTGCGCAGTTCAAACCCATGTTGTTCAAGGGTCAGCTGTACTTACAAAAGGATCCAGGCAACAAGAGATTGCATCTCGGACAAGGAAAGTATAGAATCACAGATTCATGCATTGGTTCTTCAAGCCCCTGCCCAGGAGTGACACGAGTCACTTTTGCTCCATTACCCTGGCCCAAAATTATATGGGAACAGCAAAGTGCAATTCTACTACTGGCCTAGAAGGAGAACTAGAAATGTTTTGTGAAAAGCAGCAATGATTATTGTTCAAAATTGTGAACAAACTTAATTTAAAAGACTCTTTTTTAAAAAAGCCACCTTATTGAATGTTTATGGAAGATTCAAAAAGCAGACAGATCAATATTTACACCTGGAAATTAAAGAAAACACCTAGCTAGGCAGGCATAAAATTGGTAGTGCTATAGATATATCATGAGTACATATCCATAATTTTATCAAAAAGTTCCCTTAAGAAAAACGAAAGAAGTGGCTCTCTTGATACATCAGTAATGTGTACATTTTCTTCCACTAGTTAGAGTAAATTTCTTGAAAGAGGGTCTTCATTCAGGTTATTTAAGAAAGAATAAAAAGCAAGTAATTGATGTGTTTTCTTAACTCCTTTCACACTTCCTTATTCGTAGGGCAATCAACTCAAAGTTGTTATCATCTAAAGGCTTTATGAGAAATGTGTGAATTCTCACTCCATATATGAATATCAATTTGCATTTAAAAAAATCAAAATGTTTATGAATGCCTGAATGTTTTCTTCATCATGAATCTAAGCTGATATCACTGGCTATACTTTTTATGTGAAATTTGAAAACTCAACCATAGATAAAAGGTACACACTTTTCATAAATCCTTTTATATGATATTTCAAATATATAAAATATGGAGTAAATTGACACCCAGCTACAATTTTATGTGAATTTAAGTGTGGATATCACAGAAGATCATAGAATTGCATGATTTTATTGTTCAGCTTTCCCTTCCCACTTCCCCACTGCATATAAAGGAAATAGATTTTTAGAAAAAATTAACTTAGTGGCTTCACCCAACAGTATTTCAACTCAGTTCTTATCAACAACTATTCGTTGAACCTATATGTCTTACAAGGCACCTTACCAGGCATTTAGAAGATATGAGGTCAAAAATTTATATAGTTAATTTCTGCCCTTGGGTGTGTTTTACTTCATTTTTTCTCCCCACATGTTTACATGGTCACTCTTTTCTTATTTATGGCAGTTGATTGCTCATAGTGTAGGAATAACCAGAACACAAGATGGGCCTTTGTTCCCTGAGACTGGCTCCAACAGGAGAGCTTGCTGTGATTTCCTAGGATGTTGAGGGCAGTAAATCATCTCCTTTTTGGACCTCAAAGTCATAATGTGATAAGGAGGGAGAGAATAGAGAGTGCAGTGATAGCAATCTCTCTGTGGCAGAAAGAAGAGAAAAAAGCAGATTGTGGGCTTGTTTTAACAACGGGTGATGGAGGTAATAAGTACAGATGGGATTTTTGTGTTGACCTTAATTCTGAAAAGCCCCAAGAGGCCACTGAAATTGTATATAGTTCATTTTTTCATTTCTTTGGAATCTTGTTCTATAATCCATAGTCTTGACTTGTCACATAAAAGCATGTTTAAAAGGAAGAAAAATAAAAATAAGAATAAAAAGATTGTGTCAGCACTTTTGTGCTCAGTGTTCTGGAATAGAAGTAGAAAAGGTGCAAAAAGGTCTCAGTTTATGTAAACAAATAGCATTTCAATCAATATAAAAAGAAGTTGCTGTGTTTGATTAGATAGAGGAAGGATCTCTACTTGATTATTTTTCCTTCCATATCATTTGCTATTAATTGGTTTAAAAAAAAGGAACCTTTTTTTTTTGTTTTTCCTAAGCATGACTTTGTAACTATAGAACAAGAGAAGAATGCAAAAATCAAAAAGCAAAAATTTTTTATTAAAAAATCCTTCTAATTGAACATGCATCTCCTCCTAACCACTCAAAATGTGGTAGAGGGAAAGACAAGATTTGAAATGCAGGGTATGCTCTTACTACTTCTATATCAAATATTAAAAGCTGCATAAAAAGTCAAAACCACTGAGTAGTCAAAACATTCAGTAATTAAGGTATGAATTACTCCATGAGGTAAAGACCCTGACCAGCTGAAGTTCTGGAGAGGGTAAATGAATACTAGAAGAATGAAACGGTAAATATAAACCATGACTTTGTGACATGTTACAGAAATGAGAACTTTAGCTGCTATGAATATTTTTCCTTTGCTTGTTATATGTTTAGTTTATATATTTACTATCTTCTTCTTTGTCTTCACTGTCATCTTCTTCCTGATCCCTCTCCCTCTTCCCGTTTTTTCTCATTATTTATTTAAAGATTTTTGTTGGTATTTAATTTTATAATTTAGTCCTTAGGTTATTAAAAGTAGAACTCTTACTATCTTAGGGATCAGTTAACATCATTTAGACAGGGATGTCATACATGTCACCCAGAGATGGAAACAATGAGTGTTTGGACTTTGACATCTTTGTTCATATCAAGGGTAGTTATATCTGGTTAAGAGAAAGTGTTTTTGTTTTGTTGTGTTTCAAAGGTCAAAAATAATAGAGGATTTTGATGGGAGACAGAAAGGCTGGAATATGGAGGGGGAGATTTCACCTTTTGTATTGCCACCTGTTCCTACCAAGGTCGCTTCAGCAATGATACAGTTGGTTTTAGTCTTCAGAGTTTTTTTTTTTCCCCACCTTTCAGAACCTGCCGTATTATGTCCTTTAAGAGACAGCATCACCAGCCACCCAATTATCCCCTTCTCTTACTTGACAGTAACCAATTGAAGGGAAGGTACCATGACTTTTTATCTGTATTAATCTATAACTCTTGTTAAATCAACAAACAGCAGAACCTCTGATTCAAAGTAGGCATAAAGTAATCATTTGTTGAGTGAAATTAAAATGAGAGAAATAATTAGCTAAATAATGGCTTCTGATATTTTCTTTTCTTCTTGCACAGAGTTGCATTCAGTTGTTAAATAGACATTCATGCAGGGTCTTCCATGTACCCTGGTCTTGGTGATTCCTTGGTTAATAAAATTGATACTAATGTAAATCTGACAAAATACAAATCAAATTAGATTTCTTAGCATTTATGTAACTGATATTTTAGAATCTCTATGCTGGTAAAACCATGGATTTATTTTTAAATTATATTCACTTACCAAATGTTCAAGTAAATTATTATTTTAAATATTATATCCCATTGTGTTTATTTTTGATAGGTAATGATTCTATCTATGCTAGAGTAGATAATTAAAGGTAATAAAAGCGGGTAGTAGAATTGGGATACTGAGGAACTGAAGTTAAAAATTAGCTTCTTACTTTTGTATGAGATTGTTAAGGTTGACCTATCTTCTAGCTCATTGATTCTTTCCTCAGTTGCCTTGAGTCTACTGATGAACGTGTCAAAAGCATTATTCTTTTCTGATACTATGTTTTTGATTTACAGAATTTCCTTTTGATTATTTCTTAGTTTCCAACTTTCTGCTTACATTAGCCATCCAGTCTTATGTGTTGTCTACTTTGCCCATTAGAGCCTTAACATACTAATTATTTTAAGTTCTCTGTCTGATAATTATAATACCCATGCCATATCTGAATCTGGTTCTGATGTCTGCTTTTTTCTCTTCAGACTTTGTTGTTTCTTGCCTTTTGACATATTTTGTAATGTTGTATTGGGTAATAGGAACTGCTAGGTAAATAGACCTTTTTTTTTTTTAATTAATTAATTTATTTGGTTGTTCTGGGTCTTAGTTGTTACATGTGGGCTCCTTAGTTGTGGCATGTGAACTGTTAGTTGCAGCATGCATGTGGGATCTAGTTCCCCGGCCAGGGATCGAACCCAGGCCCCCTGCATTAGGAGCTCGGAGTCTTAGCCACTGTGCCACCAGGGATGTCCCTACACCTTTAATGTAAGGATTTATGTTAACCTGGCTAAGAGCTGGGATGCATCCAATGTTTGTTGTAGTTATAGGTATCAGAGACTTCAAATTCCTCTAATATCCTTATTTTGGGCTCCTTTCTTTGTTTTGGGGCTTTCCTTTATACTGCTTCTTAACGAGGGCCTATATCTTGCAGCTATAGTTTACTGCTACTATGCTGGAATGCTGTTAATATGGCGGTAAAGTGTGGGGAGGAGGAGTCTTCTGTAATTCAGACTAAATCACAGTTTCTTGAGACTGCATTTCAGGAATGTAGCCTTCACAAGTGTTTCTGTCTCCTCTACAGGAGTCTAGCTTTTTATCCCCTTCCCATTACCCCTCCCTTAGCTGCAGCATTCTTAATCTGTTTACTTCAATCTCTCTCCCTTATTGACTATGGGTTTTTTCCTCTTAGTTGAGCCAGGAAGACTGTGGCAGGCTAGAGTGGGATTGGAGTTTCCTCACCCTAACTGGGGTAAATTTCCAGTATTGCCAACTTGTGGCATCCTTCCCCTGGAGAGATGGCCTTTATCAGGGAGAAGAACCTGGGAGGCTTTCGCATTGGCTACTCTTCTTCCCACTGCCAGGGCCACAAGGAGGATCATCCTTGAATCCTGGCTGTGAGAACCAGATGGCATTCCTGGAGGGAAAGCTAATGAAAGTGTGTGGCCCAGCTACGACTGTTGCCCCAGGATTTGTTCAGTTGCACACTGATCTATACCCAGTTTTCAAGAATTAACCAAAATTACTATTTAAGTAATTGCCCACTGTTCCTCCCAGCTTATGGTGCCCAGCAGGTTCTGTTCCAGATAAGCAAATCTTGGGTCTTATAGCTCTCTGGATGTTCCTGTCTTTCCACATTTCATGGTGGTTCTTTGTGCTGTGACATTAGCTCTCTGATGGGTCCAAGAAAAGTCATTATTTTTTTTTCTTGTCCAGCTTTTTCTCCTTATAAGGAGGAGAGGAGTGGTAATCTCCAAACTCTTTATATATCAGAGCTGAGGTGACTACCTTCATCTTTAAAAGGGAAATTAAAAATACCATTTATGAAGGATTATTAAATCTGAGAATGAAAATAATTTGATTTTATAAACTATTAAATGTTATGAAAGTGTTTGATACTCTTATCAGACTTAAAATACTTTAACAATTGGTAACCTCCTTTCTTTTCCTTCACACTCAAAGTGAATGGATAAGTACCTATGCTTTTGGTTCTTCCTTACGTGAGATGACTGTTTTCCTTAGCCTTTTTAGCCAATCATTTTTTAGCATGGACTTTTATCTTATCTTTAAATATCCTTCAGTAACTGTGACCATTCTTCATTCACTTTTTTAATTCCTGTGTCGAAACTACTAGAAACAGCACTTTGGAATCATAATAATCAATAAGCCTTTTGATCTAACTCTTCCCAATGTCACTTCTCCATCTGGAATTTTAGGTGCCTTTAGGATTCTTCTGGCTGACAGTACTTCTTTTATACATACACTTTTTGCTTCTGTTACTTGAGGGGGTGATTGATCCAGATCAACTTCTGAGCATTCCTTTTTATTTGGTCAACAGAATGCCAGCTCTTTTCTTAGAATACTGGGAATATTTCTCAACTTTATAGAAATATAGTAGATTTATGCTGCTTGTTGTAAGTTTGAACATAACATTGTGACAAGAAAACCAATAAAAGAGTTAACTAGTGCTGATTAGCAGGATAAAGGAGAGAGGTCATGGAACTCAGATCCAAGAAACTGCCTGTGTATTTGGACAAAGAGTACACCTCTGAGACTCTAGTCCCCAGTACCATAGAAGTGTTCAGCTTGGAAGTTCTCTATGATTATTTAACAAACATATGTTGAGATGAAGAACAAAGGCAAGGTTCCCTCATTCATGAAGATAAATCCTAGAAGGAGAAGGTTGACAGTAAATAAGGAAAAATAAATGAAGGCACAGGAAAATATCAGGTGGTGATGAGTATTCTACAAAAGATCACTGTAGGGTGATTTGGTAGAGTTCTTGGAGGCTACTTTAGATCAGGTGATTAGGGAAGGCCTAATGTTTAAATGACCAGGAGTCAGCTATCAAGGTTAAAAGAAACACTAATGCAAGCTCCTAAAGTGGGAATAAAATCAGCATAATTTAGACCCCTGGAGAAGACTAGTTTTGCTAGAGGGTAGTGAGCAATAAAGAAACATTATAAATTGAAAAATAGAGAAAAATGGCCCTGATTATGTAAGAATCTGTAAGTTAGGTAGGGAGTTTAGATTCTATTAGAAGCCATTGACAAATTTCCTTTTAATTCCATGATAATAATACTGCTTCTTGAAACAACCCTCACCTTCATTCTTTGAAAGTATGGAGGTTAAAATATACGTATATGATAGCAAAATAAAAAGCCACATTATGTCTGTGAAATGATTTCTGATATTTTATAAATTTATTTACATTTATTATCTCACTTGCAAATTATAATCTTGAATAGAAATCTTCAAATGAGAAAGTAGATTTGAAGTTATTTTATAGTCTGTGTAAAGATATGTATAGCTGTATACAAATTGGGTAAAAATTGAGTTAATTGTCTTACTCATTTTCTACATGAGAAAAGTCTAGCTCATGATTTTTATTTTTTTATTTTGTTTCTTCCAATCTTTAATGCTCTTTTCTTGCCCAAAATACTAAGAGACAAAGTTTGAGAAGAACATTGAAATGAAAATATAACTGACATTTCTGTTTTCTCTACAGGTCATTCAGAGATTTTTTTTTAATTTTTAAGAGTGTAGAGGCCACTTGTATCATTAACTTTTAGTTAATGAGTCATGTTTAGAGGTTATTTTTCTCTTCTTTTTTTTTTTAACAGGTTTATTGAGATATAATTGATATACCAAAAAAAAAAAAGTACACATGTTGAAGGTATACAATTTCTTTTTTGTTGTTTTTTTACATCTTTTTTGAAGTAAAATTGCTTCACACTGTCACACCAGTTTCTGCTGCACAACAAAGCGAATCAGCCATACACACACATATATCCCCACATCCCCTCCCTCTTGCGTCTCCCTCCTACCCTCCCTATCCCACCCCTCTAGGTTGTCACAAAGCACCGAGAGCTGATCTCCCTGTGCTATGCGGCTGCTTCCCACTAGCTATTTATTTTACATTTGGTAGTGTATATATGTCAATGCCACTCTCTTACTTCGTCTCAGCTTACCCTTTTCCCCCTCCCCATATCCTCAAGTACATTCTCTACATCTGTGTCGTTATTCCTGTCCTGCCTCTAGGTTCTTCAGAACCTTTTTTTTTTTTTTTAGATTCCATATATATGTGTTAGCATACGGTATTTGTTTTTCTCTTTCTGACTTACTTCACTCTGTATGACAGACTCTGTGTCCATCCACCTCACTACAAATAACTCAATTTTGTTTCTTTTTATGGCTGAGTAATATTCCATTGTATATATGTGCCACATCTTCTTTATGCATTCATCTGTCGATGGACACTTAGGTTGCTTCCATGTCCTGGATATTGTAAATAGTGCTGCAATGAATACTGTGGCACATGACTTTTTGAATTATGGATTTCTCAGGGTATATGCCCAGTAGTGGAATTCCTGGGTCATATGGTAGTTCTATTTTTAGTTTTTTAGGGAACTTCCATACTGTTCTCCATAGTGGCTGTAGCAATTTACATTCCCACCAACAGTGTATGAGGGTTCCCTTTTCTCCACACCCTCTCCAGCATTTATTGTTTGTAGATTTTTTGATGATGGCCATTCTGACCGATGTGAGGTGATACCTCATTGTAGTTTTTTTTTTTTTTTTTTTTTTAAGAATTTATTTATTTATGACTGTGTTGAGTCTTCGTTTCTGTGCGAGGGCTTTCTCTAGTTGCGGCAAGTGGGGACCACTCTTCATCGCGGTGCGCGGGCCTCTCACCATCGCGGCCTCTCTTGTTGCGGAGCACAGGCTCCAGACGCGCAGGCTCAGTAATTGTGGCTTACGGGCCCAGTTGCTCCGTGGCATGTGGGATCTTCCCAGACCAGGGCTCGAACCCGTGTCCCCTGCATTGGCAGGCAGATTCTCAACCACTGCGCCACCAGGGAAGCCCTCATTGTAGTTTTGATTTCCATTTCTCGAATGCTTAGTGATGTTAAGCATCCATTAATATGTTTGTTGGCAATCTGTATATCTCCTTTGGAGAAATGTCTATTTAGGTCTTCTGCCCATTTTTGGATTGGGTTGTTTATTTTTTTGATATGGAGCTGCATGAGCTGCTTTTATATTTTGGAGATTAATCCTTTTTCATTTGCTTCGTTTGCAAATATTTTCTTCCATTCTGTGGGTTGTCTTTTCATCTTGTTTGTGGTTTCCTTTGCTGTGCAAAAGCTTTTAACTTTCATTAGGTCCCATTTGTTTATTTTTGTTTTTATTTCCATTTCTCTTGGAGGTGGGTCAAAGAGGATCTTGCTGTGATTTATGTCATAGAGTGTTCTGCCTCTGTTTTCCTCTAAAAGTTTTACAGTGTCTGGCCTTACATTTAGGTCTTTAATGCATTTTGAGTTTATTTTTGTGTATGGTGTTAGGGTGTGCTCTATCCATTCTTTTACACGTAGCTGTCCAGTTTTCCCAGCACCACTTATCGAAGAGGCTGTCTTTTCTCCATTGTATATTCTTGCCTCCTGTATCAAAGATAAGGTGACCATATGTGCGTGGGTTTATCTCTTGGCTTTCTGTCCTGTTCCATGGATCTGTAGTTCTGTTTTTGTGCCAGTACCATACTCTCTTGATTACTGTGGCTTTGTAATTTAGTCTGAAGTCCAGGAACCTGATTCCTCCAACTCCGTTTTTCTTCCTCAAGATTGCTTTGGTTATTTGGGGTCTTTTGTGTTTCCATACAAATTGTGAAATTTTTTGTTCTAGTTCTGTGAAACACACCATTGGTAGTTTGATAGGGATTGCATTGAATCTGTAGATTGCTTTGGGTAGTATAGTCATTTTCACAATGTTGATTCTTCCAATCCAAGAACATGGTATATCTCTCCATCTCTTTGTATCATCTTTAATTCCTTTCAGCAGTGTCTTATAGTTTTCTGCATACAGGTCTTTTGTCTCCTTAGGTGGGTTTATTCCTAGGTATTTTTCCTTTTTGTTGCAATGGAAAATGGCAGTGTTTCCTTAATTTCTCTTTCAGATTTTTCATCATTAGTGTATAGGAATGTAAGAGATTTCTGTGCATTAATTTTGTATCCTGCTACTTTACCAAATTAATTAATTAGCTCTAGTAGTTGTCTGGTAACACCTTTAGGATTCTCTATGTATAGTATCATGTCATCTGCAAACAGTGACAGTTTTACTTCTTTTCCGATTTGGATTCCGTTTATTTCTTCTTTGTCTTTGATTGCTATGACTAAAGCTTCCAAGAATATGTTGAATAATAGTGGTGAGAGTAGGCAACATTGTCTTGTGCCTGATCTTAGTGGAAATGGTTTCAGTTTTTCACCGTTGAGAACGTTGTTGCCTGTGCGTTTGTCATATATTGCCTTGAGATGATCATCCGGTTTTCTCCTTCAATTTGGTAATATGGTGTATCACATTGATTGATTTGCATATATTGAAGAATCCTTGTATTCCTGGGATAAACCCCACTTGATCATGGTGTATGATCCTTTTAATGTGCTGCTGGATTCTGTTTGCTAGTATTTTGTTGAGGATTTTTGCATCTATGTTCATCAGTGTTATTTGCCTGTAGTTTTCTTTTTTTGTGACATCTTTGTCTCGTTTTGTTATCAGGGTTATGGTGGCCTTGTAGAATAAGTTTGGGAGTGTTCCTCCCTCTGCAAGTTTTTGGAAGAGTTTGAGAAGGATAGAATTTAGCTCTACTCTAAATGTTTGATAAAATTTGCCTGTGAAGCCATCTGGTCCTGGGCTTTTGTTTGTTGGAAGATTTTTAATCACAGTTTCAATTTCAGTGCTTGTGATTGGTCTGTTTATATTTTCAGTTTCTGCCTGGTTCAGTCTCAGAAGGTTGTTCCTTTCTAAGAATTTATCCATTTCTTCCGGGCTGTCCATTTTATTGACATATAGTTGCCTGTGGTAATCTCTCATGGTCTTTTGTATTTCTGCATTGTCAGTTGTTACTTCTCCTTTTTCATTTCTAATTCTGTTGATTTGAGTCTTCTCCCCTTTTTTTCTTGATGAGTCTGGCTAATGGTTTATCAATTTTGTTTATCTTCTCAAAGAACCAACTTTTAGTTTTATTGATCTTTGCAATTGTTTTCTTCATTTCTTTTTCATTTATTTCTGATCTGATCTTTATGATTTCTTTCCTTCTGCTAACTTTGGGGTTTTTTTGTTGTTGTTTTTTCTCTAATTGCTTTAGGTGTAAGGTTAGGTTGTTTATTTGAGATGTTTCTTGTTTCTTGAGGTAGGATTTTATTGCTATAAACTTCCCTCTTAGAACCGCTTTTGCTGCATCCCATAGGTTTTGGGCCATTGTGTTTTCATTGTCATTTGTTTCTAGCTGTTTTTTGATTTCTTCTTTGATTTCTTCAGTGATCTCTTGGTTATTTAGTAGCATATTGTATAGCCTCCATGTGTTTGTATTTTTTACAGTGTTTTTCCTGTAATTGATATCAATCTGATAGCGATGAGGTTGGAAAAGATACTTGATATGATTTCGATTTTCTTAAATTTACCAAGGCTTGATTTGTGACCCAAGATATGGTCTATCCTGGAGAATGTTCCATGAGCACTTGAGCAGAAAGTGTATTCTGTTGTTTTTGGATGGAATGTCCTATAAATATCAATTAAGTCTATCTTGTTTAGTGTGTTATTTAAAGCTTGTGTTTCCTTCTTTATTTTCACTTGGATAATCTGTCCATTGGTGAAAGTGCAGTGTTAAAGTCCCCTACTATGACTGTGTTACTGTCGATTTCCCCTTTTATGGCTGTTAGCGTTTATTGAGGTCCACCTATGTTGGGTGCATAAATATTTACAGTTGTTATGTCTTCTTCTTGGATTGATCCCTTGATCATTATGTAGTGTCCTTCTTTGTCTCTTGTAATAATCTTTATTTTAAAATCTATTTTGTCTGATATGAGACTTGCTACTCCAGGTTTCTTTTGATTTCCATTTGCATGGAATATCTTTTCCGTCCCCTCACTTTCAGTCTGTATGTGTCCCTAGGTCTAATGTGGGTCTCTTGTAGACAGGCTGCAGCTTCTTAGTTCCCATTGTTTTTGGTGTCTGCCCCCAGTGGGTAAGGTTTGTTCAGTGGGTTGTGTAGGCTTTTTGGTGGAGGGGCCTGGTGCTTGTGTTCTGGTGGATGAGGCTGGATCTTGTCTTTCTGGTGGGCAGGACTGCGTCTGGTGGTGTGTTTTCGGGTGTCTGTGACCTTAGTTTGATTTTAGGCAGCCTCACTGCTAATGGGTGGGCTTGTGTTCCTGTCTTGCTAGTTGTTTGGCATGGGGTTCCCAGCACTGGAGCTTGCTGGTCGTTGAGTGGAGCTGGGTCTTAGCATTGAGACAGAGGTCTGTGGGAGAGCTCTCTCCGATTGATATTACTTGGGGCCAGGAGGTCCCTGGTGGTCCAGTGTCCTGAACTCAGCTCTCCCACCTCAGCGTCTCAGGTCTGAAACCTGGCCAGAACACCAAGACCCTGTCAGTCACATGGCTCAGAAGAAAAGGGAGGGAAAAAAAAGAAAGAAAAATAAAGTAAAATAAAATAAAGTTATTAAAATACAAAATTTAAAATATATATTATTAAAATAAAAAAAATTTTTAAGTAATAAAAATAGAAAAGAAGAGAGCAACAAAACCAATAAACAAATCCACCAGTGATAACAAGTGCTAAAAATTAAACTAATATAACCATATAAATCAGAAACTAGTCAGTCGCATACAGCAAACCACAAATCTACAGTTGCTCCCAAAGTCCACCGTCTCAATTTTGTGATGATTCATTATATATTCAGGTATTCCACAGATGCAGTGTACATCAGGTAGATTGTGGAGATTTAATCCTCTGCTTCTGAGGCTGCATGGAGAAATTGCCCTTTGTTTTCTTTGTTTGCACAGCTCCTGGGGTTCAGCTTTGGATTTGGCCCTGCCTCTGCATATAGGTCGCCCTCTGGCATCTGTTCTTCACCCAGACAGGAGGGGGTTAAAGGAGCAGCTGATTAAGGGGCTCTGGCGCACTCAGGCCAGGGGAAGGACTAGCTCATGATTTTTAAATGATGTGTCATAAATTATTGAATCAAGCAGTGTCTGAGATAAGATCTGAACCTTAGTTTTCAAGCATTAAATACTCATCTCTTTATAATAACTACATATTTTATCTGTGTAAGATATAAATCTTATGTATACAAATATATCTTTATGTGAAAAATTGATACTTGTTTCACCTTTTTCCCATTTTTTTTAATGGATTGACTCAAGTCTCAAAATTGTTTTCTTTGCTTTTGGAGACATTTTTCTTTATTATTGATTTTGTTATAAAACAGATCTATGATTTTTTTCTTCTTCTTCTGTGTTTTCTTCCTTCTAGAGTCATTTTATACAACAGTGCTATCAGAGCTTTATGTTTAATACCTTTTTCCAAGTTTCATATGTAATTACATTTTTCCCTTCAAGGAAACTTTCTTTTATTTATTTGAGAATTCTATTTTTTTTTGTAATGCATGATAACTAAGAGAAATTTTGAAACTTTATATTAAAGTATTATTTTCCTTTATAATTTTCTTTCATAAAAGCTTAACTAATAATTTACACTAGGCTTGTTTTCATTCTTTATTCCTTATGAAAACTTCATATAAGTTAATTGATTTAATTCATTAAATATTTATGATGGCTTAACAGGTGTCAGACACTAGTAGATATGTGAAAATAATGGAAAACAGAACATGACTGATCCTTCAAATCATGGATTTAACTACACTTAAAAAGAATTTTCAAGCAACTTTGTAAATTTCACTGTGGAGCAGAGCCAAGGCTGTGGCATGATAAATCAACTTTGCCTTAAACAATAGAGAAAGCAAAACTTTAAAATAAGAAACTAAATACTTGGTGCAAAATTGTAAGCTTCATCCTACTGTGTCTAGCTACAGTTGCAAGTTGTCCTTAGGTCCTGATCAACACCCTTGATAGATGGCACCGCTGAACTGAGACAAAAAGCTCAGGTGAAGATCAGGGGAGAAAGCCAATTGGGTTCCCCTAGTGTAAGTATGCTTATGAAAGATCCCTCTTCTCTTCTTCATGATGCTGCGTATTCGATGATAAATACAGCTATTTCTTTATAGTTAAAACATGACAAACTTTCCCATTTTTCACTACATTAGAAAATGTCCTTTACTGAAAAATTGTATATCATATATCTTCCTCAAATGGCAAAAATAATTATATACTAAAAGGAGTCCAGTAAGTTTTGCTAAATAATTGCTAAGATAAAGATCAGAACAAGGACAGAACTCTGTTTTGCAAACCAAAGTCTAATCTGTTTGATATACCATTTGACTACACACACACACACAAATCCCATTTTACTATCTAGCTTCTAGACACAGGTATCATCATTAATAATACTCTGAAAGTATGGAGTGCTTTTATTTTGTAATCTCTTTCAGACTTCTTACATGATACATTGGAAAGGATATTGATTTGGTAGTGATGTTGTCAGAGGATTTGAATGCAATAGTAACAGCATCATCCATCAAAGCTGACTATAAGAATCACTGTTAAGTTTACAAGATGAAGTTTTTTTGGTAACATGAATACATGTCACTAAGTAGCAACTGTTTGGTCATATGTAGGCAATTTACAACATGTTATACTCCAAAATTTTTCTTTTATTTTAATAAGTTATGGAGGCATTATGATGTAGTAGAGAAAGAGGGGAGAGATAGTTGGAATCTAAACAAAACTAAGTAGTGGATTCCAATGCTTTTATATAACAGTGATTTGAGAAATTTCATTTTACCTCTCTGATCCTTAGTTTTCTCATTTGTAAAATGGTGAAAATATACATATTGCAGTGTTGCCTGAGGATAAAATGAGATAATATGGATAACTATGCAATGCATGTGAAAATGCTTTACATACTTAAAAACCTCTGCCAAACATTGTTTATTATTGCTTAGAACTCCAATAATATTTTAACTCAGAAACAGTTTTACCAATCGTGGATATATTGCTTAGGACATTAAATTATTGGCCAAAATCTTGACTCCTTAACTGTAAGTTTGTCATTTCAATTGTTTTTGGTCAACAGTGGGTGTGTAGGCAGAACTAACAGTGTGCCAATTACAAGCTTGGTCCTTAAGAAACATCACAGGTTTGCACTCTTTCTCTTCTACCACTGCCATCATCATGAGAAGAGCACCCTTTGGTTTGCCTGCTGGCCCAAGGAGAATTAGAGAAATAAGGATGACTTCTAGGTTTTGGTCTGAGCAGTGGGGTAGCCAGTGGCCCCATTTACAGAGATGGATAAGACTCGGGAATGTGTGGGTTAGGTAAAAAGTGGTTTGGACACATTAAATTTGAAATTTTTATTGAGTGTAGAAATATAACAGAAAATTCCATATCTGGTTCAGAAACTCATGGGAAGCGTTGAAGATAGAAATGCATATTTGGTACTTGATATTTTATAGACATATTAAAAGCACAGGACTGGGTAAAATCATCTAAGGAGTGCGTGTCAATGAAGAAGAGAAAACAGAGAAGGTCCTTAACTAAGTCGTATAATACTCTAACATTTAGAGTTCAAGCAAAGAAAGAGCCTGTAGAATAAACTGAGGAAAGACAGCAATTTGGAAGTAAGACTAAGGTCATTATGTCCCTGAATATAAGTTTAAAAAAAAATGTTTCTGGAGGGAAGAAGGAAGTGAGCAAATATGTAAAATCTAATTACGAATTTGGCTGGTTAAGTGAGTTGAGGACTGAAATTAACCATTTGTTAATAAATGGTTAATAAATGTAAGATAAAATTCCCTTGTGACCTTGACTAGAAATGCTGCAACAGATTGAAGATGTCAATTATTTTAGGACTATTATAGGATAGTAGAAAAGGGGATAAAGAGGTGGCCAAATTTTTTATATTTTAAGAAATATGTATTATATATTTGTATGTTGTTGGGAGAGATCCAATAACAAGGAAATTATATTTATGTAAACAGAGGGGATAATTTCAGAAACAAAGCCTTTCAATAGGAGAGAGGAGAGGCTGTGATCCAGGCAATTTTAGGTGACTTGCTTAGAGGGGAGCAAGATTCCCTGTTCTACTTTAACATGATTGAAAGCAGGTTATATGGGTTTACATTTAGGTAGATAAGTAGATTCGGTATTGGAAGTGAGGAATTTGACATTTACTTTACCACGGCTTCTACATCCTCAGTAAAGTAGGAACACAGGCTGTAAACTGATAATGGGGTAAGTTGGATGATTTGGGAGAGGGGGAAAATTGTGAAATGGTCATCTTAAAGAATTGTAGAGAGAAGATAGTGGGAAATATAGGAAGAACAACTGAAACTTATGCTCCCAAATTTAAAATAAGACCAGTCAGCAAGGTTGTGATTCTTTTTTTCCTGTGTTGTTCTAGCTGCTCAGCTAGAAGCACAAATACACTGAGTTGAGATTAACCAGGTTAAGGATTTTCCAGATACGAGTCCAGTTGACTCCAGTACCTTATTGGCATTAAGAGACTAAAAACATAGTTTATACAAAGATTGATATGGATCCATAAAACTCTCCAGGGCAACTGTCCACCTTGTATTAGCTCAGTATTCTGTGTTGCTTTGATATTAGGTTCCTCCATACTAACATGTATTTCTGTGACTGTCTCAGTGAAAAAGAGAAAACATGAGGAATCATATACTGGTTCTATAATATTTGTACCAAAAAAGTGGCGTTTACTACTTCCATTCATATTTCGTTGGTCAAAGCTCGTTAATTCAAAGGGGTTTAAAACTCTCTTAGACCCATGGTATAAGGAGGGCCAGATACATTGGTGATGCTTACTAGTATCAGTATATCAGGTGAATATAGGAGGGAAAATGGAGCAGTATGGTGGATGGTCTATTCAGAAGTGTTATTCCAGTAATGTTTCATGGAATATATGTTGTAAAACAAGGGAAATACGAAAAAAAAAAAAAGAAAGGCAGTGGGGCATGACTAGCAAGAAGCTCCAAAGAAATGGAGGTCCCCAACTGTCCAAGCTTTGTTGAAAATGGGATAGTAGACTAAGTGGGATAGAAAAGTATAAGTGGTGGTCAAAGAATGAGCACTGAGACAAGTAATTTTTTTATAACTTTTTTTATAGGGGACCCATTTTCAGTGTGACTTACTACCAGTGGGAATGGGAACTAAAGTAGTTTAGGAGAAAATGTCATTGGAAGTCAAACTGATTATGGAAATATGACTTCCAACGACTGAGAAACAGGCATCTGAAAGGCTATATATATACGGATGTTGCAGTTTCCCGTGGCGATAAGAAGATGATGAGCCTGGTATTAAATCTTCAGTGACTTAAGGAGATAAAGCAGGAATGTGTATAGACTCTGCATTGCATGAAAGAGAGGGGGTGGATAGTATAAACCAAGGAGAATGAACTGAGGTGCTGAGGGAGGAGGAACAGTGATGTGGGTATGCATAGAAAGAGTCAACCCCTTCCCCTTGGTCCAGACCTGTGTACAGGGGTTGTAGAAGGAACACAGTGAAAAGAAAAAGAGCATAAGCCAAAACACAGACACATTTGAAAGTGCTGCAGGGAAAAAGCAGGGGCTATGGAGGATTTATAGGGTTTGTTTGAAAGAGTAAGAATTAGATTCAAATACTAAGAACTTGGAAAGATATAAGGGATTTTCTGTTGACAGTACAGTGACTATGTTTGGAGAGTCAGGAAATGGTAGGGCATTGGGTCCAATTAGGGGATGTATAGAGCCATATGGATGGTTGTGAACATTTGGGATTTTAGTTGTTTCTGAAATAAACAGGGCTATAAAATGATTAGATTAGATTAGATTAGAAACTGATGGTTTCTTAGGGGAAATTGGGTAATCAATTCTAATGATAGCTTCCTTCTTAGAATTAATCTGTTAAAACAGTTTGTAAGCTGACTGAATGTAGGCCAAGGAGGGGCAGTCTTACCAAGAGCATGAGATGCTCTGCAGATCTCCATAAATCTTGTTTGTGGCTGTCCCCATTAAGGGGAATAGTGACAAGGGAAGACAGAGCTTTTTGTCTCCTGTAAGTTTTAGAACAGGATGAGTTAGGGCTAGAGAAGGAGCAGTATTGCTAAGAGCACTTGCTCCTCTAAATGGTTTTCCAGGTTGCAGATAATGACAATTTCTACTTTAACTTTCTACTGTTAATATTTTATGGTGTGTGGTTGCAAGCACAAACCCATACAAATCCAGACTAATTGTGTGCGTGTCCAGGTACTTATTAACTGTGTTCTCAGAAAAGTTACTAAACCTCTCTGGGCTTCAGTTTCTATATCTGGGAAACTACCACATAGAGTTGTTATGAGGATTAGATGAGGTGTAATATATGCAAAACCTTTAGAAAAATGCTTCGCACATAGATTTTTATATTATTATTATTGCTATAAATAACTGATATCATCTCCTTTCATTGACTAAACCTCTCAAAGCATGGTCCAATTATTTTTCTATTTTTAGTATAAAGCTATCCTTGGTCACAGTGTGCTAGTAATTATTTATGGAACTTTCTAAAGAAAATGACTGGGTTTTGTTTTATGTTTGATTTTGCATCAAAAGGAGAAAATTAAGGATTTTTTTTCAAATATAGAGACTAAATTTTAGATCCAATATTTGGATATAACATTTCAAGAAATTGACTTGGTGATCATTTTTTATTTGTTAGTAAATGCTAAACAAGAAGGTGTTTTAGTGTTCAGTGATTCTAACCCTTATCAGGAAAGAAAAGTAGGTGAAACAACTATTGTAAGCCTCTCTATAGGGTGTTTCAGAAATAAGTGAACCAATTAGAAATTATACCTTATACCCATAAGAACTATTATTAAATATTTGGGATTCAAGGCAATGATTCTTTCATCCTTTTAATTGCAAAATGTGTCATTGTTCAAACCCATCAAGCATGAAATTTGGGGGTTGTGGGAGTGACAGCAAGGATTTTGGTGTTTTTCAGTATGCTTGTGTTGTTTTCCTGGCATCTTCATCACAATTGGGTGTCAGGTTTTTATCTACTTCAGAAAATGGATCGAAAGATTTTTGTATTTTTCTCTCCTTTTTCAAGGACAAAGAAATTATACACTGTGTGATAGACCCAGACTCTAACACAGTCCAAGTCCAGAACCTCTTGATGGGATAATACTTCAATTACTTTTACTTATTTATTTATCTCTAATTTAATAAATTATTTTCATATATTTTAACTTATGCTGTAGTCAAATTGAGAACATATTGTTCTTCTTAAAAATCGTTCCCTTTATTAAAAATGTTAATTTTCTGGATAGAATTACCTGTAGTATTATCTTACACTGTTTTCTTTTAAATTAATTTTTAATTAATTTTTTTTGAAGTTAAATGCCTGTTCTAATTTCTGCTTTCTCTATGCCTTTTTATTTTCTTGCTTATCTTTATTGGAGGTTTATTTCTTTTATTGATCAACCAGATAAATAGGTCTTGA
The DNA here is from genome assembly GCF_009873245.2 of Balaenoptera musculus. Lineage (NCBI taxonomy): Eukaryota > Metazoa > Chordata > Mammalia > Artiodactyla > Balaenopteridae > Balaenoptera > Balaenoptera musculus. Next base: position 59,972,831 of record NC_045794.1, read on the forward strand.
ATATATCTGTCAATTTTGTGTTTTATCTTTGATTTAATAAATTTTTAGCTTTAACGCAATTTCAGACAGTTTTTTTATCCTTCTTCCAGTTTCTTAAGTTGAATCCTCATTACATTTATTTTCATATTTTCTCACCACACAGACAAAAAAGGTAATTATGTAAGGGGATGGAGGTGTTAACTAATCTTATTGTGGTAATCATTTCACAATTTCTGTGTACCAAATCATCTTGTATACCTTAAACTTAACATACGTTATATGTCAATAATATCTCAAGAAAGTTGCAAAAAATTTAAAAATTTGTGTACCTTTAAACCTACCTTGTTATTTTATTAGGACATAATATAATGTATTTTTATGAAAAGAGGTTTGGAGTAGAATAGTTCTGGACACAAATACTGACTTCAGTACAAATACTGAAGACCTTCAACTACTTACTTTCTATCCCAGGTTTGGACTTTATTTTTCTCACCGCAAAAATTGCTGTGATTATTAAATAAAATTTGTTTAAGATATGTAGTACATTGATTAGAACAAAATAGTTTTCATTAATCTATTAAATTGTAAGTTCCACTGACATTATTTTAATTATTATTCTTTATGATTATAGTTAATAATTTACTAAATGTGTTAATGTCTGAAAGAAGTATGTTTGTTTTTTCCAACTGTTTTTGTCACTTACTGACATATTTATAACCAATGCAGTGTAATCAAGGGGCATAAATTTTACGACAATTTTATCCTCATAGAAAGGTACTGAACTTAAAATCTTGGGCTCTGAATTCAGCTGCCCTGGATTTCAATCTGAGCTCCATAAATTGTGTGATCTTAGAGAAAATTAGCTACCTTTATTAATTTATCTTTAAAATGAAAATCATATTGTACTTAATTCACAGAGTAGTTTAGAAGAATATATGAGTTAATTACTACAAAATTGTATAATAGTCTCTAGCACAGTGTAAAACTCATTAAATGTAGCAATGATTAAATTCTATATGAAGCCCTTCAAGAGAAAATATTTATTCTGTAAAATGGTCACCTATTTGTTTTGCTTAATATATATGCCGCCATATTTTTATTTTTAATGCCACTTAAGTTTACTTTAAACATCATATAGTTAGATTTTACTTTTGTCATGTAGTGAGAGTTCTATTTTGATAGTTAAATTCTTTCATATTTAATGTTTTGACTGATAAAAATTGTCTTTTAATTATTTTGTCGGCTTATTTATGCTTTGCTTTTAAAATTTTCTTTCTTTGTTATATGTATATGTTGCTCTGTGTATACTCTCTTGAATCTTCCTCAATCTTGTGTATAATAGTTTTAATTTTTTAAGCTGTCTTTAGCTTACATTTTTCTAGTTGATAAAATTGATAAAAGTATTATTTTTATAGCCTATATTAACAAAAAATTTAATGCATTTTATTTTTTCTATATCCTATCTATTTGAGGAACTTCCTCAATGATTTCTTACTTCAGATAAAGATGATTTTTCATTATTTTTATGATATATCTAACATATGCCATCTTTTTTTACTGATTGACAAAAATGACTGCAGATTTTTGCTATCACCTTTTTTAACACTTACCTTTAATTGTTTAAATTATAATTGTCCTTCTTTAAATCTTACCTTTGCTTTATCTCTTTTTCATTAATACATATGTTAAACTTTAGAAAGATATATGAAAGTCTTAATTTTTAACATACATACCTGAGAATATTTTTATTTTCTGCTGAGTCCATGCAAGAAAGACTATTTAGTGAGTCTTGACATTTTGAGATTATGTCTTTTACCACTCAATATTTTGAAATCTGTCCTCTGGTATTTTGGTTTCTGCAACATCATAAGAACAACTAACTGTCTTTGCAGAACATTTGGTCCTGTCCAAAATGTCCATTGAGACATTCGGTCCACGCCAAAAGTTCCTTGATATTTGGTCCTGTCCAAAATGTCCATTGAGACATTTCTTTCATGCTAAAGATGTCCTTGAAATTTGGTGCTGTCCAAAATATTCATTGAGACATTTGGTCCATGATTCATTAAATGATACAAACATTTAACTTTGCCAGAAATTTCATGAAATTTGATCCTGAGTGAGACATTTGGTCCATGCCGAAAAGGCCCTTGAAAATTGGTCCTGTCCAAAATGTCCACTGAGACATTTGTTCCATGATTTTTTTTTTTTTTTTTTTTTTTTCCTTGGGCTTATACCTCCCTTCTCTGGGTCCCAATTTCCCCATGTCTTTTTTTTTTTTTTTTAAACCTTTTATTTATTTATTTATTTATTTATGGCTGTGTTGGGTCTTCGTATCTGTGCGAGGGCTTTCTCTAGTTGTGGCAAGTGGGGGCCACTCTTCATCGCGGTGCGCGGGACTCTCACTATCGCGGCCTCTCTTGTTGCGGAGCACAGGCTCCAGACGCGCAGGCTCAGTAGTTGTGGCTCATGGGCCTAGTTGCTCCGCGGCATGTGGGATCTTCCCAGACCAGGGCTCGAACCCGTGTCCCCTGCATTGGCAGGCAGATTCTCAACCACTGCGCCACCAGGGAAGCCCTCCATGATTTTTTAAATAATACAAATATTTAACTTTGCCAAAGGGCCTTGAAATTTGGTCCTGACAGAGACATTTGGTTCACACCAAAAAGGTCCTTGAAATTTGGCCCTTCCCAAAATGGCCATTGAGATATTTGGCTCACGATTTAAGTAATATAAACATTTAACTTTGTTAAAAGTTTATTTATGTTATTTTTATTGTAATTCCTGATGAATTTTGGATTTTACATTTATTCTTGTTCTTCTTCATCATGAAGTTTGGCAAGGTTACTCTTAAGTTGATGAAAAACTGCTCTCAAGTATATATTGACCTGATTATTAGCTTTATATTTTATCTGTTGACAATTTCAGTTATATAAATTTGATTTTGTTGGTATTGTGAAGTTGGTGGCAGTATTTGAGTGTGACCATCAAGAACCTGGGTGATATTTTGTTCATTCCTTTGCTGTTCATCTTTTAACATTTCAATAAATCACCATATTGAAGGATGATGCACTACCATCAGCTTTTGAAATTTGCTCTGGCAGCTTTCCACTGCATTGTCTTGTGATAGCTGTTCAACACTGATATATAAACGTCCCAAATTTCAGGTGGAAATCTTGGATCTTCTGGTCTTCTGCCTCTGTCATGCCTTCCATGAACATACACTCTTTCAACGTAACATATGAGGTCATCTAAATCTGCGTTCTCCATATTATACTCAAAATTTCATTTACATCTTCCAGAGGCACAAACGGAAGTTCAAACAACATGGATGCATACTTATAGGTGTTACTTCTCTTGTCATATACTTTCATGTTAGACCCTAAGAAGATATATTTTTTTTGTCACAGTGATTGTGAAAAGTGAAACATCATCCTTTTACTTGTGCATTTGGTAGGAGTAGTCAAATCGCATTCACATTTGCAATCTCAAAATACATCATGCACAATGAAGAATTAATGTTTAGATTTTTCCCATGCAAATTCAGGCATTTTTTTCATATATATATGCAAGTGTCTTCTCAGAGTTTCATTTTTAGTGGTTAAATCAATGATATGGTAAAACCCAATACCACACTGTGCACAATGAATAAGTAAGTGAACTGTGTTGGTGCCATCTTGAAGGTGTCATCAGTAAATGTGGTAGTGGTATTTAAATATCAAATATTGTCATAGTTGTGTAAATAAGAATTCTTTCATCGTCTTGAGCATCAGAATCATCCATAAGAGATGGTTCTTTGTATCTGGTCACTTTGTACTCTTCTGGAAGTTCAAGTCCATGAAATAAAATTGAGTTCAGAGGTTGATGTCTGTTTTGAATTCTATTTACTTGTCTCTTTAATGGGTTTCTTTCTGGTAGTATTAACAGTACCTCTTCATCATGAATGTCATGGTGAGTTCTTTGAAATACCTGTGATGGTATTGCATTTGGTTCTTCTTCTGTCTGTCATTTTAACCTATTCAGGGTTTTCCTTACTTCCCCTCAGCACCAACTTTGTGCTGATGTTTCTCTGTCCCATCTTGAATGATTGTAATGTTATCCAAATCTTGACTAACTGTACATTGGGCATTGCAGATTCTCCTCTCTTCACAGTGCCAGTATCTTTTACTCTGCCAATATCTTTTACTCTGATTCCTTTCCATTTTAAAGGAATGGAAAATATATTTGATTCCTTTCCATTTTAAACGAATGGAAATGGTAACAAAAAACATTAAGGAAGCATTGGCTTTTTTTTTGAGTACGCTATTTCTGCCATATTCTGCTGAGAATTTTAAAATAAAGATGTCATATTGCCAAGCAACAGAAGAAGGGTTATTAGTTTTTTCTTTTGTAACCATCTGACCAATGGTCACTGGTTTACTGGTAGGGAAAACCTTACTAATGTCTTAAGGATTCGACACCTTGTTCAGCTGGGCTGGATCAGCCAGGAGTTAGGTACCTGTGTGGGAGTCACACCAATACAACCTCTCCATATAGCTCCAGATACTTCTTGAGGTCTACTGTGATCATACATCTATAGGACATTGGTTCAAGAGAAACACCACTCATTAACCTTGGGAGATGGGATAGTTGTAGCAGGGGGTTAATTAAATGCCCAGCATCCTCCTCATGGCAGCTAATACACATGACCCCTGTGTGATAGGAGAGTCACACCCTTTCTCACTCCTCCCAAACATGCAAGATGTTTTGTAAAGTGTTTATGTCAACTTGTTCACTGTTCTTTTTATATAGCAATTCGACCAAGCTCCTCCTTTCAAACTTCCCCTGTATTTAATGACCCAATCATTTCCAAACAAATGCCCAGTGATATATTAATGCACTGTGTATCTTGAGATCCCATCTTTTTGTTTGGACTTTTTGTTCATTTCTCTAACTGTAGGAGTCTCCCTCAGCATGCATAGTAAATATAAATCCTGCTCTTCTGTAAGATTCAAACCCCAACCCATCAACCTAACCCCATGTGTCATTACCTGCTAGGCAAGAAGAATTATTATTGGCAGTACAGCCACAACACAATTATTGGACTAATAAAACATGGTAGTATTTTTTTAATGTATTAATCCTGTAACCCAAAAGCATATATAAAAGTTATGGGATATTTGAACTCAGGGATGTTTTCTAAAAGTGGATGTTTTTGATAGGACCAAATTTCAAGGACCTTTTGGCATGGACCAAACGTCTCAATGGACATTTTGGACAGGACCAAATGTCTGCTGATGACTGACTTTTCTTCTTTTGTTGGTATCCATGTGTGTTTGTGTGTTTTTCCATTCCTGGTTGCATAACTAATTTCTGTTTCTCTTTGCAGTTCAAAACTGTATCATAATAATTCCTTTTTGTTGATCATTCCTGAACAAACCAAAAAAAGATGAATCTCTTCAGCTTGAGATCTTTAGTTATTAATCACTTGCTTCTGGTAAAGAAAGTATTGGTATCTTATTATCTAACCTTGGGTTTATCATTCTTCTTTAACAACATATTAAACTCTTTAACCTTTATTCCATGACACTCTAGGAGAGCTTCTCATATTTGTCTTTCAGGTTACTGATTTAATTTTCTGTAGTGTCAAGTTTTCTCTTCCTTTCCTACATTGTAGACTTCATTCTTTTTTACTCTCATCTTTCAGTTATCTCATTACCTTTTAATCTCTTCTGGTTCATTTCTTATGACTTTGTTTTTCTCATACATAAGAGCAAATTTCTTGCAATTCATTAAGGATGCAAACAGCATTCTAACTTTGTTCTTTGGTTCTTGCTTTATATAATTTCAGAAATATTTTCTTCTTGTGAGTCTTCTAGACACTAACACACTTCCTTAATGTAGAAATATTTTCACCTCTCTTTTCATTCTTATGGCTATCACTCATTGTACTACTTAGGATAGGCTAAGTGCTGTAGAAACAGAACGAAAGCAATGACTTAGCATGATAGAATTTTATATTTTGCCCTCAAAACCATAGTTGACAAATGCATAGGATGGCAGATCATTTCTCCTCCATTAGTTTATTCAATGACCCAGACTCCTATTCTGTATATTTCTACAAATGCCTGGATCTTTCTTGTCCTCTATGTGCACCTGACAGAAGAATAAAGAACAAAGTATAAATTGGGAGATTGGGATTGACATATATACACTATTGATACTATGTATAAAATAGATAACTAATGAGAACCTGCTGTATAGCACAGGGACCTCTGCTCAGTGCTCTGTGGTGACCTAAATGGGAAGGAAGTCCAAAAAAGAGGGGATATATGTATACATATAACTGATCCACTTTGCTGTACAGTAGAAACTAACACAGCATTGTAAAGCAACTATACTCTAATAAAAATTTTTTAAAATACAAGAGTTAACAATTTTCTGATAAAAAAGGAACAAAGTATAGAGTGCATTAAAAGTTTTAATTGACCATAACTGGAGATGGAACACACAATTATTGCTTTTATGCTGTTGGTTGGAACTCAGTCACATATAGACATCTAACTCTGAATGAGCCTGAGAAGTGAGACCATCCATGTGCCAAAGAACAGGAAATGAGTTTAGTTAATTGGTAGCGGTCTCAGAGAGACTCTCAAACAAGGCAATATGTGATTTGTTAATATATAAACCAGGATGAAATGGACTCAGTAATCCTTAGAAATAAATATTAATTTGCAACACTGACCTCTGAAATCTGTTTGGTAGGATCATTCTTCACACATGCATAAAATCTCAAATCTCTTCCACAGCTTTTCCACTCATTTGCATATAATAGCAAATATCTCAGTCTGCAATTATTAAATAAAGTCCTGTCCAAGCTAATATAAAAAAATAGATCTCTGATCCAATTTAAATTTTCTTTCCTACTTATTTTCAGCATGGCTTAGGCTTTGAAATCTACAGTGGAGGCAGTGAGCATTGGTCTTTTTCACTGTTCCTTGGGCACATAGTAGCAACTCTTAGTGACCTATTAGTTCTACAGAAATGGGAGTCACAGTCATGGAAGACAAGGTGATGTGTAAAGATTCAAGACAATTCCTGATTTTTAATAGAACTTAGATTTTTGAATCAATTCCATACTGAAGAGCACTCTTCTTTCTATCTCAATTATTTTTTTCTGTGTAATTCTGAATAAATATAATTCAGGAGGAAAATACATCAAATGTTCGGTATGGTTCATCCATATCTGGATTTTTTATTTTTTCTCATATCCTTCTGGCTTTATTCAAGGTAATACTTCTAGAAAGCTTGAATTCTTATCAGCATCCCACAACTCCTCCCAATTGCCATTGGCTTTTCTTCGTAGTCCCACTTCTCCTTTGCAGTTCTTCTCTGTGTTATGAAATTTCTGTCTAAATGCAGAAATATGGCAGGTGTAATAGTATTCAGGGCTGAGGAAGTATTATTACTTAGCTTCTGGAATCTACATGTACTGAGTCAGGTGATGCTTATTAGTAGTGCTATGAAGCTTAGCATTAGCATAATCAAAATAGTATTTCATAAATGATGCTTGGGTGTGCCATAATAGGAAGCCTGAGTAAAATTTTTCTTAACTCAGATCCAAATCCTTTATCATTGGTGCCAGTTTTTGCATTACATTTCGATAGCCTTAATTTTAAGTACTATTATGAATTTTCATCTTTTCTTCAGTGACTTCACAGGTACTTTTTAAGTGAATATCTTGTTCCTTTTATTTAAATGTTACTATGTGATATATTAGCACAGTAGTGCATGTATATAATTTACAAGTAAAAATAAAATTTCTAACTAAATAAACATTTTGTAGTTTGCCTAGATTTTATTGTTGGTTTCACCAAAAAAACCCAAAAAAACCCCACTGCTCTAAAGTATAGCTTTATCTGGTTTCTCACACTAACCTAAGGAAGTCTTAGTCAAAGTGTATTTTTCAAATTGTTGTCAGTGGGCAATTATTTTTTTACTGGTCCACAGAGAAGTAATACAGAAATTGGAGTAAATATTTATAGAAATATTGCTGCAATATCCAAGCATGTAATCATTTCCCATAAAGTTTTTTTTTTTTTTTTACATAAATAAATATTCTTCTGTAATGCACAGGGGAAAAATAGTCTTTCACCACATATAGTTTGAGAAGTACTCTCTGAGAGATTTGGCACTACTACCATTTTGTTTCCTTTCCCTATTTTCTTGAGTCAACAACCATGTTTATGCTTCCCAGGTCATCCATCACTAGCCAGATTTTTATCTCCAAACTGCTCTGTACATTATTTAATCTAATCCAGTCTTGCGCTCTTCTCCATCTTCCCAAACTCTTTCACTTTTCGCTGTCAGTAACATAGATTGTTACTATGATTGTCAAGTATGATTGTTACGTAGATTGTCAGACTCCCCTATGTCCTCAACCTCTTTTCTAAATGTTTACAACAACCACATTCATCCACCTCTGCCTTATCTCTTTCTAAACTGCTTTATTCCTATGACTTTCCTCTGTCACCTTCACAAATATTCTCTCTCCGGATTTTTTTTATCAACATACAAACATGCTTTGTTTTCCTCTATGTAAAATATATCCCTATCTATCTATCTATCTGTCTATCTATCTAATCCTTTTTCTACTGTCATCTTTTTGTCCATTCAGACAGCATGTTCCTTTTCAGGCACTGCCTCATCACACTCTTCCCTTACATAAAAAATAAATTTTGAAAGAGTAGTCTGTCTTTACTGTCTGTACTTCCTCACTTTTCACTTCTCACCTCATCTCTGCTACTACGATAAACTGCTTTTGTCAAGGAAACCTATAATTTCTATCTTGGCAAATGTTGCTTTTCTGTTCTCATCTTAATTGCTATCTTAACAGCATTTAGTATAAAATACCGCTTCCTAGTCTTAAATTAATTTATTCCTTTGTATTCTGTTTTTTCTATTACACTCTATTTTCTCCTACCTTATTGCCCACTCCATCTCAGTGTCTGATGCTGGATCCTCCTTTTATGCCATTTGACTCTAGGTGATTAAGTGTCTCAGATCTAAGTCATCATACTCACTTCTCTCCTCTGAATATACCCTCCTCAGGCAACTTCATGCAGTTCCATGCCTATAAGTAACATCCATATGCTAAGACTCCCAACTGTCTATCTCCAATCCTAACTTTTCACCTGAAATCCAGACTCATACATACAACAGCTTACTGGACATCTACACTTAGATCATATGCATGTCCAACTCAAGACATCCCAATGGAGCTTTTGATATTCTTTCCCGAATGTGTTGTGTCTTATGCTTCCCTTTCTTAGTGAATGGTACCAAAACTAACTCAGCTGCTTAAACCAACTTCCTGAGAATCTTTGTTGATGTTTGTGTTTTGTTTTGTTTTTCTTTTTTCTTTTGGCAAATATTTTCAGACCTGTCTCCAAAATATATTATAAATGCTTTCACTTCTCTTCCACTGTACCTTTAATATCTTTGACCTGATCATGATTATCTCTAGACCAGACTACCAGTCTGTGCCAATAGCCTTCTTTCTGGTCCCTCCGTAGGCACCCTTCTCTCTCCATTCCCCAAGCATCAGAGTAAATATTTGAAATTTCTGACATTCAAGAGTCTAAAACCTTCTAGTACCTTTTTCTCCACACTTATAATAACATCTGAATTCCTTGCAGCGGCTCATAAACACTTAGTTTGTTTCTGCCCCTTAGTCACTACCACTATAATTGGTTTTCTTTCAGATAACTCAGAGCATTTGTATTTTCTGTTCCTTTTGCTTGTAATATTCCTCCCAATATTTAAAGGTACTTCCCCCCTTTACTTAATATCATACTAGTCTCTTCTATTTTCATCAAAGCATGTATCCCTAGAAGGTACTATGTTGTTTTGTGCGTGATTTCTTTTCTTGTTTGTAGTCCATCCACCCCTTCTCGAACAAAATGTGTATTCCTTAGTTCAGAGACAAAGTTTGTCTTGTTGTGTCCTGTACTTAGTACAGGGCTTAGAATATAGTAGAACACTGTTAAATTTGTTTGAATGAATGAAGGTCAGCAACAGCTGGATTAGCAGCTATTGGCCAAAAGATATTTTAAACAAGAAATCAGTTGGGTCATATTATATATATATATATTTATCATTCACATTAATTTTTGTATTTATCTAAAGATTAATACAGTCATGCTGATTTAAAATTTTCTCTAGTCTGTTTACCAAGACAAGAAGGTTAGGAAAAAATGATGTTATATAATGAAGTATCTCTGGTAGGCAAATGAAAGAAATAAAATCGTATATTAAAAGTTCATTTTAAAGTGCAGTTATTATAAAAAGTAAAACCTGCTTTAATAGACTTTGCAATTTCAAGGGGGTTAAAAGAAAAAAAGATCATCTATTTTTACAGATTATTTGCTTTTCAACTCTAAGGACATGGGAAGGACTAAGTTTACTGACAAACCAAAAAATAAAGTAACTTAACCATGTTAATTTAGATTTCTCTAAAAAATGCCAAGCTATATTTTATTACTTACCTAATTACAATTAATCTATTTTTGAAGTTCTAATTAAATGTCTGAATGATAAAAATGTTCTTGTTTTAATTTTTAAAGAATCAGTGGTTGTTTCGTTGACTGCAGCATGAAACTCGAGTTTGGAAAGCCATTCCTAGATTCAGTAACAAAGTGTTAGATTTGAGTGATAATGCACTGCAAACTTTAAAGTGTGTGGGTATTGCTTTAAAATGTATGTGTGCTGCATCAACTGTGTTCTCTTAAAATGTTGTAAAAAAATACATTTCCAGTTTAAATTGGCAAGCATATTTTAAATTTGAGTTTAGGGGATCCATTTGTAGGACAGAAATTGACATTAGCACCTATCATTATTATTATTAAATTATTGAAACTATTGCATTGTTTTATCGGAAGAAAATGAAATTTGCCACAGTTCAAGTTATCATTATAGATGTACTTTATGGTATCAGTATAGATGTACTTTATGGTATCACACTTTACTTCCAGAAAGTCTACTTCTGATTTTATGTGCTAATACATATAGATATACTTAGTGTCAATATGTAAAGATTTTTCTTCAAATCTTTCATAGCCAGCTATACACCCCAAATAATTGGTTTAACTTGGTTAAAAAAAAAAAAACTTATTTGATCAGGGATATGATTCTAAATTATCAAACACCATTATTATTTCAAAAAATTTTATTAATTTTAGAAAAATATATTTAGGCAGTGGACATAACTGATACCACTGTTTTATACTGTGATATAATTTTGCATCAATTAATTTAAATGAGGTACAGCAATTATTTTGTAATTCATGTGTATTTTATTTTAAAAAATTGGGCCAGTTTTCTCATGGAGTGAGTGGGAACATAGGAAAAAATTGGAATACATCCAATGTGAGTGGTTGTGAGCTTCATATGAAGGTGAAAATTGATGAAGTGAATAAGAGAGAAAACAATAAAATGTGAACCATGATTAAATCCCTAATACATATTTCATTTTGGTTGTTTTTATTCATAAATAGTTGATGTAAAAAAAGTGACCAAAGAGTGAGTAAATCTATTTTAAAAACTTCTAACAAAAGAAATTACTCTTTCAGATAACCAGGCCTACCCCTAATATCCTCAGGGCATTGGGCAAGTACAAATGCAAACTCACATAAAAGTTATGAATGAAGCTAATAAATTGTTAAATAATATGTCATCTATCCTCTTACCTTGAAAAGTACACCTCTATAAAACAAAATTGAAAAATATATGCAAAACTATATCACTGAAAGTCAGCAAAATATCAGGTATAACTACATTTAAATATTATTGTTCATGTATTAGTGTTCTTTGATGAGCCAGTGATGTCTGAATGAATAATAAAATAAGCATAAATTATAAATATGTATAAATAAATACATATTGTTATATATTGTTATTTAAGATAAATCATATTAACATTATTACATTTGATATTTTAAGATAATTTGTGTTCAACTGACAGTAATGCAAACTTATATATTTCCTGAGTCCTTAAAAGTCTGATAGTCTAGTAAGTTCAAGTTTGGAGACACTTTGTTGAAACAGGAAAAACTGGAATTATCAATAGAATTCTTTAAGGAATACTAAGATTCAGACATGAACCACAGATATAATAGTCAATGATTATAAAGAAATCTTATATAATAAAGTATTATCATCACATAAGCTATTAAAATATTTTAATTTCATCATAATAAGTTTATTACTTGGTTCATGCAATGTATAAATTCATACAATACTTCTTGAATTCTTTTAAATTTTTTCAAGCTACAGTATTATAAAGAAATCAGGAAATAAATCAATTTATTTTTCAATTTTTTTTCAAAAAATTTTAACCAGAAAATTTACCTTGATTGAAAATGGCCAGAAAATCATCTGAATATAAATCATTATTTTAGAAATGATTCTTTTTCATAGTCATACAAATGTTTCTTTTTTCATATTCAAATTTTCTGGGAATATTGGAAGGCTACTTTAGTCATATATTTCACATGTACTATATTTGATTTAAATTTTTTAAATTCACCTCAGATTATTCAAATTTTTATAAAAATTTATTTTGCAAGGAACTATTATATTCATGCAATCTGAGAAAAATTTGTCAAATTTATTAATTTGCCTTTCTTCTTAATTAAACTTTGTCTCTTTCTATGACAGCAGTGGAACAACCAACAAATCTTGGAATTCTGACATGGTGGCAAGAGATGAGAAGAAGTATTTCCTGGTGGCCCAACAGTGGTAGGAGACTTAACGTTTTGATTACACAATGTGTTGTGCCAGTGTTGAGCATTATATCTTGAGTAACATAGCATCCAGATGTTTTCTTAAATATATTCATTTAATTTTATTTGTTAGCCTCCTTTTTATATGTGGGTATCCTCAAAGGCCAGAGGCTAAAAAGGCAAAGAAGTTTAAGAACAATGCCATAGATAATTTGTTGCACCTTCTCCATACCCACTCCAGATTGCCTCTAGAGTGGCTCTTCTGTTTTCTACTAGCTTGGATCCAGGCATTTTCATAGGACTGTTCACAGCAATAGCTTGTGTGCTTGAATTTTGAGGATCCTTTTGGTTGATCCTATTATCTTCAATATCTTACACTTGTCACCAACTTTTCCATCTAAGATAGGTTTACTACCCTGGTCACTCCTTCTGTCAATCTGTCTCCTACACCAAAAACTGTCTTATTCAACTCCTGTTATTCCCATCTCTTTGCTAAGCTAATAGAAACTGCAGCTAAAATCAACCATTTTTTCTTTTTAAACATATAATTTGTTTAAGGTGGGTTGTTACATGGGACTTAAAGTTTAATAAACTATGACAGTATAACTTCTTTAATAAAAGAGCTGTTTAGTTAGAATTTTTTAAGAAAGGGGTAATAATGAGCATTTTAAAATATAACCCATGGTAAATACATGTCCTCTTACTAATTCACTGCCTATTGAAGAACTAAACTAATATTCAGTTCATTACCCAGATACTTTTATGCCTCATTTCTCATTTTTCATTATGAAGGAAAATTGAAATATGATCATTTAAATAGAGTTAGAATTATCTCACTTTGTAAAAAAGAAGACACATTTTTAACATAGATCCAAGTTAAGAAAGCCCAAACAATGAAATAATATAAGCTAAAGACTTTTGAGGACAGAATTTTCATTGCCAAATATATAAAATGCAGTTAAGCCTTAAAAAGAAAAGCTGTTACAAAGTAAATGGTCTCATGTGGTTCAATAAAAGGAAGTTTTCCATCTGAATCTGGAATTAATAGCATCTGGAAGAAGAAATTGAATACAAAGTGATTTTGCTACTTGGCAATATGGACACAGATATATTAGATACTTCCAAGACAAAAACCACGCAGAAGCAAAGTACATTAAATGAAACAATGGTGGGTTAGATAACTATTGTGAGCTTAAGAAGAAAGATGGAAAATTGTAATGAATTTATGCAAAACCAGGTACCTCAGCAAATATTGGCAAGTACTGTATAGAGCAAATTTAAGAATGCTCTGAGCTAGCTACCATGTCAGTGACCTTAAGGAATTCCTTCAGAATGACTAGTTTACAGACTTGACGATATTTGCAAGAGAGAAATGAATGTAGGGACGTATATAGGGACCCTGAAAATGCCAAGAAAAATGAAAACCTTTGTCAGTAAGCTCTTTGACCAGTGTGTGAAAGTAGGAATTGAAAAAATAATGGAAAAGCAAAATAAAATAAGACAAAATAAGTAAAACATAAGAGGATAAAATCATGGAGTTTTTAGAAGGAAGGAAACTTAAAGATCAGTTTATCTAACCTCCCAAATATTAAACAGAGTTCTAGAGAATGTGGATATATTTGCTCTCAGGAAAATATAGTTAATTATTAAATGTCTTATAATAGAACTGATTGTAATATGTTCACAGATCACATTAAACACCACTCAGTTTTTTACCTGTTTTTGTGTAATAATTTTAAAGCTAAAAATAATATGATTTTAGGGAATTATTTGTTTGGTTATTGTGTATTTGATGCTGTTGTTAAAATGTTAATTGCTTCAGCTGAATCAATTTGTTTCTTACCAAAATTGTTGCAAGAAAAGCTGAATTTAAGTAATTAACCTTGACAGTTAAACATTACAGGTAATTTGATACCAGTGGATTTTGGTATCAAAGCTTCTGTTAAAACCTGTGAGAATATGCTTTTACTGATAATATTTTTTAATGAAGAGATACAAACACCTGCTAAGAAAACACCAGAAAATAATGATTTTTAGTGAGTATAGAAGTATAATAATTTCTAGAATCTTTACTCTTTACAAATATTAATTAATCTTATACTTAATTCACAAACCATACTGTGTAAGGAATGTCAGTATTTTTCAAAAATTTCTACATTACAATTAAGAAATTTGGTATGAAGAGCTAATAAAAATGTGCCTAAAGTGACAATTTATTGCATTTATTTAGTGACTTCAATCAAATTTGCATATTAAGAAATTAGGAGTGATGTCAGTAAACTGGCAGGATAAAAGGTCCTCTGATGATTATCCCCCACACAGCAACAATAATGTGGCAGTCATCTATTGACAAATATACCTTTGTGAGAGCTTTGGGATTTAGGTAAGAAGGTTGCTAAACCTTGGTGGAGATCAAGACCAAGGAGGGCAGTTTTGAGAAGGCAGACTCACGTCCAGTTAACAGGTTGGCCAAACGTGGTCCCAGCTACAGACATGGAAAAATCCCCATCTCTGTGTGGACTTTGCTACAACCCTGTTTGGGCTTTGATCCTGCCACCAGCACCACCTGGACCTACCTGAGCCTCAGGTAACAGGCCTGCCAAACTTGGTCTCAGCTCTGTACTCTGAAGCAGCCCAAGACCCAGCTCCAGCACCTCAGCTACCTCAGTTCAGGAGTGGTCCTGCCTGCCTAGGGACTTAGTGGAAGACATGCCCATCTTTTACCCCAGAGGTTGGCCCACTAACCTTGTTCCACCTGAAGATCCTGAAGCAGTCCTGTGATTCAACTCCAACCCCTCTTAGCCATGGTCTGGGGACAGTCCTGCTTGCTCAGGAACTGGCAGGAGACATGCCCATCCGTGCCCCAGAAGCAGTTCTGCAGACCCCAGTCCCAGATGCAGACCCTAAAGTAGCCCTGTGTCTTGGTTCTTGCCTCTCTCAGCCGCAGACCAGGTCCTATCCTGCCTGCCAAGGGACCCTCTCAATGACCCAGCGAGAGCCTACCCAGAAGCCAGGTGGGAGCCACATCCTTCCACACACCTGGTAACAAGCCCATCAAATGCAGACCCTGAAGCAGACTCTTGTCTCAGCACCAGCCCTGCTGACCAAGAACCTAGAAGCAGTTCAGTCTGCCCAGGGACCAGACAGAATCCATGCCTGCCCAAGCCCCTGGCAACAGTCTTGCCAACCCACTAAATACCCAGCAGTAGCCACATGACCTGACCTCAACCCAAATGGACAATGATTGCAGATACAATCCCATCAGCCTAGGGAACCAGCAAGAGAAGGTCTTTACCTGCTGAAATCAGTATGTAAAGACTGGAAAAGGCAATTGCTCCTTCAAATGCACAGATACCAATGCAAGGCTACATAGATCATGAGGAATCAGGCAAATGTTGTACCACCAAATAAGTATCATTCCCTACCATAATGGTATGAAACTAGAAACCAGTGACAGGAGTAAAACTGAAAAATTCCCAAATATGAGGAAATTAAACAACACACTCACTCATGAACAATCAGTGGGTCAGACAATAAAGCAAATAGACATCAAAAAGTATCTTGAGACAACCCAAAGTAGAAATAGAACATACCAAAACTTATAGGAAAGAGCAAGCAGTTCTAAGAGGAAAGTTTATAGCAATAAATGCCTATATTAAGAAAAAAGGAAAATCAAATAAACAACCTATATTTATACCTGAAGAACTAGAAAAAAAAGAAACTAAGCCCAAATATAGCAGAAAGAAGGAAATGAGAAAATCTAGTGTGGAAATAAATAAAATAGAGACTAGACAGACAATAGAAAAATCAATGATACTGAGTTGGTTTTTTGAAAATAAAAACAGAATTGACAAAACTTCAGCTAGATAAACCAAGAAAAAAAAGAGAGAGGTCTCTAATAAAGAAAATAAGAAATAAAAGAGGACGGGCTTCCCTGGTGGCGCAGTGGTTGAGAATCTGCCTGCCAATGCAGGGGATATGGGTTCGAGCCCTGGTCTGGGAAGATCCCATATGCTGCAGAGCAACTGGGCCCGTGAGCCACAATTACTGAGCCTGCGCGTCTGGAGCCTGTGCTCCGCAACAAGAGAGGCCACGATAATGAGAGGCCCGCGCACCGCGATGAAGAATGGCCCCCACTTGCCGCAACTAGAGAAAGCCCTCACACAGAAACGAAGACCCAACACAGCCATAAAAATAAATAAATAAATAAACCCAAAGTTTAAAAAAAAAAAAAAAAAAGAAAGAAATAAAAGAGGAGACATTACAACGGATACCACACAGTACAAAGGATCATAAGACACTACTATCAATAATTATATGCTAACAAATTGGCTAACCTAAAAGAAAGGAATAAATTACTAGAACATATACCCTACCAAGACTGAATCATGAAGTAGAAAATACGAACAGACCAATATCGAGTAAATAGATTGTGTCAGTAATCAAAACTCCATCAACAGAAGAAAAGCTCAGGACCACGTGTCCTCACTGGTGAATTCTACCAAACATTTAAAGAATTAACACCAATCCTCAAATTATTCCAAAGAATTGAAGAAGAGGAAGCACTTCCAAACTCATTTTACAAGGCCAGTGTTATCCTCATAACAAATTCAAATAAAGACAAAACAAGAAAATTACAGACCAATATCCCTGTTAAACAGATACGCAAAATCCACAACAAAATACTAGCAAATTTAATTCAATAAAACATTAAAAGGATAATACACCATAATCAAATGAGATTTGTCCCTGGGATGGTTCAACATACACAAATAGGGTGTGGTATATAATATTAACAGAATGAAGGATAAAAATCACATAATTGTTTCAATAGATGTAAAGAAAGCATTTGACAAAATTCAGCATCCATTTATGATAAAAAAACTCTTAACAAATTAGGTATAGCAGAAATGTACCTCAACATAATAAAGGCCGTACGTTCCAAGTCTGCAGATAACATCGTACTCAATGGTGAAAAGCTGAAAACTTTTACTCTGGTATCAGGAATAAGACAAGGATGCCCATTCTTGCCACTTTTATTCAACATAGTACTTGAAGTTTAGCCAGAGCATTTAGGCAAGAGAAAAAATAAAAGGCATCCAAATCAGAAAGGAAGAAATAAAACTGTCTTTATTTACAGATGACCTGATCTTATATGTAGAAAACCCTGATGACTCCACCACAAAAAAAAACCAAAAAACAACAACAACAAAACTGGTAGAAATAATAAACAAATTCAGTAAAGTTACAGGATACAAATCAGAATACAAAAATCAGTTGAATTTCTATACACTAACAACAAACTATCCAAAAAATAAGTTGACTATATTTGCATGGGTTTGCTTCTGGGCTCTCTGTTATGTTTCACTGGTCTATATGTTTGGGTTTATGCTAGTGCTATGCTGTTTTGATTACTATAGCTTTGTAACATAATTTAAAATCAGGAAGTGGAATGCCTCCAACTTTGTTCTTCTTTCTCGGTATTACTTTGGCCATTTAGGGTCTTTTGTGATTCCCTATGGATTTTTAGGATTCTTTTTTTTTTCTGTAAAAAATGGAATTTTGATATGGATATGTATATATATGATTTATACATATACATATATATATATATATATAATTCAAAAATAAAAAAGAAAATACTACCATTTGTGACAACATGAATGAACCTGGAAGACACTTTAGTAAGTGAAATAAGACAGACACAGAAAGACAAATATTGTGTGAACTTACGTGTGGAATCTAAAAAAGTCAAACTCACAGAAGCAGAATAGAGTGGTGGTTGTGATGGGCTGAGAAGTGGAGGAAATGGGGAGATGTTGATCAAAGGGCACAAACTTTTAGTTATAAGGTGAATAAGTTCTGAGGATCTAATGTACAGCATGGTGACTGTAGTTAAAAATATGATATTTTATACTTGGAATTTACAAGAGTAGGTCTTAAGCGCTCTCACCACACACACACAGTAGTAACTCTGTGAAGTGATGGATGTGCTGATTAGCTTGGTTGTGCTAATCATTTCACAATTTCTATTTATATCAAATCATCACATTGTATGTCTTAAATACATACAATTTTTATTTGTCAGTTATACTCTGACAAAGCTGACACAAAATAAAATAAAAAGAAATGAAATGAAATAAAATAAAATCTCTTTAAAATAAAAAATGCCAGCATTAAATGTGCTATTCTCATTCAAAATTGCAATTAAATTTTCATTCTTTTGCTCATCCATTCATGGGTGCAAAATTCCATTAAGCATCTTTTTCTTAGAGGAATATGAGTTTTAGCCATTTTTATCATTTTATTTTGAAATATTAGCTAATACAGTTTTATCTGTTAGTCTGAGAATTTCTGAGCAGTAACAAATATCTAATCGGTTTTAAGGGTTCTTTTCCTATGTGTTTATGCCATGACTGTTAGGACATGTTTATTTGGCAAATCTGGACTGAGATGAATGCTGGTAAATTTCAAGGACAATTTTCAGGAAATAATATGTAAAAAGATGAAGTTAAAACTCTGAACAGATGCTTCTGAAAATTTAAGCAGACTTAGTTTACTACAGTGGGTTAGTTGTTCTTTGAACCTTATAGTAAGACATTATAAGAAAAAGATCAGCTCAAGCAGAATTGAACTACCTATAAGCTGAAATAAAAGGGATATTAAGGAATATTAAGAATCCACAATTTTGTGATGACAACTGTTTCTGGACCCACCAAAGTAGGAAGTATGACTGATAAAGACTTTGAGACAAGGGCCTGTTGAGATTTAGCCAAAATCAGTTTATGGGTAATTAGCTAACCGCCAAACACTGTTGTTCTATATGGCTTAAGGTAGCCCACCAGTACAGGAGTGCCAAGGATAGTATAAGTGAAAAAAATCAAGCAGAATGGAAAATTAAATGCAAGACATAATGATGGGTGTGGTTATAGGCCAAAGGAATTAACTAGAAGCAAACACATTGGAAGCCTACTAAATATTTTAGGAGATTTTACTTCCAAAGAAACCATGATTTGAAGCTAAAGTGTTTTTGAATGTACCAGCTTTAACATCCTAAGGTACTAAACTGGCATAATAGGAAATGGAATACAAAAACTTTACAGTCTCATGGGAAGTTAATTCCAACACATATTTCATATGTGCCCATGGTGAATTGTTAGAGACAATGTGTTTTTACAAGGTCTGGGACTTAAGAGAAAGGACATGTTTGAAAGAAAACAGCCTTAGAAGATAGAGATAGTATATCCTTCCCCAGAGAGAATTAGTGATTTACCTCCCAACAGACATTCCAGCATAATAAAGATAAAGCCCTTCTGTTTCCCTCCCGGAGAGGTACTTACACTCTAGGGTAATGAGCAAGCTCTCTCTTTCTAAGAGATAGTGGGTGGATGTGCTAGCAGCTCCATGAAGCCTGAGCATCTCTTAAAAGTTGGTGTCCCTTTCCTATACTGAAAGCTACTGTATGTGCACGTAATATCTGACCCACGTGTATTGCCTATTGGATCTGGGCCATGAAGAACTGATGAAAACTGCTGCTATGACTGCTATTTTGATTGACTGATCCAGGGCTCCTATGACGTTTTGTCAGAATACTATGTCAGGCTTACTTGTTATCTGGTAAGTGGCAAGTGGGGTAAAATCTCAGAACCTCCACCTTTTCTAACATAACAAGGGTAATGGTCAAGGAGGTTCCTCCCAGAGGGAGGACTCAAGGACTAATCAATGACTTTCTCCATAGCCAGTCCAGGAGTGTCTTCACAGTATCTGACCAGCAGAATAGCAAAAGTGTTATAAACTACACTATTATTTATTTCTCTTCTTTTCTTTTTTAAATAGAACTTTTTATTGCAGTTATTCCAGTGCTGCTTCATTATTATATCTTGAGTATATTGAGGACCTACTCTGCATCACTAACAGATAGTAGACTTTGAACTGGATGTAGTTATTGGATGGTACTTTGGGTTATCTTCCTTGCATGAGGATTTGATTGCGTTCCATATGTTGAAAGAAATCTTCAAATAGATCTGGAGATGAGAATTCTATATTATGGTTGGTATTATTAGCTCTTCAATAAAAAGGTGATTTTCTTCTTTGGCAAAAACCTAGCCTATAATACCTATCTTCCCCTAAAATTAAGTGGGAAAAATGTGACTATATTTTAGCAGTAAATATGTGCAGACATTTGATATGCCTATTTCTGAGCCAAGACTTTAGAGAAATACGTGGGCCCCAGCCGCCACCCACACACAAGTTCTCCCACCAAATAGGTGCAGATAACCGTGTAGTCCTAAGAGATGATGGCACTGTAAGGTTAGAGGACCTTGAGTATTTGATTCACACATAAAATGAAAGTTTCCTGTCATCCAGGAACACCTATTTTGGACTATTAAATGAACATAAAATAACATTCTGTTATGTTAAGCTTCCATCCATTTTTAGTGTATCACAGTAGCTAGAGTTAACCTAACTAATAAAATGTTGCGACCTAACAAGACAACAGACCCATCTAATGTGTCAATTTTAAACTGTTCTTCTGTAAGGTCCCTGTATCAACTCTGTATCTAAAGGGGTTTCATAGGACAGATCATCTTCTTGAGTCTCAGAAGGATTATTAACAGTATAATTAATTAATTTTCTTTTACCAAAAACCACATTAGGAGAGATAGAACTGTATCTTATACATTCCAAACTGCTTTATTACAATAATCTTAATATAGATAGTGTTTAAGAACATCCTAAATAAGTGATAATTTCCCCTTAGTTTAAATTAGGTCCATTTTTAAAACTTGTTTTGGTTCTTGAAATGAAGAGCATGGTTTTGTTTATCTTGAGAAAATATAGGTTTCTCTACCCAGGAGAGCCATTCTCTCCTAAGAAGTGTATATATTCAAGAAATATTAATGTGGAGTGTTGAAGAGAAAGAAATTATTCGCTTACCTGGGCAGATCAATTCTATCAACTCAAGGAATCAATACCACAGACATAAGTGGTTTATATGCAGTATTAACTCTAGAAAATGACCATGAAACAATCTAATCGTCTGATATTTTCTTCTGTCTTGGCAAAGTACAAGTGTACGAGAATCTTCTAAGAGTTAAAATCATTTACGTTTTATGTCGCTGCCTTGCTAATTAAAATATTTGCCCACATGGTCTTTAGCATTGCCTTCACATTGGACTAGAAACTCTAAAATGTAAGGTGTAAGGACCCTCATATCAGTGTAAATATTGTTCTTCCATACTTTGTATTTTAAGAGAAAAAAATATGTTGCTGATGCTGTTTATTCACAACATAATTTCATGGAAGTTTTATCAATGGGTTTTTCCTATGATTATTATAATACATTGAAAGGCCAAAATATTTTCTTCTTTGTCAAGACACAAATGGTGATGAAAGAAAGAGAAGTTAGTATGTAGGATTTTAGAAAAGTTAGGCAATTGAAAGTTTAGAGAACACATATCCAAAATTTTGACCATCACTAATCTCAAACAAGGTGTCAGAGCTTTGGAAGGCTAACATTTAACCACTCATGTTTTCACATAGAAAAGCATCAAGTCCATGGGTAGAGAGAACAGGAAATTTCTTTCAACCAAGAAGTCATGTATCAGTGTCTTCAGGTCAGAAAGAAGCAATCGTGAAACATTTCTTATAGTCTGAAGTCTTCCTTTAATCCATTCCGGTCACTCTTATGTTAGAAAAATGAGTGACTCGTGGTTAGACTCCATCAAATGCAACAGAAATAATTTCTCACTGTTACCAATGAAGTTCAAGTGGATGAATACCATGAATTTGCATCAAATGAGCTGGATACAACAGAAAAAGTGAAGTGATAATTTTGTATAAAAGCAGAGCTAATATTTTCCTTATCTTAACTTAGAGTATATTAAAAGTATCCTATTTAATGCATTGGAAAGAAAATTAAGTATTAAAGTTAATCTGATTCAATGAGGGGAACCAATAATATACAGATTCTAATGCAAAGTGGTTTATTTTATTTCATTCTCCATACTTTGCAAAGTCTGCACTTGTCAAGGATACAATAAGCATTGTGATTTCTTTACTCCAGAAAAGTCATTCTTGATAGAAGTATCTAGTTAGTCAATATCAATTGTTTAGCATAGATTGTCAACACAGAGTAGGCCTATGGAGATTTACAATGGAAGTAAAACTTATTTACTGATTCTGAGTTTTTGAAAAAGTTTAAATATAAAGGAAAGAAAGGAAATCTATATTTGTAGAAAAATATTTTAAAAATAAACAGATCAAAAGATGCATGCATATGTTTTGGTAAAGAGTATTTCTTCAGCTATTTTTACAAGGCGTTGCAATCTAGTATATCACAATGTACATATGTACATACATACGTATGTACATACATACGTACCTAAATATACATATATACACATATTTATATGTATATAATCTCAAAAGGTAAAAATAAAAATGAAATATTCAATTTTTACTGCAACAATAGTGCATAACAAATAGTCACAAAACTGGTTTACCCGAACAAACTGTTCCTCAACTGCAGTTCTGCTGGGTCCTTCTGGGCTCTGTTGGACTCTGCTGGGCATGAGCACTCTGTAAGGCAAGTAGTATTCTCAGAGTGAGGCCTGATTTCTGTTAGGAAGGCAAGTAAAAAGAGTGATACAAAAGAAGGTAAGGAAGGTTTATACCTCTGACAGGGAAAGTATGGTAGAAAATTTAAGGTTAATATTGACAGATAAATAGTGCCTGTTCCTGTTTACTTTTTTTTTCTTAACAATTAGTGTGCTTTATTCTTATTCTGCATTATAATTCCAGACTCCTAGTACTTCATTCTTATTCAAAACAAAAAGAAAATGCAGATCCTTTGAGGATTAAGTGGTTGTATTGTACCAGCCTCTCTCTTTAACACTGTCATCTGTGGATATCCCAGTTTGTTTCCTCCACTCCTCAAAGATTTTAGATGTTTCTCTTTATTCCAAGTCCCAAGTCAAATGGATTAATGTCAACATTCACGTGCACAGTGTTTCCAGCTCTGGAACTCCTTAGTTCTAAAAATTCCTGATACTCAGTGACCTTCTTTATCTTCTCCACTTAAGTCTCTCACTTCCATGGTCACACCTTGAGTCTTTTCATAACCTGAATCTGATCAATCTTCAAAAATCACTGATCCAGTAATCCCACTTCATGCCCAGTGTCTCCTTTCTTTATGGCTTATTCAACCATTTCCATCATTTATCATTAACTATTTTATTTATTTTACTTTATCAGGAATTCCAGTTCCTTGAGCTTGCTGCTCTCTACAAATTCATTAGATATCCCCTTCATTTCCTTTTCTGTTCAACTTTATTGATTTCACTATGACTTTTATCAAGAATATGTTTGGTATATGTAAATCTCCCTTACTTCTCAGAATTTTTGTCACACATATTGCAAAATTCCATCCCCTTTGAGCCTAATAATCTTTTTCCAGGACTGACCCTGATCATCTGATTTCTACATGAGATTTTCATATAACCGAACAGAATATTTTTCACTATAAATTCTTAACCACCAAACTTAATTGGGGTTTCCAACACTGTTCTGTAATCCCACTACATGCCTGGTCAGCTCACTGCCTCTCCTGCCTCTCTTCTAAATGTCTTATTCAACATTATTCTACTCTCCTCAAATACCCAACTTTTAACTTCTTTCCACTAACTTTAAAATAGATGACCTCGGGAAAGACAAAACTTTTTGTGCCTTATTTTTTTCCATATGTAAAGTTCTTACATGTTAGCTTGTATTATTAATGTTTTTATGATTATTAGTATCATCTGCTCCCGTTCTCTCCTCCTTCCTCATGTCACAGTGAAATCCATCCTCCTGTTTGAAGATAATTTGTCTCTACTCTGGATCCCATCTCATCTGCTTTCTTATTATGATATCTGTCATCTATTCTCGTTTTGATTTTCCATATCTTTCTCACAATTGCATCATTCACATTGGCTTGTAAATCAATTCAAGTATATCCTGTGAGAAATGGAAAAAGAAAAAGAAGGCAACAGAATCTTACTTGTCCACATATACCTCTACAGTTTCAGTCTTATTTCTGTTTCTGCACAAAGCTCTCAAAAGGCTTATCTATATGTTCCACTTCCTCCCTCCCTCCTTTCCTTTCTTCCTTTTCTTCCTTCCCTCCCTCCCTCTTTCTTTCTTTCCTTCATTCTTTCTTTCTTTCTCTTTTCTTTCTTTTTCTTCTCTCTTTTTCTTTCTCTTTACTCACTGCAACACCAATCTATCTTCTAGCCCCCATCTCTCTGTTATTGAAATTCTCCCAAGTTCAATTATTACTTCCAATGTCACTATATTCAATAAGCTTTTTGTGTGGGAGGGGTGTCTTTACTGCCAAACACTCCCTTATTCTTGAAACATTCTCTTTAGATTTTATTTTTAAAATTCTCCATATTTTATTCCTACTTCTCATTTTTTATGATCTACAATAAAGTATTAGACTTGTCAAATTTCAGTTGCAAGATCGCAGGTTGTCACAAGCTGGACTATACTCCTAGGCAATTCCATTCACATATATGACTGCCATTATTACATTAGGTAGATTACTCAAAAATTGATGTCTGTGGTCAGAATTGCCTTTTAGCTCCAGATAATATTTGACTACCTAATTGAAATAAATTCTTGGATATTTCAAAGACCCTCTTCCATAATAAAGACAACAACTAAACTTATAATCTTTATCCCCACACCTAGTTCTTTACCACTCTTTTTCTTCACAAATGGCTGCATAACCCATCAAGTTATGTAAACGAGAAATTGAAAAATCATCTATGACATCTGCCTCTACCTTGCTCCTGATATTCCAACCCTAGAAGTCTATTGGTTTAACCTGTTAAAAATATCTCAAGCTTGAACACATCTCTCTGTCTCCCTTAGTCCACGTTACCATCATTTCTTCTCTAAGTCTGACAACACTTATATTTACCCCTTCAATTTTTTTTTTTTTGTACTCAGAGCAATCTTTTATGTGATCAAATAAAAATGTATCACTTCAATATATAAAGCCTTTCAACGGCTTTTCATTGTTTTTAGAGTGAAGACAACATACCTCAATGCCTAAAATTGCATGTTTTGGCACCCACCTAACTCCCCAAATTCATCTACATTATACTCTCCCTAATTGCAGCTATAGTGGCTTTCTTTCAGCCCATCAAATTCGCCATGTCTTTTCTCAGCATATAATTTTACATGTGCTATCCCCTCTGCCTGATTATGCTTTCCTCTCTGTCCCTCAGTTCACCAGATTCCACTGTTTTGTATGAAATCATCACTATGGAGCTTTCCCACATATCTTTTATGAATCAGTTGATCTATTACAAACATTTATAACTCTGTTTCTCTTCTTTATAGCATATTAATTTATGTACACAGTGATATTAGTATGGCAAGGGATGTGTCTGTTTCTCTTAAAATCATTATTGTATCATCAGTGGTTGTCACAAGTACCTGACCCACACAATAAGTGTTTTATAAATATGAGTTGAATGACTGGCTGAACACCTAACAGTGACTGGTTGAGAGATGGTTTGCAATAAATTGTGTTTTTATTGAGGCTGAAATAGACTTACCTTGGCATTAAGTTAGTGTTCAGTAAATGTCAGCCTGAAATGTATGAAAAGCAATTTTGGAATTTGTGTTTACATCCATGGTCAAACAAGTCTGTTTATACAAATGGATTGTGACCATCAAGTGGAACAGGGACTTAAAGGGTCTGTTCCTTGCTTAGAAAAGTAGATGATCTGTTAGAGTTCAAGATTTCATATTGCTGAAGTATATCTTTGACAGACTTGCATTGATGATAAGCATGAAATCTATGATTGTTTCTAACTAGGTAAATAATGTGTTATTTTCTTTTTTCTAGTATTTTTTTCCCTCAGACCCTCAGGCCAGTTAGGACTAAGTTTGTTACTTCTCTTTATTTCCACTTGTATCTATTGCACTTTTTTTTTACCGATTAATTATATTTCTTACCAGACCACATTAAAGATAGTTTTTCATGAATTATCTATTTTCCTAACTGTAAGTTATCTGAAGGGTATTTTTATCTATCTTTGAAGACAATTTTTGAAACCCATCATACTGTCAGATGGAAATGTGATACCTAATAATGTATCACTAATTATTTTGAATTAAAGTACATGATATTCAACATATCTTATACAGAGGCATCTGCATGTCCTATTGATTCTGTCTACAAAATATATCTCAAGTCAATTTACCAATCTCTATCTGCACTGATACAGTTCTGGTCCCAGTGACTACCATCAGTTTCCTAGACTACAAATAAGACTTCCTGGTTTTATTCTCTGGAAATCGTATTCCCCCACAAAAGCCAAATTACTCATTTCGAAACTTAATTTAGATCATATGTTTTTTTAATGTAGGATCTGTGAATACTTACCCATTAAATTTGAACAAAGCCTAAAATCTTTAATATGGCCTCTGAGACCTCACATGATTTAGCTAATGTCAGTACCTCCAGCCTCAGTGTTTACTGCTCTTGTTTTTTCTCACAGTGTTAATTGGCATTTCTCATTGTCATTTAGGGAATTTCTTACAAACACCAAGATTTTTCTACTTCACTTCAGAGTCTTTGTCTAGGAGTAGGCTCTTAAGTCCCATTCCCTGTGCCAGAGTGACATGTAGAGCTGTCTTAGCAATTAGTGCATAGTTTTGTGTTTACAGATTTGTTTAGAAAGCCCCAATTAATGCGAAGCTCAAAACTTTGTTGATTGTATCAAGGTTCTCTGTCATTACTTGTGGACATGATGAGGAAGCCTACGTACCTGGGTTGCTGCTGGGATCTGTCTTACATTTGCAGCAGCAGCAACCTTGGACCAAGACAAAATTGCGGGTGACATAATGGAGAAATAAAAATAAATAGGGTCTTTATCATATTAACTTTCTAGGTCAAACTCTGGCTCTGGGTCTTCCAATTTTAGAGCCAACAAATTCCTTATTGTTTAATTCAGGTGCAGTTGAACTTTCTGTTTCATAAAACCATTTTATTATGTCATAAAAAACACTAACTATGGGAAAGGTATTTAAATTAACTTAGACTTATTTTTCCCATATCTAAAATAAAGTATAACTACCTTGATAGATTCTTTTGAGGATTAGAAATAATGCATGTGACACTAAGTAATATGTAGCCATTGGCTACCATAATGACAAAATGCTGTTTCTCAGCCAGACTCAATGTTGCTTAAGAAATTTGAGAAGAAGCACTGATTAGTTCATTATTCTTTTTCTCCATTATTCTTCACTGTCTACTTCATTTATCACTTTGTTGTGTTTGAAGATGTTTTATCTTGTCACCCAACTCTGATACAATAAATAAATGCATATAAGTCCAAATACTGAAAATATGCTCCCAGGATTGGTTTGCTGCAACCATGTTATTATGGCTGTCAATCTCTGTTTCTCCAGTGTTAAGTGCAAGCTCCCTGACAATAAGCCCTACTGGTGAGTAATTAACTCCCTCTGATCTAGGTGTCAGAATTTCTTGATACTGTGTGCTAATGTGAAATTCACTACTACAAAAGGTACAGCAAAAACAACAGACTCTTCAGAAAACCAAATCCCAGCAGGTTCAACTTTTAAAATAATCTACCTGCTGGAAGATCCAATAAACCTGCTGATTATTGGCTACTGTCTCCAAAGCTTGCTGTGTCTCACCTACTCAGCTGAAAAGGCTGCTGTTCTAAGT
Source organism: Balaenoptera musculus (assembly GCF_009873245.2). Lineage (NCBI taxonomy): Eukaryota > Metazoa > Chordata > Mammalia > Artiodactyla > Balaenopteridae > Balaenoptera > Balaenoptera musculus. Next base: position 60,001,316 of record NC_045794.1, read on the forward strand.
GATTGCTAATAGTACGTGGCATGGGAATATATGTTGTGACCTAGTTTTGCGATCAGTAAATATATAAGACTAGTTACCACTTGCCTGGAAACAGAATGAAGGATTAGAATATTTTATCAAATGTATTTTTACTGCATAATGCTTTGCAAGAAGAAGCCTAAAGTGTATAATTAAATGTTTATTCAGTTCTAATGGTTATTGTACATAGAACCTTTTCCCCTCATATTAATATTTCAATTTATAATATTATTGGCAAAATGACTTTCTGAAAAAAATATGTTTTAGAAGCATATCAGTGAGACTTCATGACTGATAGGTAGGCTGATTGTTATCAGATATTTGGTGCTATCATGTAATATATTCTCGTCGACAGAATTTTTGAAAGTGCAGAAACAGAGGGTAGAGATTGATATCCCTTTTATGGGGGTGATGCTGTGATGTAGAATTTAGGCACTTTTTTTCTGTCAGGAGAACAGAACAACAAGAATACATATTTATTTCTATGAGTTTTTAGTAATGTGCTGAAAAGTGGCATTGTGGTTCTGCATTTGCCTTTCTTGTTGCAAGAAGACCGTCTTCCTACATTTCCTGTAAAAGTATTCGAAGTCTAAGCCTTAATAGTAATTTTTTAAAGGGCCATTTACAGTTCCGTGAAATTCAACCTTTAAAAGTTACACACAGCACTGACACTTTCAGAAAAAATTCTGAAAGATAACGTTGAGATGCCCTCTAACACATAGGGTATGATTCAAAGTTATGACACAATCACTTTGATTCTGTTTCTCTCTGTGCCACATATCACACGGTGACATTCTTAGCTTGTATAAGTGGTTATAAATTTTACCAGTTTCCTTCAGAGTCTCCTGGACTCACAGGGCTAGGGAGATCACCTATGTGATTTCCCTGATTTCCTTGAGATACAGTCAGTATCATGACAGGAGCATAGGGTGCATGGTGGGAGTGCCTGGCAATAACGCTCTAAAAGGCCCAGGATTCATTTTTAGATGTGATAGAGAGTCAGGTCTTAGAGTTAAACTGCCCAGGAACAGCCAGAGCCCTGCCCTTTATATTAGTCCACATTTTAACTTCTTAAGTCTAGGTCTCCTAGCTCAGGTTAGTGTTGTAGTGATAAAAGAAAATAACACAAGCAGAGTTATTTTTTTAACACTGTACACAGTAAGACTAAGTTGATGCTATATTAACTATTAGCATCATTATTAAAATAATTGTTATTAATTTTTCTGGTACAGTCTCCAACTTAAGAAAATGATCACTTTATGATTTTTCCTCTTTATTCACTACCACAGGGTAGGATACACTGGCTGGTATAAAAGTGTATAAGCATGATTCTCAGAAACATCTGGGTAACTGGCCCTTGTTCTAGTTCTGTAATTTGAGTTAGGGAATATATTTTTCCTGAGGTATACAAGGACTATGAGGATGAACTTGTTGGATTAGAAGGAGGCTCAGGCCTGAGTCTCTTATGAGGTGCACCTGGTCCAGATGAGGTGGTCTATAGCATGTTTCCAGCCAAGGCTCAAAGCTTGACTGTCCCAAATATATGTATAAACCTGGGCTTGGAAGAGAAAGTTAATCATCCAGGGTGTCTGATATGACCTACGCTCACTTATAAAAAGTTATCATGGACAACTCTGTGCTTCCTGGCGTGGCTCTTGGGGATTTTAGAGGCCACGATGTCTACACTTCCATTGGATACAATTGCTGATCTCTCTGTTGTGTACCCTGACTTCTTCAGATGGGAAACTATGCTTGATTAACTTAAATGTGCCTTTGCCTGGTTTTTACAACAATCTGTATCTATTATTGACATATATTAAGACTAAGGTGCAGTTCCACAGCAAACATTTATTGATCACTTATCAATGATTGCTGAACATTGATTAGCCCCACAACAACAGCAAAAAAATAGGCGTGTGTCTGCTTTCAAAGAGCACTAGGAATGGTCAGCATAATACACTGTAAAGTATCCTTTAATGCTATTGGATGTCTCTGGTAGTTGAAAATTCCTTAATTATATTGTACGAGAAGACCAAGCTAAAGTCAATAAAGCGCTTAATACTAATTAATTAATTAGATTATTTCCTTTGTCTCTGTATAAGGAACCCAGGTAGACCACAGAGCATCGGTCCTAGAAGGTAATAATACCAGCAAAAAGTACAAAACAGAGTAATAGGGATGAAAGGGAATTAAATGTCAACCTAACTTTGGACAATTTTGAGAATTTTGACAATAGTCTTACTTTTGCTATTACATAGTGACATCACACACTTACCTTGGTCATTTTTGACAGCTTTAAGCATTTATTTTTCTATTTCAAGAGTAATTGGATTATTATGTTAGATGCAGAATTCAATATAATCATTTCTCAGGGGGAGGAAGAAGTGGGTATTAGGAAGAGCTGAGAATGCTTCCTACAGTGCCTGGTACAAAGTAAGATTCATAAAATTTCTTAAAATTGTGATAAAAATAATAGCATACACTTGCATGGTGACTACTTGTGCCAGGCACTATCCTAAGCAATTTATACAAATTAACTAATTTATGAGTTGATTACCTCATAGCAACCTTATAAGATAGTTTACACTATTATCGCCTTTTTACAAATGAGGTAACTGAGACACAGAAGTTAAGTAAATTATCCAAATCCATGGACCTAGTAGATTTTAGAGCCGGGATTCAAACCCAGGCAGTCGGGAACTTAAGCAAGATTCTATTCCATCTGAAAAGCAAGACAAAACAAATCAAAAATGCAAACTTATTGATTGAATAAAGTTTACTAAATGTCTATAAGTTTTCTTCCATTTTAGTTTTTAACATCAATTTGTACATTCAACTTTCATCATATGAGAACTCAGTCTAATTAAGAAAAATATTGTTGAAGATTGACCTAGGACTGTTATGCTAAAGTACCAGGCTTGCCTTATGAGCTGCTGATTGCTGGTGTCCTACATTGACTCTCTCACTAGTATAAGCCCAGACAGCAAAATATCACCTGCTATTTCATCTGAGAGCTTTCGTAACTTTTGTTGTTGTTGTTTGTATGTCTTGTATTTTGCTAACATTTATCTGTAGTACTCTCTTTTTTTTTTTTTTTTAAACATCTTTATTGAAGTATAATTGCCTTACAATGGTGTGTTAGCTTCTGCTTTATAACAAAGTGAATCAGTTAAACATATACAATATGTTCCCATTTCTCTTCCCTCTTGCATCTCCCTCTCTCCCACCCTCCCCATCCCACCCCTCTAGGTGGTCACAAAGCACCGAGCTGATCTCCCTGTGCTATGCGGCTGCTTCCCACTAGTTATCTATTTTACATTTGGTAGTGTATATATGTCCATGACACTCTCTTACCCTGTCACATCTCACCCCACTCCCTCCCCATATCCTCAAGTCCATTCTCTAGTAGGTCTGTGTCTTTATTCCGTCTTGCCACTAGGTTCTTCATGGCCTTTTTTTTTTTTTTCCCTTAGATTCCGTATATATGTGTTAGCATACTGTATTTGTTTTTCTCTTTCTGACTTACTTCACTCTGTATGACAGACTCTAACTCCATCCACCTCATTACAAATACCTCCATTTCATTTCTTTTTATGGCTGAGTAATATTCCATTGTATATATGTGCCACATCTTCTTTATCCATTCATCTGTCGATGGACATTTAGGTTGCTTCCATGTCCTGGCTATTGTAAATAGAGCTGCAATGAACATTTTGGTACATGACTCTTTTTGACCTATGGTTTTCTCAGGGTATATGCCCAGTATTGGGATTGCTGGGTCGTATGGTAGTTCTATTTGTAGTTTTTTAAGGAACCTCCATACTGTTCTCCATAGTGGCTGTATCAATTTACATTCCCACCAACAGTGCAAGAGTGTTCCCTTTCCTCCACATCCTCTCCAGCATTTATTGTTTGTAGATTTTTTGATGATGGCCATTCTGACCGGTGTGAGATGATATCTCATTGTAGTTTTGATTTGCATTTCTCTAATGATTAATGATGTTGAGCATTCTTTCATGTGTCTGTAGGCCATCTGTATATCTTCTTTGGAGAAATGTCTATTTAGGTCTTCTGCCCATTTTTGGATTGGGTTGTTCGTTTTTTTGTTATTGAGCTGCATGAGCTGCTTGTAAATCTTGGAGATTAATCCTTTGTCAGTTGCTTCATTTGCAAATATTTTCTCCCATTCTGATGGTTGTCTTTTGGTCTTGTTTATGGTTTCCTTTGCTGTGCAAAAGCTTTTAAGTTTCATTAGGTCCCATTTGTTTATTTGTGTTCTTATTTCCATTTCTCTGGGATGTAGTACTCTCTTAATTAAGAACTACCTCACTTCCAGTATCTACTTTTTATCATACACAAATACTACACAGGATTCTGGGTGTTACAAATTGTCAGTAAATAAAGCCAGGCAAAAATAGGCTTCCTGTTTTCCAAGTGTTCCACACATCAGAATCTTGCAGACCTGAGATTCATGAGTGCCTAAGAATCTTGTAGCTTAGTACTTACAAAAATCTTATCTTCAGAGACTGCAGTGGTTCTCCCATAAGGTTTGTCTTTATCACTTGCTTTTATATTCGGTAATTCATATTCCTTTTATTTCACACAAAGATTATAGAATACTAATTATATATCATAAAAATTATACTGGGAAACTCACTTTTATTATTCTAAAACTTGATATTGCCCATATACAATAGAAATGTCATTATATAAGATACTAGACATTTCTTTTTTTCCTGATTGTATTGTAAGTCATATTAATAAAATTCAGTATTTAATTGAGACAATATGGGAGTATTTAAGTTTTGAATTATTCAGCAAGTACTGTTTGTCCATCTATCCGTTTTCCAACTATACTTGTGTTATCTGAAACTGTCTGTCCCAGCCAGGGTTAGTCCCAGCCAGACCCAGGTCTTTCTGCTTCATTAGATTTACTCTAAACACTTAGAGAAGTCTAAAGAAATCTGCTGCCCTTTTGTCCATCACAAACCTATCCTTGGGAATAAGTTTAGTCTTCTGCTCACCAACAGAGTTCTGAACTTCAGCTTCCTCATTTACCCCTGACTGTGAGCTGCCTATCCGCCTAACGGACCATTGTACCCCTGGGGTGTCTATTTTCCCCTCTGGTACTTTCTTAGAAATTACTCTAATTGTATATTCTCAAGGGCTCTCATGTATTTTGCTTAAAATTTTCTTGTATTTGCTTAGCGTGGTTGTATTTATTTAGCGTGGTCTTTCCTATGTCACACAGGAAATAGAAAGATTGAGATCTTTCTTTTTCTGCTCATGTTGGTTGGTGTGAGAACCCTTAATGCCTGTGAAGATCAGGCTGTCAGAGTCTGTTGGGCAGTGGAGAAATGAAAGATACGTGGGAGATTTTTTTTTTTTTTTAAAGTAGGCTAAAGACAATTAGTTAAGGTAATTTTTATGGCTGAGTTACCCTGTCAAGGATTTGAGAGAGAAGAATGTTCAGTAATATGTGCTGAGACTTCCATCCTTATACTCCTACCCCAGAAACAGAAAACAAATCCTAAACACTAGGTAGGATCCTATGTAACCTGACCCTTTCATCTAATTCCAAATGATTTCTTTCCCAAGCTGGAAGTTTGTTTCTAGTATTTCTTGTATCATCTCAAAACTTAATGATTAATCAACATTCCCTTTATTAAAGCAATTCACAAAAACTATGGACTTAGTATCATGTTTGCATATAGTTTCTTGTAATGTAAACAGTTTCTAAATTACTATGGAACCTGGATTTAATTTACATCGTGTTTCCCATCTTAATCATTCAGATTGACTTTCCCTCATAATAATATACTAAACTCAGGTATAGTAAGGTTACATTAGACAAATAAGTTCTTTGGTAATAACAGATAAGTTGATAAATTGGCATCATAATTTGATTGCAGTCAAGGTTTTTGTTGAAATTTTCTGGCTTGGATTTCTAATTTCTGATCATTTTTATTACAAATCATACCAACCACACTGTATAGACAATATATATTGACTGCTAAATTTAAAATAACAAAAAAAATTCTTCTGGTTTACTATGACTATATAATGTACATAGTTAAGTCTTCTCCTTCTAGAATAACTATTTAATAGTACAAATAAAGGAATAAAAAAGTAATGCTCACAAGAACAGGACAATGAGAGATTCATAGAAGAAAAGTCAGCTGGAAAGCTATGGAAAAGTAATAACTGACATAAAAACCCACAGAAAACTGACTTTAAACTTGCAGTGTAAAACTCTGGAGAAGCTCGGGGATCGAAGGCACCAGGTACATTTGAACGTGGTGAGGTGTGATCCTGAAGCTGAAATCAGAAGTGTGGGTTGCACATTGTGGAAGGGTCAGTAAGACACAGACCTCTACTGCTTAAGTGTCTGCATTCACACTCAACTCTTAAAAAAGAATATGTTTGTATTCTGGTGATATTTGCTCCTGCTGAGGTCATAAAAGAAATACTACCTGGAAACAGCAGCAGGCTCAAAAGAAAAGTGGCAGGTTCAAAAGAAAGTACTCCCTGAATTTTGAGGGACTTCCAATGCGGAGAACAATTTATTGTTGTGTCATCCCTTGATAAAGTATGAGTTCACATGTACCCCCTTCCAATCAGCTTTCTTTCCATGCTAGTCATCAAACAACCCAGGAGGAGGAAGAGGGAGAGATTCATGAGAGAGGATTCCAAATTTAAAAATTTTTTTAATTTTAGATTAAATGTGGTTGACTAGACCAAATATAGTATTAGGGTCTGAGGAAGAATTAATGATGGGAATAGAAAAAAAAGAAAAACAAATAACATGGTAATTGTTCTCCCCATATAATACCAGTAGTTAACTCCCCCCCAAATTATGTGAATATAAGATATTACAGGAACCAAATATGGCCAATATTTATATATTCATGATAATGTAAATTGTATTTATTTAACAGAAAGCTGTGATTAAAGTTCATTGAGAGAATGAGGTAAGGGAAAATATTTTTATTTGATGCAGCAGATGAGGTCTAAAATATTTTCTATAGTAGGAGATTTATACACAACATCTATAATTGAAACAACATGTAGAAGTATAAATATGCATTTAGTAATAGAGCTGCAGATATCAGAAAAATAAGCTAAAATTGTTGAAAATATTTGAAAGTACTTCAGTGTTTCATTATCAACTATCTAATTCTACCTAACTTGTTTTATACATATATACACATATATATGTGTACATTGGTATGCATATATATGTATATATATTTATACACAGGTATAGACATGCAGCCTTCCCTCCTCATCTGACCCTTCTTTCCATTTCCTCAACCTCTTCTCCTCAGGTAACCTAATAATGAAAGATGATTCCTCAGATTGGAATAATTACTCTAACATTTTGTTAGTGTTGATTCATATTTTGGCGTTTTTCAAATTATTATTATTTTTATTCTATAAAGTTTTATCTTAAAAGAATACATTAATGAGAATTTCAAAGATAGCTGTCAAAGAAGTTAACATCTACCCTCTGAGGTCAGATAACCTAAGTTCATCTTCTCATCTGGTTCTCTTATTTACTAGATGTATTTCTTCAGGCAGATTATTTAATCTCCCTGTGCTTTTTTTCTCCATTTATAAACTAGGATAAAAATAACACTTATAAGGCATTGTGACAACAAAATTAATGAATATAAAATAATTAGTGTAGTTCCTGGTGCAAGGCAAATACTCCATGAATAATGATTGCAATTGTGCTGACCAAAAAAAAATATTTTTAAAAGTACAACAATGTAGTCATTATTTTATTTTGCTCCTTAGTCCTTTTTTAAATGCAGACTGCTCTGTAATTTATTAAAGCAGAAATATTTATGGACTTTAGATTAAATCATTTCAAATTTGATATTACTTTAGAATAACATTTTTTTTGATATACCATTTAAATAATGAGTCATGCAGCTGTTAAATCATGAGGTTTTTTTGTTAGATGGTTTGAGGGCATTTTTGTATTTTTAATTTGTTTTACAAAGACACCCTAGAAAAATATGTGCCCTATTTTATTTTTATTATTTATTTTCCCCATCCATCTCATTTTAGTCTGTTTGTTTGCTTGCTTCTGTACCCAAATTTTGGAACTTAACATAAGCTACATTCTTTCAGGTAATATAGACCAATGCAGAATTGAAATATCACTTTCTGGTACACCTTCTTCCAGTGTCATTATTTTCATTCTCTGTCTATTATCTAACTAACTAACTAACTAGCTTAGTTAGGATTCATTAAGAGAAACAGACACTATAAATGATATAGATATTATAAGAATTAGCCCTTACATAGTTGTGAAATTGGCGAGGGAAATCTGTGCATGGATGTTGTCGGTGTTATTTATTTGGTCAAATTTGCTATACATTAATCAGTTCAGCAATGGGGTAAGAAAACTAATGTGGACAAGAGCATGAACAAATTGGAATCTGTGAATACAGCTGGAACCTAGGAGAGCAAACCAGAACTTGCATCTGTTTTTCACCACTTCCAACCTCTGATAGAGAAGCCAGTGCTCTTCACCATGGAGCTGCACATGCACTTGACTAAAGACTCGGGAAAGTTGAAGGAAAGAGATTCAGCAGGAGCTGGAGAAGTTGCACGTCTGATGCTGCTCCACACCAATCAAGTTTGCTAGAAGACCAACAATTATGTTCATGAACTGCTACAGTGCCTGGTGCCCTGTACCAACTTTTAGAGGATAAAAATATGGCTGCTGCTTCACTTATCTTCCATATCTCACAAAAATTAATTTCTCTTGTGAACTATGTATATAGGAAGAGATTCTGGGACACGTAATTCCAGCTTTCCTAAATTGCCACAGTACAAAGTCACACTCTATATCTTATCAACTTGGCATTCATTCTCATCTCTCTTAACTAGAACAGATTGCAAATAAAGACGATAACAAATTCATTCTTCTGCCTAATAGGATACATATATCCCTTGCCCAATTGAAAACATGCTAATCCATTCATCAAAAGAGGATACAACCCTTTGTGTTCATCCTTGGGTACTGTTCATTTCTTTTTTAACTGTGCCAAACTCCTGCTTTCATATCTTATAACTTACATACTGAAATGTAAGGTCCAAAACAATGAACACATATCATTTTAAATGGTAGGGGCATGGGAGATGGGAAGGAAACAAAATTGGTAATAATTGATACATACATAAAGCTCTATAAGCTAAAGGGAAAACACTCAAACTCTTATAGTCCTCAATTTGCAAATGATCATGTGATCATAGCTGGTATTTACATCTACTTTCTTACACTATCATTTCATATTCCCTTTGCTCTCAGAAAGGGCCTCAGTTGGCCAGGGTTTGTTGTGTGTTGGAGATGGCTCAAAATTTCACACCTGAAGAATTCTCTGGAGGAGTTTGCACTGTCATTCTTGGCCTATTGTGAAGGGTTACCAAAGATCTCATTGAGGATGCCAGAACTACCCACATAAATTTATTTCTCATGATATTGCTTCCTCCTGACTCTTCTAGGAAACATAGTAAAGGTATAAGTGAACAGATATTACATGATAAATCCACTCAAGCATTCCAGTGTCTGTAAAATTTTGGATACCTACTTCTATAGTATAACAAATTTGGGGGAGGACCAAATTGTTACTTTATTTAGTAGAGGTGACATATACATCTGGTGTTTAGTCAGCCAACAAAGCAAATTTTAAAGTCACTACTAGCCACTCAAGGTCACAAAATAAATCTAGAATCTCTGCAGAAGAGCCATGTTAATAATTTTTTCTTGATTCGGCATTGCATGATTCCAACCTGGTCTCTCACTCTTTGAAAACTTCCCCCGACACCTGTTCCCAAGGATTATATCTTAACAAAATTATGCAGTCATTTTCTTGATTATCAATACCCCCCTCATAGGTTACGCTTTGAACCTCATCTTTTGGGGCCTGCTGGGATCTGAGCCTGTTTTTGGATCTAGTAGCAAATAGAGGTGATGAGGGCAGAATCTACAGAGGATCAAGAGAACATTACAAAGCAACTTCCTCATGGGGGCTATTAAATTTCTTCAGGCAAGAGGAGACTCACCTCTTCAAATAGAGAAGAGGGCTGCAGAAGAGGCTCAGCAGCATTGAAAGCTTGAGTTCTCCAGCTTCATAAGAATCGGCCAGTGTGTCCCCTACCTCAGTTTTTGGGGATCTTTACCTTCCCAATCAATGCCCTAATTTTAACAAAAAGAGAGGCTGAGAGTTGGAAATTAAATTTTGAATTAAAATTCAGCCATCTGCAATGTTAGGCTTTTAGTTTGGTTTTCAGAAATCTCAGTCTTAGAGTTACAGATATGTTCCTTTTAGGGCAGTCATAAAAGCTTCCTGGTCACTCACTTAGACTTCAAGCTGAGATTTAAAGCCCTGAGCACATCATTTTCTTTCCTCAAGTTCTTCAGTGTACTTAGATGCAACTAGCCAGCCCTGTTATACTCCTTATGGTACTAAGTGTTCTACCTGGTACTCAAAGCCCTGTCATTTATAAGCACTTGATTATAAGTGGCTATCAGCAGTAATTTAAGTAACTGTTTTGCCTCTACTTGTCAAAAATTAGCACTCTCTTTTACCAATGCAAGCATGATCATTAATTCCTTTAAATCTAATCTAATCAAATATTCAATTGTAGATAAGTTAGTACCAATTCAGTGAATTGCTGAAATGTTCCAAGTGGTTAAGCCCTTAAATGATTTAATTTCTGAATATGATTTCTCAATGGAATGATACATTTTTTAGTTCTGAGTGCAATATATTATAATATTGCATATCACTGTATATGGTTGCATTCTTTTTTTTTTTTTTTTTTTTTTAAATAAATTTATTTTTATTTATTATTTTTTTGGCTGTGTTGGGTCTTCGTTGCTACGCGCGGGGTTTCTCTAGTTGTGGCGAGCTGGGGCTACTCTTCGTTGCGGTGCGTGGGCTTCTCATTGCAGTGGTTTCTCTTGTTGCGGAGCACGGGCTCTAGGCACGTGGGCTTCAGTAGTTGTGGCTCACGGGCTTCAGTAGTTGTGGCTCACGGGCTCTAGAGCACAGGCTCCGTAGTTGTGGCGCATGGGCTTAGTTGCTCCGTGGCATGTGGGATCTTCCCGGACCAGGGCTCGAACCCGTGTCCCCTGCATTGGCAGGCGGATTCTTAACCACTGCGCCACCAAGGAAGTCCTATGGTTGCATTCTTAATCGGGACCTTTTGAGCCCATTTTTGTGTCTCATGCAGGATGATCTTACTCACCCATGCATCTTGTAATGCCATCTACATGCTGATAATGTATATTAGCATCAACTTTCTTCTTCTGGCACCATATTTCTTCTGAGTTTCAGACCTGTCCTTTCAACTGACCATTCAATATGTTCCTATTCAATATGTCCAAATTAAACTTACCAATTCACTTTTGTCTATAAACTTAAGAAATAATATAAATACATGAGTAGAAAACATTTTTTAAAATTACAAACTAACTCACTGTTTTGTATAAGTGGAAGATTTAATCTGTTTATCCATTGCAGAAGAACATCCATCCACTGCAAGAAATTCTACATTTTCCCAAAGGTACTTCCTTCTGCTAAACTTGAGGTAGCTCTATGTTTTCAGTAAGGATGATACTACAGGAAATTATTACTATGCAAGGGCCCATCAATGAGGAAACCATTTGTTCATTATCAGTCAATATCTCCTTGGAAGTAAAAGAATATTTATAACTTATGGTTCACATGTAAGTCTGTGATTCACTTAGTTTAGTTTTGTTTTGTTTTGTGTTTTTCACCTATGTACAATCTCCAGAACCAGTTGTTGAAAAGTTCTTTGATTATATGTAATTCATTGTTGAGTAAAAGTAAATTCAAAGGTTCATCATGAGTTAATGTTAATTTTGCTTGTATTTAAAAGAAAAATGTAGATATTCAAAAGCTATTCTACTAATATCAATATTAACTCATCCACATCTATGAAAATATATGTAGTAATTTGGAATATTCATTAGACACAATTTCTCTTTTTTGTTTTGAGATACATAATCACAAAATTCTGTTGCTTAGATAATATGCTTCTAGTTGATGATGTTCAAATTTTCAAACTTAGCCTTTCACTGTTATACTTTAACTTTTGTCTTATTTTTTCAACCTACCTTACAGCTTGGCAGCATATCACCAAAAGGTTTGCATTATTCTACTATTTTTAAAAAGCAAAATAATAAATGAAGAACAATAAATAGAATAATGAACAATTTCTGTAAATGTTTTTTCTCATATCTGTCACCTCTTTTTCAGTCACCCTGCTACTACTCAAATCAGGTACTTATTTATGTTTACCCAGACCCTATGCCTGTGTTGTACTTGTAAACAGGTTTCCTTACATCTCTCTCTCCCTTTCTCCCCTCTCTCTCTCTCTTTCTTATCCATCCAGATTACCATCTAGTAGTCTATATAGGACAATGCCTTTCTTCATCTTTATGACAATATGTCTTTTGCAGAAGATAATTGCTATTTTGGAGGTGGGGGATTAAATGATTTTTTAAAAACTAAATTGAGAACTTCTGCTTTCAGTAATGGTAGACTATGCAAATTGAACCAATTAATCTGATGAAAACAACCGGATTACTCATCACATTTTATTTCAAATTGGTGTAGGTACAGCACAATTATTATGTTGGACCTTTATATATTCCATATAAGATAACATTAAATTAAATAGGTGATTGGCAATATGTAAAAAATTTAATGAGAAGTCTTCATTACAGCCATAATTATATCATTCTTTTACATAGCCTTTTGCAAGGCAAATTTTTTTTTATTTTATGAGGTCTGATATCAATTTTTTGTTTTTGTGTCTCATGCTTTTGATATCAGGTCTAAGAACTCTTGTAAACAGACTCTAAATGTGTATGAGGTTTATATCCTTTAGTATATCTAAAGACAGACTTTGAATAATGCACTGTCATCTCAGCAAAAAACTTCTTAATGATTTTCTGCCTTGTTATTACTTTCTGAATAAATGAAGCAACCTATAGAGTTGAAATGTTCCTGCCAGATGCCTGCAGTCTCTTATTGAGCAACTATAATACAGCATTCTGTACCTATTTAGATTAATTATGATTAAATTTAAAAGCTGAGTTGGTTGAATTGCTTCATCATTTAATTAAGATGGAGACAAATTAATTGTTTTTATATGCTTCTTTTTTAAAGCATGTGAGTTTCTGATTACTGGCTAAGTTTAGAATACTTGTTATACTCCAATAAAGATGTTAAAAAATAAATAAATAAATAAAATAAATAAATAACAAAAAATTTAGAATTTATAACTTCAAATGGAAAATTTAACTACTTCATGATTTCAGAGCATGTGTCTTTTGTGAGAAGATTCTTCACACATTTTGTATGTATTTTTAAAATTCCAAAGATGATATCTCATCTCTCAGGGACAAAAATAATTATTGTACAAGTATTTGTAGCTCCTTCTCCCCAACAACAACAACACGCACACACACACACCCCTTCTATGGAAGAGCATTTGTTTGATCAGCTTTTCTGCCGGTCTTCTGTTGGATTGATCTCAATAAAGTATAGATTGAAAAATTCAAAGAGTCCAAAAAAGTCTGAATTTATCTACAGTGAGGTAGAAATATAACAGGGGACAAAAGAAGAGAAGATGATAAAAAAAATATGGTAAGGTTGGGAGGGAGGGATGGAGAGAGTTATTAGTCACGGAGGGGTTTGGCAGGGAGAGAAGCTTGCTAAGAAAGGCCATGTAGAGTGAGAGAGTATAAGTCCCATTAAGGACTGAAGTTGTACAATTTTTCTCTGAAATATTGTGTAGTTGTGAATTTTAAAATAGAAGCAAGAAGTCCATTGTTTTTGTTTTACAATTGAATTATAACTTCATTGAGCACAGTATGCACATTTTCATGTACACCTTCTAAAAATTAAGTCGTGTTAATAAATACACCACTTATATTACAGGAACATAATATTGGTGCTGAAGCTTCCCAGAAAAGAAAGTAGCATTGATTGGTAATAGGCAAAAGAAAGTTGAGTCTGTCTCCCTCATTACTTCTTCCTTTTAGATTCTAAACCTTTCTCTTTCCCATTTCTGCTTCTTCTAATTTAGAAGCTTTGCATTATAGAAGAGAGGTGTTCTACAAAGTCCCCAAACCCTTGTGACTAGGGAAAGGCCAGTCTTTCTAATATGTTCAGGGATCCTCTCAAGGCTGATGTTGCCCCAAACTGCATGGCTGGCTCTCTCTTCAGGGTAAACTTTAGTCTCAATCTTCAGTGTCTTTCTGGAATTCTACTGTCAGTATCTCAAACTCAATCTGTTCAAACTGAGGTCTACCCAGTCAGTGAAAGTTATTTTTTACTCTTCCCTTTTATACAACCCCACACTTCACAAAAGAAGTATGGAATTTATTTCATCTGTTATAATTGCTGTATCTAGCTCTTGTATTTTACTCTTCTCTGCTAAGATCATACTCCACACCACCATTGTCAGTCAGTTCTCTAAAGGCTCCCATGGCCATTTCAATGAAGTCCACACTCCTTACCCTGACATGCAAGATCCTGTGTAATCTGTTTGGCTAACCTCTCCAATGATCTCTCCCATGATTTTGTCACTTCCTTACTGTGTTTTGCACAGAGAGCTCTTCTTCTGTGATTTTTAAATTTCAGAATCATGCTTTGATATTTTTCAAGGCCTTAACACTTTCTTTAAGTGTACTCCTACTGTGAAAGCTCTGTCCAAAATTACCTTCATGACTACCTCCTTCTTGTCAGTTGGTGTATCAGACTTGTCAGTATCCCCTCAGAGTCATCTCCTGATAATGTAGCTTAGGGAAGCTTCCCAAATCGCCAACACCCATGAGCAATTTATTTATTATCATAAATAACAATTTTCATATTTATTGTCTCTTTCCAATCCCTACCTCTAAGGTAGAACGTAATTTTGAATGAAACACTATTTTAACATTCCTAATCTGGGTTGGAAAGGATCTGCAAAGCTTGAAATTCTTAAAGCCTCTTCCGATATCAAAAATATTATTTTCTTACCTATACTTATATCCACATCTACAACTATATTTGTCTATATAATTCATTTGTTTGTTGAAGTTCCAACAAAACAAGATCAGTTACTATTTCCCAAACACACCTAAAACTTTGATCCTGTGTATGCATTTTCAAAGTAATTTTTTCTAGGGAGTTGGAATGTAAATAAACATCCGTGTGTGATGTGATCTCTAATCCTTAAATATCATTTTATACAAATTTAGATTCATTTTGTTTTGTTTCTTCTGTTCAGTAGCTGAAATAATTATCTAAATAATGTGAATTCCCATACCACATGCTGTTCATTTTCAAAATCATGCTGTCATTAAATGAAAAAGTTTACAAGAGAATATATACTTTAAAGAATATTAGAGGAAAAACTGATAAAAGATTCTAACTTTCTTCCTTACATAGATAAATGGCTAATTTTTAGAGTAATGTAAGCTTACAAACTATACATGCATACTTTTTATTATCAGTCAGCTGGGTAGGATTCAATATTCCTTTTTTTCTGGTGACAAAATGTGAGCAAAAAAATAAGTTCTACATTTCTTGTTGCCCTCTATTATAAGAAGAAATGTAAGTTAAAAACTTCATATGTTCTTAGGCTATAGTATGTTTGATTTTATCATGTTTCATAAGCAATAAATACTTGCTTTACATTTACCAACAACCCTATATATTTCAGGCAGTAAATGGGAGTAGGGAACATAAGGAGGAGAAACATGTATTTTTCACCTATAACATGCTAGATTTTGTGCTATACAACTTATATAAATAAATCACTTAAATCTCACAAAATCACATAAAACAAGAATTAATCGATCACTCTCCAATCTCTGGCTACTTGGGAAAACAGTAGGGTACAACAGAAAGAGTCAGGCAGGTCTGAATTTGAATTCAGTTTCTATCCCTTGCAAACTGTTTGACTTGAGGCCATTTGTGTATTCTATCAGTTTTGTTTTCCTAATCTGTAAAATGCTAATGGCATTTACTGTGAAGGATTACTCTCTTGTGTAATGAATCTCCTTGGAAGAGTTGAATATATTAAATTTCTCCCTTTCCACTTTTTTCGTAGACCCTTCTGTAGTCTGGCTTCTATTGTCATACCTCCTATATTGCTGCTCTTGTCCAGTTCACCAGTGATGTCCATACTCTTAAATCCAATTATTAGTTCACAGCCCTCATTTTACTGGATCTATTAGCAGCACTTCATACGGATGCTTACTCTCTCCTCTTTGATATATTTCTTCAATTCTTCTCCAAGGTACTACTATCTGTTGCCGCTGCTCTACTTCACAGGTGTTCCCTATTAATCCTGGCTGTTTATCCTAATATTCCCAATCTCTAACTGGTAGAACGTCTGAAGGTTCAGAGTTTGATCTTTTTCTCTTCTTGAACTGGCCTCCCTCCCTTGGTGAGTTCATGTAGTCTCATGACTTTAAATAACGCATAGTTGCTAATGGTCCCCAATTTATATCTTTAGTTTGATATTTCTTTTGAGCTTCAAACTTGTTTATTAGTTTCTTGCTAACTTCTTTACTTGGATGTCTACTGAAATTCTCAAACAGAATATGTGCAATACTGACCCCTGTTTTTCCTCCTCCCAAATCCACTTACTCCTAAGTGCATCCTTCCGGTTGGTTAGCACCAGAATTTCTGGAGTCCTTCTTGACTCCCCTCTCCCACGCCCTGCAATGTTGGCTCCTCTAGAATCTGGCAGCTTCTCACTTGATCTGCTGGTACCTCCCTCAAACAAGTCTTCATCATCTCTTCTTACTGGGATTACTTCAATAGCTACCTCTAACTGGCCTTTCTGCTTCTACTCTTAGCCCAATACAATTAATTCATATACAGAAGCCACTAGAGGGGGAGGGGTCTCTCTAAGCCTAAGTCAGATCATGTTACCTCTGAACGGTGATAACTTCCTAGTTCATTCAGAGTAAAAGTCACAGCCCTTATGCCTTCTATAAAGCCCCATATAATCTTACCCCTCCAACTCCACCTTAACTCTCTGACTTCATTTTCTTGTCTTCCTATCCCTTCTCCCCAACCAAGATATTCCAGCCACAGTGGCCTCTTTTGTTCCACTATAAGGATTGTATATTTGCTATTTATTTCTTTTGGAATGAATCCAGAAATCCATATACTAAACCACTATCCTTCTTAAATCTTTGCTCAGATCTTATCATTTCAAGGAGAACTGCCAGATCATCCTATTTAATATTACAATCTGTGCCTCCCAGCCCCTGACACTCTTGACTCATGTATACTGATAAGCTTTTTTTAGTACTCATACTTATAAATAGTAGAATATTCATTTGCTATATCAATTTTTATTGTCTCTCTCTCCTTGCTAAAATATAAACTCCATGAAGATAGGAATCTATTCTCTTTTATACACAGATACACCCAGATGACTAGAAGAATTCCTGGCACATTATATCCACTTACTAAATATTCATGAAGTGAAAGAAGTTAGCTAATGATTTTAAGAACATAGCAAAATTCTTGCCATCATATATTCTGATTTTTGTGGTTTGCTTAAAAATCAAAAATAGGTACTAATTCTATTCAAAAAATGTACATATATATTTAAACAATATACGGAAATCTTCATATTGGTGGCAGAAAGAATTTAACATTAAGTGCAGTGTATAAAGGGGAAGCTCTCATTTTTCTGTTCTGATGAGAAGAAAAGCAATAATGGAAGCAGGGCTGCTGTTTGCAGAAGTTTTTATCTTCACTTGGAATTGGCATTGGCAAAAAAAAAATGTTATAAAGTTCTCCCTTGGGTTGTCAGAAATATCAAATCAGAACATGGCTTGAATGTAGTGTTAAATAAGAGGTTAAGTTAGTGGCCAAATGCAGACAGGTCTGAAGGGAGTAGGTGGATACAATAGGTGTTCATTCTCCTTGGAAGGCAGGAATGGGCAGAAGGGAGTAGTATTTTAATCAGACAACTCTCTGCCCCTAGGAGAAAGAACAGCTTAGGCATTTTAACTACAGTAGCTGAGTTTTGCTAGATAAATCATATACAGACCAGGGTCAGGAGAGTTTATAACCTTGAAGCTTCAAAATCAGTTCTCATTAGTCATGGATGGGCACCAGTGTTTTGATCACTTTAAAAGATAATTCATAAAACTGTTTTCAAAAGTATTTTCCCTTAATGTTAATGCATAAGTATGTATAGTTAGAATTTAATCAAAACTGATGTTGTTAACATAAATTTTTATGAGACTTTTAAAAAGAAGTCAAATCAAAATCTATGGTTTGTGAATCAGAAATTTAATTTATTCTTCTTGAAGAAACTTGGAAAAGACCTAAATTACTTGTTCAACAGTATCAGTGAAACAATTGCTATATGTTAAAGAAATTGTCTAAACTTTACCATGAAAACTTTGTTAAAAACATTCCACACTCTTGTATACTGTATTTTCCTGAAATATAGAGAGCATGCCTTAATATCTTTATATCTTTACTGTCTGGCAAACAACAAACACTTTAAAAAGATTGCTTAATACAATAAAGAATGAATATATCTCCCCTACTAAGTACTATATAGGTATATTTAAGAGAAAAATAACATCCCTTATGTATGTTCATGTCTACTCTCTGTATCTGAGGAAAGTTGACCCAATATCTGATTAGAGCAGGAAAGGTCACCCAATATATGAGAATATCAATTGATTAGTCAACTTTTCTGATTCACACATGCACTCACACAGAAAGAGCGGGGAGAGTGGTCTGGACAGCTGCACAACTGTTTTTTTTGAAGCGGTACAAGAGGATCTATAAATAAAAGTCTTCCTAATTCCCAATTCCCTGGGTAGGAGGTGGAGTTCTTTACCGTTTAAATGGATCTTCATAATAGGTAGAAAGTTGACCCATAGATACCTCTAACAAAAACCTCTTGAAGCCATTGAAAACTTTGTATTCACTCTTCTTTTCAAGCTAACATCTTAAGTTTGATCTTTTAAATAACATGTTTCTGTGTATCCTCACTCGGTAGCTTCCTGTACTGTGCCCTTTTTAATGCTAGAACTAGACACTTTAAAAAATAATTTTGCCAGTGCTACATAAAATATAAAGTGACCAAAAAAAATGCAGGAAAGCCTGTGTGGTTCATGAGATGGAAACTGAAACTTTGGGAAGTTGAATAGTTTCCTCAAATTTCCATAGTCAGTAATGGGTGGATTCTGGAATCATATCTAGGTCTTTTGTTTGTTTGTTTTCTTTTTCCCTTATTCTAAATTATTTTTCAATGATTGCCTTTTCCCAGGGGCATAACACAGTTAAGGATAGGAAGACTGTCTTCAAAGGATAATGTGACAGTGGTTACCTTGAACATATTAGAAACATTCCTGAGTGGATTTTTAAGAGATGCAAAACATGTCGGACTTGCCTGAGTACATATATTTGGCTTAAAAGTATGTCACAGATTTTAATATTTTTCTTTCTTTCCATTTATGCTTTCTTTTACGCAATCTCCCCACCCCCATTTTTTCTAAATCCTACATGCTAAATCCTACAAATTATACATGCTAATGCTGGCTCAAAGACATTCAAATAAACATATGTATGCCTATGTATTTTACAAAAGTGAAATAAAATTAAGGCAAAACATATATCACACTATAAAATCATATTGTTATATCTGGGGGAAAAAAGTAACCCAGTTATTGCTGGGCCCCATGTAATATCTAGATACATAAAAATATTTTTGAGATATTTTTCAGTTAATAAATCATTTTTCTGATATAAAATTAGAAAACTACCATTTGATTGTAAAAGAAAAGCATGGCTCTCTCACCCCCTAGGTCTCCCACGAGTCATTTGCAGAAAAACATGGAGCTACGAACAATTTCTTTGCAGTGCACTTGGACTTTTCTAGGGCTGCAAAAAGTTAGACTAATGAAGGTGACATGAATCTTTTAGTTTCATGATTTCTATGGATTTTGGCTTTCTTACCTCTTGAAAATATTTACAGTGCCTAATTTCTTTGTCTCTCTTCTCTTCACTTTCTTAAAAGACAGCTTTTCCCTTCTGACTTTGAAATTTCCTGTATAAACAACATTCTATACCTCTTGTACCTGAGCCCATTTAAGGGAACACAGCACGAAGCCTGGGGACTTCCTGAAAGCCCTCTGGTCCACCAGGTGATCTGAAGGATTTGACTATGATTGTTTTATATGAATGATCCTTATTACTTTAATTATTTCATTTAAGATCATCTTTAAGATTATTGGAGTTTAAAAGAGATATCTGTAGCTGAGTGAGAGAAGGTCACTGCAAATTTTATATATGTGTGTTCATATGTTTAGAGAGATGTGTGAAAGCATGTGATTTTTTAAACTTTATACTTTTTTTTTACTGTGGTAAAATATACATAACACAGAATTTACCACTTTAACCAGTTTATGCATACAGTTCAGTGGCACTGCGTACATTCACATTGTTGTGCAACCGTCACCACCGCCCATCTCCAGAAGTTTATTATTCTAAACTGAAGCTCTGTACCCATGAAACAATAACTCCCTGTCCCTGCTTTATACTTTGAGTGTGATTTTTATAATAAAGGCTTATATTTTGTAAAACAGGAAAAAAAAAGAAAACTACCTACTAAAATCCTATTTCACTGGATGAGTCAAACATTTAACAAAATCACCAAATCTATTAAAATCAGTAATAATGCTTTATTTCTTTAGAAATATACTTTGTATCATACATCAATGACATCATTTTATTGAAGTCATATCAGATTGACTCTACTGAGAGTATATTCTTGTAAAACAAGCTATTTTAGTGTATAATTCATCTTTCTCTGTTTGATAGTAGCATTTAATCATAGGTAACAATCTTCTGTCCTTTTTTTTTCCCCAGCAGAGGCCTTATTTAGTTCTCTTTGTGCCTGTTATAATGTCATCATTATGACAAATGTCACCAATATTCTATTATCCTTAGAGTGCCAGAGCATGAATCTCCTTCATGACTGTTACAACATGGAAAGGTCTAGTTTCTAAGAATGCGTGTCTAGAAAGGGTTTGTTTGAGAAGTTAAGTGTAATCCAGGGTGAGATACTAGCCCCTGTGCATCTTCCCTGTACTGTATTCATAAATGTAATGAACATGATTGTCTAGCAAAGCTAACTTGTGTTTTAAACTGGTAATTTCAGTTTCAAAAGTTACAGATTCGTGGACATCAGTATGTACATTTTTTCCAAGGAAAAGCATTTTTTCCAAGGAAAAACAATCCGAGGAAGCCTGGATTGTTAGCTTCTCATTTTAGAGAGAAATGCTTTAGCTAGAATGGCGGGGGTTAGGAGGAAGATGAAAGAAAAAAGATCTGAGACATAACACCTCAATTGTGCTAATTAACATCAAAGAGGAATTGTTTCTCTTCCAAAGAAAGTTCTTCTGCCGTTTTGCCTAAAACAAAAACAAGCACACAAATTATACACAAAGAAAAAAAACATTATTATGTTCAATTTGTAAAAGTGTGAGAGCCAGTCGGAATAAACAACTCTTGGAAACTCTCTTAAAATTCATGACTCTTATCTAATGAAAGGGCAGTTGGTTGGAACTGTCAGAATGTTGGACATTGTTAAGTTGCTTGATTTGACCAAACAGACTGTGCCTCCGTAGTGAAATCAGCAGTTATTCAATCTATTTATTTCATGATTATCAAAAAAATAGACAATAAATGATTGCTTGTAATTTATCTAATGAGTAGCTAATATTTTGGAGATGGAGGAAAGCAGGCTTGGCTAAATTTTGAACTTCTAATAGATTTGGGTGACCATCTGTATCACCTAAGACAGTGCTACTGAAAGTGTGGTTCACAGAGCTGTAAGATCAGCATCACTTGGGAGCTTGTCAGAAATGACCATTTTCTGGTCCCACACCACACCTGTTGAATAGGAATTTCTGGGGATGGATGCTTTAAAAAGCCCTCTTACCTATGGTAAATTTGAGAAGAACTTACCTAAGAGTTAGGTAGAAGAAATGTGAATAAGATTTGATTTTTACCTGGGCAGCTGTCATAAGCCAGGAACCATCTGATGAACAAGTTAGAAAGGAAAACACTGGGCCTCAGATGAGAAGTGAATGACTATGTAGAGTGATAAAATGAAGTCAAAATCCAGAAACATGTACAATATGGACCCTAAGGGAAACATTCCTTTATATACTGACGTTTTCTGTTATTCATACATCTTCTAGAGACTCTATTAGGAAGGTTTACTGGAGTCAGGTAGTCTTCAGAATAAGCTTCTAGTTTATTTGACAACATGCCCTATCTATAAAAATTTCCCTAAACTTCTCTAAAGTATATTTTATTGAGATTGCTTGTGCTTTAATACTATGTCCATCTTTTATCAGCTTATATTAGGGGCGGCAGCATACATATTTATTATATTTTGTATGTAATATATATTTAGTATCAATATTACTAGATATTTTACATATATAATATATTTATTATATATTTTAAAAGCTTAGTGAGTGTATTTTTCAATTGACATTTGGGACACATCATCTTGCTTTTCCTTAATTTCTGAAAACAGTGAGACAATATACTTGAAAATGGAAATTATTCTGGAAAATTGTCAAGTATTGACAATGAAATGCTTGCTATAAACCGACTAATTTAATATAATGCCGACTATATAATAAGCCCCATATTAGATAAAATAATCTTTATCACTTTTATTCTTTTGGTCTGAGGTAGATAAAAAGGAGTAAATTTTTTAAAGTGAAAAAAATGTTTAACGGATTTAAGATGAGAGAAGTTTTTTAAAAAGTCTTTATTATTGTCTAATTTCAAGGAAACAACATAGGATTTTAAAGTTGGAAAGATAATAATCGGTCTCTCCCAAGTTAAAGACTAGGGAACTGAAACCCAGATAGCTCAAGTGCATTCAAGGTTCATGGGTTTCTTTGTTACACTGAATGTTCCTCAATATATATCAAAACTCCTTATTTAAATTGTCATCACTTCTATGGTTCATTATTTGAATTTCAAAGAAAAAATTCACTTTATATTAATAGTTTTTTTCTTGACGTTCTCTACAGAAAACATGATATGTATGTGCCTAGAGGTTACTGTTTCCTTTGAAATTATAACTTGAAAAGCAACATTATAATCTTTTTTTTTTAGATTGGAGTTTATTTATTTATTTATTTATTTTTGGCTGTGTTGGGTCTTCGTTTCTGTGCGAGGGCTTTCTCTAGTTGCGGCAAGCGGGGGCCACTCTTCATCGCGGTGCGCGGGCCTCTCACTATCGCGGCGTCTCTTGTTGCAGAGCACAGGCTCCAGACGCGCGGGCTCAGTAGTTGTGGCTCACGGGCCTAGTTGCTCTGCGGCATGTGGGATCTTCCCAGACCAGGGCTCAAACCCGTGTCCCCTGCATTGGCAGGCAGATTCTCAACCACTGCACCACCAGGGAAGCCCAACATTATAATCTGAATCATTATAACTTTTGTAAGGAATTTTTTTAATACACCCTCCTAAAAAATATGAAGGAATCTTAGCTGTTTACATGCACAAATATCAATAGATGAATTGAATTGGCAATAACACAGTTGTTCCAGTTCTTTTTTTAATGCATATACTTATTTCATCATGTAAATAGAATTATATAGTCTTCATAAAATCAAACCTTTTTAGTTTAAGGATGATTTTAGGAGGCTGTTGGGATCCATTGAGAAATGCTCTATCATTCAGAGCCACTATAAAGTTGATGCAACTTAAATGTGAAGGAAAATAAACGTTTTTGCTTTAAATATATTTTAGATGGTCAGTTATGAAGAATGTAGGGGAAAAAAATCTGATGTTCTTGTGATTTACTTCACTATTCTGAAATTCCTTAAGCCACATAGCTCTCCAATTTGCATTTGGTTCAAACAAAGTATCTTAACTCAACCTTGACTTTATGAAATATTCTATCTTTTAAAAATCACCAATAAATAGTTAAGGGGTGAACATCAGACTTCATTCCTGCCTCCAATCTTGTAATGATGGGCATAAAATAATTCATTAGGGTAAATAGATAAAATGAGGGTCAGGATAATGCAAAAAAGTTCTGTCTTCCCCTAGTTTTTTCCCCATATTAATAAAATGACACCAAATGCTATTACACTTTTAGGTAAGAAATCTGGACATCTCCCTGGTTCTTAGTTTTCATCTCCACTGCCACCATTCTCCACCTCCAGTCGTTCAGCCAGTCCTATTGATTCTACCTCCAACCTCACATCTGCTATTCTCCATTTCTACTCCAAGACAAGATCATATCTTTTCAGATCTACTCTAGATATTTCCTAATGTTTCTTCTCATTTCTGTTCTTGCTACATTCTTATCCATGATCTACAAAGATCACCTCCAGTTAACTCTTGCCTAAAATCTTTCAGTGACTTCTCTTTGCAATCAAATTACAATTCAAACTTATGTTAATGATTTACCAGGCTTGCATAAATTGCCAACCTGTTTTCCCAAATTTATTTCACATCACTCCACGTTTATTTACCTTGCTACCCACTCTGCTCTTCACTTTGTCCTCCAATATGTCAGATTCTCTCACCCTTGTGCTTTTTGCATGCTTTCCTCTAGTCTTTTTCCTTGTCTTGGTAAAGTTATCTCCTGGAGTCCAGAGCTTAGTTGGTAAACTTAAAAAAATTTGCTCTTAGTTTCCTGGATGTCTTATATATCAAAGCATAGTGAGAAAGAGTAGCTTAAAATGAAACTAGAGAGGTTAGCAGAGGTCAGCCACAAAGTCATTTTCGTGGGTCTACTCTTCTTGAATGTTGGGAGGTTATTTCATGTGAAAGATGGCTCCTTTATTAACATAAAAGTATACATTCCTATAAAGAAGGGTTAGACTAATATCTAACAA
This sequence comes from Balaenoptera musculus, assembly GCF_009873245.2. Taxonomy (NCBI): domain Eukaryota; kingdom Metazoa; phylum Chordata; class Mammalia; order Artiodactyla; family Balaenopteridae; genus Balaenoptera; species Balaenoptera musculus. Next base: position 60,026,295 of record NC_045794.1, read on the forward strand.
AGGGCAAGATTATTTTTTATATCAATTACCCAGAGTGGAGGTAGTAATTAGGAAGAGAACTGAGAGAATGCTGGTGAAGGAGGAGCAGTAACTATATCTTTCTTGGCGTAGACATCCAGAAGACCAAGATGAAGATGTTTCAAGGGTTGTGGTTGCATTTAGAGAAATTGTGATTACATGTAGTTACCATGTAGAGGAAGATTAGGAACTATAAGTAGGGATCTCCACTTTATCACTATATTAAGACAAGTGTCACCTGAAAGAATTTGATGATCAAGGCAATAAGAGTAACCTCTGATTATCTTACCAAAAATAATTACAACCACTTGAAATAGTATGTATTATATATTACTAAGTGCTGGGCACTAAACTAATTCTTAGATGTTTATATTAATTTCTGACAACATCTATGTGAAATAACATGGTATTTTTACAGTTGAAATCGGGGCTCAAATCTATTGAAACATGACCAAGATCACATAACTAAAAGTCAGATAAATTTAGATTTATCTGACTGCAAATCCTACATCTTTCTAGTAAAGTTTTTCCCTTTTAAATATAATAATAAGCAATATTTGCTCTTTTTATATGTAAGTGAATCATTTTCCATAGTTTTCTTTTTAATAACATTTTGAAAGTCTACCCATTGTAGTAGTTTTACTGGAAAGCAGTGGATAAAAAGCAAATTCATCTGCTGCATGCATAGGTGTCATGTGGAACACCAACAAATGTATAATCTTACCTGCTTGTTTGCTTCCTCTCTTGCTTTTCTTGTCATCTTCTCATGCGATTTGTGTGTGCTAACTTAAGAAATTCCACAACTCTGTCTAGAAATTCCACAACTCTATCTTATGCACTAAAAAGGTCATCATTATTGGTGATGTTGAACTTGCATGTTTTTCTGTGTATCAATATCTGACTGCCTGTATCTGTTGATTTCCCAAAGAAACTTTCCTTTCTGTTTTTTTTTTTAGATCTTAGTCAATCCTTAATTATATCTCATCTATTGGATTACATCTCTATCTCTATAATCACTTGTTGTAATAACCTTTGTGTTCCAGTGCAAAAGGGAAAGAAACTCACCTCTACATTAGCCACAATTTCCCTGTTTTCTTTGACATATACCTAAAGTTGGATGGCAACTTTATAAACACTACAATGTTTATAAATTTTGTACCTCTATAAATTAAAGTAGAACACATGTACAGCAAAATGTACAAAAAATAAATGTAAAACTCATTGTAAGATCAAAAACTGAATGTGTGTGCAACTACCACCCAGGTCTAGAAAGAGAACGTTATCAGCACACCACAAGTCACCTCTTGACCCTGACAAATCATTATCCTCTCTCTCCTACCCAAGATGACCAATGCCCTAACTAATTATTAATTAGTTAATATCCTAACTAATAATCATAAACTAAAGATGAGCCTGCTTTTGCCTTCAGTTGAGAATCATGAATTATGCTATTTTGTGTGTTCTTTTACTCAGGACTGTGCTTGTAAAAATCCATGCATGTTGTGACATGAAGCTGTATTTCATTTATTTTCATCGTTGGGTAGATTTCATTTTATGAATATGCTAAACAGTATTTATTCTACTATTGATGAACATTTGGGTTATTTCTAGTATATTCATTCAGAATAATAGTGCTTAGAACACTCTTAAATAAACATTTTTATGTACACAGTTTTATTGGAAATAGACCTAGGAATGGAATTATTGAGTCATAATATATGGCTATATTAGTGGTTGTATGATTAATAGTCCGACACTGTTTAAGTGGACCTATTGTTCCTTACTCTTTCTAATACTTGATACTACCCTTTTTTGCCTTTTTATCAGTTTGGTACATATGTAGTGGTATTTCATTGTGATATCAGTTGGCATTTCTCTGATCACAAGTGAGTTTTAAACACCTTTTTCTGTGTTTATGAGCCAGTTGGGCTGTTTCATAAAATATAATACTTGACTATGGCTTTGACAATTTGTTCCTGATAGGTTGTTCATCATTTTCTTATTGATATTAATGAGTTATTTATGACTCATTCATATGCAGTGACTGTGCTCCCTTTGTTGGTTACATGTGTTGCAAGAGTCTTTTCTCACTACTGGGTTTGCTTTTTCTCTAATTTAATGGTTTTTAATTTTCATGTAGTGCAACCTGTCAATATTTTTCTTTATTTTCAAGGATTTTTGTGTCATAATTAATTGCTCGATACCACAAAATCATGAACATATTTTCCAATAGTATATTCTAGAATCTATATGTATGTATGTATCCTGTATTAATTTATTTTGGCTTTTATAATTCATTCCATAGTGCACTTGGTATTTATATTTATATGTGATGTAAGGTAGTACTCCAGTTTCATATTTTGTATACAGATAAATTTTCTTATCTTTTATTAATAACATTGTCCTTTATCCCAGTTCAATAATATTTATCCTTTTCATGAATGATTTGACTGTTCTAAACCCTTCGCATTTTGTATAAATTGAAGAATCACAGTTTTAATTTACACATGTACACACACACATGCACACAAACCTGTTGAAACTTCTATTGGAAGTACATTTTTAGGATCTCATTAGATTTTCAGTGCTCTTATGCGAATTTGTTTTTATATTTTAACCACTTTTTCCTGGTTATTCACAGTAGGATGGAGTCTAGATTCACCAATCTGACATTACCAAGAATGGAAATCATTTACTTCTTCAATAAGCTTTTGAGCATATCACTTAAATTCTTGTTTATCATTGTGGAAAAAATTTTGAAAAAAGTTTTACAAGGACGTAGACTATGTCATTATTGGTTATAGCTGTAGTCACAATACTAGCAAAAAGAAAAGATAAAAGAATAATTCCTTGTTTCATTTAATTTATATCTTAATATATATCCATCTGTATTCTTAAATAAGCAGTATTTATTAAGTTAGTAATAAAAAGCATACGCTTTCTATTATTTATGATAACCACAGTATTAAAGTCATCTTCCTGTCTTATTTCAACTTTTAAAACTAATAATTGCTGTCAAATCAGTCACAGTTGCATATAGAATAGCTCAACTGTCCTAGATTATATCCAAATGCCGTTAAGTCCTGCTAATGAGACTCTCCCAGGTATGAGGAGATGCCAAATTCCTTCAATCTTACGGTTTAAAAATAAGGATAAATGATCTCCTTAAATTTTCTTGAAAAATAGATTTTATTTCTCAAAAATAGTCCTCATACTTTTCCTGTATACTGGTTTTGATAAATTGCATATCTCCTATAGTCAGGAGAAATTGAAACATTGAGACTTATTTTATAAGAACTTATTTTTATCCTAGGATTGTTATCTAATAATAAAAAATCTTGCTGCATTAACCTACAAAAAAATTTAAGAGTCAAAACAAATTTACCAGAGATGAAATGTTTTCAGAAGGAACTTATGAGCTGATTTTTCCTATATCAAGACAAACACCCAGAACTTGTATTAGAAAAGGAACATGACTATAAATTTCTTCAAGAATTTTTTATACTTGTCAGTGTACAGGTAAATTGCTGAGTACTACGTGAACCCTTACATTTCACAAAATACCAAGAAATGTGAGCCAAATGGTTATCATTCACTCTAAGTTTGACAATGAGGAGACTACATTGGGATATAGATAGATAGGAGATAATCATTCCTTGTTTTGTTTAAATCAGCAACACATTTTAAAAAACTCTACTACCTTCTTATTGATGTAGAAAAGTATGTTTTTACAAATGGATATAAAATTATAATAGACTTTGCTAATATTCATTGAAAAATATTTTTAAAATCCTCATCTAAAAATGGCCACTCTCTTTTTTCACTTCATCCTAACCACCCTCTAACTTTCTGGCCTTCCAACCAAGCATATTCTTACCTAGACACGTGGCATTTTTTGTTTTCTCTTCCCAAAACGTACATTACTCAGAAATACTGATAGCTCCCTCCATTACTTTATACTGGTCCCTGGTCATATTTCACCTGATTGAAAGGTCTTCACCATTCATCTTAATTAATTCAATGCTCTCCTATCGCTTCTCAGCCTTTTGGCTAAGATCAAGTGTAATTAAATGCTCTTTTTCCTTACTCTCTTTTATTTATCTTTTTGACTGTTATCACTCCCTGAAATGATATGTGTGTTTGTTTACTGTCTGTGACCCTACACTGGAATGTAAGTTTTATGAGAGCAGGGTTTTTGTTTTGTTCTCATCAGTACCCCAGGACCTAAGCAGTGTCAGGTTCAGAATGAACTCTGAGTACATGTTTTCTCCTGTATGAGGCTTGAATGAGCCTCTTGGCTACACAGCCAGCCAGCTGACCACAGCATGGGTTCTTGCCTCATTTTTGCCAACTTTGTTCCTATAGTTCCTCACCATTACTAAAACCTTTTTCTGTACCTCTGCTTTTCTCCCAAAACAGGGCTATAACCTGAGCCTAGATGACAATCTCTAAACATCTTTATGCCCCTAGGATTTGAATTCACTGAGTACCACCTTGAGTCAGGCATTTCTTGGGTCTGCGGTTCTCTTATGCACCACACCTTATGAATGAGCAACTAATCTCCTGGGAGCTAATGTTTGCATATAGTTACTATGATTGAATATCACATTTACTTCCAAGCTAGCTAACTGGAAGGGACAAAAAAAATTACTACGCAATTAACATTTTATGACCAAGAGAAACAAAACAATATACGATCCATATTTTTTTAATATTACATCTTTTTTTTAATTTAAGAGAATTTAAACCACATAAAGAAAATGCCTTTAACAATATATTTTTATGGAATATGAAAAAAATGTTTCTTTGTGTGATTGTGCTTTGTTTCATCTGACTTGAAAACACTTGAAGATTTGTCTTCAAATTTAGTTATAAAATGTGATTGGAGATTAAATGAGGTAAAAGTCACAAGAGTGGTTAGGAAAATTCAGAAATGTAATATGTGAATTATGCAGTAAGATATATATATATATATATACATCTTCCATAAGTGTGTGTGTGTGTGTGTGTGTGTGTGTGTGTGTGTGTGTTTTATTCCTGGAAAAGGACAGCATGAAAAATGGCACAGATGTGAGAATGATTTAGATCTGTTCAGCAGACAGTATATAATCTAGTTTTCCTGGCAAGCTGAACACTATGAGACTTGGCCAAGGAGGATGAGTGAGGAGAAGGAAAGATAGTGTTTTGTCTGTATCATTGTGTGAAGGGCCTTGAATGCCAGCTGAAAATTTATGTATAAAGATTTGGAATGGCACAAAAACCCTCAAGCAAAGAAGCTACAGTGCTTTCCAAGATGAACACAATGACAGCTAAATTGTAAAAAAACAGCATTGAATGATGGCTTCCTCCAAAATATATAGTTTTAATAAATTGAGGGAGAATGACATAATTTTAAAAAGTCATAAAGTACGAAAAACTGTTACCAAAGTATTAGCTCTGCTTCAAATCAGATTTATAGTATGTATTTTAACAAAATGAACATTTATAGTCAGTCATAAAATATTTTTATCACAATAATTTTTCAGTTATTATTGCTACATCGTTTTGGATTCATGCTATGTCTTTCTTCTACCCAATGCTCAAAACCCTCTCATCTTCCCCCTGCATTATCCTTTGGAAAGATGAGTAAGATGAAGCAGAGTTAAAATAAATTTATCACCGTGTATTTGGGAAATTGGTAGATGTCATATATTGAGGTAAAACAACAGCAAAGAAGGGCCTCAGAGACTATCACATGATGTGTTTAATAGTTATTACCTCCATGTAAATTGTTTTATGTTAAATATTAAAATTTTTATTAGAAAAAAAGTAGCCATGGAGATTCTTTCTTCCAGTATATATACAGCTTCCCGAAATTCTGGGGATTATTTTGGAAATCCTTACCAAAGATGGACATGAGCAAAAATAAATAAATTAGATTTCAGCTTCATGAGAACAAGCACAATATCTTTTTACTCACTCTCTTACACCAGGCTCCCCAAGTAAATATTCTTTGAATGTGTGAGTTAATTTGTGTTGACATTTGTTATGGACTGTTTGTATCTTTTCAAAATTCATATGTTGAAGCTCTAACTCCCAATGTGATGGTATTTGGAGATGGGGCCCTTTGTAGGGTAGATGAGGTCATGAGGGTGGGCCCTGGTCCAAAGGGATTAGTGTCCTTAAAAGAAGAGACACCAGAGAGCTCGCTCTGATTCTCTCTGTGAACATACAAAGAAGAGGTCATGTGAGTACACAGAACGATGGCCTCAGATTGAAATCTATGTTACTGACACCTTGATCTTGGAGTTACCACAGATTTTTCAGATCTGTGGGAAATAAATTTCTGTTATTTAATCCACTCAGTCTGTGGTATTTGTTAACGGCAGCCTAAGCTGACTAAAACAGCATTCTAAGCTAATTCTAAGCTATAATATTGCATCATATACTAAACAAAACTAAATATTGAAATGCAAATTAAAATTGAGATATTGCATGTATTTCAATGAAATGGAAAGGGTGATCAGAATTCAGAACTGTTTATTTCACGGTATCTCTTGATAGCACTTAGCTTCCCTGTCAGAATTTGCAAAGCCTACTGTTTGGACTACCCAGAATTTCCACATTAAAAATAAGCTATGTTTTTATTACAAAACTAAGTGCTTTATGGAAAGACTGAATGTACATGTGGGAAACATTTTATGAAAATATGTTTCCAACCTCAGTGATAGAATTGGAAAACATAATTAAAGTGATTGTTAGATGCTAAAATAATTTATCACTTTTATGCTGTGTTTTAAAAAGTGTTATTCGCAATGGAGCTGTGTTTTTGTTACATGTTGCATAAATAAGCTGTTTCTTGTTTTTCGCTGGAATCTAAGTATGCTCCTAATTTCAGACACATTCATTACACTTAATAAAGGCAATTACTGTATTTCAATACTGAGAAGATTTGGTTATTGTATGGGAGGAAAAGTGATGTATGGGGAGTGAAAAGGGATCATTCTGTTCTCAGTTACGAAAGTGAAGGACATTATGTGTGAATGTGTCTGTTTATTTGCGAAGCATCATGGTTTGGTTTTGTTTTCCATAATGTATTAATGTAAAGAATGGTCTATCACTTTGGTATGAATGGGTTTTCTGGAACAAGCCAATCATATATCTTTGGGCATATGTAGACCCTCCTCCTGGTCATACTTCTGAATCTATTTGTTCATGGGTTCTGCTCCTGTAAAATTATAATATAAAAACATTATTTCTTAGGCTCATTGTGATGATAAAATGAGATAATTGAAAAATCCTTTAACAATGCAAAAAATAAGGCAGGATTTCCAGCAATGATAGAAGATGTTGGCAAATCTTCTAAAAAAAGCAAGTATAAAATTGTACAGTATTGTTGAAAACAACCATGTCAGGACACTGAAAGTTGATCAAAGGCAAAAACAAACTGTGAGACATTTATTTATGAAAAACTGCTAGAACTTCCGCTAAAAACGGTAAGATTCTATGGCCTGGGGCTGTTCCCGTTCCTGCCCCCCAACCCTGCACTTCACTCTCAGTATTATCAGCACAATAGTTTAACCAGGGTATAGATGGCCAAGGAAACTAGCAACTTTGCTGACAAAGGAGGCTGACTTGATTGATTTTGAACAGAGTAAAAAACCACACCCTGTGGCATAGTAAGTAAAAGTAGCAAACTAAGTCGAAAGTAAGGGTGGAAAATCAAAGCTCTGCTAGCCTGAGGTTGTGGACTTGAGTGGGGGAAGTGGCAGTCAAGCTGGACTTTTAAAAGGGAGAGGCTGGAAATGAAAGAGCCCTGGAAGCTAAGCTCCCCATGCATTCTTGGCTGACTAGAAAACAGTAGGCATGCACAGAGAAGACTGAACTGGATCAGAAAGTAAAAGTTAAGGCAGGCTTGAAACTGTTCAACACCACCCCCATCCCCAGATCTGTCAGCACAGAGTAGAAGCCTTAGGGACACAGGAGCCTGAGCACAGCTTCTGTACAATCGTTGAGTGACCAGTGAGCCATGCAGACACAGGGAAATCAAACTTATGATAAGAAGGAGAGAAAAATTAAGAGAAAGATTTAATAACACTTTTGTTGCTTTTAGATTTATTTTTATTGATATAATTTTGATTCTATTGCTGGAAATAATGTGATTTTATTTTCACTAATAGGATTGTGAAGGTATCCAGGTGAACTACAAAGGAAATTTAGTCTCTGCCTTTGGAATAATTTAACTTCTTATGCCCCAAGCAAATATATAGGGATCAGGAAATCAAACTAACAAAAACAAAGTTAATCTTACTTATTTTTACAATGATTGACCTGAATCCTTGTGAATCTAAGATACATGAAAATTAGGATAGTTAAGTAGTGAACTGTATACTGCTTTGTATGTTGTTAAAATTTGGTGATATTGGTTAGCCAAAAAGTTCATTTGAGTTTTTCCGCAACATTTTACAGAAAATCCCGAACGAACTTTTTGGCCAACCCAATATTTTGTGACTGACTAAACAGCTTATTAGAGCAATGAGGTCATCAGGGCTAGACCATCATTCACTATGTGGGTCAGGTTAGTTTTGCTATGTCATGGTCATAGATTTGACCTAATCCCAACCATATCCTTTCTTCCAAGGATAATATTACTGAATGTCAAAAGAATCTCAATATTAAAATGGTTACAGATCCTTCTGATGAAAGAATATCTGTAGCACTTGTAGAGCAATATTTTCCCAGACAACCTGCATTATCCACATTCACAAAGAAGTATAAACATATTTATATTGAGTCAGTAAGTCCTCATAATCAGTATCTTATGTTTGTGTATGCAATTGTAATATTTCTTATGTGAGTGAAGATTCTCCTGAAATGTTGGCCTCTGCCTCAGTCTCTTTTAGGCAGTTTGATCTGTATTTCATAGCTACAAGGGAAGCATTTGGCAGGGTACACAATAGAACTAGCTCCCTTCCAGTAGCTTGCACTCTTAGGAGAACTTAGAGACTTTTCTAAGGGAGTAAAAGAAAAAAGAAACAGGGTTTCAGATGGAATCAGATGATGATGAAACATGATGGAAGAAGGATTTTCTCCAGATTATATGGAGACTTCCTTGGCCTGAGAAAAGAAACCAGGGAAAGGTTTTCAGGTCTAGAGGTAATAGGAAACCAGAATTTGCTTCATAGCGGTGCTGTGGGCAGTCATCTGGGAATACGGGCACCAAGATTATACCAAGAAATGATTACAAATTACTTCAGGCCATAGGCATAGAGGTTCAAAACTCAACAAAAATTTCCATTTACAAATAATTTTACCAAAATGATAGAGAGCCACCAGACCTAAAGGGAACATATGTGCAGGATGTTTGGTGACCTATGGAAATAGGTAACTAAAAACCAGAGCCACCTCTGCCATTGGACACTGGTAACTTATAGGGTCTTGGAACCAGGGCAAAAGAGAAAAGAGGACAAAACCATTACTGAGCTTGGCTATAAGGCTGTCCCAAGAGAATGGGAGCTCAATGTAAAAACTTAATAAAGTTATAAAAAAATAAGTAAATGATATTTCTTTCACAACAGAGCTTATGGACTGAGATTTATGCCTGTTATGTATTTTTTTAAGTTCTGATTTGATCATGGTTAAATTAATTTATTAAATTACAAACTATCAACTATACAAATTTCATATAAATATCTAGTGATAAAACGCCTTAGATTAAACGTATATTTGTTCCTCTTTCTACCTGTGATGTTGGAGATGATCAGTTCTTTCCTGTTTGAAAATAAGAGTTAATAGCATTTTAAAAGCACTAAAACAAAAGGGACTCACTGTTATGATGTTTCCAAGACAGATTAAAATCTGATAAAATGGAGAGAGTCCTTTCCTTAGAGGAATCAATTTAGCAAAATGGAAAAGAAACAGGACAATTTGGATATGATGAAATATATTCTTCACCGTCTGAATATTTGGACAGATGGAGGGAAAATTAACATGAAAAGAGTGGATATTCCTAGGACAAAAATGCTTTCAGTCAGGCATAAATTCATAAACCTCTAAAAATTTGAAGATGAATTCACTTCATTACTCTTATCAAATAATTAGAAACAGTACAGTGCTCTCTAGGAGAGAACTATTTTTTTTAAAGGAAGACACTCAGGTACAACCGTATCAATTGACACAAATTAAGTATTTTATAGGAGCAAATTTTGTACTGAGCCACCAAAGCTAAGTTCCCATATGGCATTTTATTATGGTGTGCAGATGTCCTCTGGTAGTAACAATAAAATTCAGGAGCTACACTTGCCACTACTGTATTAGTGAAGACCTTGTTACCGCTCACAGAGACTATTTTAATAGGCTTCTGATTGCTTACCTCTGGTCTCTTCTAAAACAAAAACCACTTTTCACCCCTACTGTCTGAGAATGTGTTAAGAAGCTTATCATAGTTCTGGTAATGGCCCTGCCCTGCATGAAACCTCCCCCTTAGCTACTAAATAAAGGACTTGTTTTCTAGTTTGATATTCAAGGATCACTAATTTAATCAGTGTAAGCATGATTTACTATTAAGCACTATAAAATATAATTTAAGATTTATTAACCTTATTAATGTTATGCTAATACATAATAAATTTTAGAAGAGTGATAGTGTCACATGAAAACCATGTTACACAAAAATCAAAAGAATGGGTTCTTTAACAAAACACAGAAGAATATAAATCCTAACTCTGTAGAAATTAGCTGAGTGACATTCAGTTGTGGGCTGGTAAAGCAGCCCTCTGAAGAGAGAGCTCTGACTTGTAGCATTTGCCAGTTTCTGTGGTGTAAATACTCCCACCTTGGCCATTTCAAAACTGCCAACAGTTTAACAATCCCCTCACAAAATTTAACAATTGGCTCTCATAAACCGATTCAAGCTCACTCAAGCACATACCAATCTGGTGGATATTCCTAGGACAAAATTTGTCAAAATTTCTTTTTCTTCTTAATAGTTAATTTTCTTATTTGTAAAATGGGCCTAATAATTCCTATATTGTAGTGTTGTGCAGTGGTTTAAATGAGATAATATATTACAAATTACTTTACTCCATTACTGTGCTCTATAAACAGAACAACAAAGCCTGGATGACAACACATCTGTTTACAATATGGTTTATTGAATATTTTAATCTCACTGTTGAAACCAGCTACTCAGAAAAAAAAGATTGCTTTAAAAATATTACTGTTCAAGAACAATTGCACCCAAGAGCTCTGATGGAGATATGCAATGAGATTTCATGTCTGCCAACACAACATCCATTCTGCAACCCAGAATGGGTGAAGGCGTGATTTTGAATTATTAAATCTTATTATTTAAGAAATAACATTTTGTAAGGCTATTGCTGCCATAGATAGTGATTCCTCTGGTGGATCTGGGCAAAGTATCTTGAATTCCTCTGATGGATCTGGGCAAAGTATCTTGAAAACCTTCTGGAAAGAATTCACCATCCTAGATGTCATTAAGAACGTTCATGATTCATGAGAAGAGGTCAAAAATATTAACATTAGCAGGAGTTTGGAAGTTGATTCCAATCCTCATGGATGACTTTAAAGGGTTCAAGACTTTAGTGGAGGAAGTAACGCTGGGTGTGGTAGAAATAGCAAGAGAACTAGAATTAGAAGTGGAGCCTGAAGATGTGACTAAATTGCTGCAGTCTCATGATAAACTTTAACAGTTGAGGAGTTGCTTCTTACAGATAGCAAAGAAAGTGGTTTCTTGAGATGGAATCTACTCCTGGTGAAGATGCTGGAAAGACTGTTGAAATGACAACAAAAGACATAGAATAGAGTACAAATTTAATTGATAAAGTAGCATCAAGGTTAGAGACAATTGACTCCAATTTTGAAAGAAGTTCTACTGTGGATAAAATTTTATCAAGCAGTACTGCATGCTACAGAGAAATTGTTCATGAAAGGAAGAGTCAATTGACGCAGCAAGCTTCATTATTGCCTTATTTTAAGAAATTGCCAAAGTCACCCCAACCTGCAGCACCCACCACCCTAAGTAGTCAGCAGCCAATCAACATCAAGGCATACCCTCCACCAGCAAAAAAAATTTCAACTCACTGAAGGTTCACATGATGGTTAACATTTTTTAACAAAGTATTGTTAATTAAGATATGTATGTTGTTTTTCTTTTAGACATAACGCTATTGCACACTTACTGGACTACAGAAATATTGTGTAAGCATAACTTTTATATGCACTGAGAAACCAAAAAATTTATGTGAGTCACTTTATTGCAATACTCACTATTACAGTGGTCTGGAACTTCAGATTTGCATTTCTAACTCTGACTTAAACATTAATGACTTTCTCTTTGCCCCTTAACTTCTAGTATTTCCTCTAGCTTCTTACATTCTAGTAACAACTTAATTTCCAAAAGAGGAAAACTGTGTTTTCAAAGATTTCCAGTCTGTTTGTTTAAATGAAACCATTTTTCTATTTGTATAAGTTCTCAAGCAAGACCCACCACCCTATGGTGCAATCAGGAGCCAAGGTGCAGAACAAACTAACTGGCCTGCAAGTCAAAAGAGCTTGTGACCTTGGTCTCATTAGCAATAATCTGCCCTAAGCAAGTTATTGGATCAGTACAAACTGATGCTGAGTAAGGCAAGATAATGGGTGCTACTCTGATATTAAAATAATTATTTTGCTTAAAGTTTCAGACAATACCTGATGTCATTAATCTTGGACATTTTTCTGAGGGTGTACATGATTACATCTATCATGCTTATGAGATAGAAGATTATTATAGAAATACTAGAGATCTTTGATTCAAAACGTTTTTGAGGGTAAAACTGTAATAGCATTGATAGCATTGATTGTATTTATAATTTCAATTTCTTATTATTAATAGAAAAACATTACATAATCTCTTTTAAGGATAAATAACTGACAAAATGGTGCCCTATATTTTTTAAAAAATGAGAATAACAGCTTAAAATAAATTTTTATGTGAAGTGTCAGTATTTTTCTTTAGTTTTTAAAATTCTAAAGTGTTTCATACATAGAATAATAGTACAAAGAATGATATAATTAAAATCTTGGTAATTATCTTGTAATTATACAGATTATAAGAAGGAAACTGAAACTATCATACATTCATTCATTTATTCATTTGTTCAACATCTTTGAGAACTTCCTTTGTGCCAGGTTCTGTTTAAGAAACTGGGGATGTGTCAGGGAACTCAAAACAGAACAAAACAAAACTAAACTAAACCTGTCATCGAGCCATTTATTTATTTTGTATCCTTCTTTTCTACCTCCTATGGGAATCCATTACCCTGTTATGGTGCTTATTATTCTCATGCATAGATTATATATAATCTATATATATACACACTTATACTTAAACTATTTTTTGTAGGATTTTACGTAGTTTGTTTTTTTTTCAATATTATATCCTTGTAGTCTTTCTACATTGAAATAGGAAGCCTAGTTCATTCCATTTTAACTGCTAAAGCAGTATTTAATTGTATAACTCTACTACAGTTTAGTTAGCAATTTTCTTGTAAATGAAGATGTTTTCAATTTACTGCAGTTACAGACAACGTCACAATGAATATTCTTTGTCATCCTGTAACCATGTTACCATTATAATAATTGGATAAAGTAATTGCCATTATAATTACCATTAATTACCATTATAAGTTTTGGATAAAGTAGGAGGGTAAGAGGTTATGAACGTCTTTAACATTACAAGATAGTGTCAAATTGTTTTCCACAATTGTGTTGCCAATTCCATTCCTACCAGCAGAGTCTGAGAGTTTCTATTGCTCCACATCCTCCCAATTTGTAATATCAGTCGTCTCCAATTCCTTTCCTTTTCTACTTTCCCTGCATTTCCTTTTTTCTTTCTTCCCTTCCCTCCTTCCTTCCTTCCTTTCTTCCCTGCTTCTCTCCCTCTTTCCCTTTTTTCATTCTTTTGCTGTCTCGTAGATTTGAAATTGTATACCATTATCTGAATTAATATTTCCAAGATGATATATAAGGCTGAGTAAATTTTCTTGTTTATTGTTCATTTTTTTTTCCTCCGGAAAGACTGTCAATATTCTTTTAATTACTTTTCTGCTAGATTTATTCTGTTCAATTTGTAGGACTTTTTAATTGCTTTAATACTGATAGATTTATATTTACCAGGAATGTAGTTATAAATATACCAGCTACAATCACAGAATCATTTGCCAAATAAGGATGGTAAGTGTTATGAGTATTTTCCCCTGTGCCCAATAGGAATCTATTTATGTATCTTGTAAGAAATTTTCTTTACTTTTCCTTTTCCACTACCCTGATAATGATGGCATATATGCTATCATTTAGCATAATATAATGGTAATAATAATGAACCTTATATTTTACTATGTATATTATAAAATATCAAAGAAGGAGAAAGAAAGCCCAAGGAAGTTAATTCTTCTGAGGAGCTAGATCTAGTAAATAAGAAAACTTAGGTTATCTGGCCTCAGAGTGTGGACGTTTACCTGTTTTGGCACCCCCCTTTGAAATTCTTGTGAAAAGTCATGTGAAAGTACCTTAGCCTTGCAACTCAGCTTCTCAGACAGCCTAACTAAAATCCTAAAACACGCACAAAAGTAAAAAGTTCCAAGTCTCATACTCCCCTCTATTGGACTTAGTTAGCTCTTCTTCATATAATATCACAGAAAATTTTCACTTTATTTTAGGTAGCCTAATGCATTATATTTGTCCAGCTCTTCTAATTATTCTCAGTGAGAAAGCTGCCTGAATTTCTTAATATTCATAAGGGTGGGAGACCATAGTCAACCTTTGAACATCTACATGTTCTTATCAATTTATATTTAGTAGCATAGGATTTCTCATTTCTCAAAATAATCAATGCAACATCATTATTATCATTTCTAAATTAGTTTGCAACTCAAAGATATAAAATATATACATTGACTATTTAGATAATAATATTAAGTTTCTGAAATGTTATTTATGAAATAGATGGCATTGGATTTGCCTTTGCAAAACGTGTTCATATTGCTTATTAGTCATAATGTAGAAAAATCTTTATCATGCCTAATGAATAAATGAATAAGTAAACCTAAAGCAGAGGATGTTTCTAAACATAACTCTTTAAATTACTCAAAGGTAATGCATCATTCTACCAATCAAAGATAATGCATCATTCTACTAACAATACAAATAGTAGACAGTTTTAAATATTTTACTCAAATTTAGCATGTATCAAAGATCTCAAAATAGTGCATGTATATAATAACAAAAACCAGTTAACAAAATAGAAATTTTAATCAACGAATTATTCTGTCAATGATCTAAATTCATTTTTGTGAATATTTGATTAAAAGTCTAGATTAGCTTTACCAATAACCTCAGGTTATTTGGTACTTATGCTTAGGTTCTGTGATAGTTTAGTTTATTCTATGCTTGTCGTAAATTATGCATAAAACTTTTATTGACGTTAATTCCTTTTACTAAGATTATCTTCTCTGTGGTCTGCCCATTAGTTTTGATGAGCAAATTTATAATTTAACTTTCAGATTAGAGTCTTCATTCTGGAACAAGTATATTGGTTAGAAAATCACACATCTGTATTTGTGTTCTGGTAGACTTAAAATCATTAAAATAATCAAACTTTAGGCAGTTAGTATATATCTCTAAGTCATTTAAGCAGAATACCATGAAATTGCATTTCTACTACTTTGAAATGCAACAGTCCTTTAGAACTGATGTAAACAATATAAAAAGCACAAAGTCTAATTAACTCATTTCTGACATCAGCTTACTCAGTGTTCAGATCTATCACTTATTCTGATGAAAGAGAAACTTTGAGTAATAATGAAGCATTTTGCTCTCATAATCACAAATACAATTCCCAGGGTTGTGCCATTTATAGCCAAGGCAATTGGTTTTTGTATTATGATTATGATATGAAATGTGACTCATATCTGAATACAATGGTCAAATTCTTTTTAGTTGATATATAATCTCAGATTCTCATAATTGACCTGGGTTTTATAGATTATGCAATCCCTTTATGTTTTAAATGAAAAAAAAGAAAAAAAGATTACAGGAACAGGCACTCATAGGTGTCTATCAATATCCACTCTTTTTTTCCTAATAATATAATACCAGTTTAATTTGGATGCCCATATGGCTCATTAAAAATGTTCATATCCTCACAGTACCTTGTTGATATGGATATCACAATAATCACTAGTGATATGTGAACAGACATCTACTAGATAGCGTTTCGTGGATTGTTTTCTTCATAAAAAGAATAGACTCAACTGTTTCACATTTTATGTTTACCTTCTTCTTGCCTAAAGGACATACATGATAACAGGAAATGAAGCAGCTGTCTTGCAAGCAGGAGGATGAAATGCACATGCAAAGGATGCTGGACTATAAAAGTACTTAATGACCATTTGAGTAGTTGAATCCTGGACTGTTTATCTCTGGTCATATTCTGTTTATAAGAAAAATATAAACCTATTTGAAAAGCCACTGTAGTCAACTTTCTTTTTAGTGCCATCAAATTTACTTTTAACTGATATAGTCATAACTAGTACACTGGCATTAGCCGAACTTGAACTCAGTACTCAAGTCTTTTTTTTTTTAATTTATTTATTTTAATTTATTTATTTTTGGCTGCATTGGGTCTTCGTTGCTGTGTGTGGGCTTTCTCTAATTGTGGCAAGCGGGGGCTACTCTTGGTTGAGGTGCGTGGGCTTCTCATTGCAGTGGCTTCTCTTGTTGCTGAGCACCGGCTCTGGGCACGCGGACTTCAGTAGTTGTGGCACGTGGGCTCAGTAGTTGTGGCTCACAGGCTCCAGAGTGCAGGCTCAGTAGTTGTAGCGCATGGGTTTACTTGCTCCACGGCATGTGGCATCTTCCCAGACCAGGGATTGAACCCATGTCCCTTGCACTGGCAGGCAGATTCTTAACCACTGCACCACCAGGGAAGTCCCTCAGTACTCAAGTCTTAATAGAATATTTTTTTCACTGAACTATGCTATCTATAAGCATTCTGTTTCAGTGGTCACACTTTTACATACTACTGATGGTAAAAACTAAAAGGACTAAAGCAGAAATCCTTATGAAACAAAATTCAATTTTAATTATGGAATCATTGTTCCTATATACTTTTTGAAAAAGACAGCAGAATAGAAGAACTAGAATTTTTTTCTGTTTTTTTATTAAAGTATAGTTAATTTACAATGTGGTGTTAGTTTCTGGAGTACAGCAAAGTGATTCACTGTATATATATATACACACACACACACATATATTTCCATATATATATGGGAAAATGAACAGCAGCAAATAAATGAGTGCATTCACCATCACTGATTTATTTGCTGCTGTTTATTTTCCTCCACCCTGTAATCCAGAGTAGACTCGTTTCCAATCTCTGAGTATGGAGTTGGATTTTCTACCTCTTATTCCAGGCTCACTCAATTCCTCTACCTGAAAAGCCTCTTTCTTTCATTCACATATGTTCAAATGGCCCACATATATGTAAGATGGGACACATATGATACCCCCCTCATAAAGGATTTCTTCAATATTTATATTCTGATTATAAAGAACACATCATTTCAATACATTTTATTAGTTTTTCAAACTCTCTTATTAAAGTTTATTTTGTGTGTTCATTTTGCTCATTTATGAAACTAGTATTTTCCATCCCTTTGAAGGAGCACTCAGAAATCCATCATGCATTTAGCATTTTACAAGAAGGTTCAGAAACCTCAGTAACTGTCTTACACAAATATTCTCCAAACTTATTATTTTATAGAAATATATTGGCTTCAAAAATAAATGGTGCTACCACCAGAGGGCAGACAGCAGAAGCAAGAAGAACTACAATCCTGCAGCCTGTGGAACAAAAACCACATTCACAGAAAGATAGACAAGATAAAAAGACAGAGGGCTATGTACCAGATGAAAGAAAAAGATAAAAACCCAGAAAAACAACTAAATGAACTAGAGATAGACAACCTATCAGAAAAAGAATTCAGAACAATGATAGTGAAGATGATCCAGGACCTCGGAAAAAGAATGGAGGCAAAGATCGAGAAGATGGAAGAAATGTTTAACAAAGACCTAGAAGGATGAAAGAACAAAAAAACAGAGATGAACAATACAATAACTGAAATGAAAAATACACTAGAAGGAATCAATAGCAGAATAACTGAGGCAGAAGAACGGATAAGTGACCTGGAAGACAGAATGGTGGAATTCACTGCTGTGGAACAGAGTAAAGAAAAAAAGAATGAAAAGAAATGAAGACAGCCTAAGAGACCTCTGGGAAAACATTAAACATAACAACATTCGCATTATAGGGGTCCCAGAGGAGAAGAGAGAGAGAAAGGACCAGAGAAAATATTTGAAGAGATTATAGTCAAAAACTTCCCTAACATGGGAAAGGAAATAGCCACCCAAGTCCAGGAAGCACAGAGAATCCCATACAGAATAAACCCAAGGAGAAACACGCTAAGACACATAGTAATCAAATTTGCAAAAACTAACGGCAAAGAAAAATTATTGAAAGCAGCAAGGGAAAAACGACAAATAACATACAAGGGAACTCCCATAAGGTTAACAGCTGATTTCTCAGCAGAAACTCTACAAGCCAGAAGGGAGTGGCATGACATATTTAAAGTGATGAAAGGGAAGAACCTACAACCAAGATTACTCTAACCAGCAAGGATCTCATTCAGATTCGATGGAGAAATCAAAAGCTTTACAGACAAGCAAAAGCTAAGAGAATTCAGCACCACCAAACCAGCTCTACAACAAATGCTAAAGGAACTTCTCTAAGTGGGAAACACAAGAGAAGAAAAGGACCAACAAAAGCAAACCCAAAACAATTAAGAAAATGGTCATAGGAACAAACATATCGATAATTACCTTAAATGTGTATGGATTAAATGCTCCAACCAAAAAACACCAGCTTGCTGAATGGATACAAAAACAAGACCCATATATATGCTGTCTACAAGAGACCCACTTCCGACCTAGGGACACATAAAGACTGAAAGTGAAGGGATGGAAAAAGATATTCCATGCAAATGGAAATCAAAAGAAAGCTGGAGTAGCAATACTCATATCAGATAAAATAGACTTTAAAATAAAGAATGTTACAAGAGTTAAGGAAGGACAGTACATAATGATCAAGGGATCAATCCAAGAAGAAGATATAAGACTTATAAATATATATGCTCCCAACATAGGAGCACCTCAATACATAAGCCAACTGCTAACAGCTATAGAAGAGGAAATCGACAGTAACACAATAATAGTGGGGGACTTTAACACCTCACTTACACCAATGGACAGATCATCCAAACAGAAAATTACTAAGGAAACACAAGCTTTAAATGACACAGTAGACCAGATAGATTTAATTGATATTTATAGGACATTCCATCTAAAACCAGCAGATTACACTTTCTTCTTAGGTGCACATGGAACATTCTCCAGGATAGATCACATCTAGCATCACAAATCAGGCCTCAGTAAATTTAAGAAAATTGAAATCATATCAAGCATCTTTTCTGACCACAACGCTATGAGATTAGAAATCAATTACATGGAAAAAAACGTAAAAAACACAGACACATGGAAGCTAAACAATACGTTACTAAATAACCAAGAGATCACTGAAGAAATCAAAGAGGAAATCAAAAAATACCTAGAGACAAATGACAATGAAAACACGACGATCCAAAACCTATGGGATGCAGCAAAAGCAGTTCTAAGAGGGAAGTTTATAGCAATACAAGCCTACCTCAAGAAACAAGAAAAATCTCAAATAAACAATCTAACCTTACACCTAAAATAACTAGAGAAAGAAGAACAAACAAAACCCAAAGTTAGTAGAAGGAAAGGAATCATAAGGATCAGAGCAGAAACAAATGAAATAGAAACAAAGAAAACAATAGCAAAGATCAATAAAACAAAAAGCTGGTTCTTTGAGAAGATAAACAAAATTGATAAACCATTAACCAGACTCATCAAGAAAAAGAGGGAGAAGACTCAAATCAATAAAATTAGAAATGAAAAAGGAGAAGTTACAAAAGACACTGCAGAAATACAAAGCATCCTAAGAGAGTACTACAAGCAACTCTATGCCAATAAAATGGACAACCTGGAAGAAATGGACATATACTTAGAAAAGCACAACCTTCTGAGACTGAACCAGGAAGAAATAGAAAATAGAAGCAGACCAATCACAAGCACTGAAATTGAAACTGTGATTTAAAATCTTCCAACAAACAAAAGCCCAGGACTGGATGGCTTCACAGGTGAATTCTATCAAACATTTAGAGAAGAGCTAACACCCATCCTTCTCAAACTCTTCCAAAAAATTGCAGAGGAAGGAACACCCCCAAACTCATTCTATGAGGCCACCATCACCCTGATACAAAAACCACACATAGATACTACAAAAAAAGAAACTTACAGACCAATATCACTGATGAATATAGATGCAAAAATCCTCAACAAAATACTAGCGAACAGAATCCAACAGCACATTAAAAGGATCATACACCATGATCAAGTGGGATTTATCCCAGGGATGCAAGGATTCTTCAGTATACACAAATCAATCAATGTGACAAACCATATTAACAAATTGAAGAATAAAAACCATATGATCATCTCAATAGATGCAGTAAAAGCTTTTGACAAAATTTAACACCCGTTTCTGATAAAAACAATCTCCAGAAAGTGGGCATAGAGGGAACCTACCTCAACATAACAAAGGCCATATACAACAAACCCACAGCAAACATCATTCTCAGTGGTGAAAAATGAAAGCATTTCCTCTAAGATCAGGAACAAAACAAGGATGTCCACTCTCACCACTATTATTCAACATAGTTTTGGTAGTCCTAGCCATGGCAATCAGAGAAGAAAAAAATAAAAGGAATCCAAATTGGAAAAGAAGAAGTAAAACTGTCGCTGTTTGCAGATGACATGATACTATACATAGAGAATCCTAAAGATGCCACCAGAAAACTATTAGAGCTAATCAATGAATTTGGTAAAGTTGCAGGATACAAAATTAATGCACAGAAATCTCTTGCATTCCTATACACTAATGATGAAAAATCTGCAAGGGAAATTAAGGAAACACTCCCATTTACCATTGCAACAAAAAGAATAAAATACCTAGGAATAAACCTACCTAAGGAGACAAAAGACCTGTATGCAGAAAACTATAAGACACTGATAAAAGAAATTACAGATGATACCAACAGATGGAGAGATATACCATGTTCTTGGATTGGAAGAATCAATATTGTGAAAATGACTATACTACCCAAAGCAATCTACAGATTTAATGTAATACCTATCAAATTGCCAATGGCATTTTTTACAAAACTAGAACAAAAAATCTTAAAATTTGTATGGAAGCAC
The DNA here is from genome assembly GCF_009873245.2 of Balaenoptera musculus. Classification (NCBI taxonomy): domain Eukaryota; kingdom Metazoa; phylum Chordata; class Mammalia; order Artiodactyla; family Balaenopteridae; genus Balaenoptera; species Balaenoptera musculus. The sequence continues at coordinate 60,047,748 of NC_045794.1, forward strand.
AAAAGACCCCGAATAGCCAATGCTGTCTTGAGGGGAAAAAACAGAGCTGGAGGAATCAGACTCCCTGATTTCAGACTATACTACAAAGCTGTAGTAATCAAGACAGTATGGTACTGACACAAAAACAGAGAAATAGATCAATGGAACAGGATAGAAAGCCCAGGCACCTGTGGTCAACTAATCTATGACAAAGGAGGCAAGGGTATACAATGGGGAAAAGACAGTGTCTTCAATAAGTGGTGCTTGGAAAACTGGACAGCTACATGTAAAACAATGAAATTAGAACACTCCCTAACACCATACACAAAAATAAACTCAAAATGGATTAGAGACCTAAATGTAAGACTGGACACTATCAAACTCTTAGAGGAAAACATAGGAAGAACACTCTTTGACATAAATCACAGTAAGATTTTGTTTGATCCACCTCCTAGAATAATGGAAATAAAAACAAAAATAAACAAATGGGACCTACTGAAACTTAAAAGTTTTGCACAGCAAAGGAAACTACAAACAAGACGAAAAGACAGCCCTCAGAATGGGAGAAAATATTTGCAAACAAATCAGCGGACAAAGGATTAATCTCCAAAATATACAAACAGCTCCTATAGCTCAATATTTTTTTTTTAAACATCTTTATTGGAGTATAATTGCTTTACAATGGTGTGTTAGTTTCTGCTTTATAACAAAGTGAATCAGTTATACATATACATATGTTCCCATATCTCTTCCCTCTTGCATCTCCCTCCCTCCCACCCTCCCTATCCCACCCCTCTAGGTGGTCACAAAGCACCGAGCTGATCTCCCTGTGCTATGCGGTATAGCTCAATATTAAAACAACAAACAACCCAATCCAAAAATGGGCAGAAGACCTAAATAGACATTTCTCCAAAGAAGACATACAGATGGCCAAGAAGTACATGAAAAGCTGCTCAACATCACTAATTACTAGAGAAATGCAAATCAAAACCACAATGAGGTATCACCTCACACCAGTTAGAATGGGCATCATCAGAAAATCTACAAACAACAAATGCTGGAGAGGGTGTCGAGAAAAGGGAACCCTCTTGCACTGTTGGTGGGAATGTAAATTGATACAGCCACTATGGAGAGAGAACAGTATGGAGGTTCCTTAAAAAACTAAAAATAGAATTACCATATGACCCAGCAGTCCCACTACTGGGCGTATACCCAGAGCAAACCATAATTCAAAAAGACACATGCTCCCCAATGTTCACTGCAGCACTATTTACAATAGCCAGGACATGGAAGCAACCTAAGTGTCCATCGACAGACGAATGGATAAAGAAGACGTGGTACATATATACAATGCGATATTACTCATCCATAAAAAGGAACGAAATTGGGTCATTTGTAGAGAGGTGGATGAATCTAGAGACTGTCATACAGAGTGAAGTAAGTCAGAAAGAGAAAAACAAATATCATATATTAACGTATATATGTGGAACCTAGAAAAATGGTACAGATGAACTGGTTTTCAGGGCAGAAACTGAGACACAGATGCAGAGAACAAACGTATTGACACCAAGGGGGGAAAGCGGTGGGGGTTGGTGGTGGTGGTGGTGGTGGGATGAATTGGGAGATTGGGATTGACATAGATATAGTAATATGTATAAAATGAATAACTAATAAGAACCTGCTGTATAAAAAAATAAATAAAATTCAAAAAATTTCACACAAATCTATGTTGGATTTTATCAAATGCCCTCAGCTACTGAGATATGACTTTAATCTGTTTATGTGATGCAGTATACTCATTAATTCTGTGGTGTTAAATAAATCTTGCCTTATTGGGAAGAATCTAAGTTGGTTTTGATAAATTATTCTCTTCATAATTTAAAGGGTTTTTTTTATATAGTTGGTTCTCTTTGTGTTGGTTCTGGTCTATAAAGTCACCACAATCACTGAACCATGCTCCTAAGGGAAATACTAGACTAGGCCTCTGGTTACAATACTTTCAACACCAGAGCAGCACATTACTTGGATTTATGTGTATTTCTGTTTAAAGGTACCTTATTTAATATGTATTATGATGCATTAACACTGAACTCACAGCCAACACCATTATAACTCATGCCTAAGGGAGGCATATCTAATACACTGTTTTCTTTGTAAGGCATAATACAGCATTCCTGTGCTTAGATAGACTCGATAGAACTTTAACATTATGCTTAGGGGCCATAGAAAATAAAATAAAATAAAGGGTGCTTACCAGATACTAAAGAACATCATAAACATAATCTGGTCTATGAACATCTTTATTTTAACACAGAGGTTTTCCCCCCTCTCTATATTCGAAATCAAGTTGCTTTGGGTTTCAGAAGTATGTGAAAGGCTAAGAGATCTTTTTTGGTGTGAAGTAACTTGTTCTAGCTCTACTTTGAAGAAAGAATTAGACAAACTCTGCCAGACATTTGCTACTTTTCCATTGTGTTTGGATAAATAGTGACAGGAAATGATGAACCTAGAATTAGCATGATAATGGAACACCTCAAATCTTACCTGAGTACTGCTAAGGACGAGAGAAAGACTTTCTTTCCCACCCTTCTTTTTGCCTTCAATCACATGGTCTGAATGCTTTTTGTATATTTATCTTTAAACATGAATAAAATAATATTGAGGAAAATGTTTTCAGAAATGGAAGAAAAATTTTTCATTAATAAGGATTAGCACCCCTCTTCCAGGCCTCACAATGCTTTGTGTTTACGATTGCATTTCTGTGGTGTTCATTGCTTTATAATGAATATATTTCATCAATTCTCAGTTATGTTTTTTTTTTTTGTATTTTAACATTTCTCTAATTGAATTATTGAAATATGTCCTACAATAATAATTTTTAAAAGTGGCTTTCATCTTACTAGCCAAGGGGGACTTTATCACTGATGCTGTGTCACTGACTTCACCTGGTTTAACTTATCTTTGCTGAAATATTCTACTCATCTGATTATCACATCACTTGAATTATTTTTATCTATAGCACTATATGGGGTCTACTCCTAATTAAAATTTGAATTCCTACTTGTAGCTTAAAATGTTTTTAAAAAGATGATTAATGAAACATCACTCATCATTGTATGCTTAGAACATTATCCTGTTGCTAGGAAAGAAATTAATGTCAAATAAAATGCCAAATCTCTTTAAATAAATATTACAATTTTCAGAGTTAAGAGAGTTAGATATAACTAGTTTATAAATCAAGAAGGAACATCACTGAAGCACCAAAGTAAAATAAGGTAAAATAAAGATTGTGCAAGATGCTATTGTACTTAAGTTCTATACGTTTGTGAACAGAACTACAATTTTAGCCAAACAAGAAATGAAATAAAAATTAGCTCCATATGATATTATCAATCCCAAAAGTTTAAAAGAAGTAAAGTAAGATGATTTTTATTAATACAAGAATATAATAATGATGGCATAAATTCTTACCGATAACTAAAGAAAGTCAGAAAAATTAGATTATAAGTTTGCTGAAATATTAGATTCAAATTTTGATTTGGATACAGAATAAAAGGAACATATAATTGTATGAATGAATATATGTTGTTTTCAGTTAGTTTTTTTTTAAGTATCTATACTTAGCAGTGTTTCTTCTTTGTTCCTAATATGAATTAAATCAATTCTGAATCTTAGACTAGGGAGAATTTGCTATTAAACTGGATTTAATGCACTTGAGAACAAGGAATGTGTCATATTCTGATATGTATATTCAAGGCCTACTATTGATCTTGGTGCATAAAACATAAAAAAATTTTTTTGAATGAATATTAAATGTCAGAAAAATATAGCAATTTTATTGAGAAAAAAAGTGTTATTAATTCAACTAGACATTATTTTTATATCCATTATTTTTGTGTGTGTGGAATTCCCTTTAAAGTATTAGGTGCATTTATCCCTTCCCACATTTTGTGCCTCCTTTGTCAGGTATTTTCATCCTTAATAAGTCTTCATATTACTATTTTTACATAGCCAATTTTATTTAAACTCACCATACTTTTATCTTTTCCAGTGTTCTTTATCCCTTCATTCCTTGAAAAATCCAATTGAGATAGTTATTCTTTTGCTTCAAGAATTTCCTTTAGTATTTCTGTTAGTGCAAGTTGGGTACCTATAAATTATTTTTTCGTGGGAAGGAAGGGTCTTAAGTAAAATTCAACATCAGTTTTAAATATATTTTAGGTGGTTATTAAATTATAGCTTAGCTTTAGTTTCTTTTAAAGAATTTAAAATGTATCACCTATTCTCTGGTTTTTATCATTTATGTTTAAAAATTGGATGCCATTATTATTGCTCTTTATTTGAAGATAATGTTCTATTTTTTTCTGATTGCTTTTGACATTTTTCTATTTCTGACTGAATTTCAGTGATTTTCTATAGTTTGCCTAGGATTGACTATTTCATATTTATCATTCCTGTCTCTGTAGCTTTATGTCTTTTTTTTTTAATTAATTTTTAGAAGATTTACAGCAGTGTCTCTTCAAATGAAACTTACTGCTTACTGCCTCCTTTTCTCTCTGCTCCTTCTAGGACTCCAGTTGCAGGTCTACAATTCTTCTTCATTTTGTTATATATATATATGTATATATATTTATATATTTATTTATATATTTATTTATATATATTTATATATATTTATACATATTAATTATTTGTTATAATATATATAACATTCTTTTCTATATTTTTATTCATGTTTACTTCATTATGAGTCAATAATATTTTCTACTGACTTATCTTCCTTTCCACTAATACTTTATTCAGCTGTATCTAGCAGTAACACTTTATGAGTCTGTGGAAACCTGGAGTATTTTTCCTGAGCATTTCATCCTAGTAAGGAGCTGAATAGCCTTTATTTTTTTCCTTTTTGGCAGAGACTGCTCTTGCTTGCCCAGCCTCTCACTCTCTGTGGAATTAAAGTTTAAAAAGTACTGTACAAGCAAAGAGTCACATAATATTAAGTTCACCTCTTTATTGCTCCCTTTGCCCTGAAATTTTGGTCTTTTAATTCCAAGCTATTGTGATAGCCCTGAATTCTAATTTTTGTTTCTAATGTTTTGTGCTACTTCAGAAAGCCCTGAGATCCAGTTTTTACTTGGCCTATGGGCCATATGTTGCTGACAAGTCTGCAAATGCCTTAAGAAGAGAAGTGACAGACAAACAGTGTTGAAGTCTTTTCTTTGTGTTTTTCTTCCTTGAGAATTTTGGACCCTTGAAGTCCTGACCTCCTGAGTTGATTTCCAGTATCTTCAAACAGCAGTTTTTATTTTTATTTCAGGTTTTATATTTACCCTTGTTGAGACATTTTGTCTGATATAAGCTATTCCACTATAACCAGCAAATGAAATCCCCTAAAGTTAGTTTTCAATCCAGTTTTAAAAAGTGGGTAGGGATAATCAACAGTAACACTCAATTTAAGAAAAAAAATTTAACATTCTAGTGTATGTAATTAAATTTAAAAAACTTCTAAAAAAGAAAAGCATAATCTTCTGTGACACATGCAGTTTTTTGTAATTAACAATAGGGCTCATGTTCCGCTGTGTAGGTAAAATCATTACAGTGTGTAATGAAGAAAAGATACATATCACCTGAATAAATCAGTAGCTTTTAAAATTTCTAAATCTATTTAATAGTTCAATAGTTTCTGTGACCTGAGCTTATTGTTAAGCTAATTACCACCTTGATGTGATCAAATAAAATATTTTTAAATGGCATCGAACACTAAATTTGCATTTTATCTTCTCACAATTATGGTACTTTTTACTTTTTCATGACATTTGACTAGGTCATTCTATTTCAGGATCTTCCTTCATTATGTAACACTTAGGCTTACTTCAGCTGAAATCAGAAATATGGTGGTATGACTTACTCATTCTGGATAAATATAAGCAAGTTTCTGCTTTTGTACTTCAGCCACTGGTTTGCGTTTTGCTCACAGCCCTCATATTGATGGACAGTTCAGCTTTTATATTTCTTTATTCTGCAGAGATACACACTGTATGAAAGTGGTTAAGGTTCAAATATCAATCCTTATTTTATTATTTTTATCCTGGCAAAATTCCCTTTCAACTTCTGGGATAAATGCCAATTTGGGGCTACATTACGGGGCTCATTTCCTCTTGGTATGGCATAATCCAAAACAATGATGATTGCTGGATTCTTCTGTCAAATACAAATTGAGTGCTGAATATATATATATAATTAATGAAAATTAAAATTACATTCTTAAATTTCTATTACTTGAGATATGTGACCCATATAAAACAGTTTTCTGCAAAAATAATACTTATTTGTTGAGCTTTTATTCATTATGTAAGTTTATCAGCAGGGAAAATTTAGACCTATTTAAACTTAAACTAAAAATAAATATTTTAAAGCAGGTATTAAATTCATATTGAATTTAAAATATGTCAAAATATGTTTAGAATTATGAATCTTGGAAAATTAAGAATAAGTTTGAAATGTCACTTGAATGACTAGACCTATAAAAAAGGAAAAGTGGATGTAGATAATAGTTTAATAATATTGAAGCATATTAATTCTAAAAATACAAAAATTAGAGTAATTATAGGATCAAATATGAAGCATTTATGAGGATTCTATGAGATTGTGAAATGCCTATGAAAAAAACCTTAACTTTGATACTATGTTCTTTGTTGTTCAGATCAGAGGAGAAAAATAGATTTTGTCCTGAATACCCATGAGGAAGATATTCTTAATAAAAGATATCCTGAATAAATTTTGAAACATTGATTCTTTAAGAAATAACATTGTTATTTAACTAGCATTCCTCAACACAGTTGAAATAAATCAAAATAAATGCTTTGTATTTATACAGTGCTTTCCAATTAATAAAGATGTTTCACCTACATTATTTTATTTTATTCCTATGGCAAGCGTGTGCTACATTAACACCTCTGTTTTAAAAATGATTTTTATTGCCTAACATTACGTGGAAAATAGAGAGCACAGTCTAGACTGGAATCCGTATCTTTGATTCTATGTTCAGTTTACTTTTCTCTGTATTGAGTTTAAAACATCACCACAATTAACTTAAAGCTAATAGAGAAGAATATTGAGCACCCATGATTTTTGAAATTGAGTAATTAGCATATATTTTTAAAATTTTGTGCGTAAATTTACAGAGTAGTCAAGGATAGTTTTCTTCTTCATTGTAGCTCCATGTGACCTCCTTTTCTACGATCATTCCTATGTATTCTGTCAACTATGGCTGATTCTTCTCTCAAGTGTAGAGCAAAGTAAGGGCTACTAATTTACAGGCTTATTTTAAAAATCAACATATTTCCAAGCACCAGTTTACACATTTATTCTTTCCTTGATTTGCTTTTCTATGCATACTTTTGTTTAGATAGAAATAAAACTATTTCATGGTAAGAGATAAGTCCCAGGGACATTGCAATGGCTTTATCTGTCTTGTTCACGTTATAGAAGTAATATTTCTAGAGAACATTTTGAATTCCTTAGCCCTTTACTTAAAACCCTTTATCGTCCCAATTGTCTGTTAAGTAAGATCTATCACTTAATTTAGAGGCCATCAAAAACTGAATAGCTACATAACAGCTAATTGGGACTTTGCATTCATTTCCTCCTATTTCCCCTCCTGTTCCTCTGATCATGGTCTTCTCTTTGTATTTCATATCCAACTGCTGTTCATGTCATGTGTCTTGCATGACATGAATATCGAATTTTCAAGCATAACTGCCTCAGGATCATGGATAAGTGCCCTTACGCATTTATTTCACTCTGCCAGTTATTGATTTATTGACTCTCACCTCTTAATCCAAACTTTTTGCTTGCTCTGTAAAGATGGATCTGTGCCCTTTAAGTATTTCTGCTCTGCCAGCTGGTACAGTGTTCAGATTTACCAGTAGAGGGGGCTAGAGAGACATTGCAGGAGGTCCTAAAGGGCTCATGCAGAGTGGACACTTTAGCACCTGACTTCTGTAGTCCTTGCAGCTTTTCAGTTCTTGACTCCTACAGTGCACCAAAGCCAACAGCATTCATCCCCACACATCCTCCTTGAGTGGTTTTGTAGTAGAGTGTCTCCAGTGAGATACCTCTCAGTGAAGAACTTTCCCCAGCACCTTAGTGAGTGGAAATGTGGCAAGTGCTAGAGTGTAGATTCCCAGCAAGTTTTTCCTGTGTTGCACCAAAGTGACTTCTCTGCCATCCAATTAGCCATGGCTTTTCCTCCCATATGGTCTGTATCTGAGCCCTGTGGGGGCCTTTCCTTTGGGTGTTCTATCTTAGCCATAGAGGGAGTGGCTATTCTTTATATCTGCCTTACCTATATTCTTTAACGTTTCTTTACTTCTCACAAGCCCATGCCACATTACACCAATTCCTTGTTATAGGTAATATTTCTTCACATTGAACTTTTCTTGTTCAAATTACTGTGTGGATTTTCTCTCTTGATTAGACTCAGACTGCAAACAGTTCCTTAATTATCACCATTCCAAGAACATTTGCTGATAGAATAGATTTTACTTAATTCATACTACAATATTACATGACTCATCTCAAGGCTCTTCTTTGCAGGGTTCATTTAGGTGAGAGTAACAAAAGGAAAATTACTGAACATTTTCCACTGGTGACAGGGATTGAGAAGACAGCATGTCAGTAATAGAATATATATGACATGAGGGTATCTCAAGGTTAAAATTACAAATTTAACAATATTTGGGTAGTTCTTTCAAAGATCTTACCTTATTCTTGCTGTGACCACAGTGGATGATTCCTGTGTTTCTCTTAGGTGAATATTTACGTCTCATTAAAGTTAAGTATTGTATCATTCTTGACCACTGAAGATATTTACAAAGTGGTATTTCCATCAGCTGAAAATTTATCATACTTTTTGTTTATTTATTTTTAATTTCAAATTAAATTTAATTCTTCAGTAAAGATTTTATTTAATTTTTCACACATGCTTTCGGTGCATTATTAATTCTGGTTAAATGTGCCATAATTCATCATGAAAGAATTACTTGGAGATATAAAAAAATGCATTAAAGAACAGCTGCTGTATTGCTGAAAGCAATGCATCAGGGCATGCACATGGTAGTGTGAAGCATAGAGCTGATTAATTGTATATCCTTGTTACAGTAATTTCTTAATTTTATGATAATTGACATGTATTCAAGAACAGACTGTAGGATTTCCTTTATGCAATAAAATTATCAAATCAAACAAGAAATAATTAAGTTATTAACAGATATGTGAATCACTGCAGGTTGAGGAATCTCAAATAGTAAATAGTGTATTGAAGTTACCACTACCAATAAAAAGTCTAAGTCCAAACTCTCATGACTTAGGTAAAATATATGAAAATAATTGAAGCACCAAAGATTTTGATATTTTTAATATCTTAACTTTTCAATTATTTTATTTTTGAAGTTTTATTATATCTATATAATAATTTTATTATATATAGTATAATGAGTTCTCATCACGTAGATTGCTTTCCTTCACATGTTATCGCCCAAACATGGTCACTAATGCTAAAATAATGATGAGCCATATGAATCGTTGATGAAGCTGGAGGTGATTGTATAGAATGTCCTTGACCATCATGTATTTATTGAATGATAAATAAGAAAATGTAAAAAATTGAAAATGTAAAAAACAAGAAAATTAAAAATTGTAACATGAAAAACATAATAATAATAAATGAAAGGTATATAAACTTTCTTACTATTAGTCAACATTCAACAAATATTGATATGTTTGCTTTGTACTTTATTCCAGGCACCATGCTAAGATTATGTGGTAATAAATATCTATTGTTTTCAAATTCAAATAACTTTAAGTCAAGCAGATTAAGAAATAAAAACATATCACCCATGAGTTTACTGGAGATTCCTCTCATTAAAGTCTTTAATTTGATTATCAAATTATCTGTAGATTAATATTCAATTAACATTTAGTTTAATTAACTATGTTAGATAATCTCAAAATCTGATTCCACTTAACAAGCCAAATACAACATAAAGAGGGATTCATTATTCTTACCTGATAAAAAAGATGTTCATATTTATCAAAGTAAATAATAGCTGAAGGATAACTCACAAGTTAAGTTTAAGAGCTAGGAAATATATTTAGTTCTTCTTACTCGAAACCAATAGTCTTCTTACCATATTACAACTGCTCATATTAGAATGTCAACAAATGTTTATTTAAAATTGAATTAACAATTCCTAGGTACCACAGGAAAGTAGTCTTAGTTTGTTCCACATGGCTTTCCACTTCTGTAAATAATCTCTAACTTTTTAAATATAGCCTTCACCCTTAATCCTCTTTACATTTTCTAAGAGACTTTATTTTTTAGAGCAATTTTAGGTTCACAGCAAAATTAGGCAGAAGGTACAGGTACTTCCAATACACCCCTGCTCCCATACATACATATTCTCCCTATTATCAACATCCCCCACTAGAGTGGTACATTTGTTGCAAGTGACAAATCATTATCACCCAGTCTATAGTCTGCATTGAGGTTCACTCATGGTATTAAACATTATGAGTTTGGACCAATTTATAATGACATTTATCTACCATTATAATATACAGAGTAGTTTCACTGCCTTAAAAATTCTCTGTACTCTGCCTATCTATCCTTCCCTCCTAATCACTGATCTTTTTTTTTTTTTTATTGCCTCCATAGTTTTGCTTTGTCTAGAATATCATATAGTTGTAATCATAGAGTGCATAGTCATTTTAGATTGGCTTCTTTCACTTAGAAAATGCATTTATGGGTCCTTCATATTTTTTCATGACCTGTTAGCTCATTTTTTAGTACTGAATAGTATTCCATTGTCTGGATATACTACAGGTTTTTTTTTCCATTCACCTACTGAAGGACATCTTGGTTGCTTCCAAATTTTGGCAATTATGAATTAAACTGCTAAAAACATATGTGTGAAGGCTTTTATGTGGACTTAAATTTTCTACTCATTTGGTAAAATACCATGGAGTATATTTGCTGAATAGTATGGTGAGAGAATGTTTAGGTTTATAGGAGACCACCAAACTGCCTTCCAAAGTGTCTGTACTATTTTGCATTCAAGCCAGCAATGAAAAGAGAGTTCCTGTTCCACACATTTGCCAGCGTTTGGTATTGTCAGTGTTCTGAATTCGGGCCATTCTAATAGGTGTGTGTTAGCATCTCATTGTTTTAAGTGCATTCCCCTGATGACATATGGTGTAGGGCATCTTTTCATATGCATATTTGCCATCTTTATATCTTCTTTGGTGAAGTGTCTGATAACACCTTTGACCCATTTTTAATTGTTTGTTTTCTTACTGCTGGGTTTTAAAAGTTCTTTGTATATTTTGTTTAACACTCCTTTACAGATATGTCTTTTGCAAATATTTTCTCCCAGTCTATGGCTTGTCTTTTCATTTTCTTAACAGTGTGTTTTAATAGCATTAAGACTCTTAAAGGTGTCTTAGCAGGGTGTAACATCTGTGTCTAGATGCTTTTTTTTTTTCTTTGCAGGTGGATATCCAGTTGTTTCAGCACCATTTGTTGAAAAGAGTATCTTTTCTCCATTGTGTTGTCTTTGCTCCTCTGCCAAAGATCAGTTGATTATATTAATTGGGCTCTATTCTGTCCCATTGATCTATTTGTCTATTCTCTTGCTAATATCACACTCTCTTGATTACTCTAACTTTATATAAGTCTTGAAGTCAAGCAATATCAGTCCTCCAACTTTGCTGTTCTTTAAATTTGTGTTGGCTATTCTGTGTCTTTTGCCTTTCCATATAAACTTGACAATCTGTTGGTAGCCATGAAGTAACTTGCTGCGAGTTTGATAAGAATATGTTGAAACTACAGATCAAGTTAGGAAGAACTGACGTCTTGACAATATTGAGTCTTCCTATCCATGAACACGTATCCCTTTATTTACTTAGTTCTTTGATTGTGTTCATCAGAGTTTTGTAGTATTCCTCATACAGGTCTTGTACATATTTTATGAGACTTATACCTAAGTGTATATATTTTTAGGAGCACTAATGTAAATGATATTATGTTTTTAATTTCAAATCCATTTCTTCATTATGGGAAATAGGAAAGTAATTGATTTTTATATATTAACCTTGTATCCTTCAAACTTCCTATAATTGCTTATTACTTGCAGGAGGTTTCTTGTAAATTCTTTTGGATTCTCTACAAGGACAATTATTTCAGTTGTGAACAAAGACAGTTCTAGTTCTTCTTTCTCAATCTGTATACCTTTTATTTCCTTTTTGTCTTAATTGCCTTAGCTAGAATTCCTGGTAGTTTTCCTTTATTCTTAGTTTATTGAGTTTTTATCATTGATGGGTGTTGGATTTTGCCATATGTTTTTTCTGTGTCTATTGATATGATCATGTGATTTTTACTTTTCAGTCTGTTAACGCAATGGTTTCCATTAATTGATTTTCAAATGTTGAACGAACCTTGCATACCTGGGATAAATCCCATTAGATCATGATGTATAATTCTTTTTATACATTGTTTGGATTTGATAAAATTTTGTTGAGAATTTTTGCATATGTGTTCATTAGAGATATTGGTTTTCTTTTCTTGTTATGAAAAGATATAGTTTTCTTTTCTTATAATGTCTTTGTCTGGTTTGGTATTAGGGTAATCTGGCCTCATAGAATGAGTTAAGATTCTGTTTGTATCTTCTGAAAAAGTCTATGGAGAATTGGTACAACTTCTTCCTAAATGTTTGGCAGAATTCACTGGTGAATCCATCTGGGGTGGGTGCTTTCTGTTTTGGAAGTTTATTAACTATTCTCAATTTCTTTAATAGGTATAGGCCTATTCAGATTATCTATTTATTCTTGGGTAATATTGACAGATTGTATCTTTCAAGAAATTGGTCCATTTCATCTCAGTTATCAAATTTGTGGAATAGGGTTATTCATAGTATTCCTTGATTATCCTTTTAATGTCCATGAGATCTACAGTAATGTCCTCCCTTTAATTTCTGATATCAGTAATTTGTGTCCTCTCTCTTTTTTTCTTAGTTAGCCTTGCTAGAGGGTATCGATTTCATTAGCTTTTCAAATAACCAGCTTTTATTTTTTTTAATTTTCTCTTTTGGTTTCCTGTTTTCAATTTCATTGATTCTGCTCTAATTTTTATTAGTTATTCTTTTCTGCTTCCTTTGGACTTAGTTTGCTCTGCTTTTTCTAATTCTCCAAGGTAAAGCTTAATTCATTGATTTCTCTTTATACTTTTAGGTATTATTTCTGTGATCATTTCTCTTGGTGTCATATAATTGCTAGTAAGGTATGAAATGAAGTAAAATATTTTTGAATTTTTCTTAAAACAAGTACCCAAGAGTGCAAGTTGTTGTTATTGTTGTTGAAGAGGACTTAAGCAATGGGAAAAGTTTCAAATATTAATAAATACTTACAGAAGAGAAAAGAAAAAGAATAAAGAAGAAGCAAAGAAGAAAAACAAGACAGTTCTGGATTAAATTAATGATTATATTATGAACTGAATAACTGTATATTCCTTGAGCATTTAAGTTTGTGTACTTATTATTTACTATTCACAACCAGTTCTAACAAAAACTGTACTCTCTTATCTTCTAAGGAAAAATAAAAATGAGAGACTTTGGAGGTTAAATGAGAAATTAATGTAAAATTCAGATAGCTTTATTTCAATTAAAAAAAAAACCTCTTGAACAATAAAGCACAAAATAATTGAAAATATGCATCTCTAATTCCTTCGACTTTGTGTCAAATATAAATAACATCTTTTGTAGTTAGAAAAAATTTCCAGTTGTTGGCTGTTTATCAAATATTAAAGTTGAATTCATCACCTTTTAATTAAAAAATATTGCATGATATTAAATACTGAAATAACTTTTATTCAGAGAGCTGAGTGCTCTTTTAGTTGTAGTTTTCTGTAAAAAATAAAATGTATAATTTTAAAGGATATTGAAAATTTTGAATTTGATATTGAATTGTTTGTTTTAATAAAGTGTAAAATAGCATATTGGTAAAAAAATAAAGAAATATGCCAGTTGGTAACTTGAAGACTAGATAGAAAGAAGAAATAAGGAAAATCAGAGAACCATATTATTTTACTGCTTACCTTAATGTAATATTTGGAAGCAGTAAACCAATTTTGTGGAAATGGCAAATATTTGAAGGTTCTTTTTGAGAATAAGGATATTCCTCAATAACTAATAATTTCTAATTTGTAAATAAATATAAAACAAAATCAATATTATATAATTATCTTTTATAATTACTTATCTTTTTATATTTAAATCTTCAGAGTATTAGGTATATATGTGTATATTAGGTATATAAATGTACATATACTTATATCTATTAGTGTATCTCTATTTGAGATAAGAATAAAATTGGTAACTTAGTGCTTACATTATCTTACTTTTTAGAGTATTCCTTTTTCAGAAATTTTAAAAATCTCTAAAATATAAAGACAAATAATTTAAGGAGAAAAGAGGACTAATGAGACCAGATTTTCCTTTGTTTTATTAGAGTTTTATTTGTCTATATTAATGTTCAATGTTCTCCTTTTTCTATTCACATATTTTAATGTTTCTTTCATCTGTTTTTTAGCAGTAAAACCAGTAGACAATAAGACTCCATTTTCTTCATATTGGTAGAATTTTTAGAAGCTTTCAAACCATGAATCAGACATGAGTTGCACACAAAATAAAAATAATGTATCACAGAAAGATTTTTTTCTTCGTCCGGAAATCATGTGGGAAAATTCTACATAAACAGAACAAAAATGTATATAAATTAGCACTATTGCATGCTTAAAGATCCTTGTATAACATACACAGTTTTGGTCTAGGTGACCAAAAGAGCAAGAGAACTTTATCCATTCTAGTTCATAGTATTGAAAAAATGTTAACTATACATTTAAAAATGAAAGAAAGAAGAGATTATAAGGGCCTAAATAGAAAGAGAAATACCAAAGAAGCAAGAATAGCAAAAACTTAACCCACTAGTTGCTTGGAACTGATAGAAGACTCCATACATATATGGGGGTGAGGTGAAGTGAGGAGACTAGGCTTCCTGTGTGATCCCCAGAACCCAGGGAAACACCAGGGTCCACTAATTACCTTTGCTCTCAACTTGGGATGAAGCCATCCTGTGCAACTTTGAATATTCAGAGGATCAAGTAAATGCAGTCGCAAATGATAAGAATTTGGTCTGTGTTACATGTGAATGCAAGGTCAAGACTGACCATCTGCAGAGAGTAAGGGCCTAGAAACAACCTGATAGCATGATCCCTGCTTCTTGTACCATAAAGGGCTCTTATTGAGGCTGACAAGAAACTACTCCTCCAGTAAAGGATGCATGATGGAGAGCCTACAGAGAATTTTTAATATTTGAAAGATCCGACAGGAAGGAAACTTTACATCTAAGGAATAGAGATCAAATAATTGTTGTACAATATTTCATAATAAGTAAGCTTAAACCCTCAAAATGTTGAGGTTTAATTAGTATTCAAAAAACAAGTAGGGTGTTTTTCGTACAGAGAGAGATTAAAAAGATGACTTAAAAATCGTGGAATAGAAAAATATCATTTAAACTAAATTTTTCAAACTTTCAATAGCAGTGCTAAAGAGTGGACTAAATCTTGCTAAGGAAAATCAGCTGAAACCAGCAGTAGAGGCAGGAGTTAACACTGCAGGTCCTGTGGTCAAACTGAATTGGTTTGATTCTTTAACTTCCCTATTATCCTCAGACCATCTATAAAATGGGAATTATAACAGTTTTTACATCTTAGTGCTATTTTGAATGCAAATGTGTAAAATGGAAAGTGCAATACATGGCACCAAATATGTACTAAATCAATCTCAGTTTATCTGTTATAGCACTATAATCTCATAGAAGGCAATGTAATGAGACAGAGACTGCATAGTAAAAGCAATCGAGGCACGTAGGAAGAAACACAAGTCTCCAACGTATATCTAGTAGGAATTCTACAAGAATAAAAGAGGGAAGGAAAGAGAAGTTAACTCAGAGATTTTTGAGAATGGATTGTTTTCAGGATAAAAAAAAGGCATGAAGACCAGTAATGTTAATTTGTTTATCACGTGTGTCAAGCCAGAGAATTTAAGTCAAGGGATTGTCCAAATAAATATTGTGTTTGAGGAAGTAGGTTGATTCTTTTGTTATCTGTGATTGATCCTTCTAGCTTTGAAACAGTGGGGAGTGAACTTGAATTTCTGTTCTGAACCTTTTGTGCTTTGTCCATGAACAGGAATTTTGACACAAGAGCCCCAGTATTCAACTTCCTGTTCAAATCCTAGCTCTGGTACTTCATTCTGAGCTGTGCACAGTATTCAAACTTACTGTGCCTCAGTTTTCTCCTCTTACCAAGGTTATTAAGGTAGTTTTGATAATCTGATTAACGTTACATGTAAAATATTTAGAACAGTGTCCTACTCGTAGTAAGTGCTCAATAAATTAAATATAACTACGTTGCACAGACATCGGTTTAACGGCTCATCTGAAGAGCATTTCAACAAATTTAAAAAATTTTTTGTGACAATTCTAGTAGGATACTCCTAAACTTAAAATATATATATAGATAGATATTGATATAAACAATGTAATATGAAATTAATTTGCTCAATTAATTGAAAATCATTAAAGTATAAGTAGAAAATATTTCTATTTTTTTCTAATACTTGGTACAGACTTTGAAATCTCCCTTCCCACTGTGTAGTTATTACTATCATTGCTTCTCATTTGAGTCCATGAATTTCAGTCATTTTAAATGTTTTCAATCACATATTTGATTCAAAATCCTGATACTTCCCAAATTTAGTCTAGCCTCATAGTTCCTTCCACCAGTTTGGGTTGGATGGAGACAAGATCTGTTCTTTTCCCTGGATGTCTTCTTGCACTTACTTCCCTAGTTGGGAAGATGCAGAGGAAGGAGAGGTAAAAAACAGCAACTCCACATAAGTGGTACAGAATTTGTTGTCCCCATTGTGTGGGGTGCTATAATTCTTCAGCTAATACTAACTGGTTTTCCTTTATTTCTCTATGGCACGTACTCAAATGCTGGCTCCTTTAGGAGAAAGATTTTGATTATACAGAGGGTACTATAGGACTTTGCTCCTGCATAAGAGATCCACCTTAGACTAGTACTGTTTCTACTCCGCACCTGTACCTATTAAAGTTATTACAAGAAAACTTTTTTTTTTTAAGTTTAAATGCTCCTCAGATGAGCTATTGAAGTGGTGACTGTGTAGAGTAATTATGCTTAATATTTTTTGAGTGCATGCTATGGTGGTCTGCTTTACAGTATTTTGTCACTTTGGCCCTTTGCTATGGAAATGCCTCACTTTGAAATAACGATAAGACAACTTAAGTCTATTAATGGAATACTTCTGTATTCTTATCATGACAAATTGTGAGACGCAGGCTGCCCTGTGGTATTCCTACACTTGGCCAATCTGTCTTCTAGCTTTTTCTTCAAGCCTTGGTGATCTCAGGCTACTTTTGCAAGTTCACTAATTTTATTTATTTATTTATTTATTTTTAATAAATTTATTTATTTTATTTATTTTTATTTTTGGCTGCATTGGGTCTTCATTGCTGCGCACGGGCTACCTCTAGTTGTGGAGAGTGGGGGCCACTCTTTGTTGTGGTGCGTGGGTTTCTCATTGTGGTGGCTTCTCTTGTTGCAGAGCACAGGCTCTAGGCATGCAGGCTTCAGTAGCTGTGGCTTGTGGGCTCTAGAGTGCAGGCTCAGTAGTTGTGGCACACGGACTTCGTTGCTGCACGGCATGTGGGATCTTCCTGGATCAGGGCTGGAACCCGTGTCCCCTGCATTGGCAGGTGGACTCTTAACCACTGCGCCACCAGGGAAGCCCCACAAGTTCACTAATTTTAGACATTTTATTTCCTTAGAGTTGGCTCCACTTAGCAGTCGGAATTTTGTTTCATGACATTAGGCAGATCACTAAAAATTTCTGAGGCTCAGTTTCTTTATATATAATACACACATAAGTATACTTAATTCATGGTGTTTTACTGAGGTTCCAGTGAGAGAATATTGAATATATGAAGTTCAATTAATAGTTCTTCATATATGAATATGAACATATGAAGAACTGTTAATCCAAATACTTCTCTCTTACACACACACACACACACACACACGCATGTGTATTTTAGAACTTACTTTGTGTATAAGTTCTGTCAAGGCCTTTATAATCTAATTATAGAATATCACACCAATATAAAGTTAAAAAGTGTAAAAGAAATAATATTTTGACTACCACCAATTTGTTTTCTCCTTTTGCTAATTCCTTCTATAGCTTTCCCTCTGGGACAGAAAGGCAAAGGCACCTTAGAGAAGGAGGAGGAAATGACTGTATTTGTTTTCTATTGTTGCCCCAGCACATTACCCAAAATGTAGCAGTTTAAAACAACACAAGGCTTTGTTCTTTACTAGAGGCTCTGGATATAATTCAGAGCCAGACTTATTCAGGCAGAATCCAGGTCCCCATTTCCTTGCTAGCTGTCAGCAAGGGGTCTTTGCTCCTAGATAGTGCACTTTCGTCCCTGTGCTTTCCACATGACCTCCTTCCAGCAACAGTGAGTCTAGTCTGTCTCAAGCTTCAATACTCTGCTCCTTTCCATTCTGCTACATCTCTCTGGCTCCCTCTTGTGCCTTTCTCTTCTGCCATTAAGGGTTCATGTGATAACATGGGTCCACCTGGATAATGCAGAGTAATCTCCCTGGAGAGTAGGGTGCATTTTTAGAATTCTGCCTGCCATAATGACAGTCATTGTGCTATATACAAAAGGGATAGTTGTACTCTAAAGAGGAAGAAGGCATTTTGTTTCTGGGATGAAGTGCCAGAGAGGGAGAGCAGGTACACTCAGACCAGTTATTTTCACTTGTCTAAAAATTGTTTAAGTGGCTGAAAGAGATTGGCAGGAGATAGAAGCTCAAGGAGCTTCCTGACCTTTTTCACCCTCAGGTTTGTTACTGAATCTGAGTAGTGAGTATGGTGCTAGTACATTGAGGGAGGTTTGGGGAATCTGGGAATATCTGCAACATATACTATGGGAGGTGGGAGAGCAATAGCAGAGGAGTGAGCCTGTCTTAGTGTCACAGAGCTCTGTATACTGCTGTCCACTATAGAAAAGCAGTCCAGACCCTATAGCCTCCCCAAGGAAAGGAGGGCTGAAAAGAGATTTGAAAGGAATAAAAAACAGTTGCTCTTCCAGGAATACAGTGTCTTCCCAGGACTTGAACCCTTTTTCTTATGAAATGGGTTAATTTGCATTCTCTCTTTCTCCTTTGTGCCTCTCAGCTTCGAGAGAAACGCTGAAAGTTCTCTGAACTTGAAATGTGAGAAGAATTCTCTGTGCCTCCATATCATTAGATAAAGTTTTTGATGCCAATTCTGAGGCAGCAGGAAAGTTTCACTAAGAACCTCTATTTATTCTGATACTGTTGATAGAGAAAAACAAGTAATTGTTCACAGGTGAGAACCTTTAAGCCTAAAGAGGTTGGCACAGCACATGGGATTCTAATCAATCACAACACCTAGTGCTTCACTCTTCATTTCTTCAGTAATCTCTGTGAGGTTAGAGACATTGATTTTGCTCAGTATTTCATTTCAGTGCCTTCATAGTGCTGGATAGGGAGTAAATATTCAATAAGTTGCACTCCTACCACTATTCTGGGTGGTGGGCATTTTACTTGGAATTTGTTTTGCTCCACCTGCTATTAGCATAGGGGTCTCTTGGGAACTGGTAAATTTCAGATGCGCCTGTTTATTTCTACTGTGACTAAAGCCTAGAATTGCAAAGAACCTCATATATTCATTAATACAAGTCCCACCTTAGGTGAGTAAATATTATTATCATTCCACTTTACCAAGGAGGCAACTGAGGCCCAAAGTGAGAGGATGACCAGCCAAGGAAAGACAGATGAAAGAACATTGTGCAAATTTTCTGACTCCCAGTATAGTGCTTCCTTCATTTCACAATGTTACTCAAGCATAAACAAGCTGAAATTGCTCCCTCTGCTTCTTATGCACACTAGAGAACTTAATAAAAAAAAAAGCAAATGAAAATTAAATCAAGTTGTTGTCCCGTGGATACAGACTGGCCTGTCCTATGCTGAACAGAGGAATACTGGACGCTGGACAACATCCTACTCTGTAAAGAGAGTCCCACTAAGACACCCCTGGGAACTATCAACTGAATATCCTGCTGATGCCATGTGGGAGGTGAATGACTACCCAATACAGATTAAAAGCATAGCCAGGTGGCAGCTGTGCTAATAAGGCTATATACCTTGAACTAGAATGAAAATGAGACCCACAAAACCCAGATAGACACTTTTGGTTGAAAGAACAAAGCATTAAAGAGTAAAGGGGATAAAACAAAAACAAAAACCTTCTTGAAGTCTGTTTTTCAATATGGATACTGAAATTTGGCCAGTTCTAAAGGACAATCTGTTCATCTACTCTCCATTAAAGCTTACCAGCAGCTTGTAGGAGCCTTTCCAATTTCTCAGAGAAAGAATTAGCACTCAGGCTGTGAGGCATATAGCAATCAGCAGCTGGATGTGGGTCAGGGCTTACCCTTGACTAGCTTTCTGCTGAAGATGGGAAGAGTTGGAGTACAGCCAAAGTGGAGAAACAAAAGTGGTGTCAGTGGATTTTGTTGTTATGGTTGTAAATATGAAGTGTTTAGGCATATTAAAAATGATGTAAAATTATAGAATACTTAGGTCTGTGTTTTAAAATTAGATTGTCTTAAAATTTGATGTGTATAACGTCTTTTCCTCAAAGCCAAGTTTCTATCAGAAATTTAATGTAGAAGATTGATGTCATTATTTGGATAAATGAAATAAAGGAAAACAATCTAGCTTCCATCTAAATATTCTGGGAAAAGAAAGACTTAGTATCTTTTGCCAAGACAATCATGCAATATCTCTACTTGATTTTGTAACCTAGACTCTGAAATTTAATAATGTATGCTTTTAAGAGAAAAATAGTGCCTATTCACTTCTGTGAATCTAAAATATATTAAAGTATAGGGTTTTGATTTGATTCAAGGTGATAAGCTGTATTTATATACTTTCTATTTAACTCTCAATATGGGATTTATTTTTTTATAAGAAATCATATTAGTTTATATGGTATCCCTAGAGAATATATTTATGTACAACTATATCTTTTTTTTTGAAGTATAGTTGATTTAAAATATTACATTAGTTTCATGTGTACAACATAGTGATTGAATTTTTTATAGATTGTACTCCATTTAAGATTATTATAGAATAATGGCTATAATTCTTAGTGCCATACAATATATCCTGTTGCTTATTTATTTTATTAATAATAGTTTGTATTTCTTAATCCCACACCCCTATCTTGCCCCTACCCAATCCTCTCTCCCCAGTGGTAATGACTAGTTCGTTCTCTATATCTGTGAGTCTGTTTCTGTTTTGTTTTATACATTTGCTTGTTTTATTTATTAGATTCCTACTCTATAACATAGAGTATTTGACTTTATCTGTATGACTTATTTCACTAAGCATAATATCTTCTAGGTCCATCCACGTTATTGGAAATGGCAGAATATCATTTTTTATGGCTGAGTAATATTCCATTATGTGTATGTATATCAAATCTTCTTTATCCATTCATCAGCTGATAGGCACTTAGGTTCCTTCCATATATTGGCTATTGTAAATAATGCTGCTATGAACATTGGATGCATTTATCTTTTTGAATTAGTGCTTTTATTTTCTTTATATATATACACATATATATATGTATATATGTATATATATATACACATACACCCATTAGTAGAATTGCTGGATCATATGCTAGTTCTATTCTAAGCTTTTTTGAGGAACCTCCATACTGTTTTCCATAGTGGCTTCACCAATTCACATTCCCACCAACACTGTACTAGGGTTCCCTTTTCTCTACATTCTCACCAACATTTGTTATTTGTAGACTTTTTGATGATAGCTATTTTGACAGGTGTGAGGTGGTATCTCACTGTGGTTTCTATTTGCATTTCTCTGATGATTAGCGATCCTGAGCATCTCTTCATTAGCCTGTTGGCTAATGAATATGTTTATGTATATCTTCTTTGGAAAAATGTCTATTCAGGCCTTCTGCCCATTTTTTAATCAGGTTGTTTGTTTTTTTGATATTGAGTTATATGAACTGTTTATATGTTTTGGACATTACCGCCTCATCAGTCATATCATTTGCAAATATTTTCTTCTATTCTATAGGTCATCTTTTTGTCTTGCTTACATTTTATTTCATTCTGAAGATAAAATCATAATTAATTTAACTCTTCCCTCCCCTATCAGTGGACACTTGGGTTAATTCTAATACGTTACTATTACAAAAATGCTGCAATGTCATCAGTGTACACTTGTTATTTTTTTATATCTTGCAACAAATGTTCAGATAAATCTATAGGACAGATCTCCTATATAAGACTTCTGGGAATAGTAATAAATGCCTTGATCATTCTGGTAGATATTGCCAGTTGTGTTCTAAAGTTTATTGCTGTTGTAACATTTCTACCCAAAATGCTTGTACATGACTGAGGGGACAGTACTGTCAACATTGTATACAGGGTCTTGTTTCTTTGTATTTGCTTTCCAGGTGAGAAAGTTAGTCTGTATTTTTCACCTCTCTACCCTGAACAAAGAATGTGGCAAAGCTACCATCATTCTCTCTCATTTTACTATGTTGAGAGCAGGCAAATGAGCTAGCTAACAAAAGCTTAAATAACAAGGACTGTTTTGTTTTATAACTAACTAAAATAAAATGAAATGTTGACAGCTCAAATTTGAGAAAATGAGCAGACATCTAAAGAATCCAGTAGGACTACAAAAGCAAATGATTGGAGAAGCTGAGTTTAGAGTACAATGTGTAAAAGGCAAAACTATAAAATATTAAGAGTTCTTTTTCAGGTAGTCTTAGTGTATTTAATAACTATTTATTCTGCTTTTTTCTCTTTCCCCTCTCCTTCCTTCCCTCCTTCCCTCTTTTTTTTCTTCCTCCCTCTTTCTCTCCCTTTCTTCCTTCCTTTCTTTCTTTTTCTTTCTCTCCTTCTAACTTTCTCTGTTTCTTTCTTTTATACTCGTAGGGAAACTAAGGATCAGGATGGCATAATATGAAAATGACAGCATACACCTAATTTTCAAATTAATTTTTATACTGACGTTAGTCAGTTAACATTTAACTTGTAAAAAATGTGTTGTCTCTAACTTAATCTTACTATAATCTTTTTTATGAATTGAAAGCACCTAGTGTAAATATACTTTATTTTTCAGTAGTTACCCAATGACAGAAAATATAGTATAAAAGTAAAAACAACACAAGTCATTCCCTCAAAGATTCCTCTATATATCTAGCATGACAGAAGCAGAAATAAATACTTGTAATATAATAAGAGAGATGTTTGAATCGAGGCATTCATAAACTATGATGGAAAAACAGGTAAGAAAACAGTTCAGGGTGGGGAATTATGGTTCAGTGGGTCAGGGAAAAACATAGAGAGGAGGTAATATATAGACTGGCTCTTTAAAGCTAAACAAATTCAATATTTTACGTGTAAAAGAGAGAAATACCTTTCCTAGAAATCAGTAGTTTTCTTAGGTGAGAGTTTTACAAAGATTACATTGAAGTAATGTGTAGTGTGGACTGGACTGTGAAGAGAATTGTGACAAAGAATGTATTAGACATTGTAAAACTTCATGGAGAGGAATTATGGATAAGGAAAAAAATCAGGTGGCAGTAGGAAAGACTTGTGAAGAGTGAAGGTTTTCTAGGCAGGGGGTCAGTTTGTCAGACTGACAAGAAGGCATCAGTAAGTGGAGAGGGTTCAGCAAATTAGGTAAGCTAGAAAGGAAAGGAAATGAGAAAAAATGATTCTGCTAAGTTGGAGTCAACAATAAAAAGAAATAAGTGAATGTCTCTCTTGTAGCTTCTCCTTTTTTCTTTTAACCACACTAATCCATCCTCCTGCTGTGATCTATTTCAGTAAAGTATTCTTGTTCAGAAAACAACAAATAGACACATCATTTTTAAACTTGAAGCTACTTAAATTTGAGCAGAAAGCTGCTTTTTATAACAAAAGTCTCCCCTCAAACAAATATTCAATTTACATAATTAACATGAAAGTATTTTATTACTGTGACTAAGCTAGTGCCATAATTTGATGGATCACATTAACTGAGACAAGATATGTCAGGACATCAGATTTACTCTGTTTTAGATTAATTCAGCACACTATCTTCAATGATTCATTTATTCTTTCATTCAACAAGTAATTTTTGAGTGTTGATTATGTTTTAGGAACAGTGAATACGCTGCAACCCTTATGAGGCTTTCCTCCTAGTGATGATAAAAAGATGAATAGATGAATATAAAATATTTTGGAAAATGATAAAGCTATGAAAAGGAAAATTATTAGAGATAAAAGAATTGCATTTTTATATAGGATTTACCAGAAAAGATTCACTGAGAGGGTGACATTTGAGTAAAGAAATGAAGCTGGTAAATCAGTAAACCATGATATATCTGAAGAGGAACATTCCAGATAGAGGGAAGAGCAAAGGCTATGATGTCCCTTGTCCTTGGAATGTATGTTCTGTCCACTATTCTTATAGCCTGAGCTGTTTCAAGGACACAAACTTGAGATACTAATGTGTTGTTGAGGCCATCTGCACAGTATATGTTACTGAACCCCATTAAGGTCTCTATATAAATTTTAAGATTCTGTTTGGGAGGTGCAGAGATCTACTTATTTAAGGTAAGCTTCACATATAACTTCCCTTGCTTATTAAAACTGCCACCTACCAATCTGGAGTGTCTGCCTTTTTCTTCTGTTTCTCCTTGCCCTCAGTGTATGGGATCCAGTTTCAGATTTAACCTGGGGAACTCCCAAAGTTGTGAACCAAGAATGGATTGCATGTGGAATACTAAAAAAAGCAAAGAGTCAAAGAAAGCTACAAATTATGAGGCCTGAGCAATTGGAAGAATAGAGTCGCCATTTAGTGAAATGGCAAACAGTACTGGTAGATCAAGTTGAGAGGGAATATCAAACACTCAATCTACATGTTAAGTTTTAGATGCCTATAAAACATCAACTGGAGATATACAGTAAGTAGTTAAATATATGGGTCTGTAGTTTAGGGGAAAAGTCCAGACTGAAGATTTAAATTTGGAATTCATTAACAATTACATATTTTTCCCAATTATGTCCGTTAAATATAACAGACAATACTGGAAATAGAAATAACCTTGCCTTCAGTGAGTTACAGCCAAATTGAAAAGGCATAATGTATATTAGTAAAATAGCTAGCAATCAATTTCAAAGTGTATAGATCAGTGCTAAAGTATCTTTAGGTCGAGAAGGAAGTTGTTTATAGCTGGAAAGAGTTACACAGAAAAGATGAACCTTCAGAGCTAGAAATATTTTAATCAGAAGAATGAAAGAAATGGGGATTTCCAGGAAGGGAAAGAAATTTGAGAGGGGTTTGAAAATAAAATAGCAGTTTTTATTTCCTTTGCCCTACTTGGTTTCCCTTCATTGTGTCTTTCTACCCTCCTCCATTCTTACACTTGTAAATGTTTTCTTTCATAAACATATACCTCTACTTTCAAACTTCTAATAAGACGTATAGCACCCTTCACTTTTTGGTTACTGTGTCTACACTCCCCATTTTTTCATTCTTTCGACAAGAGTCTAGTGGTCTTCTCTTGAACTCCATGGTTCAGTAATGCCATGTACACTTTCCTGTGATATGCAAAGTCCCACATGGTCTAACAATCAACTACTTCACTGATCTTATCAACTCATACTCTCCTCAAACACAATTCACAGTGGCCTAATCCCATTAGTCTTATTTCTCCTGGAACTGGCAAGGCTAGTTCCTATTTTTACAAATTTTGCATTTTCCTGTTTCTTTTGCCTGGGATTCTCTCCTTCAAAATCTTCTCAAGGTTAAATTATTCTGATCATGTATATTATTGCTTAAATATACAATTTTAGAGATTTTCTCCTGATCACCTTATCTAAAACATCCTAGTCCAATAACTGTCTATATAATTACCCTGCTTCATTTTCTTTACGGTATTTTTATTAACTGATTTGTGTTATTTACTATATACTCATTTGTCTAGTTTTTTTTTTGTATTTTTTTAACCTATTGTGTGTCACTGGAATCATTAAATCTATGAAGCAGAGTATTTCTCTTCTTCTTAATAAATATTTGTGCAGTGAAGGAATTGGTAAGTGGTTAGATGATATAACTTGCAGAATTTGACGTCTATGTCTTTTTTCCCTAAGCACTGCTTCTTACAGACTTTCATTTTTTCCTTACTTAATCACTTCTATACTCTGTTGAGGTGTGTGTGTGTGTGTGTGTGTGTGTGTGTGTGTGCTATTTAAGAACTTTTGTATTTAGTATCTGTGTATGTTTCTGTTAGTAAGAATCATATATCCTGTGCTTTTAAATTATTTCCACATCTGATAATAAAGTTACAGTGAAGTTTGTTAAAGATTTACCTTTATTTCATTAATAGAAATAGTATGTTACAGTAACTTATTAGTTAAAAACATAGTTATTACATGTATCTTCTGTTCTGGAATGATACACTCTTCACCCAATGATTTCCTACTCTCAAAACACTCAAGCAATGAAATAAAATGTCTGCAACAAAATATCCTAGAGGAAAGCCAATTAATTTAAGCTTACATCTTCTGGGGGAATGTATAGGTCAACAACTATCCCACAATCTTTACTGTTTTCTTCTTCTAAAGTGCTTCTCAGACTGTTCATTTAAAACAGAAATGAAACATCAATTGTAATGAGAAATAGTTTATTAAATATATTGATTTTTACGAACAGAATTTATATTTTAGAAGTTTTAGATTTGCAGAAAAACTCAGCATATAGTACATGGAGTTCCAGTATACCCACAATATACACACACAGAGAGTTTACTCTATTATTAACATCTGATATGAGTATGGTACATTTTAAAAATTAATGAACCAATATTGAAATGTTGTTATCAATCCACAGTCCACAGTTTATTCAAATTGCTTTACTTTTTACTTGTCTTTTTCTGTTTGAGGATCCCATCAGGACTCCAAAGACTGTTTAGTTGTCATGTCTCCTTAGGCTATTCTGTCTATGGCAGTTACTTAGACTTTCCTTATTTTTGTGACCTTGACAGTCTTAAGGAGTAATGGACATATATTGTAGAATGCCCCTCTATTGAAATTCGCCTGATGTTTTTTTTCTAATGATTTCATGGGGGTTATGGATTTGAGGGAAGATCACAGAAGTAATTGTCATTTTCATCACATCAAAATATCAACATGATTTGACTGTTGGCCTTTGATAACTCTGTTGATCAGGACTGTTGGCTTATGATGTTGACCTTGGTCACCTGGCTGATGTTATGCTTGTCAGGTTTCTCTGATATAAAATTATATTTATCTCCCCTCCCCCATTTCCATGCTTTCCTCTTTGGAGTCCACACTTAAGGAGTGGGGATTTATGCTCCCCTTCCTTTAGGATAGAATATCTACATAAATTATTTTAAATGCTTCTCCTCAAGAGATATTTTCTCTTCTCACCTATTAATTTTTTCAACCGTTTAGTTATATCATTATGGCCTCAGAAATATTTAATATCTTTATAGTTTTAGATTGTCTTTTCTGGAATATCATATAACTGGAGTCATACATATGTAGCTTTTTTGGATTAGGTTCTTTTAGATAGCAATATGCATTTCACATTTCCCATGTCTTCTTATGGCTTGTTAACTCATTTTGTTTATTGCTGAAGAGTATTGCATTGTATGTATGTAACACAGTTTATCTATTTAAATATCGAAAGACATCTTGACTGCTAACAGTGTTTGGCAATCATGAATAACACTGCTATAAACATTCATGTGCAGGTTTTTTGTGTGGACATAAGCTTTCAACTCAATTAGGTAAATACCTAGGTGTGTGATTGCTGGATCATATGGTAAGACTATGTTTAGCTTTGTAAGTGTTATACGAATGAGCCAAAGATGGTCTCTGTATATTGGTGCCTAGGTTGATCATTTCTTCACTGTATTATGAGTTGCATTATCTCACAAGTGTACCAGTTCTAAACCCAACTTAAACAAGCACATTTTTAGCCATTTAGAACTTGCCTGCTTTGCATACTCTGAGTGTTTAACAAAGTACTGTAGACTGCCATAACAAAATACCATAGACTGGGTAGCTTAAGTAACAGAAATTTCTCACGGTTCTGGAGGCTGAGAAGTCCAAGGTTAAGATGTGAGCCATTCAGTTTCAGTTGAGGTCTCTATTCCTTGCTTGCAGATGGCTGCCCTCTCTCTTTGTTCTCAAACGGTTGAGAGAGTTCCCCTTCAGGTACTCTCTCTGGTATCTCTTCTTATGAGGGTAATAATCCCATCATGAAGGCCCCATCCTAGTGCCTCATATAAACTTAATGGCCTTCCAGAGGCCATATCTCCAAATACATCACATTGAGGGTTAGGGCTACAACTGAATTTGAGGGGAAGATAAAATTTAGTTCATAGTACTGTGAAAACTCATCCAACAGTCTTTGGCCATTGATGAGATAGAGCCTTGTGGATATAAGACCCCAAGCCACTAATGCCCATCAAAGTTCTCTGACTCAGAGATGGCCTACCATGCTGTAGAGAGTTATCACCTAGACACACAAATCCCCTCTCCAATCCCCCTCTCCCCTGGTAGTTTCCTTGCCCTTCTCATTTCTGGATGATAGCCCTTCACATGCTGAGCTTGTTGTGTGTACTGCCTCTCATGGCCACATCTTTTTCTTTGTGCAGTCACAAAATCCCTAGAATCCTCTACAATAAGTAATAGCCAAAAAGCCAACACAATATTACTTATTGTAATAGTCAAATAAGCTGAGCCATTTTGCATTCTCACCAGTAATGAATTACACACTCATTTCCCACATTCTCACCAATAATGAATGACATTCTTGTCAGCATTTGGTATTTTTAGTGTTTTGCGTTTTAGCTATTCTCATAGGTGGGTAGTGGTGTCTTGTTTTAATTAGCAATTTCCGAGGGAAAAATGATGTTGAGCAACTTTTCATATTCCTATTTGCCATCCGTATATCTTCTTTGGTGAGATGTCCAGATGTTTGCTAGTTTATAATTTGGATTGTTGTTTTCTAATTGGTTAGTTTTAGGAGTTTTAAAAAAATATTTTAGATACAAGTTGTTTGTCAGATATGTGTTTTGCAAATATTTTCTCTCAGCCTGTGGGTTATCCTTTCATTCTCCTTACAGTGTCTTTTGCAGAGCAGATATTTTTAATTTTAACAAAGACCAAGTTATCATTTTTTTTTAAATTCATGGATTGTGATTTTTTGTGTGTATTTTTGTGTATATTTGTATGAAAAACTTCATTGCGAAGTCCAAGATCACCTAGTTTTTTCCCTGTGTTATCTTCTAACAGTTTTTATAGTTTTGCATTTTGTGAAAAGAGTAAGGTCTGTGTCTAGACTATCTCTCTCTCTCTCTCTCTGGCATATAGATGTCTGATTCTTCCAGCACTATTTATTAAAAAGACTGTCATTTTTCCATTGAATTGCCTTTGTTTCTTAGTCAGAGACTCACTGGCTGCATTTGTGTGTCTATTTGTGGACTCTTTATTCTGTTCCATTGATCTCCATGTGTCTGTTCTTTCACAAATACTACTCTGTCTTGATCACCGTAGCTTTATAGTAAGTACCTCTTATAGTTGAGTAATGTAAACCTTCAAATTTTTACTTTCTTAATGTTGTGGTGAATATTTTAGGTCTTTGAATTTTCATATAAACTTTAAACAGGCTTGTAGAACTCTATAAAATAGCTTCATTTGATTGAGATTGCATTGATCAAATTAGAATAATTGACATCTTAACAATATTTAGTCTTTCAATTCATGAACATTAAATATATCTTCTTTAATTTTTCTTTGAGTTCCTTCATCAGAGTTTTGCATTTTTCTAAATATAGATTCTGTATATATTTTATTAGATTTATACTTAGGTATTTAATTTGGGGCGGTGGGTGGGGCTAATGTAAATGGTCCTGTGTTTTTAATTTAATTTCAAATTTTAATGGTTCATTGCTGTTGTAAAGAAAACAACTGACTTATATATGTTAACCTGGTATCCTATGACCTTACTGTAATTGCATATTAGCTCTGGAAGTTGTTCGTTTGTCAATTATTACAATCTTATACATAGACTGTCATGCCATCTGTAAACAAAGATAATGTTATTTCTTCTTTTCCAAACTGTATACATTTTTTTCCCTTGCATTATTGCACTAGGTAAGTGTTCCAATATGATGTTGAGTAGGAGCGGTAAAAGAAGATATTGTTACCTTGTTTACAGTCTTAAGGGGAAAGCATCCATCTTCTCACCATTAACTATTATGTTAGTTGTAGGGTGTTTTTATAGATGTTCCTTATCAAGTTGAGGAAGTTTTTTTCTCTATTCCTAGGTTGTTGAGAGGTTTTTTGGTTTTTGGTTTTTTTTCTCATGATTGAGTGTTGGAATTTGTCGCATGTTTTTTCTGCATCAATTGATATGTGTATATAATTTTTCACCATTACCCTGCCTATTGATTGGTGGATTATATTAACTATTTTTTTTAATGGTCAACTAGCTTTGCACATTTAGAAAAACCACCTCCCCCTTAGTCTTGGTGTATAATTTGTTGGATTTGATTTCCTAATATTTTGTTGAGAATTTTTGCATCTATGTTCATGAGATATTAGTCTGGGGTTTTCCTTTCTTGTAAATTCTTTATATGTTTTTGTTATTAAGGTAGTGCTGGCCTCATAGAATGAGTTAGGAAATGTTCCCTCTGCTTCTACTTTCTGAAAGAGTTGTAGAAAATTGGGATCATTTTTTCCTAACAAGCTTGGTAGAAATCACAAGTGAAAAGCCTGGTGTGTTCCTTTTTTTGGAAGGTTCTTAAGTGTTAATTCAATTTCTTTAATAGTTATAGGCCTCTTCTCTTGTGGGGAGTTTTAATAGTGTGTGTCTCTCAAAGAAATGGTCCATTTCATCTAAATTATCATACATGTGGGCATAGAGGTGCTCAAAATATTCCCTTATTATCCTTTTAATGCCCTGGCATCAGTAGTGGTGATGACTTCTTATTTCTGATGTTAGTGATTTGTGTCTTCTCTCTTTTTTCCTTTGTTATCCAGGATATAGGTTTATCAGTTCTAATAAACTTTTCAAGTAACCAATTTTTGCTTTCATTGATTTTATATATCTATATATATAAATCGAGAGAGAGAGAGAGAGAAAGAGAGAGCTTGTTTTCAGTGGCAAGTATTTCCAACTCATTTTTTTTTTTCTTTTCTTCTGTTTGGTTTAGGCTTAAATTGCTCTTCTTTCTCTAGTTTCCTAAGGTGGAAGGTTAGGTTGACTTCAGCTCTCTCTTTTCTAATATATGCATTCAATATTATAAAATTCTCTCCAATCATTGTTTTGGCTGCATCCCACAAATTTTGATATGTTGCATTTTCATTTAGATTTAGTTTAAACTATTTTAAATATTTCTCTTGATACTTCTTTGACTCATGTGTTATTAAATGTGTGTCGTTTAATCTCCAAATAGTTTTGGATTTTCCAGCTATCTCTCTGTTACTGATTTCCTTTTAATTCCATTGTAGTTTAAGAACACACTTTGAATACATTTTCTTATTTTAAATTTGTTGAGGTGTGATTTATGACCCATAATGTGGTTTATCCTGGTAAATGATCCATATGAACTTGAGAAGAATATGAATTCTACTGTTATTGGATGAAGCATTTTATAAATGTCAATTAGGTATAGTTGATTAATGGCATTGCTCAAATCACATCCTTTCTGGATACTGGATAGCCTTTACTGAAAGAGGGATAGGTCCTGAAATCTTCAACTGTAATAGTAGGTTCATTTAGTTTTCCCATTAGTTCTGTCAGTTTTGTCTCATGTAATTTGATGCTCTACTGTTGAGTGCCTACAGGTTAAGGATTGTTATATCTTCTTGGAGAATTGACCACTATATCATTATGGAATAACTCTCCTTATCTCTGATAACTTTCCTTGCTTTAAAGTCTGCTTTGTCTTAAATTAATATAGTTATTCCCACTCTCTTTTGATTAGTATTAGCATGTTATTTTTTTCATACCTTCACTTTTAACCTAACTTGGTTTTTATATTTAAAGTAGATATCTTACAGACAACTTATAGTTGGGTCGTTTGTTTTTTTTTTAATCCACTCTGATAGTCTCTGTCTTTTAATTATTTCATTTAGGCCATTTACATTTAAAGTGATTATTTACATCGTTTGATTCATAACTACCATGTTTCTAACTGTTTTCTATTTATTGTATATGTTTTCTGTTTATTTTTTTATCTTCCCTCTTTTATGTCTGCCCTTTCTGGTTATAGTTGAGCATTATATGACTCAGTTTTCTCTCCCCCCCTTAGCATATCAATTATACTTCCTTTAAATTGCTTTCAGTGGCTGTCCTAGACTTTGCAGCATACCTAATGAACCTTTACAGCTAATCTAAGTCCACTTTCAAATAACACTTCCTGGGAAGTGCAGGTACATTATAACTTTCTGTCTCCAACACTCTCTATCGCTTCATGTTCATCTGAGTCTAAGTGTGTGGAGCTGTGATAATCAAAAGTGTTTCTCAGCCTTTTTTCCTCATCTTAGGTGAGTAGGAAAGCTAGAAGGGCTGAAGTTGGCTAATATCCCTTTTCCCAGTTAAAGAAGGCTCTGGTAAATTAGTTTCCCTTTTAGAACAAGGATATAAAACAGAGGGATACATTTTTTATATTCCTTTAATTATTATTTAATTACAGTTAACCCTTGAACAATGGCAAGGGTTGGGGTCCCAACCCCACCCTGTTGAAAATCTACATACAACTTTACAGTCAGCCCTCTCTATCCGTGAATCAACTGTATAATTTATATTTATATTTTATATTAGTTTCCCTTTTATAACAGGGATAGATTAGTAATAATTTACATCCTGCTCTCACCTGTTCAAAATAGAAAACGTGAGGGGACTTTTCTAGGATCATCACATTGAGTACCTAATGAGATTCCTATTGGTAAACCCACAAAAGTGTAGGGGCCCCTTAAAACTGAGTCCTCCAGAGTTTCTCACTCTGCCTCCAGCAATCTGTCAAAATGACCATGTAAATGTTCATACCAAATATGACTCCAGAGCTTCTCCTCCATGTGAGCTGATCTGGGCTATGATTCTCAGTATTCTCCTATATTCCAGATTTCTAGGTGGCAGTTTGCCCCGTGATCCCAGTTATTTGATGGATCGAAAAAAACTCACTGATTCCCAGTGCATTCACATTTTTTTCTTGTAAAATGCAAAGTTATTGTACATTTTTAGAAATTTTAAGATATTAGTGAAATTTCACATTTTGCAGTAGGCTGCTTCATACTGCAATCCGATGTCATGGACTATTTCATTATTTTTCCCATGTCTCACATTGCATACAACTCTTCAACAAATTCTACTTCTCTCTCTTCCTTTTCCACTTTTTCTTGGTACCTCTTTCTTTCTTCCACTTAGTCTTTCTTTCTCACCCCTTTCCTTTCTCAATAAACTTCTACTCCCCTTTCCAATAACCTGCCTTTTCTTCTCTCTCCTATTCTGAACTCCTTCTCTCTTCCAATATCAAGAGAACATTTTCCCTGTATTTATTTTTTCTGTTCCTCTTAATTATTTCCTTATTGTGTTTGAAGCGGAAAAAAGAAAGAAAAAAAGAGAACAAAATGAAGTCAGATTAGCTTTAATGAGTAGTATAATCTTCCTCTAAAGCTTCAGAAATTCTATAAAAGTGACCGCTAGAATTTCTACAGAAATCTCGGTTGATCATTCACCATCTTTTAATTAAATGTTTTTAGTCAGTGCAAGGATTCAATAAAATGACTAATTTTTATTCTAGTTTTTCTCTGTTTTGTTTAATTGGTAGTACTGCAACAGTATTATTTTTCTACTAACTTCCATTGCAAGTACACATTATTTCAACTACATTATGGACTAAATAGAGTTCTGTGGGCTTGTCTGAGACTTAACTACAATTTATAGCATTGTTTCCATGAGAAAATTACTCCCTAGGTCTAAACAACTAACTACACAAAACTTCTTGTATAAAAGCTATTTATAAATGTGATAGAGCAGGTTTCTCCTTCCCACTTTGATCTCCCCTTCCCCATTAATCAAAGATAAGACTGGATGGTAATTTGTCCCAGAAGACCAGATACAAATTCTGTTTCTAATAATAACAAAAACACTCTCTGACTGAATGCCTACTCTGGATCATGTAGAACCCTGTGTTAAGCACAATAAACATTTTAATTTTCAAAATAATCATATTAAGTAGGTATTACTATCACATTTTATGTGTAGAGAAATCGATGCTCTGGTTGATTAAGGAAATTTCTCAAAATCACAACGTTTCTAAGTGGCATAACTGAAATTCCAGCCTGGAATCATTTGAATGCAGGCAACACTAGGCTCCAGCTTCAAGATCATGCGAATTAAATGCAAAGGCAACACTGCCACTTCTCATTTCTCCATTATTTTGCATGTATTTAGTTCCTAACATATAATATAATATGATCTCACCAACACCAGAACTGCTCCAAGCATTCTTATTGTCTGTTTAAGCACCAATATAAAGGCATTATCTAGCTGTATGTCACTTTTAGAATAGACTTCATGCTAAAATATGTAGGACATTAATGCAGAGAGGAACATTCTAGCATTCTGAAGTGCTAAATATTGTAAAGGCTGATGGTAAATATAAATATTTAAAAAACAAAAATAACACAGGAATTTATATTCCTCAGGTAGCAGATAAAACAGTCCTAATATGTCTTTTTACATTTAACCATACTTTTTTCAAGTATTCTTGAGGCATCATAGTGAGATGCACGTTTCCTTTAACTTAGATTTATGTTATCTACCAAAAAAAAAAAACCCAGAAAAATAGAAAATTCTATAATCTTTAATTATGATGACAATCCAAAAGAAAATATGTTTTAGCATATTTAATTACAGTGTACTCTTCTGTGCTTTCCCAAATTACACCATAATGTGCTGTATGAACAGTGTTTTTCAGAAGTTCAAATAGAGAAGAGATTTGAATCATTACATCACACATGGTATCCAGGCATTCCTAACTCAAAAGACCCATAAAACAAAGTGCAGAATAATGTTAAAGTTTTAAATAAATGGATTGTAGATACAATATTTTCAAGCCCAAACTTTTAAAACTTTTATTATCTTTTCTGTTTCTACTAAAACTTAGATATAACGTGACCTTGGCACATTTTCATAATGCTATAGTACTAAAATTAGCCTTATACTAGCAAGAGTGTTAATAACAAAAGTCAGTGACACATAATTAAAATTGATATTTGTGGTTGTTCTTTGGTTGTGTGGCTGATTAGGTAAACTACTAACAAAGATGTGATATTAATACATATTACACACCATTCTCATTCAGTATCCATTTTTTTCACTGATATGACTAAAGTCATAATACAAGAATAGAAAAAATACAACTTAATTGGTTGTTTTAGGAAAACAATAAGATCACTAACATTTTATTATTCTTATTAGTTTAATTTTGGGTATTTGTACATAATTTATAATTTAAAATTTGTAATAATTGTAAAAGAACTATAAGCACAAGGAGTTATACTTTGACATGTTATTTATAGAAATGCCATCTTAATAAAATATTTTTAATTCCATTGGATGTTCACGATTACTTTCTTCTAAGAAAGACTAAAGCAGTACTCAAGTTTCAGAAATTCTCGTGTTGTAAAAGGAGATAATAAGTGAACAAGTGCAGTACCTCCTACACAGTGGAACTAAAAAATTTACAGTTTTATTATTAATTGACCTAGGTAAGCAGACAAGGCCTTATGAACATAGAAATTTTTATTACATAGTATTTGGAAGAAAAGACCCTTTAATTGATACTAGAAATAATAGGCCACATTAGAAGAAAAATCTGCAAGTTTCTTTAGATATCAGTAAAGATTCAAATATAAACAAAATTAAATATACCTCAAAATATATTTCTGTCAAGAAAATACATCAATTTTGGGCTTCCCTGGTGGCACAGTGGTTAGGAATCCACCTGCCAGTGCAGGGGACACAGGTTTGAGCCCTGGTCCAGGAAGATCCCACATGCTGTGGAGCAACTAAGCTCATGCGCCACATCTCCTAAACCTGTGCTCTAGAGCCCGTGAACCACAACTACTGAGCCCATGTGCCACAACTACTGAAGCCCGCGTGCCTAGAGCCCGTGCTCTGCAACAAGCCACCACAATGAGAAGCCCACGCACCGCAATGAAGAGTATCCCTGCTCACCGCAACTAGGGAAAGCCCACGCATAGCAGCAAAGACCCAATGCAGCCAAAAATTAATAAATAAAATAAATTTATAAAAAAAAAAGAAAATACACCAATTTTTTGAGTACTACCTTTACTCTTATCTACAGTAAAAAGCCAATTTTATAATAGAATGAAAATCAAACTCATAAATTAGTAAAATTATCGACATAAAAATATACACTAATTTTGCTGTTCTAGGGGTAAGACACACTACTCTCATAAAATGTTAGTACCAAATCCCTATTTCACACTTCAGTTAAAAAGATACATCAGAATTTAGAGCATGTCCTTATAAAAGAAAAGAAGTTAACAAAAGTATTATATCTTATACTATTCATTATCTGCTCAGCTGCTGTAGTTGTTACAGTCAAAAGACTGTCATAGAAAGGCTGAATTTCACAGGTGTTATTTTAAAAAGACTGTAAACAGGAATTTTAAATATTTCCATATAGTTATCTATTAAAAAACCCCTCAAATCCAACTACAGATGATAATGAGAATGATAAAATTGGGAAATGTAATATAAAATACTTTGCAAATTCCAAATAGGTCATATTGATTGACTCCTCCTACACAAAGTTCTGGGATTTAAAGATAAAAGCAGCTTATTTTTCTTGCTTACAAAGGAAGAAGATATTTCTTCCACATCATTTTTCTCTTTAAGAAATGTGTTTAGCATACTATGCACCCCAGTCAAAGCAGTCAAGCTGTCAAAGTCTTTGCTTATAATCATTATTATATTTTAGTACGTTTTGGTTGTCAGAATTCTTTGGGTGATTACCAAAACCATTTGTATTTATTATTTTTGTCTGCATTTTTATTTTCTTTTCAGCAGTTTCCAATTTATATCTTTAGACCACCTATCTACTTATTTTTACAATATATTCTATATAAAAGATAGTATTAAGAGGGTTATTAGTAAAGTAGACTTTATTTTAAACTTAAAGCTGGCTACTTTTTGCCTTCACTTTAGCAGACACTACAGTAGATTATCCCACGATGAGCCCTCCTTCAGGTTTGACGATTTGATCCCTAAATGAGCCTGGAGAGGAAGGAATCAAAGCAGCTGATCAAAGCAGCAGCTACATTTACTCACTTCACTGAGGCATGCCCCCCAGAAAAGAAGAGAACTTACTGGTGTCCTACTCTAAATATCTTTGTCAGCTAGAAGTATGGATGATTAAACTAATGATATTTGCAAAGTTCTAACCTACAGAATGTTCTTAGCAAGAGAACCCTGGCTAAAGATTACCTATAGATGATAGCCAGACCTACAGATTTATTAGGCAGGGTAAGTTTTACAACACTCTGAGGTATAAAGTGGAGATATTTCAAAATTTAAAGCCTTCCTGCTGTGTGAGATGACCCACAGACTCTCTCAGGGACCTCGTCCATCATTTTGGGCAAGGAGTACATGGCTACTGTGGAAAGACAGGGAGTTGCTCTCAGTGTCCAGATCTCTTTCGGCTTCTTCTGTGCCTCTTGGTTGTCTTTAATCTTGAAATTATTATAACACTATATCTAGTGATATTAAGCTCTTTAATTTGTATGAGTTTTGACAACCCATTCTGAACGTTAGCTTAGAATTTACCTAATATAATATAGATTCTCTTACTCAGGCATCCATCCCATAAGATAATTAAGGAGAAAAGTTTTCTTTTCTTGGTAATACCAGAACTTAAAAAAAAAACCTTATAAGATTTGAAAAAAAATTTTAGTGTTGTTTTTAGTGTTTTAGTGTTGTTTTATCATTTTTGAACTGTTTGACTTGATATCAAGTTTTATATCAATTTTTACTTTACTGAGACATAATTGACAAGTAAAATTGTATAAAGTGTGAAATGTGATGATTAGATATACATATTGATATATATTGTGAAATGATTACCACTATCAAGTCAATTATCAAATCCATCACCTCCCATAGTTTCCTTTCTTTCTTGCAGGGTGAGAACACTTAACATCTTTTTTTTAGCAAATTTCAATTATACAATACAGTATTATTAGCTATAGTCACCATGCTGTGCTTTAGCTCCTCAGAACTTATGCATTTTGCAACTGAAAATTTGTACCTTTGAAAAACCTCTCCCTGTTTCGCCTACTCCCAACCTCTGATAACCACCATTTTACCCTCTTTCTGTAAATTCAACTTTTTAAAGCTTCCACATGTAAGTGATATTATGCAGTATTTGTATTGCTCTGTCTAGCATAATGCCCTCCAGTTTCGTGCATGTTGTCACAAATGGCAGATTTCCTTTCTCTTATGGCTGAATAATATTTCATTGTATATGTATCAATATTTTCTTTAATCATTCATCCACAGGTGGGCACTCAGGTTGTTTCCATATCTTAGCTATCGTTAAGAAGCTGCAATGGATATGGGAATGCAGATCTCTTTACAAGATACTGATTTTGCTTTCTTCAGATATATAACC
The DNA here is from genome assembly GCF_009873245.2 of Balaenoptera musculus. NCBI lineage: Eukaryota > Metazoa > Chordata > Mammalia > Artiodactyla > Balaenopteridae > Balaenoptera > Balaenoptera musculus. The sequence goes on from NC_045794.1 coordinate 60,086,726, forward strand.
AGAATTGGGATTGCGGGATAATATGACAGTTCTACTTATTATTTTTAGGAGAACCTCCATACTATTTTCGTTAATGGCTGTACCAACTTACATACTCACCAGTAGTGTACAAGGGTTCCCATTTCTGCACATCCTTACCAAAATTTATCTCTTGTCTTTTTAGTAATAACCATTCTAACTGGTGAGGTGATACCACATTGTGGTTTACTTGCATTTCCCTTATGATTGGTGATGTTTAGCACCTTTTCATTTACCTGTTGGCCATGTGTATGTCATTTTTTGAAAAATGTCTATTCAGGTCTTTTGCCTATTTTTTTAATTGGGTTATTTGGGGTTTGTTTTTTTTTTTGTTATCGAGTTGTATGAGTTCTTTAAATATTTTAGATGTTAACCCCTTATCAGCTATTTGGTTAGCAAATATTTTTTCCCATTCCATAGAATGCCTTTTCATTTTGTATGTTGTTTTCTTTACTATGCAGAAGTTTTTTAGTTTGATGTAATCTCAATTGTTTAATTTTACTTTTGTTGCCTTTGCTTTTGGTGTCATATCCAAAAAGATCATTAAGAAGACCAATGTTAAAGAGTTTTTCCCCTGTGTTTTCTTCTTTGAGTTTTATGGTTTTAGGTCTTAAATTTGTCTTTATTTCAAGTTAATTTTTGTAAGTGGTGTAAGATAGGGAACCAGTTTCTCTCTTTTGTGTGTGGCTATTCAGTTTTCCCACCACCTTTTATTGATGACACTGTCTTTTCCCCATTGCCTGTTGTAGGCACCCTTGTGAAAGATTAGTTGACAGTATATGTGTGGGTTTATTTCTGAGCTCCCTATTGTGTTCCATTGGTATATGTGTATGGTTTTATGATAGTACCATGCTGTTTTGCTTACTATAGCTTTGTAATGTAATTTAAAATCAAGAAGTAAAATGCCTCCAGCCTTGTTCTTCTTTCTCAAGATTTCCTTGGATATTTGGGGTTTTTTGTGATACCAAAACATTTTTCGCATAGTTTTTTCTATTTCTTTGAAAAATGCCTTTGCAGTTTTGATAGGGACTGCATTGAATCTGTAGATCACTTTAGATAGTATGGACATTTTAACAGTATTAATTCTTCCAATCCAAGAATATTTCCATTGTGTCTAATTTATTTCATCAATGTCTTATAGTTTTCAGTGTGCAGATGTTTCACCTCTTCGGTTAAATTTATCCTTAAATTTTGATGCTATTGTAAATGGGATTGGTTTCTTCATTCTTCTTTAATATATTTCATTTTTAGTGAATAGAAATGGAACTGATTTATGTATATTGATTTTTTTATCCTGAAATTTTACTGAATTCATTTATTTATTAATTCTAACAGTTTTTTGGTGGAGTCTTTGGGGTTTTCTATACATAAGATGATGTTACCTGCAAACAGAGATGACTTTAGATCTTTCTTTCTGATTTGGATAGTATGTATGTATGTATTTATTTATTTATTTTGTCTATTGTTCTGGCTAGGACTTCCAATACTATGTTGACTAGAAGTGACAAGAGTGGGCATCCTTGTCTTTTTCCTGACCTTAGAGGAAAAGCATTTAGCTTTTCACCATTGAGTATGAAATTAGCTGTCAGTTTGTCATATATGGACTGTATTATCTTGAGGTACATTCCCTCTATACCATTTTGTTAAGAATTTTTGTCATGAAAAGATACTGAATTTTGTCAAAGGCTTTTTCTACATCTATTCATATGATTATATGATTTGTATCTATATATTTTTGGTAATGTGGCGCATCTTATTTATTGATTTGCATACATTGAATCATTTTGCACCCCAAGATAAATCTCACCTGTTCATGCTATATGATTCCTTTAATGTGCTGTTGAATTTGGCTTGTTAGTATTTTGTTAAGGGTTTTTGCATCTATGTTAATCAGGGATTGTAACTTGTAATTTGCTTTTCTTATAGTATTCTTGTCTGGCTTTGATATCTAGGTAATCCTCACCTCATAAAAGGAGTTTGGAAGTGTCCCTTCTCCTTCAGTTCTTTGGAAGAATTTGAGAAGAATTGACATTAATTCTTTAAATGTTTGGTAGAAATCACCAGTGAAGCCATCTTGTCCTGGATTTTTTTTAGGTGGATATTTTTGGTTACTGACTTTATCTCTTTACCAGTTACAGGTCTATTCAGATTTTCTATTTCTTTATGATTTAGTCTAGGTAGGTTGTATGTTTCTAGGAATTTAGCTATTTCTTCAAGGTTATTTAATTTGTTGTCATATAATTTTTCATAGTAGTCTCTTATGATCCTTTAAATTTCTGCAATATCAGTTGTAATTTTTCCTCTTTTATTTATGATTTTATTTAAATTTTTGCTCTTTCTTAGTTCAGCTAAAAATTTGTCAACTTTATCTTTTAAAAAAATAGCTCTTAGTTTCATTGACCTTTTCTAGCTCTGTTTAATTTATTTCTGCTCTATTCTTTATTATTTTTTTCCTCCTGAAACATTGGCTTTACTTTGTTCTTTTTCTGGTTCCTTAAGATGTAAAGTTTTGTTGTTTGAGATATTTTTTCTTAATTTATGTGTTTATTGCATTCATCCTAGGACAGGCATATGTAATATGTAATAAGCAAAAGACCTGTAAGTTTATGGGAAAATAACATATTTAAGTAAATTTTCATCACGTTGCCACTTATATTTTCCAATAATACCATTTTTACAGTCTCAAGAGTCAAGAATGTCTATTTTCAGTTATACGAGGGTGCTTTTGGAACTATTAGTTTAGACATGGCAGGTACTATGAAATATGTCTATTTTTAATGCATATGCTTATATTGATTGCTTTGTCTTCACAACAAAAATAGTTATTATAAATGTTTTAATACATTATATTATTTATTATCTCACTTTATAAGTATGGCAAATAATTTGAAAAATTCAATGTTTATCAGAAGGGTTTCTTTTATTTTCAGATCACAATAGTATATAGTAAAGAGAATATACCAGCCCCACCTAAAATTTCCAGCCTCAAACTATTCTCCAAAATGATTTTTTTAAATGGAATGACTGCCTATTCAAAGTTGCAATACTAAAATAATCATCAGTTGCAGTATTCATTATTCCAAAACTGTCATGGCATTGTTATTGTTAAATACTGATGATAAGGGTAATAATGATGTCTATTTTACTTAGAAGAAACACCTAAGAACTTGTTTTTTAAAAGCTGAGTATGATAACGGAGAGTCTTGATTATCTCTACCTCTGATTTCTAGTTTCTTTGCTAAGTGGCACATTCCAATGAATTTAAATAAGCTTGATCCAAGGCTCTTAAAAGAGGCAAAACAAAAGCCAAGCATCACACAGTACAAATCCCAAAGAAGTAACCCCAAATTATATTTCACCTGTTAGTAAATGTTTTCAATAATACATCAGAGTCAACTATGCAGGAACGTCTTTCACTCAGTTCCACCGAGAATTGTTGTTCAAGAGGGAGCCTGTAAGTAGCTGCAGTCACTCTGGGTGGGGAGTCTGGTAGTCCTAACCTTGTCTCCTTTCCTTCCTTTCTTCTGTTCTAATTCTGACTCCCTCCTTCTCTACCACTATGCTGTCCACCAGATAGCTCTAATGGTAGGTCTTATCCTCTTACTTGTTTACTTCATATTTCCATATTAGATAATTTTATATTTATGTGATGGTTCATTTTATGTCTCACCTTGACTGGGCTAAAGTATGTCCAGGAAACTGATAAAGCATTATTTCTGGGTATCTGTGAGGATGTCTCCAAAAGAGATTAGCATTTGAGTCAGTCAGCTGGGTAAAGAAGAGGACCCTCATCTATGGGGATCAGCATTATTCAATCTGTTGAGGGCCTGAATAGAACAAAAAGGTAGAAAAAGGGCAAATAAACTCTCTCTAATTGAGACATCTATCTTCTTCTGCTCTCAGACATCAGCACTGCTCATTGTCAGGCATTCAGATTCATACCAGGACTTAACACCATCAGTCCCCTAATTTTCAGGCCTTTGAACTCAGACCGAATTATACCAGTGGCTTTCCTGGTTCTCCAGCTTGCACACAGTAGATCATCGGACTTCTTGGCCTTCATAACTGCATGAGCCAATTCCTATAACAAATATCTCTCTCTGTCTCTCCCTCTCTCTCACTCACCTTGTTGGTCTGCTTCTCTGGAAAATCCTGACTAATACAATTTAGAAGGGGCATTCAAAGGCTTTATCTCCCTGGAGATGCAGATCCAATCCACATAACAACTCATTTCTTGGTACCTTGGGCCATCATTTTGAAACACACTGAAAAATCTTCTTCCTACCTATTTATTGTGTATTAACATCAATTCTAATAAGTCCTTCCTTTTCTGGTACCCCACCAACTATATCCATAATTTTGTTACACTGGAAGCAAGAGGTTGGAGTGAGGCAAGGAAGTGATCATGAGCTAAGGAATGCATGTAGCCTCTAGAAACTAAAAAGGGCAAGAAAGCCCATTGTCCCCTTAGACTCTCCAGAAGGGCCCAGCTCTGCAGACAACTAGACATTAGCCCTAAGAGACAGATTTTGGAATTCTGACCTCCAAACTATAAGAAAATAAATTTTGTTATTTTAAGCCAATAAGTTTGTGGTAATTTATTACAGCAGCAATAGGAAACTAAACATACATCTACCCAGTTAGAAGTAGAAAAAATATCTATACTTTAGAGATAGATGGATATTATTATTATTATTATTTAAATAAGCAGCCATTCTTATACATTTATAAAAAATGCATATTCATTTTCCATTGATAGATATTATCTAATGCTAGAAGCAAGATTGCCAATTTATTTCTATTTTTCAGATATTAATAGGTATTCATAATACCATCCATATTTTCTTTTTGGGAGCTGTATCAGATAGCAATCATTTGTTGCTGATTCACCATTTTTAACAAGTTAACCACAATTCAAAATTTCTGAAAAGTGTGAATTCCAGTACTATTAAGAATTATAAAGAAACACCACATTTTGTAGATTCTCTTGCTGTTAGTATAAAGAAATGTGACTAATTGTACCAATAACATATCTACAACTTTCATCCAAGTTTATTGATGTGAAGAAATAGGAAGGATGTGGAGTATTTATTTTATAAGTGCTGACTGCAACAACAGAGTATTTAGTCTTATTATTTTTTTCTATATCATATTTTCTAGTTCTTTTTTTTAAATTCTCAATTGAGTTATATTAATTAAATCATGGAAATTCCACGGTTTCTTCCTTTTCAGATTCAGTATGTTTCAAATATTGGGTCCCAATACTATGTGTATCAGAATTACCTGAATTGTTTATTGAAAATGCTGATAGCCTAGCCTCCCCCAAGGACAATAAAATTAGAATTTCTTGGAGTGAATCCTAGGACTATTTAATTCTAACAATGATACCAAAAGATTCTGAGATACTCCAAAATTTGAGAACCATTGGTGCATCAGTAATAAAATTTTACCTCCTTCTTTTATGTTTCTGGATACTACTTATAATCATTTTGTAATGTATTTACATGTGAATGTATTTATTTCATTTATTTTAGTTAACATTAAAACAAATGCATTCATAGCCTCCTTCACATACGAGCAGAGACTTTAGGGTATATTTACTGTTTACTTCCCAACACTCCCTTACCAATTCTTGTTTAATTTATTTATAATATTAGTTTTAGATTTCAAAAAATATTGCCACATCTCTATTGAATTTTTGTTGTTGTTGAAGTACTAGTTTTTTTAGAAATAATTTCTGGGAATTCCCTGGTGGTCTAGTGGTTAGGACTCGGTGCTTTCACTGCAGGGCCCTGGGCTCAATCCCTGGTTTTCTGGTCTGGGAGCTAAGATTCTGCAAGCTGCGTGGTGCAGCCAAAAAAAAAAAGAAAAAGAATTTCCAATGTATTTTCTGATTTTTCTTATACATTATCAGTGTTCTAGTTTTAATATCCTTAAAATCCACATTATATATATATATATTTTTTTTAATTTTATTTATTTATTTTTGGCTGTGTTGGGTCTTCGTTTCTGTGCGAGGGCTTTCTCCAGTTGCGGCGAGCGGGGGCCACTCTTCATCGCGGTGCGCGGGCCTCTCACCATCGCGGCCTCTCTTGTTGCGGAGCACAGGCTCCAGACGCGCAGGCTCAGTAGTTGTGGCTCACGGGCCCAGTTGCTCCGCGTCATGTGGGATCTTCCCAGACCAGGGCTCGAACCCGTGTCTCCTGCATTGGCAGGCAGATTCTCAACCACTGCGCCGCCAGGGAAGCCCCCACATTATATTTTAAAGCAGTTATTTAAGCTGTTATTTAGATTTTACTATGAGTATAATTGGAGTCAAAGAAGTATATTCTGTGTTCGGAAAGACAAACGTTTTTGTCTGTAGAAAAATACACAGAAATACTAATTGATAAATGTTTTGTATGCCAATTTTTATCAGGTGTCAAACAGCTTGGGAGGGCTACTCTTCCCATATGTAGTTTTATTAGGTTACTGGGTCTTGAAACAAATTGCCAAATTTCTTTTCAAAATGATTATAACATTTTATATTACTTCCAACAAATATTAAGATTAGAATGGCAATCATTAATTATTCTCAATTTTGCGTATCTCCCTTGTAATTTTGTTAATTGTGCTGGCAGGTTGAGTGAAATACTTTTTTCTGTTAGTTCTACCTGGACATTTATTAAAAATGACATTTTTCTAATATTAAAGAGTATTTTGAAGTCATAAAGGCAGAAATACCTTTTAAATTGTCAAATCACAGAGACAGCTGCTCTGCTCCAATTCAGTGAAAATAAAGCTAAATAAAACTAAAAGTAAAAACATTTTCCTCTCAGAAACCTGCCTTCTGGTGTTGCAAATTTTGGATAATGTTAATACCATAGTCACTTCTCAGGTTTAAAACCCCAAGAATCATAGAAAACTCTTTTACCTTCTTGACCCAATACATTCTATCATTTATTGAATTTTACTTATCCTATACTTTCAATGTTTTGTGTCTTTTTTCAATGTCCTTCTTGTGCTTCTACCATTTGGATTATCATTAATCTTTGCCTTTCACTATTCCAATAGGATTCTCTTATCTCCATCTCCTCCTAGCTCCAATCCACCCCATCACTACTGATGGTGATAATTGTGTAGAGCAAAAATGTGATCTGTTTCCTTCCCCCCAAAGGCATGCAATGCCATACAGTAGTATATAGAATAAAAATACTAATTTAAAACATAGCTTCCATATTTGACTGCAGTTCCCATTTTTAGACTGATTGCAAATTTCATTTCTCCACTGTTTCTCTATACCTTTTGTCCAAGGTTTGGGAAATTCTCGTCCTTTGGCAAACCTATCCATCCTTCATGAGTCTTTGTTTATTGCAAATGTGTCTCTAATTGTTGGGCTTGATCTACTGGTCATGAATTTAATTCAGTGAGATAAAACTTACACTTCTAAATAAAATAGAAGTCAAGTTCTTTAAACAGTTTACATATTCTGTAAGTATTTTCAACTGAATCACCTGCTTCTTGAATTATATATTTCGGCTTACAATGTGTAATTACACCTGCAGATCATATTAGACTTAGGCAAGAGTTCAATGTTTCTTTTATATGTATTGATTATATAGTTCAGAAATCAAATACAAGATCTTAAATAATTTATTTTAAAAGGAGTATTGCTGTTTCTCTAAATGAAAATTTTACAGATTCTGTAAATAGAAAATACCTAGGTTAAAAAGTAGATTAATATTTATACTTAATAAATTTAGTTGGAAAAATATTCTAATCTTTGATCTCAAAGCAAAAGCCAATGTACGTATGGTGGATTACAAATTTTAAAATGGCTAGTTTTTTTACTTTGTGGAGTCACAATTCAGTTGCACAGAGAAAGCCTTCAGTCATAAATTTCATGGTATTTCTAGATTTAACGGAAAGCAGCAGATGGCAACATAAGAAATATGATGAAGTAGTAAATGTTTATTAATCATCCAAATAAATGAACAAACATAAAGTATGATTTTTGGAGGCATGATTTTATACTAAAATAGTGAATAAAATTAATAATGTGAATTAAAGTTGATTATAAAACATGATACTTTTAACAAGATGCTTAATAATTTTGAAGATACAGATAATTTACTTTTTTTCTTAATAATGTTCATACAAGTAAGCAGGGTAACTATGTGATATAATAACCATGTATTCCATTATAAAGACATATATCATAAAAATGAACAAAAATGAGCACAAAGTCATAACTACATGTTAAACTGCAATTTTTGGAAATTAAAAGAGTTTCTGGACTTGGTTGAGACCAGAGTTAAAGTCAAAGCAAATTAAAAGTTATGAAAATGTTAAGGAAATAACAAATATCAGCAAAATAAAGTACAAGTTTTAAAATCTGTTAGTATCAAACAAAAGTCCAGAGTAGGAAAATTCAAGGAAGATTTAACATCAAAGTAAAGTTGCATTTATGTTGAAATCACCCTCAAGATCAGGATATGTTCATCTTGCCTGTAATCAACCATGAAAAATGCAAGAACTAATTATAAAAAGTAGTTTTGGCTAAAGAAAAGTTTTGTGTGTGGTAAATTATAACAGAAAAATATGCAATTCATAAATTCTGCCCACCCTACTTATTAAAAAATATTCTCATTAGGATTTTTCTTTGCAGGAGTTAGCTTGCTCTGTTTGCCTTAATTTGATATGATGTAATTTGCTAAGACCACTTTGATTTGACTAGATTTACTAAGACCTCTTTGCTGCATTTTATCCCAGGCAAGTGGGAATGGATGAACGTATGTTAGGGGGAACTTTAGCATGGAATTAGGGTATTGAGAAGTACTGGTGCTTAAGCTAGAATTGCATTTTATTTCTAGATGAGATTTTATTTGCCACATGGTGAAGGAAATGTTTCCACATATTTTAATCCAGAGGATGGCATAATAAATTTATAATTTAGAAAGATTACTCTGAGATTTATACAGAGAATAGGTTGATAAGGTATTTTAACATATTCAGAGGCATGAGTTAGGACGTTCTTATATAATAGAAAATAAGGTCCATAAGAGTTGTGAAAATAGAGAAGAAATTTTTAAAAATACATATAGTTGGATTTGTTACATAACATTAAGCAGGGAAATTAACAATGTTGACATTTTGCTAAACAAGTCTCAATATTGCCGATTAATATACACTAGACTCTGAAAAATAGAAGTCTCTTTCCTAATATCTTAATTTCTCTATGCCTCTGCCTCAATCTCAGCTTTCAAATTTTGGGAACTTTCATTTAATACATTCTCAAGTGTATGATTTATTTCATCCTTCAAAGTCACCATCTAAACAGGAGGATGATCTAAGAAATAAGAGTAAGATACAAAGAAGAAACCATCTCCCTAGGTTTATATATATTGTTTAACTCAGTAAATCTAAAATTAATATTTCAACATGTAGTCAATTTCTGAAAAAAGTTGTAAAATGAGGCATTTTATATTCCTCTTCTTTTTATCCTAAGGCTAGGAAAGCTGGTGAATATTTTATACTTACAGTACATTTCAATTTGGATTGGCCACATTTCAAGTGCTCAATAGCCAGTGTGGCTAGTGGTTGCAGTGTTCTGTAGGGAAACTCTTGATGATCTCTAAGTTTTCTTCTACCTCTAAAAATTCCTAATACCATGGATGTAAATATTTAATAGGTAAAAATAACAAGTAATTAGACCTAAACTATTTCTCCCTGGTTACCTGAGCCAAGGATTTTAATATTCCTTGTATCTGAAAAGTTTCATAGCAACGATGGCCTGTTACTGAACACTAACAGGCTTTTCATTTCAGCTGTCAACAGAGTAAAGCTGCAAAAAATTATGGCTTGTCATTGCTAGGCCTCAATGTACTCCTCAGAATTGCCGGGGTTGTGCCTCTTTCCTATTAGAAAAAGCTGAGCTAGCAATCCTGAACAATCTCAAAAGAGTCTTTTAGCCCCAGTTATATCTTTAGACTACTGTATTTGGACCTTCATTCTCTTTTCCACTCGGTCATATCTTGAACTAGACCTTTTGCCCCAATGAGCCTATTCCTACTCCATGTCCTGTTCAGCTCATTTCTGATTAGTGACTCTATCCTTGGACTCATTATGTTTTCAGAGAAGTTGATTTCATCCTCCTACTGGTAAGCTGAAAAGAACTACTCCATCAGTGTGGTTATTAGATGGATCTTCCCAGTGGTCTACACTTATAATATGCAAGTCTGTTGGGGGCAACAACTCCATCATTTCAGCTAAAGAAAATAACATCTGCATAATGACTATGAAAACAGAGATTCACTATCAGATTTTAGCATTTTTTACTGACTTTGACTGTTTTTCCCACTACTACTGACTGCACTCATTGCATTCTTACTGAATCAAAAAAAAAAAAAGAAAGAAAGAAAAAAGAAAAGAGAGCTTATAGGCATGTTATATGCACCAAAAGGTTTTGTATCAAGTTTTTGTCACTAGAGTAAAAAATTACCATGCACTTAGTGACTTAAAGCAACATAAGTCTATTATGTTACATTTCCATAGATCAGAATTCCAAAACAGGCCTCCATGGCTAAAATCAAGCTGCTGGTAAGACTGTGGTCCTTTCTACAGGCTCTGGGTGACAATCCCTTTCCTTGCAATTTCTAGCTATATAGTCTAATCTGAGTTTGTTTTTGTTTTTGTTTTATCTGTGGTATATGTTGCTAGTTAAGTGTAGAAGTTCATGTTTTTTTATATATGGTTATCCATTTTTTCCAGCATCATTTTTTTACTGTCCTCTTTCCACTGAATTGCTTTGGCTTCATTGTCAAATTTAATTAAACATATATGTGTGAATCTATTTGTGGACTTTCTTTTCTGTATCATTGATCAATTTTCTTCTCTTCACACCGAAGCTTCCATGTTTTGATAATGAAGCTTTATGTAGTCAACATTGAAATCTGGTAGTGTATGTTCTCCAAGTTGTTTTATTTTTCAGAGATGTTTTATACATTCCAGGTCCTTTGAATCCATATGTATTTTAGAACCAACTTGTCAACTTCCACAAAAGAAAAAGCCTGATAGGATTTTGATTGGTATTTCATTGAACCTGTAGATCAACTTGGATAAAGTTGACATGATATTGAATATTCCTATCTATGAACAATGTATATTGCTCCATTTATTTAACTCTAATCTATCTCAGCACATGCCTTTGAACATAGTTAAAATAGCAGTTTTAAAATAATTGTCTGCTAATTCCAACATCTGGATCATTTTTAGATTAGCCTGTGCTGATAGCCTTTCCTCTTAAATCTTGGTGACATTTTCCTATTTCTTCCTACACTTAGTAATGCTGAAATGTATCCTAGATATTATGAGTGATACATAGTATAAGCTCTAAATTCTATTATGTTTCTCTGAAAAATGTTGATTTCTCTTTTTAAGAAAACTGGTGAAATTGGCTAGACTCTAACTCTAAGTTTTGTCTTCCCTGTCATAGGTTGTAGCAGAATTTCTCTGTTTATTTCTTTGGTTCTTAGCTAAGCTTCTTGAAGTCTTCCCCACACACATAATTTAGGAGTCAGTTTGAGATTTGGGCCGAGATATTTTAGAAAATTTGAGGCTAAAACCTATGGCTCTCTCTTTCTATGATTTATTTTTCTTCCTTTTCAGTTGCTGTTTTACCTCAATCTCTGTCCTGTTGTTATTCAAGCCAGTAAGACTTAGCTTACTCTCTGGAAAAAATTTTGAGTTTAGTGGCCAGTACCCACCAATGTTGTTTCCTTATCCCAAGTGTAGACTGCCATCCAGTGTCTGCTTACTTTTGAAGATTTTCCAATGCTTTCAAGTAGCTATTTGTACTTTTTCCAGAGATTATAGTTGCTGACTGAAAGAGTTGGTACAAGAGAAGTTATTTCTACACTAGTAGACTCTGAGCACTTTACCTTGAAACTGATAATGAAGTGAATTGCATTGGTAAAATTTGTAATATCAAAGCATCTTTGAATAGCTAAGCAAATACTTGGTCAAGATGTACTGCTATTTAAATGACTTTGAACTATGTTTTGCAGTGTGTCATTTGCATGAATTTTCTAAAGTGATACTGGTCTCTAGCATTGTTTTGTTCTCTCCTTTATTGGTTCTAGTTTCAGAGTTATGTTCAAATCATTATCTGTAATTTTCCAACCTTTCTTCTGTGCTTTGGAGCTCCATTAATAAGATCTAAGGTCAACCTCTATAACCGTCTAAGCTCAGTGCCTATTTGTGTAGGTATTTAATAATTTCTTTTATTATTTTTTTACTGTTTATTTTTCAAGCTTTCTACTTCTTTTTTAGTTAATTTTGCCAGTTAAATTTATCTAGAAAATTTTCTTTCTAATTAGACTTTAAAATTAATTTGTATAAAGCTGTACAGATCACTTCTATAAATTTTAAATGCTTTTATATCTGTAGTTACATAATTCTTTCTAGATATTGTTAATTTCTGCCTTTGATCCATTTATAAAAATAGTTCCTAAAGTTTTATTTGACTTTTTAAAGAAATATTGTTTTTAATATTTAACTATAATAGTATTACATTTTCCAGTTACTTTCCACTATTTATTATTTCTGTGTCTCTACTTCCTTTTGGTTTACTTAGCTATTTTTCCACTCACTTTATATGAAAGCATATTCATTTTCTCTATATTTCTTGTTTTTATTTTAACGCCTTTCAAACTATAATTTTTGTTCTGACTGTTACCTTTTTCATATCCTATAGGTTTTATATATAAAGAATTAATTGTTTACTACAAGGTAACATACAATTTTTATTTTGACAGCTTTTATTTATTAAGAAATGTTTGTAATTATGATTTATTAACTTGAGTAAGAAATATTTTCATTTTTCTTGTCATTATTGATATTTTCTTTTTATATAGTATATTATTAGTTTTTGTGTTTGTGCTATGTACCGTTCTCCATCGGGCTTTTAGTCTTTCATCATTGAGTATGATGTTTGCTGTGATGTTGGTTTTTGTTTTTTTGTTTTTTTTAAATAAATTCCCTTTATCATGCTGTGAAAGATCTGTTCTTTTCCTGCTTTTATGAGTGTTTTTTCTTCTGCTTTGCAACTTTACTCAGTCTGCTTCTTTTCCTCCCACCTCCTGTAATTTTGGTGACTCATAATATCTAATATAGGAAGGATGTTATTTACAGACAAGGATGCCAATATCCAAGATGTCTTGCTCAGGGTTACAAAGCTGTTTGGTAGCAGAGCTGATAGATTTGAGTGTGAAGAAATGTATTCATTATTGTATCCCCTCCCCAGAGATGCACACACACCCCCATTCTCCTCACTTAGTCACAGAAACAGACTTCGTGATGCTTGTATTAGAGAATCATCTTGGTTATTGTATGCTTATACAAATGATCCAGTAATCTGTAGATATGAGTGTTTTTTCTTAATTACAAAAAGGGTGCTGGATTTGGAAAAATGACTTTTCTGCATTAATTGAAATGATCTTTTTTTTAAAATTTCATTCTGTTAATGTCATGTGTTACAGTGATCATTTTATGTTGAAACAACCTTGTATTTCTGGCATAAATCTCACTTGGTTATGGTATATAATTCTTTTAAAATGCTGTTAGATTTGGTTTGCTAGTTATGTTGAGGGACTTTTAATCAATACTCATAAGGGATATTGGTCTGTAGTTTTCTATTCTTGTGATGTTTATACCTGGCTTTGGTATCAGGGTAATGTTGGCTTCACAGAATAAGTTATGAAGTGTTCCGTCCTCTTTTACTGATTTTTAAGAAGCATTTGAGATAAAATAGTTTTAATTCTTCTATAAATATTTGATAGAATTTATTAGTAAAGCCTTCTAGTCCTGGACTTTGCTGCTGGGAGGTTTTTTTTTTTTTTTTTTTCCCAAAGATTTTTATTGATTGATTGATTGATTGATTGCTATGTTGGGTCTTTGTTTCTGTGCTAGGGCTTTCTCTAGCTGCGGCAAGTGGGGGCCACTCTTCATCGCGGTGCACGGGCCTCTCACTATCGCGGCCTCTCTTGTTGCGGAACACAGGCTCCAGACGCGCAGGCTCAGCAGTTGTGGTTCACGGGCCCAGTTGCTCCACGGCATGTGGGATCCTCCCAGACCAGGGCTCGAACCCGTGTCCCCTGCATTAGCAGGCAGATTCTCAACCACTGCGCCACCAGGGAAGCCCCCTGCTGGGAGGTTTTTGATTACTGATTTGGTCTCTTGTTTGGTCTGTTGAGGTTTTCTTCATTTTGAGTCAATTTAGGCATTTTATGTGTTTCTAGGAATTTATCCATTTTATCTAGAACAATTTGTTGACATGTAATTGTTCTTAGTATTATCTTACAGTCCTTTTTATTTCTGTAAGTTTAATAGTAATATCCCCATTCTCATTTCCCATTTTATTTATTTCTGTCTTCTCTCTTTACTTCTTTATATGAGTCAAGCTAAATATTGGTCAACTTTCTTGATCTTTTCAAAAACTAATTTTGGTTTTATTGGTTCTTTCTATTGTTTTTCTATTCTCTATTTTTTTTGTTTCTGTTCTAATCTTTATTATTTCCTTCTTCTGCTAGCTTTGGATTTACTTTGCTCTTTTTTTTTTTTTCTCTAGTTCTTCAAGGTGTAAAGTTAGGCTGTTGGTTTGAGATCTTTCTTTTTTTGTTATTTTAAGAATTTAAATCAATAGATTTCCCAATGAGCATTGCTTTTGCCTCGCCCCACACATTTTGGAATGTGCTGTTTTGGTTTTTGTTTATCTCTGTATATTTTCTGATTTCTATTGTGATTTCTACTTTGACCCATTGGTTGTTTAACCGTGTGTACATAAAAGAATGAAAAACACAGGAAATAATAAATTTGGAGGTAAATATACATTGTTTTTCTTGTTTCTGAATTTTAAAAAAATATAAATTATTGTTTACAACAACAATAATAAATCATAAGTGGATTACCCCAAATTTGCACCCTAGAGGCCCAGAAGTAAAGAAGTGCCCATTTATTTCAGTCTCTACTTTCTCATACAGATATCTGGCTATCAGTAAAAAAAAAAACAAAAACAAAAACAAAAACAACAAGGCTTCTAAAAGATAGGATAAAACAACAATCTTCTGAGAGACAGTATCTTCAGAAATAGACTCTCTGATCTGACACAAATGTTGAAACTATCTGACAATTCAAAAGATGATAGATTTAAATTGGTTATCAATAATAAGATTGAAATAGGAATGGTTTAAACATCTTAGTTAAAAGAAATATGTTCTGCCTTTTAAAGTAAGACCCAACTACATACTGTATATAATAAATCAATTATAAATATAAAAACATGTATAGCTTAGAGGTAAAAGGATTGAAAGATATACCATAAATACACACAAACAAACCCAAATTAAAGGACATTCTACAAAATAAACAGTACTCTTCAAAAGTATTGAAGAGAACAACTATGAAACATTATGGCACATTTCTGGATTGGCTAACACTAAGTGGACATGAAATCTAAATGAAATGTGTGATCTGGGTTTGATTCTGGGACAGGAAAAAACTAACAATTAAAAAACTGCTAAAATTCAAATAAAGTTGTAGTTTAGTTACTAATATTGGACAGACATTATTTATTTAGCTTTGGCAGTTTTACTCTGGTTATATAAGTTATTTGAATTAGGGGAAGCTGGGTGAAGGATATATGGGAACTCTGTACCTTTTCTGCAATATTTCAGTAAATCTAAAATTACTTCAAGGAAACAGGAAGGAAGGAAGGAAAGAAAGGAAGGAAGGAAGGAAGAAAAAGAAAGAACTTCTTTCATAATAAGCAAGTCTACTGAAAGGAAAAATATTTTCTTTTTCATCAATGAAAACTTGATCCTGGCTCAGATTTATACAGCCTTTGTAATATGGTAGGAATATTGATAGTATGATGGTCTTTAAGTGTAAAATAGAATAACTCTTGATTATTTGAATCTTTGCCTAATGAAAACCCCAGTAGTGTTTCTCTTCAAGATTGCTATACATTTTTCATTATCATGAAACAAGTTCCTTCAAATTTTTGGTTACTCACTAGCAACATACTGCAATCTTGAGTAAACAAAGCATATATGCTGTGATCATTGCTCCAATTTTAGTGCCCCTACTGACTTAGGAATTCTGTATTTCTATATGGAATAAGAAAGTGTTAACTCTGTGACTCTATGCATGTATACTGCCATGTCAAAGTATGGATAAAATGGGATTATTAGATTTTGAAAAAGACTGAGTAGTTTTCAAACTTATCTGTACATCACATTAACCTCGGGAGAATTTTTAAATGTGTGTTCCATGACCCCGTACCCAGAGATTATTCTTCATTAAAACTGCATTGGTGCAAGAGTTTATCTATATTTAATGGTAATTTTTATAAAGACCCATCACTGACAGAGTACTAGTGTCATAAACCAAACTTCAAAAAGTAACCCTTTAAGTCTTAATAATATAGCATGGTATAACAGAAAGCAGAGACCTTTGAAATCAGGAAACCATAAAACATATTTCTTCCATTAGTGCCTTGAGAATTTTCTAGACTTCCTAAAACTCATTTTTCTTATCTCAAAAAAATCAGGATAGTAATATATACCATTTAGTGTTATGATTATTAGAGCAGTGTAATTATGCCATGTTCCTGACACACAGAAAATGCTCCATAAATGACAAAATCCCAATATTTCATTCAAACACAGCCACTAATGTTATTATAACAACTTTCACCACCCTGTTATGTGCCATCACCTCAAAAACAAGGTAAATACAGAATAACCCTACACATATGAGATACTTCAAAACTTTTTAGTGGATGATCATTTAAGAAGATGATTTTTTGCTAACAGAATAATGTGGTACAGAAGAAAGAGAATAAGAAAGAGAAGGCCTAGCTTCTATAACTTTTCTCCCTGTGGGAAGGTACTGGTATTTTATAAAGGCTAGGAGTATGCTTTTTTAAAAATAGATGTTATCATGTAATTTATGTTATAAATGGAAAGCATTACCTTATATTTCAAGCAATAAGAATTAAGCCATGCTGTACAAAATTTTCTAGACTGTAGGGATGCTGAAAAGATACTATCTTCTCAAAGAGAAACAAATTGGGATATTGCAGTGGAAGAGATACATCAGAATATTTAAAACAAGGATAATATTTTCTATTTATCAAAAGAAATTATGACCTTAAAAGTTTGAGAATCAATGATGAATTTATATTGTATGGTTTGGAGACTCTCACTAATTGTATGCTTCTGAGAGAAAGTTTCGATTTTCTTTGAGCCTCAGTTATATCCTTACTAAAATTTGTAGATTAGAGATGTACTTCATGATATTGGCCAGCTATTAATGATAATTATTATATATTAAAATATATACAATTTGAAATGTAAATATTTTATATAGTCATAAGTAAACATATACAAAATAAATATATTTAAACATGGAATACATATAGAATATATATGTATACATGGAATATTATACATACATAGTATAAAAATCTTCTTGATACATGTATTTGCTTTAGCAGTTAATGAAATGCGCCAAACTGAGATATTTTTGAAGACACGAGTTTTCTTCTTCCTTTCTTTACCTCTGTTACTGTAGTCAGATGAATAGATAAATGAAGACATGAGTTATCAACATTATAACAAGATAATTATTTATACTTGTATATTAACATATTACCTTTTCATGTACTGCCTCAATTATTTGATTATTTAATTGAATTCTGTGTTTTACTGTACCATTGGTAAAACTACAGTATCTGCCCCGCATCCCCAAAGGCAGATGTAAAGAATACCAAAAAATTCCAAGAATAACCACAAAGTGATATTCATATATGCACAGAAATCATCTTTGTCTAAAGAGTTTTTAATCGAGAAGAAATGGGAATCCTTTAAAACTTGATTGCATTATTAGCACAAAAGGAATAAACCTTTCTTTTCCTGAATACTACTACTAATATTTTCTTTAAACCTGGTGACAAATTTCCAAGAGGTAATACACGATTTTTTTTAAATGATGGAAATACTAATTAATGCATGCTTTCAGTAGAGGGAGAGTAGAAAGCTTGAAATTTCTAAGGATCAGTAAAAAAGGATAGGCTCTTCTATTAGTATTTATATATATATATATATATAAACTTTTAATAATATTAAAACTTTAAATTATTTATCAAAGGAAGTTTTTGTTGTGCATTTTTCTATATAGTCTTTCTTTCAGTGTCATGTCAAATTCATTTTTTTACTGAGACTTATAGTGATGTATTTTCAAAAAATTCTCTATTCTAGATAGCTCCTGGATGTGAAACATTTATGTGATCAGAAAACACCTTGTATCTTGGAATAGAAATATGAAACAAATGCATTCTTCCCCTTGTACTGTTGAAATAGTAAAGGTTAGTGATGGTTTGAAGACTCAGGGAGGTGCCATTAGATCATGGGAACTGTGCACAGGGAGCCAATCCTCTTAAAATAGCAAAACTAGATATTAAATCTTTAAAATTTCACTTTCTTCTACCAAATCTGTAGGCAAAAATAAAACAGAAAGCAGTATGAATGCATTCTACTCTCTACGATTAAAGAAATTTCACAGTTTTGTGTTGTTTAATCCTTACTTGTTTCTATAAAACAATAATTTTAACCTTATATAAGGCAACGCTCTTATAAATATCAAGACTTTAATCTTGAGCTTGGGTTTTGAAAACTATTTTCTGTTTCAAATCAACTGCTTTCTTCTGTGTAAAATAATTTTCTTTCTAGAAAACTGTGAACAATTTTCCTGTTTTCATAAGTAAAATGAAATAATAAAGAGAAAAAGAACTGATTTTACTTATAATATATGACAGTCCTATTTTTTCTAAAACAATTAAACTCTTTTATATTTGATGTCAACTATTTAAACACATATCTAATGTTCACATATTTCATGGTCCCAGCTTCCACTTAATGTTTGCTGATATGCACTTACTGCTGACTAAAAATAGTTACTTCATTATATGCATCTATACCACACTTAAAAGAGACAGCCATGGTCTCAAATTGCTGAAATCCAAGGTCTAACCTATGACCACGATGAAATATACCACATTTAGAAGTGCACTGGCATAATAGATAAAAGTGGCTTAGATATATTAAAAGATTGCTCAGTAGTGCCACATGGTGAGCCACTGCTTTATTATAACCTGTCTTACAGGAGTGGTTTTGGGTTTTAAAATAATCATGGTTCTAGGAAACATTTATTGGGGAGTTAGTATGTTTCAAATACTGTGCTCAGTACTTTATTTGTATTATCACACTTAAGCTCCAAACAACTCTATAATATAGGAAATATTATCTCTGTTTTACAAAAGAAGGTAATTATTCTGTGTACAGTGTCATAACTAATAACTGAGCTGGTTCCAAACCAGATCATTGGATTCTAAGGCACATGGGCTTAATAAGTCTGTATAGTGAAAATAGGCTTGGAAGAATGGTCACTGGGGAGATAATTGCTTATGATGACTGCACTCTAAAATGGTTTTAAACATCCCACCATTGAGAAGCTCTTTGTCTTCTTTGTATATGCCACAAGAGATATAACACTATAAACTTCACTTTGCTTTTTAAATGATTGCCCAGCAAGTGGAAAGTCTTTTTTAAGAAGTCATGAGGAGGAAATGAACTAGCTCAAAATCCCTCATCAGCTTCACACAGAAGGCAAACTGTTTTTTGTACAAATGCATTTTGCTGTAAACCGTTCCATTATTAGCTGCTATCCCTTCCCAGCAGGTAAAATGTGACATGACAATAAATGTCTATTCCCCATGTAACTTCTGATGAAACAATAAATAACACTGTTCAAAAGGCAAAAGACCAATTACTTTCTACTTCTTAACTGTTTGAGTAGCAACTGGACAGAAATAGGTGACATGATGTCTATTATGTCCAAGGATATAATAATCATTTAAATCTTGATTGGAAAGGTTCTATTCTAGAATTTCAGACCTAGGCAGAACTACAGAGATTAAATTGCCCGTCTTGCTTAATTTGTAGGTGAAGAAATTCAGGCTCAGAAAAGTTGTGTCTTTTTAGAGTCACACAGCTAATTATTGACAATTCTGGGAATAAAACACAGGTGTCTTGAGTACTTTTCTGAGGTTGACTTGAGGTACTAGTTTTTAAAATCGAATTATTATTTTCTTCTCTTAATCTCAGCCAAAGTTACATTCCTTGCTGCTACCATCAAAATCTTTAATCATCCTGGATTCCATTCTTTTTCACTTCATACACCACTTATGTGTGCTTAAATGAAAGTGTTTTATGTATTCATCTAGATTTTGTTGTCTGTTTTTCAAAACTTAAATGTAAGATTTTTAAAGGCAGAAGCTTTATCTATGTTATTTAACCACTATTTCCAGTAAGGTGACCAAGCACCCTGGTTTCCCTGGGACTGAGTTTTCCTGGATGTGGGTGTTTTAGGGCTAAAACTGGGGATATCCTGGAAAAATGGGGATTGGTTGGTCATCCTATCAGGGCCTCTGCATATAGTTTTATGTCATGCATCTCACTCTTCCAAGGAGTATCATTAACATCAGAAATACCAGAGATTTAATTATTGCCATTGTATTCTGGAAGATGGCAGCAATGTGGCTTAATTTGCAGAGTTGCTGTTTGAACTGGGATGGTGCTGGTTCTATCCTCATTCAAAGGAGAGTGTATGTTGTACTGTAGGCACTCAGTTAGCAACTGTTGCCTGACACACCATTAAAATCATAGCCAAAAGGGAATAATATTTAGTTATGGTTTATCTATGCAGTTTCTCAGTCTCAAATTTTGGGTGAAATAATTTCTTGTTGGGTAGGGAGCTGTCATATGCATCGTTAGGTCACACGTACATACACAGAAAGATATATATATATATATATATATATATATATATATATAACCTACATACAATGCATATATACTCATATTTTATGTATGTATAATAACACTAGGAATTCAGGGTCATTTGGGTGCCATATATGCATACACATTGTCTTAAGTGCTGTTATTTCATTTTATTGTTTGACTCAGGATTATCAAATAAAGCCAGTTGAGAAAAGTATATAGCAAAAAAAAAATCAACAAAAATTTTCTTGGTTTCAGGAAATAGACAGCAAATCTCTTCACTATAAGAATAGAATCCTTTAAAAATGGCTTTTAGATTAATCTCAACAAAGTGACCATCACTATAATGAGTGAGGCTTGGCAGAACTATCTTTAACTCCATTCTCTACTGTGACAAACAAACCCTATACTTAGTACCTGCTTGCATTGTTGAGATGAAATTTGTCATGTCACTTCCTATATAGCCCCTGATTGTATTTGTGGTATGGGATGGCTCTACAAAGTCTTCATAGAATTGCAGCTATCAGCTATTCACTGCTATCATAAACCACAAAATTGCTATTTTTTTTTGCAATCATCCACTTCCAATAGTTCTTCCCAGACCCTTCAATGACTAGTTTAGGCATTTGGTAATTTTCTTTGGACCTCAACATTCACTTTGTTCACAACCAGACTTCTTTTTTTCATTGTTATGAGGAATATCTTTACAAAAGCCTCTTTAATGTGTTTTTACAGAGGCTATTTTATGGCTTTGTTAGCTCTTCCTCTTAATCTCTTGATAAAAATTACCCCAACAAACTTGTGATGGAATATTTTGCTTCAGTTTCTCCTGGCTTACATTTTACCTCCTGGTCTATACACTCATATGATTTAGTTACTACGATATTCTTAACCCGCCTCAACTGCAAACATCTAAAATATCTTTACCTCATCTTTCAAAAATTCCTCAAAATGCATTTGGGGAAGGTACAATGTTTTATGCTTTATGACTATTCTATTCATAACTTAGAATTTGTCATAAGCCTCCATTTTTAAAAGGAGGGAAATATTTTCTCTGAGGACCAATAGGTTTTCCTGCACAAATGAAAAAATGATGAAGTTAATTTTTTTTTTGCTCTCTTGTTTGCTATTTGCTTCACATTTCTTACCCTTACTAAATAGGTCATTTATATATCATATTAACACACCCTTCTTGTAGCCAAACAACCCCCAAGAGCAAAAGTAAACCCTCCATAGAGAAAGGTAAGATAATAAAAAATGTAATATTATGTCTACAATTTGTTATATATAATGCCAAGCATTTACTCACAAATTATCAATCATTAAAAAAAAAAGCAAGAGAAAGTAAACAGACAACAGAAACAGACCTTCAGAAAAATTAGTCTTGGAGTTAAACAAAAATTAAAAATAAGTGTGACCAATATTTTCAAGAAAATAAAGAGATAAAATGTAGAAGTCAAGAAGATAAATTAAATCAATAAAATAGAATCAAGTACAAATTCTAGCAGTAAAATGTAAGTTCTTAGATATTAGGAATGCAAGAAATTAAGAATGTAGGCTTAGAGGGTTCAGGAAATCTGAGGATTCAAGGTTCTCAGATGAGCTTATTGGTATATCTCCAACCCAAGTCTAACAGTCCCACTTCTTCCCTATGAGGGCCCTAAATTTCAGATAATAGAATTATTAAGGCTTAGAATTCAGCCATCCTTGAATTTCTCCCACTTGTAAAATTAAATTCCTTGCCTGACATTCAACTATTTGTGACCAGGGGCTGTATATGATGAGGGACTCTTTTTTTTTTTTTTTTTATAGAAGATCTCAGATTTTTTTTTTTTAATTAATTAATTAATTAATTTTTGGCTGTGTTGGGTCTTCGTTTCCTTGCGAGGGCTTTCTCTAGTTGCGGCGAACGGGGGCCACTCTTCATCGCGGTGTGCGGGCCTCTCACTATCACGGCCTCTCTTGTTGCAGAGCACAGGCTCCAGACGCGCAGGCTCAGTAGTTGTGGCTCATGGGCCTAGTTGCTCCACGGCATGTGGGATCCTCCCAGACCAGGGCTCGAACCCGTGTCCCCTGCATTGGCAGGCAGATTCTCAGCCACTGCGCCACTGGGGAAGCCCCCATGATGGACTCTTTAAATGCTGCATGTGAGGCTTTTTGAATTTTCCTGCTTTGCTTTAAAGTGTTGATTCATAGACCTAAGCTTGTAGTTTTCTCTCTTCAATGACTCAGCCATTCCAGTTCCACTGTCCTTGTAATTAGCATGTTTTTCTATACCTCTCAGTTGCCCAAGACTTGCACCAGATAGTGAATTTCATTCCACTTGCATCTCATCCCAGCTCACCACAGGTAAAAGTATGAGCAATCACACTACCTAAGCATGCCTAAGACCATCAGCGCTCCATCTACTGCTAGTGATAATGCCTTCATCTGGTAAATTATACAACTCCAGAATTGCATCTGCAAAATTTGCTTCTTAGAACAACTTCTCTCAAGTCCTTAGAGGAAGAGTATGAGGAAGAGATTCTTTTTCAATTGTTTATTTGGGATATTCTCCCCAGGAAGAAGAATGAGAAAGGTGAGATTGAGCAGAGCCCAAAAGCAAAGATAGAATGTAATCTCTCATGGAAACTAGCCTTAACCTGATCTCACTATGATGGTATGAAACATAGATTGCACATGAAATTGGCCTCCCGTGAGCCAAGAGGTACAGCTGTTGGTACCAATGTGTCAGTTAATCATTGTCTGATGGTCAAAGGTGGGGATGGGGAGGTGGACAGAACTTCCCTGAGTAGGTGGTTCCAATCAGCCAAAGGTGAGTCTGCAGATAACTAAAGAAGCTGTGACCCATGGGTGTGCATGTACCAGTAAAAGTCAGCTGAGTGGCTGTATTGGTCAGGGGTCTCTAGAGAAACTGAACCAGTAGGAGATATGATAGATACAGATATATCTGTATCTATCCACCTATCTCTATATATACAGAGAGACTGAGATTTATTATGAGAAATTTACTCATGTAATCATGCAATTATAGAGACTAAGTACCAAGATCTATCTATGGTCAGCAAGCTGGGCACCCAGGAAAGCCAGTGGTGTAATTTCCAGTCCAAAAGCTGGCTGGCTTGACACCCAAGAAGGGCTGATCTTTCTGTGTTTGGCAATTCATGAAAAATATGGTTTGTGCAATCCTCTGTTATGCTTCAATAAAAATATCATTTAAAAAGAATACAGCTTGACAAGTTGACAAACAATTCTATTTCACTGTTTGTTGTGCTGTGATTATGAAAAGTCACACAAGAATCTGGGACGTTTATGTGGTGTCCAGAAAATGGGATAAGTCCTAGCCTTTTGTTCATGTCAGAGACTCTCTTTACCTCTTCTCCGTCTGCTAAATCTGGCAGCTCTTGAGTTATCTGTTAACAGTTATCCTGTGTTATCTGTTGGTCGCTAATCTGTTAGAGCCACTCACAGATGGCTCTCTTCTCCCTTATCATTGCTTTCAGAGCCTCATCACTTAGTATACAATCCCAGTGACAGACAAGAGCCATAAATAATCTCTCTAAATTCCTGTCTGTAAATAAGCTATAGGTCTCATTTTCTTTCCTGTCACCTTCTGCCATTTTCTTTCCTTTTTTCCTTCTGAGTGAAGTGACTTGCCCCTTGTAAACTGTTATTATCAAGTTCTCTTCCTCCCATCTTTCTAGGGATCCCCAAAATAAACATACTATAAATGAATGCAATTTCTCTAGGCATTTTCTATTTTCAGTCCTTCAATCCATAGCTTACTGAAGTATTTTCAGCAAAGAAGAGAAGATTGAGGGCTAACTCTATCATGGAAAACAGAAGGACAAAATATCATTTTTTTTTCAAATTTCCCACAATTAATGTGAAATAAATAAATATTTTAAAATCCCACCAAAATAAAAATTACCTGCCATTATTTGAAATATGAAATACTATAGTCCATCCTTCAGTGGTTTCTGTGCAGGTGACAATTTTCTCCATGAATAGACCCAATAATCTGCCTTTTATAATTTGAGCCCACTCACCCTGTCACGATTGGTTGGGCTCATATTGGGAAAATCCGGTATTCTTCTTTGGTTTCATGACTAAACCCAAGTAATTTAATTTATTTTGAAGAGTTGTCTTGACTGATTTATAAACTTGGGAGCTATAGAGTGGCTATTACTAGCCTGACACTTAAAAGGAGAAGTAGAAAAATCTATTCTCATTAAAGAAAGAAGAAAAAAAAAAGACAGAGAAAGAGGTATATAGAAAAAAGAAAAAGTAGGCCAATACAGCTTCTAATTCTAGTCCTTTCCTGAGAGCCAGCTATGATCTGAAATGTGGTTGTCTATAGGTGCATTGGAATAATTACTATAAATCCTATCCTTTGGTTTAAATTAGCCCAATTTAAATTAGGCTAATTTAAATTAGCCTAATATCGACTGGTAACATCATTTATTTTAGTTAGTAAAATATATATGTATATGGAACATTGTCCATAGAAAGCTACTACAGAAATGTGGTTATGGACATATATAGCTACTATTTAGATCTCCCAAATGCTAGAAATCAGTTACTTGTATGAAATAAAATGGCAAAACCTCCACATAATGGATCACAGTAGCTATCAAAATAAATAAACTTTAATGGACTAGGTGTCTTCCAAATTACAAATATATGTTGATGCCCCTCAGTTCAAAAAGAGCAGAGCACATTTCAGTTGAACAAAGGTGAATTTATTTGCTCCCTGAAACAAGAGAGTGAGCAAGCCATGGGGTGGGGGGTATGGGAAGTCTCATTAAGAACGTTAGGACTTTCTTGTATATAGGATTTGAGCTTTTAAAGTGATTTGGAGAGGGTGCAAGAAAACAGTTTTGTTCTGGATTGGATATTGTCAAAAAAAGGAGAGGTGATTGTGTGACTGGTTATCTTAATAATTTTATCTAGAAGTTGAAAAGGAGCTAAATGTAATTCTTAGAAAAGTAGCAGTCACTTGTGTTAGCTGGGAGAGGGAGATGATTGGTCACTGTTGTTTGACAATGTTATTGTTTTTGTCTTTGCTGAAATAATTATGGACTGCTTTTCTTTTGGTTTGGCCTCATCTTAGTTTCATAGTAGCATTGTCTAATATTATTTTATTGTTCCACAAGGAGAACACCATGCCTTAGCAGACATCAGGGGCTGTTCTTTCCCTCCCCACCCTTTCAAAGCCAAAATCTGGCATAGCCACAATTTGGCTGAATGTGAAGGAAATCCATTTCCTAATTAACAGTACAAATACACTCAGAAAAAGAAAATTTTGTTTTCTGTTTCCTTCCATATAGCTGACTAAATAAATTGAAAGGATCTCTACCTCCTTACTAATAGATACTGGATACACGATAAGCACCTTTTTAAAAACATGCTTGTGCTCACAGAAAACAAGAGGAAACAACAACAGCAACAGCAACAAACACAATGGGCTTACACCAGTCAGTGAGTGTGGCAAAGTGGGCTTATCTATAATATCCATTTTCTCATTCTATAGTAATAGAAACCCAAATGTTTAGTTGGGCATAGGTCAGAGTGACTATTACTCAGGTGTTTTTGAGATAAATACAGACATGTAACTAAGTTTGATCAATGAATTATAAGAAAACTGCTGTGTGGTCAAGTCTAGGAACCTTCAAGAGATAATGTATTGTGTTCCTTGCCCTCTTCTAGTGTTTTGCCTTCTTTTTGCAACATAGTTTGCAAAACAAAACACCTGGAGACCTGTGGTAAAGACCACATATGACAAATGGACAGAAGGAACAAGGTCTCTGAGACACTGGAGAGCAATGCCTCTAGTACCTGGACATATACATGATAAAAAATAGATTTCTATCTTATTTGTGTCACTGATACTTTAGTTTTTCTGTTCTATAGCTGAACCTAATACTAATTGATACAATGAATACATGATTTACTAGTACAAATGACAATACAAGCACCAGTATCTAGAAACTAAACCTGAGGCTTTCTCTAATTCTAGGAGGGTGAACCTGAGCTTCTGTATTAAATCAAGACTCTAAGCAGAAGCCCTAGATGGGTAGAAGCCTAGATCATGACTTCTATAACAAGTAAATGCTATATTCATAGAAAGAAGCAGCCTCTGCTTAGGCTCTCTGAATTATTTATTATTATTATTATTCTTTATTAGGAGAAGGAAAAATATTTTCAAAGTGTCCTGATAACAGCAAGGAGAACTTACAGTTCATATATTATTTTTTTTGGAAGGGCACTATTATTTTATTGAAAGATCACCATAAATCAGCTGTTTTGCATTCTACTTTATATATCAGCCTCTTCCTAGAAACTGAAGAACCCAAGAAACTAAACTTGCAAATACGAAAACCTGAATTTAGAATATGATGATTTTCCAGAATTTTCTGGAGTAATGGGGAAAGCGATATGGGAGGAAGGGAGAGAGAATGAAAGTTGCTATTTATCAAGCACTTACTCTGTCAAGCGTCCAGTTAAACAACTTACATATTTCATTGTTTTTTAATACTTTATAAGTTGTGTTCTTTCTTCATCTTAGCTAGAGTCATATATTTGGATTGCTCTTGCTTCTACTTAATATTGGCTTGGTAATATCTGATTTCCCTTCTCATATCTACAACTCAACAGTGTGTGCACATGCTTTGCTCTTCCTGTAGTTCTCATTTACGTGACACATTCATCCATTTAGCACGCTTGTTCTCCAGTGGGACCTTCTAACTCAAAGCCTAGTTTTCGGATATGTTCCCTTATAAAGAATCCAGAATTTATAACCCCCCACACTGACACCAGGAGTGGAATAATTTCTGACCTGACTTACCTTGATTTACTTATGTTAAGGACACCATCCAGGTTGCAAGGTGTTACTGGCATCTTCCCCCTCTTTCTCATCTTTTTGTGTGTGTGTGTGTGTGGTGTCTTTCTCTGAAGGGACAGAGATGAGAAAAGGCTGTTTTAGATGTATTTTTAAATAAGACAACCTGAAGTAATTTCCCAGTTAAGAACATTTAAAAATCTTGGTGTATGAGAGAGTTAGGTGAGAGAAGAAAACTTTTTTTTTTTTTTTTTTTTTATGTTTGACTGACTTTTCATGAAATTAAGGGACATTTTCAGAGGATACATACTATGAGATAGAGGGAATTCAGAGAAACCAGAGAGCACTAAGACCAGCTTTTACCCTTGAGCCAGGTAGCCTTGGTGATAAGGGAGACAGGAAACAATACATAGGGAAGTTAGATTATAGAGTTCTCAGAAAAATCCAGCTTCCTCAGTAGGTAAGTTAGGAAAAACCCACCATGTAGAGGCAAGGTGATAGTAGAGATCAGTGTTGTTTCAGCCTTAGCTGGCGGGGAGACATAATAGAAAAAGCTACCAGGAAGAATCTCTAATCACACACCCTTAATTCATATGACCTACCTGGCTTGAAAAATCTGCTGAAAATGTATTTTAAGGTAGTCTAAGATTGGTAGTGGAAAATACCTCCAACAGAAGAAACGGAAAATCCTTTCTAGAGCAATGCATGTTATAATCATGCAATTTAAAAAATTCACCAAGGACTCAGAGGCAAAGAATATACAAATCAATTTTCACTGCAAAGTAAAGGAGCTGTTACAGTGGAGGATTTCTGGACTGAATGTCAATATTATGACATAGTATGAGTGTGTTTCATGTTTGGTAATTGCAACCATTGTTGCTTTTGTTGTGGTCATCCATGTACAATGCTTGGTGTCAGTCTATTTATGTCTTGTAAAAATAAAATACAGTGTGTGTGTGTGTGAATAAAAAAAAAAAAAAAAATTCACCAAACATGGGATATTTCCAGCCTTAGAAACACTCAGAAGCAAAGGATACAGTCATCCCTCAGTATCCATGGGGGCCTGATTCCAGGACCCTCCCACAGATGCTAAAATTCACTGGGCGCTCAAGTCCTTTATATAAAATGGCACAGTATTTGCATAGAACCTACATGCACCTTCTCATCTACTTTAAATCATCTCTAGATTACTTATAATACCTAATACAATGTAAATGCTTATGCAAATAGTTGTGGGTGTGTGGTAAATTTAAGTTTTGCTTTTCGGAACTTTCTGGATTTTTTTTTTAATATTTTTGATCTGTAGTTGGTTGAATCCACGGATGTGGAACCTGCAGATATAGAGGGCCAACTGTATTGTTGTCATTTGGACTATATATTATAAGAATATATGAGACAGAGGACTAGAATAAGTGATACATTTAGGTTTCATCATTCTATAATTACATGTTTTTTAGGGCAAATTTTGTGCAAACATAATATTCAATCATTTTCATTCATTTCTTCTCATTTAATATTTAGCTCACTACCAAAAATATATCTATAGAGCTGTTTCTCCCACCAACAGTCTTCCTTGAGCTGTGCTAAATTTGGATGATATTCATCCCTTTATGATGCATGGATTTTTTATTAATATATACCAAATGTTGTACATCTGCCAGTAGAAACAGACGGCCTTGAGAGGGGTGAAATACATGATCTCTAGCACCTGTTACAGCATTATACCATAAAATAAATTATGGAAACATGTTTGAAACTATAAAAGAATCAGTATAATTTTGTAGTATGCTTTAATCTTCTATACTTTTATAGAATGAGTTGCTCATAGACACCATTTTTAAAGAGAAATATATAATAGGTATATTTATGGAGAATTTTTGTCAGTTGAAGCATAATAGACAAAACATTTGCAAATGGTAATTACTTATTAGAACTCTAGAAGAAATAGGCAATGTCATCGAATCATGAATTGTTTTATAATAAAACTCTATGTATGGCATTATTTTCAAAATACTGTATGCAGATTATATGAATGCCTTTTAAGAACATATATTATTAGCCACATCTAAAAATAACCTAAACTTTTAAAAGTCTAAAAAGGAAAATATACTATGAAACATTTTATTGTCAATCCCAAATCTTCTCATTGAAATACATTTCAGGAAAATTGTATATTTCTCTCTCATTTACAATGGACTGCATTTAATATTCCTCTGTACATGTCCATTTCAAAGTACATAGATTCATTTTTTTCAAATCCCTACTAATAATTCATTGATTAAGATTAACTTTTATCAAAGAACAAGCAAGGATATGTGATTGATATGATTTCCTCTGGTCTTGGATATCTACATTTCTCCATTCTTTTTCATTCTGCTTAATTTTTAGTTGAAGGAACTTATTATTTTCACATAGTTTTCCTCCTTACCACACATTTAACAAATGCAAAAAAGGATCATTTTGATACTTTTGGAAATTGAAAGTGCCTTGAATATCTTTCAAGCAGAAACTCTTTTGGATTGAGAGGTTAGCTACACTGATTTAGCACTTCAGTCAAGCAATTGCTAAAATTTAGTAAAAACATTGAACTCATTTGATTTTAATGCTTCACTCAGAACTTGAAAAAAAAAGGTTAAAGTTGCTAATGGTTTTTACCACATTCACTGATTAGATTTTTTAAATGGATTATGCCACGGTTAATTTTATGTGTCAACTTGACTAGGTCAAGGGATGCCTAGGTAGTTGGTTAAATATTACTTCTGGGTGTGTCTGTGAGGGTGTTTACAGAAGAGACTAGCATTTGAATCAGTAGACTGAGTAAAGCAGATTTGCCCTCCCCAGTGTTGGTGGGCATCATCTAATCTGTTGAGGGGCTGAGTAGAACAAAAAGGAAAGGGAATGGAAAATTATCTCTTATTTGCTCTGTTTTACCATTGAACTGGACATCAGTCTTTCCCCTGCCCTTAAACTGGGACTAACACCATCAGCATTCCCAGTTCTGAGGATTTTGGACTTGAACTAGAACTGAGGCCATCAGTTCTCCTAGTTTTCAGGGCTTTGGACTCAGACTGAACTAAACTATTTCCCAGGTCTCTGGATTGCAGATGGCAGATTGTACTTCTCAGCTCCCAGAATCCTGTGAACCAATTCTTTATAATAGCTCTTATAATAAATTATAAATACATGTATATGTGTGTATGTATGTGGTGTGTGTGTGGTGTGTGTGTGTATGTGTGTATGTATATGTATATCTCCTATTAGTTCTGTATCTCTGGACTGGAGAACCCTAACTAATAGACTTCAACAGACAAGATTATTCATAGCCAAAACATAGCAATATTGATCAAAATTATTTAAAGTAATGGCTTATTTTCAAATAATATTTAACTTTCAAATGTATTGCTGTGCTAATAAGATAACGTTTTTGAATTTTCCAGCACATTCCCTGTTGATAATAATAAACATTATTTGAATGAATGGGTATCTAAAATATTGTATTTTTATCTGAAATTCTAGGAATTTACATTTTTTTAAACATCTTTATTGGAGTATATTTGCTTTATAATGTTGTGTTAGTTTCTGCTGTATAACAAAGTGAATCAGCTATATCTATACATATATCCCCATATCCCCTCCCTCTTGCATCTCCCTCCCACCCTCCCTATCCCACCCCTCTAGGTGGTCACAAAGCACCGAGCTGATCTCCCTGTGCTATGCAGCTGCATTTCTTTAAACAACTAATGAAGATAAAAATGAAACATTTCTCTTTTTCTCCATAGTATTTCTTATCTTTTCAACTTTTCTTGGATTATACATTCTTTAAGGTCCAGACTTTTTCTTTAATATGCAAATCTTGGATGAGTCTTTTGTCACTCAATAATTTTCTCTTTGTTCTTATTAACACAATACAAATTTCCTTATAGAATTTATTATGATCGTCATAATTAGTTCTGTTTGACTATTGTTTTGCTGTGTTGTGAAGAACTAGATATCAGAGCTGGTATTATTCAGCTTTATATATTAAATATTATATAATTATGTGATGATGGCTGATTGGCTGAATCAGTGGAAGAATAAATGATTAGATAGTGAATAAATAAATGAAGTAAAATTTTTCCTGGAGTCACCTTCCTATCCCCCTTCTCTGCTTATAACTCTTTGAAGGCATGAACAGTGTATCCTATGCAAGACATGCCAAACACGGATTTGGCAGAGAAAAGTTCTCATTGCTCAGCACTCTTAAATTCCTTTTTTCCCCTAGTCTTGTTCATAGAATTTTTGTTCAGGAGAACACATGGCATGATCATCAGGGAATCAAGTTTTACAGAGAGATGAGAAGACAATCTTCATGCATTTAAAAGAGCTCGCTACGCTTTGAATTGGATTATAGAAGATAAATTTGATAATAATGTAATGTAAATTTCTTAACAAATCAAATGTGATTCTTAGTTGAATTCATGTATAAACTTTGTGTTTAAAAAAGATATTAGCTTCGTACTGATACAGGTCTTGTATTTCTTTATATATTCTGCACTATACTTAATGCAATACAAGAAAATCAATATGTAAACTATTGAGTAATTGGTTAATTGAACTCTCATTTTAGAATTAATTAATCAAAACAAACTACACTTCTGAGATTTGATGATGTTGTTGCTAATGAGAATTTGATTGGAAATGAGTGAGTAATGAGGGTATCTTCTAAATCACTTATACAACTATCTTCATTATAAACTCTTTGTATACACTTTAATAGATTCTTCTTCCTAAGTTCTAAAACAGTTTTGTAAAATTAATTTTAATTTTTTTAAAAATAGAGATGCAATTTTCTTTAAAATGAGGTATATTCACTTAGATAAGTTAAAAGATGCTTCGGTGTTATAGTCTTTATTAATTTGAAAGAGGAGCTAAAATCTCACAGATACAATGTAAAATTGCAATTTAAAAAGTATAATAATTATGATTTAACAACTTACAAATTTGTTCATGCTTCTGGATAATATGTAAAGCAGAAGTGCATTAGACCTTATGTTTTCACACATAAATGCTCTTTTAATTAAGATAATATCATCCTTTTAAAAAAGATTCTTTCCAGAACCATTCAGTTGAATAAAATTATTATTTAAAAATTTTTAAGGGGGTGGAGTCAAGATGGCGTACTAGGAGGACACGGAATTCGTGTCTCCTCACAACGAGGGCACATACCAGGCACCGGTGGGGGACCACGGACACCTAACTGGGTGGGAGGAACCCCCAGAGACCAGTTGTTTCAATTATAGTTTTATTTTTCCTAATATATTTTTTATCTTTTTAATTTTATTTTGTTTTCTCTTCTTTGATATTGTACTGCTCCTTTTTTCTTTCTTTGTTCCTTTTTTCCTTTTTTTTTTTTACTGCACCACAAAACTTGCAGGATCTTGGTTCCCAGGCCAGAGGTCGGGCCTGAGCTCCTGTGGTGGGAGGTCTGAGTCCAAACCGCTGGACTAACAGAGAACCTCAGACCCCAGGGAATATCAGTTGGAGTGAGGCCTCCCAGAGGTCCTCATCTCAGCCCCAAGACCCAGCCCTGTCCACTGTCTGCAAAATCCAGTGCTGGATGTCTCAGGCCAAACAACCAGTAAGACAGGAATAAAGCACCACCAAAAAAAAAAAAAAAAAATGAAACAACAAAAAAATTTGCTACAGATGAAGGAGCAAGGTAAAAACCTATAAGACCAAATAAATGAAGACAAAATAGGCAACCTACCTGAAAAAGAATTCAGAGTAATGACAGTAAAGATGATCCAAAATCTCGGAAACAGAATGGAGAAAATACAAGAAACATTTAACAAGGATCTAGAAGAACTAAAGAGCAAAGAAACAGTTATGAACAACACAATTACTGAAATTAAAAATACTCTAGAAGCAATCAATAACAAAATACCTGAGGCAGAAGGACGAATAAGTGAGCTGGAAGATAAAATAGTGGAAATAACTGCCAGGGAGCTGAATAAAGGAAAAAGAATGAAAAGAATTGAGGACAGTCTCAGAGACCTCTGGGACAACATTAAACCCACCAACATTCG
This sequence comes from Balaenoptera musculus, assembly GCF_009873245.2. Lineage (NCBI taxonomy): Eukaryota > Metazoa > Chordata > Mammalia > Artiodactyla > Balaenopteridae > Balaenoptera > Balaenoptera musculus. The sequence goes on from NC_045794.1 coordinate 60,120,526, forward strand.
AATTATAGGGGTCCCAGAAGAAGAAGAGAAAAAGAAAGGGTCTGAGAAAATATTTGAAGAGATTATAGTCGAAAACTTCTCTAACATGGGAAAGGAAATAGACAATCAAGTCCAGGAAGCAGAGAGAGTACCATACAGGACAAACCCAAAGAGAAACACGCCAACCCACATATTATCAAACTATCAAAAACTAAATACAAAGAAAAAATATTGAAAGCAGCAAGGGAAAAGCAACAAATAACATACAAGGGAATCCCCATAAGGTTAACTGCTGATTTTTCAGCAGAAACTCTGCAAGCCATAACGGAGTGGCAGGACATATTTAAAGTGAAGAAATGGAAAAACCTACAACCAAAATTACTCTGCCCAGCAAGGATCTCGTTCAGATTTGACAGAGAAATTAAAAGCTTTACAGATAAGCAAAAGTTAAGAGGATTCAGCGACACCAAACCAGCTTTACAACAAAACTGCTAAAGGAACTTCTCTAGGCAGGAAACACAAGAGAAGGAAAAGACCTACGATAACAAACCCAAAACAATTAAGAAAATGGTAATAGGAACATACATATCAATAATTACCTTACATGTAAATGGATTAAATGCTCTAAGCAAAGACACAGACTGGCTGAATGGATACAACAACAAGACCCGTACATACACTGTCTACAAGAGACCCACTTCAGACCTAGGGACACATACAGACTGAAAGTGAGGGGATGGAAAAAGATACTCAATGCAAATGGAAATAGAAATCAAAAGAAAGTTGGAGAAGCAATTCTCATATCAGACAAAATAGACTTTAAATAAAGACGATTACAAGAGACAAAGAAGGACACTACAAAATGATCAAAGGATCAATCCAAGAAGAAGATATAACAATTGTAAATATTTAGGCACCCAACATAGGAGCACCTCAATACATAAGGCAAATGCTAGCAGTCTTAAAAGGGAAAATCGACAGTAACACAATCATTAGGTAGGGGACTTTAACACCCCACTTTCACCAATGGACAGATCATCCTAAATGAAAATAAAAAAGGAAACACAAGCTTTAAATGACACATTAAACAAGATGGGCTTAATTGATATTTATAGGACATTCCATCCAAAAACAGCAGAATACACTTTCTTCTCAAGTGCTCATATAACATGCTCCAGGATAGACCATACCTCGGGTCACAAATCAAGCCTTGGTAAATTTCAGAAAATTGAAATCGTATCAAGTATCTTTTCCCGACCCCAACACTATGAGACTGGATATCAATTCCAGAAAAAAAACTGTAAAAATATAAACACATGGAGGCTAAACAATATGCTACTAAATAACCAAGAGATCACTGAAGAAATCAAAGAGGAAATCAAAGATTTCCTAGAAACAAATGACAATGAAAACATGATGACCAAAAAGCTATGGGATGCAGCAAAAGCAGTTCTAAGAGGGAAGTTTATAGCAATACAATCCTACCTCAAGAAACAAAAGTCTCAAATAAACGACCCTAACTTACACCTAAAGCAATTAGAGAAAGAAGACCAAAAAAACCCCCAAAGTTAGCAGAAGGAAAGAAATCATAAAGATCAGATCAGAAATAAATGACAAAGAAATGAGAGAAACAATAGCAAAGATCAGTAAAACTAAAAGCTGGTCCTTTGAGAAGATAAACAAAATTGGTAAACCATTAGCCAGACTCATCAAGTAAAAAAGGGAGAAGACTCAAATCAACAGAATTAGAAATGAAAAAGGAGAAGTAACAACTGACACTGCAAAAATACAAAGGGTCATGAGAGATTACTACAAGCAACTATATGCCAATAAAATGGACAGCCTGGAAGAAATGGACATATACTTAGAAAAGCACAACCTTCTGAGACTGAACCAGGAAGAAATAGAAAATAAAAACAGACCAATCACAAGCACTGAAATTGAAACTGTGATTTAAAATCTTCCAACAAACAAAAGCTCAGGACCAGATGGCTTCACAGTCGAATTCTATCAAACATTTAGAGAAGAGTTAACACCTATCCTTTTCAAACTCTTCCAAAATATAGCAGAGGGAGGAACACTCCCAAACTCATTCTACAAGACCACCGTCACCCTGATACCAAAACCAGACAAATATGTCATAAAAAAAGAAAACTACAGGCCAATATCTCTGATGAACATAGATGCAAAAATCCTCAACAAAATACCAGCAAATGGAATCCAACAGCACATTAAAAGGATCATACACCATGATAAAGTGGGGTTTATCCCAGGAATGCAAGGATTCTTCAATATATGCAAATCAATATGATAAACCGTATTAACAAATTGAAGAATAAAAACCATATGATCATCTCAATAGATGCAGAAAAAGCTTTTCACAAAATCCAAAACCCATTTATCATAAAACCTCTCCAGAAGACAGGCATAGAGCGAACCTACCTCAACATGATAAAGGCCATATATGACAAACCCAGAGCCAACATCGTTCTCCATGGTGAAAAACTGAAACCATTTCCACTAAGAACAGGAACAAGACAAGGTTGCCCACTCTCACCACTATTACTCAACATAGTTTTGGAAGTTTTAGCCACAGCAATCAGAGAAGAAAAAGAAATAAAAGGAATCCAAATCGGAAAAGAAGAAGTAAAGCTGTCACTGTTTGCAGATGACATGATACTATGCATAGAGAATCCTAAAGATGCTACCAGAAAACTACTAGAGCTAATCAGTGAATTTGCTAGAGTAGCAGGATACAAAATTAATGCACAGAAATCTCTTGCATTCCTATACACTATTGATGAAAAATCTGAAAGGGAAATTAAGGAAACACTCCCATTTACCCTTGCAACAAAAAGAATAAAATACCTAGGAATAAACCTACCTAAGGAGACCAAAGACCTGTATGCAGAAAACTCTAAGACAGTGATGAAATAAATGTAAGATAATACAAACAGATGGAGAATTATAACATGTTCTTGGATTGGAAGAATCAACATTGTGAAAATGACTCTACTACCCAAAGCAATCTACAGATTCAATGCAATCCCTATCAAACTACCAATGGCATTTTTCACAGAACTAGAACAAAAAACTTCACAATTTGTACGGAAACACAAAAGACCCCAAATAGCCAAAGCAATCTTGAGAAAGAAAAACGGAGCTGGAGGAATCAGGCTCCCAGACTTCAAACTATACTTCAAAGCTACAGTAATCAAGACAGTATGGTACTGGCACAAAATCAGAAATATAGATCCATGGAACAGGATAGAAAGCCTAGAGATAAACCCATGCACATATGGTAACCTTATCTTTGATAAAGGAGTCAAGAGTTTACAATGGAAAAAGACAGCCTCTTCAATAAGTGGCGCTGGGAAAACTGGAGAGCTACATGTAAAAGACTGAAATTAGAACACTCCCTAACACCATACACAAAAATAAACTCAAAATGCATTAAAGACCTAAATGTAAGACCAGACACTATAAAACTCTTAGAGGAAAACATAGGCAGGACACTCTATGACATAAATCCCAGCAAGATCCTTTTTGACCCACCTTCTAGAGAAATGGAAATAAAAACAAAAATAAACAAATGGGACCTAATGAAACTTAAAAGCTTTTGCGCAACAAAGGAAACCATAAAAAAGATGAAATGACAACCCTCAGAACGAGAGAAAATATTTGCAAATGAAGCAACTGACAAAGGACTAATCTCCAAAATATACAAACAGCTCATGCAGCTCAATATCAAAAAAACAAACAACCCAATCCAAAAATAGGCAGAAGATCTAAATAGACATTTCTCCAAAGAAGATACACAGATTGCCAACAAACACATGAAAGGATGCTCAAAAACATAGAGAATTGCAAATCAAAACTACAATGAGGTATCACCTCACATCGGTCAGAATGGCCATCATCAAAAAATCTACAAACAGTAAATTCTGGAGAGGGTGTGGAGCAAAGGGAACCCTCTTGCACTGTGGGTGGGAATGTAAATTGGTATAGCCACTATGGAGAACAGTATGGAGAGTCCTTAAACAACTAAAAATAGAACTACCTTATGACCCAGTAATTCCACTACTGGGCATATACCCAGAGAAAACCATAATTCAAAAAGAGTCATGTACCACAATGTTCATTTCAGCACTATTTACAATAGCCCGGACATGGAAGCACCTAAGTGTCCATCGACAGATGAATGGATAAAGATGTGGCACATATATACAATGGAGTATTACTCAGCCATAAAAAGAAATGAAATTGAGTTATTTGTAGTCAGGTGAATGGACCTAGAGTCTGTCATACAGAGTGAAGTATGTCAGAAAGAGAAAAACAAATAACATATGGTAACACATATATATGGAATCTAAGAAAACAATGGTTCTGATGAACCTACGAGCAGGACAGTAATTAAGACACAGACATAGAGAATGGACTTGAGGACATGGGGAGGGGGAAGGGTAAGCTGGGACGAAGTTAAAGTAGCATTGACGTATATACACTACCAAATGTAAAATTGATAGCTAGTGGGAAGCAGCTGCATCGCACAGGGAGATCAGCTTGGTGCTTTGCGACCACCTAGAAGGGTGGGATAAGGGGAGTGAGAGGGAGACACAACAAGGATGGGATATGGGGATATACATATGCATATAGCTGATTCACTTTGTTATACAGCAGAAACTAACACAGCATTGTAAAGCAATTATACTCCAGTAAAGGTGTTAAAAAAATATATTTTAATAGCACTAAGTGAAGGTCAACAGTTCCTCATAGATATAAATGTTAAGGCAAGCTTCATGTTTATGTTTTCCCTCTGGTAATGGAACCAGGGCAAATAAGACCCAAATTTGTAAATGTGCAATTTGCATTTTGAAACAAGTCAGCAATACTCATTCCATTATACAAAATGCATAATTACTAAATTTTAGAAATTTTCTTCAAATTCTGCTGAAATCGAGTAAAATCAAATGAAAAGCAAACAATTAGGCTATGTCATACAAAAAAAAATTAAAAATCAGATATTTCCTTTGTCTTTCTATACCAGTTAAATAATAATCAAATAAAGGAATAACTATAGTTAAATAAATAATTTATGGAAGGAATTCTCACTACAGTTTTATTTCCTTTGTGTTTTAGTACCACTAAATTAACTGACTATTTAGAGAAGTAGTATTAACAAATGAAGTCCTTTCTTACTTTTAAAATACGTTAGTGAGAAAGATAACACTTTAGGTGTTAGCGTAGAATTAAGTAACTTATGATTATTAAGAAAGTATTGAAATAGAAAAGTCTTAGAACAGTCAGTGGAAGCATTCAAAGAAAGCTAGTGTGCATATTTTTGGCCTATTCCATTCCAATTTTTTTCTCTAACTTTGTTTTAAATACATTTGTTTCTCAAGATGCTACTAGAGAAAAATATTTCTATCAAAAATATCTGTTAAAGTATAAATTATATCTCTTCTAAAGGTACACAATTCACATTAATAAGACACAGAAATTGTGAATTGAAAATGTATTAAATATTTTTCATCATTTTACATACACAGAACCAATTTAACACCTTTTAAGAAGAGCTAAAGTTAATTCAATTAAATACAGTTAGAAAAAAATGGTGTTTTTTTAATGAAACTTTTATAATTAACTCTACAAGGTTTGTGAAAATTTAACGTTTCAAATCTAGGTTTGATGTTTAACAAAAAATCAGTATTCTTTGAATTTAACAAATTATTTATACATTCAATTTTTAAAGAATTTTTTCCACAGGGTGGCTAGGCCATTATTTAAGTAGTATTCTTTTATTAGTGAATATATTTCTTCAAAATTTTTATTACATGTAACACATTGATGGAGATCTTAATGATTATAGCATTTTTCACCACTTGCAATTAATTACTTTTTAGAATATCCAAAGTAGAATTATTGGGTGAAAATTATGAAATTTTGACATTAAATGTACTAATTTTCCAAGTGTTTTTCAAAATAATGTGTTTATTTATTCTGTCACAGCAAAGAATAATAATGCTTGTCTTGCAACATTCTTAGTTATATAAAGATTTTTATTTTGTTTTGGTTATGCTTTTTTCAAACATGAAATATATATACATATATGTATATGTATATAAAGTCAACTTAAGTTAACATATTCTAAGTTTTTGGCTTAAATATTTTTTTCCAAGTTGATTAATTAGTGTTACAGAATATTTCTATTTTTAAGATGGCACTGAGGATTTTTTGACAAATTATTGAGGTTTCCTGGTTTTTTAAAATTACCTATTTACATTCTTTGTTTATTTTTTTAATAACATTATTTTCTTTTTAGTTAGGTATTTTAATATGCTTTATGCTAATGCTAATCCTATATCATTGTGTGTTTAAAATATATTTTCAAGTCTGTCTTACCTTTTTCCTTTTTTCTGCGTAAAAGATGAAATTATAATATAATCAATATATTAATAATTCATTATATATTGTGCTTTCTACATCTTACTTTATATGTTCCATATTTTCTTCATGAAAGTTTAAATTTTATAAATTTTGCCTATCTTACTAGCTGATATTAATTTATGTTTATTCTACAAAGTAGGAATCCTTATGTTTTTTTTAAATGGATATTTGTTGGGAGAGGCAGTCATGTGAACCCAGTCTCTGGACCCCTGCATGGTCACATAAGAATATGCTTTGGGACAGGAAAATTTCTTTACGAAGAAATAAAGAACCCTCATAGCCTGTGCTGGGCATATGGATTTGAAGTGTGCTTTTTTGTTCTCCTTACATATGTGCATATGGCACCTGGTCAATCCCACTGCTATAACTGTTTCCCGTGGGGAGGGGGGCATGTAAACCCCTCGTTGCTGGGCTGTGGGAGGAGACCCTCTGGCCATGGGGGACAAACACTCACTGTTGCTGATCTTGTTCTATCTCTATGTGAGTAAGGCATTGTTCCATCCAGTGTCTGTGTGAGTTATATTTTTCTTGGAGACCTGATGCCTGAAAACCATGGAGTGGGTTGCCATCTGGGACTACTGTTCTTGGTGTAGACGTTATTATGCTATTTGCTGTGCTCCATGCTATGGGACTCCTCCCATGGAGGTAGTAATAGGTGCCACTTGCTGGACAATATTCATTGATTCAAATTCTCTTTTAGTAAATCAGTTGTCTCTTCATTTATGTGTACTATTTCCAATAATGTCTACTAAGTTTCTTTAGAGCTCTTAGCCTGTATCTAGACTTTCCATTCTATTCCATTGCTGTATTTGTTTATTTTCACAGCCTTAATAATAACAGTCTTAATTTCTATCACTTTTAATAGTATTGTTACTTTATAGGAAAAGTTTTCTCATCTTAATTCAGCACCAAATCTAGACTAAAGTAGGTGTAGAGACATGGGAAAGGGAGGGATGTTGACTAACTTTTTACTATTGAAAAAGATTAATAGTTAATTTACTATTTTTGGTTTCTTGCTGGGGCTATGGCTATCATAAATAGAGATTATATGTAAATTACAAAGAGATGCATTTTGTATTCGTTTTAATTACAAAACTGTACCCCCATCCTCTTTTTCATTCCTGAAAGACAGATTTTCAAAATCTCTCCGTCCTCTGAAATGAGACAGTTCTGTTCCATGTTGCAAAGATTTGGTGCACAATCTTCTTGGAGGCTTTGTTCCTTTCTCTTCCATATCTCTTCTCCAATTCATTATGCTACTCTGGCTATATGGGGTTGGGTGTGGAGAAGCAGGGAACATGAGGGTGTCTGGGATGGAAGAACTCTTACTTGACCAAAGTACTTGTAACCTAGTACTGGCTTCCTCTGGATTGATACATGGTCAGATGCTACACTGTTCTCTTACTGAGGTACATTTTGTGGGTTTTTCAAATTCACAGTGCAGGGACAGTTGATTCTCCACAGTCTCTGCACCTTTCTACAGAGTCACATTTGTCTAGCTAGGAAACCTTAGGTGAGAGACTTTGAAGATACTTGAATCCAGTTATTATTCATGGGTTTGGTTGACCATCTGGCAGATAAATTTAGACTGCTTTCCACAGTGTGCTTCCATTACAGCATTCTGAAACAGCTTTCTTAGTGGCTGAAGCCAGGTTGGGGGGGGGGGGGGGCAATCTTTTTTCTGCCTGACAACCATCCTGCTGTCTGTCAGTATTTATTTTAAATAACCACTTACTTGGCTTGTGATCATGACAAAGAGCACCAACAGTCCAAGCTATGTGGATACTGGAGAGTAGAAGAAGGATTAAACGGCACTCCAGCAACTCGCTTCAAGGAAATACTCTTTATATCTCCCCCAATCATGTCTTCCACTTCACTCTCATGTTCTTTGTGCTGTCCAACTTAGCTGTCACTAGCCACACGTAGCTACTTAGCACTTGAAATTGAAATACAGCATGTGACTGAAAAACAGAATTTTAAATTGTCTTTTATTTAAAATAATTAAAATTAAATTTTCCACAGTTATGGTGGCTACTATAATAGAAAGGAAAGTCGTAGAATTCTGTTTGGGTTAGAGGACTCAAATTCCATTTGTGTGATGTGACTAAATTGTCTTACACTTTGTCTTGCTTTAGAAAGTGAGACTACTTAAAAAATAGTGTCTTCAGCTTTGGCGCTCCAGGTGAAATTTTAACTGGTACATGTTCCTACTAATATTCTTTTCCACATATTATTAAATTACTTTCTGTATCTATTGAGATAATTATATAACTTTTTCTCTGTTTTTATCTTAATGGGTTATTAAATATAGATAAATTTCCTGAAGTAAACAAGACTTGGATTCAAGGGACGAACACTCCTTATTAATGATTCAGTATTTTACTACACTGCTAAATGTGTTTTGTTGAAGATTTTTGCATATATGTTCATGAGCAAAAATAATTTATTTTCTTGTACTCTCCTTCACCACTTTTTAAAAAAATTTTATTTTATACTGGAGTATAGTTGATTAACAATGTTGTGTTAGTTTCAGGTGTACAGCAAAGTGATTCAGTTATACATATACATGTATCTATTCTTTTTCAAATTCTTTTCCCATTTAGGTTGTTACATAATATTAAGCAGAGTTCCCTGTGCTACACAGTAGGTCCTTGTTGGTTATCTGTTTTAAATATAGTAGTGTATACATGTCAATCCCAAACTCCCAATCTATCCCTCCCCCTCACCCTTCCCCCCCTGGTAACCATAAATAAGTTCTCTAAGTCTGTAAGTCTGTTTCTCTTTTGTAAATAAGTTCATTTGTATCATTTTTTTAGATTCCCTGTATAAGCAATATCATATGATATTTGTCTTTCTCTGTCTGACTTAACTTCACCTAGTATGATAATCTCCAAGTCCATCCGTGTTGCTGCAAATGGCATTATTAATTCTTTTCAATGGCTGAGTAATATTCCATTGTATATACGTACCACATCTTCTTTATTCATTCATCCTTGACCACTTTGGAATTAAGAGTATACTAGCATCATTAAATTGGTTGGAAAACAATGTACATTATTTCCTTCTTAAAGATTTGATAAAAAGCATGTGGTTCTGATTTCTGTTTGGCAGGAAGAGGTTTAAATACTTGTTTGACTACTCTATTTAGTGATTATTCTTCGTTTAGATTTTTACATTTCTTTGACAATTCTTTTAAATTCTATTTTTTAAGAAAACTATTAATTGGCATTAAATCATCTGTATTTTTCTTTTGATTCTTCCACTTATATGATTCAGGTGTGCCTTTACTTACAGTCACATCACTGTTGATAATGATAATGCTTTGATATTGCAGTGACTTTGAATTACAGAACTTCTGTGATGTCTAAGATTTACTTGATAAAAAATGTTATTCTTATTTCTTATAACCCATCTCCTTTTGTTTAACAGTGATTGAACATCATTTATATTAAAACTTGCACTGAACAATAAACAAGTAACAATAGGAGGCCCTTTGAGTGACAGCCTAAAAGTTCTTTTGAAACCCTAAACTGTAAGTTTTAGTTTAGAAAATGGACACTAACCAAAAGGCCATGAGACAGAATTTATGAAGTTTAAGTACTGCTTAGAGACAATCACATCTCTCTTATTCCTGATTCTGTTTCATCCTTTAAGTTTAGATCATATCAGTACTCTCTAGAACTGCTGTATTTGTCATTCCACTAGAATTTAAACCCCATGGTGTATTATGCTCTAAATTGTATATCCTTACGTTTGGATAGGTTTTAGTTATCTAAAGTTGTTTCTTCTGTTATTTTTTCTTTTGCCTATAATATATTTAACAAAGAATTTATTAGAGAAACTAGTATTATATATGATAGTCTTTGTACTCAGGCCTGAAAAGAAAAATAATATACAGACTCTTCTCTCATTAATCTTCTGACCATTATTTTAATAGTATTACTTACCAGGTGAAATAGTTTAATCAATATTCTCACACTGTCTAGAATTTTCTCATTTTGAAATTTGGAGGTATTGTACTTAGTACAACTTCCTCAATTGTCATGCTCAAGGTATATATTTTCATGTTTAGATAGGCATATGTACACCCATACATATGTGTGTCTTTTAAGTTTTTTGTAATTTAGTAATCCTTGTTAGTTTTAATTAAGTTAAAATTTGGTTATTTGCAATTAGAAAGTAAATATTTGATATATTAAGGTCCCTTCTCAATTTTTCTACGCCATGAATGTAAGATAGCTGATATATTAAACCAGGGCACATTAGCAAAAAAGAAAACAAAAAGTTTTAAAATACTGTAAATAATGGCCTTATATTAGATTTTAAGATTTTAAGGTCCTTATAAAGTCTGTATGGACTCTGTATCAGAGAATGCCCTTCAGTCCAGAAACAGCAAAAAGAACATGTGCAGAAGGAAATAAAGATCACATTCCCAGCTTCCTGCTTATTGTTTCAGTAATTCCTGATACTTGTGCAGTTATTATGTAGGGTTCTGTTAGACACCACTGTAGTCTTGTTATAATTGCTTTTTTGCTGGAGCTAATTGCACTTGGTTTCCTTCCCTGGCACCCCAAAGCTTCCCAACTAAAACAATCCACCGCCAAAATAAAAGTAGAATTAAGACTAATAGTTCCAGCAGTGTAGAATATTGGTTATAGGAATTAAATGACAGTGCTACTTCATTTCTAATTTCCCATCTTTTTAAGAAGATATATGGGACTATAGCTAATGAAGAAAGATGCTAAACTTTGAAACATATATATATATATATGATGTATCATATATTTAAAGTAATTGTAGAAGTATTGAAGCAATGCATATGGGAGGCCAGTACGGAGCAATATCTAAAAGGCGCTATTATAGAAATAGGGGCTCTTTTTTCTTATGAATTTGATGCAGGACAAGACTTCCCAGAAAGCAGTTTCTCATGATTCAGATTGCATAAGATCGAGTCACAGAAAATGTCATGTCTCTGAATAATATTTTGTGGTTTCTCAGCAAAAGACCTTTGAAGAATCAGAAACATGCATATTTTTCCATTGGGGACCCACAAGATGCTTTCACTGCAGACTCACTGGCATAAAAAAAAATGCTGTCCTCAGGAATCTATAACTTCTCCACAGTACAGGTGGGAAATGATGAAATAAGTCTCTGAATGATGAAACGCCTGAGTAGCCAATACTCTAAACACCAGTAGGCAGAGAAATGTATGTTTCATGATGATTCAGATAATAAGAGCTAATATTTATTGAGTGCTTGCTTTATGTTTACTAAGTTCTTTAGGTATAGTCATCTTTTCAATCACATATCAACCATTTGAGACTAGGAATTGTTATCACTGCTGAGAATCAAGATTGTAATAAGTGATGGGCTCAGGATCACCTAGTCTGACAATGTAAGACCCAGGATTTGAATCTAGGAGGTCTGGCTCCAGAGGATGGTCACCCCATGTGATTCTGCTCTTTGCTATGCCAAGAATAGACAGGTGAATAGCACAAGTAAGCATGAAGAATAGCCTCCGGGGACTTCCCTGGTGGCGCAGTGGTTAAGAATCCACCTGCCAATGCAGGAGACACGGGTTCGAGCCCTGTTTTGGGAAGATCCCACGTGCCGCGGAGCAACTAAGCCCATGCGCCACAGCTACTGAAGCCCGTGCGCCTAGAGCCCGTGCTCTGTAACAAGAGAAACCACAGCTCACGGCAACCAAGAGTAGCTCCCGCTCTCCTCAAGTAGAGAAAAGCCTGCGCGCAGCAAAGACCCAACACAGCCAAAAAATTAAATAAAATTAAGAAAAAAAAGAATAGCCTTCAAAGGATGTGTATGTTCTCTAATTTTGTTGAACTCATGCAGTTTTGTCTTTTACCTCCATGAGACACAATGCCATGACAGATAAGGCACTCAAACTTGCAATTACATATGCTCTATAATTTGATATATTCCTTTCATAAATATTTGTTGAGCACCTCATCAACAGCTAATCACCCAGGAGGGCACAACAAGATATAAAACAGAAGGTATTCCTGAAGCTTCTAAGGAAAGTAGGGTGAGATAGTTAATGCTGAATTGTAGAATCAAGCATCCATTAAAGGGCAGAGGCAATAGTTGCTAGAACCATATAGATGTGAGGGACAATCACTCAGCCAGACTGGTCAGCCAGGGCTTCTGCAAGAAACTGGGATTTTACCTGACATGTAAAGTAATTGCCTCTGTCTCTGTCTCACAAACGGGAAGCCCTTGTGAAGCAGCCACCAAGCCACCAAATTCTTCATCCACAAATACCCTATGACTCTCCAAACCTACAGATCAGCAAAAGTTCAAGTTCCAGAATTAAGTATTTGACTTTGTTTAATAGAGTTGAATGACCCTCTGTCCTGAATTCTCCCCTTTCTGTTATGTTACCTACTTCTTTAGGCCATAGTTGAACTTGATATAGTTTACACAGCATCTTAGTTTGGCACTGCTGAATTTTATGATTCTTTTTTCTTTCTCTTTAGCAATAATTATCTTAAATAACTTCCTAAACATGTTCTAAAACTTACACAATTAGTTGAAGATGCTAATTTACTATCCAGCAATGTATGATTCAAAGTCTATTTCCTTTCCCCAACATCATGTTGCCTTTTTGCATTGGACATAAGGTGTTGTGCTATCTCAGATTTATATCTGTAACACCTGGGGACTATCTTTATTTTTAATTTTTTAAGGTACCTGGTTTCCACTGTTAAAGCTTAGTCCAAAAGGATATAAGAATAGAAGTCATCTAAGCTTTCTAATTCTTTTTGTTGAATAATTCTCCTCTATGGCATTTAGGTGTTATTCTACAATATAAGAGTAGTATGTGTTAGGGATAGCTTCCATAAAAGCATCAGTTGTGAACTTTTCCAGGAATATAACTGATAGATTATCAATGAAGGAAAATCAAATATTAAGTGATTAGAAAAATTGAGTATGAACTCCTGAAATCACTGGAAAGTTCATGAAATTTTCCAGTCCAAGACCTGATCCAAATTGACTGACATTCTTTATATTCTATTAAATAATTAGAGAGAATGTAATCTGTGAGATATTCCTTTAAGTTTTCATATTTTTTCTTCTAAGATATAAGAGCCTTTTTATGAACTGTTGGGCTCTTTAGATGAGGCTCTGGAATAAATCAAAATGCAATCAAATAAATGATGACTATTCTCTTAAATTATGCAGAATCTTAACAGTAACAATATATGGGGACAGCACTTATATGGCAAAAGTCATTGCCAGACATTAAGTCCTCTGAGTCAGTTGTCCATACTCTCTTCCACCTGTGCCTACTTTAGATCAGAACGATGTTAAATGCGCATCCAACTTTGATGCTCACCTTTGTGACCATTTGAGTTTCCTAGAGGAGAAAATGCTAGCAGTCCTACATTTTAACTATATTTTACCGTTATCATCTTCATTAAATTTGAAATCCTCATTTCTAAGTGACATGGAGGCCCCTTGTCTCTTGAAAACCTAGTTAAAGTGAACATAAGCTCCCAACTCTCAGACTTGGGCCATCTCCCCTGGCTCCACTTTCCTTCCTACCCCTTCCTTGTCTCCTCCTTATTCTCAGATTGCTGTGGGTCCAGATCATTTTTTTCCTTTTCTATTCAATGGAGAAAGAAAGGGAGAGGGAGACTCTGCTCAGCTCCTGTCTTCATAATTGCATATTGAACATAGTAATTGGTTCAGCAGAATAAATGTGTATTTGGAACCACATCTTTGAATGGCAGGTATGATTAAAAATTCTGCCGATCACACAAAAGTGCCAAGGGTGTAGGTTAAAGGCAACTCAAGTCCTTATAAAGTCTTTGTACGTTTGTTAAGTGTTTTTGAAAATGTGTGTGCATTTGTGTGTGAAAATACACATCAAAGGTCACGCCTCTAGCAACCATAAAGTACGTACCTTTTGGGGAACCTGAGGCAAGGGTGTGTTAAATAGTGAGATTAAAAACCTCATGTGGTAGCAGTTCCTAACCGTCCTTTTCTGAGATTACTTTTGACGGAAAGTGAACTTTCTATGCTTGCTGATATATACTAATATGGAGTAGTTTGGGGGAAAAAAAGCCAGTTAGAAGAATTAGCAGATGGCTACTGAGTTAATGTAACTTAGATCTTCTTGGATTGGACATAGGAACATTTTTGTACCTTGGAGTGGTGATATTCAAAGTACAGTGTCTAATTCCAGAGGTACAGGAAAAAAAAATACTGGAACTTGTATTTTCCTATATTTTATCTTATCAATTTAGATCTACTTCTATTTATGAAGTATTAGTACAGTTGTGTGGACATAAAATTGATAAGTAAAGAACACGTGTGTATTAGGGAAATGTGCTTAATTTTATCATTATTATTATTACCATAAAGTAGGATATAAGAGAAAAAAATTAGTTACTGGTTGAAAGGTGTTCTGCAGTACTAAGCATAAATGGAGGTCCTTACCCACCTTCAAAACTCCTAAATTGTTCTTGATGTGTCTTGTCAACTTGATGTGAACAATAGATTATCTACTTTGTAGGAGGGAAAGCAAAAAGCATGAGTGACTTGCTATTCCCAGTGAAAGTACAAACGTATTTCTATAGATGCTTCCATTTAACATTCTGTCTTAAAAAAGTGATTCTTGCTTACTTCATGCAAAATTTATGTTAATATGTACACACACACATAAATGAAAGATTGTTTCACAAAAAAGCAATGGCTATGGTACAAATACTCAGTAAATATCTATGTTGTAAACTAGCAAGTCCATTTTTATGTAAAGTACATTTTATAAGCTAAACTTTGTGAATTAAGAATTGCAGAGAAAATTCCACTATATGTTGTAGTGAAAAATTGTATTGTACAGTCATTTTTAATATAGTTTACTTTTTTTATTTTTTTTTTTTTGAAAGACTGAATTAGTCACATCTTGCTTTTTTTTATTATTACTTATTTTTATTTATTTATTTTTGGCTGTGTTGGGTCTTCGTTTCTGTGCGAGGGCTTTCTCTAGTTGCAGCAAGCGGGGGCCACTCTTCATCGCAGTGCGCGGGCCTCTCACTATCGCGGCCTCTGTTGTAGCGGAGCACAGGCTCCAGACGCGTAGGCTCAGTAATTGTGGCTCACGGGCCTAGTTCCTCCGTGGCATGTGGGATCTTCCCAGACCGGGGCTCGAGCCCGTGTCCCCTGCATTAGCAGGCAGCTTCTCAACCACTGCGCCACCAGGGAAGCCCTATAGTTTACTTTTGAAAAGTCCTTTGACTTGTTTGAAACACTTAATAAATGAGTCTTTAGAATTTTTTATAATAAATATTATGCTTCACATTTGTGTTTCTACTTTTATACTTCTCAGTGACATTTAATACTGCATGTCACTGTTTTAAAGATTTTTAACTGCAGCCAAAAAAGTTATTTTTTTGAATTTTAATATATTAGAATTGTTTCCAAAATACTATTTATTAATAATTCATTGTGATAAACATTATAGATGAATCACATTCAGATCTCAGAAGAGGTTAGATAAAGATATTGAGATAATTATGTCCACTGTGTATCTAAGTAAACCAGTTTTTTAAAACTTCTGTAATGAAATTGAAAATTTCCCTACTGTGTTATGATCATTTAAAAACATTTACTACTTTTTTTTACAAAGCACAAAAGGTTGAACTATGGTAGATAATTTAGATAACATTTGAATTTTCGTACTTCACTCCCCAAAACCAAACCTATTGTATTCACTTAATGTCCTGAGAATTTCTCGTTTTTTAATTTTATTGCTTAAGCCGCTTTCCTTACCAGTTTTATTTCTAATGGCAATGTGTTGCTAATGAAGATTCTCCCTGATACTCTCCTGGGATTTTAGGATATTTTAGAAAATTACATTTTTCTCCCATGCTATTAAGGTACAGGTATAGTTCCACTTTTAAGAATTCCAAATATGTAAAACTCTTCTGAATAAATTCAGAATGTTTAATACGATTAGACATACCAGGTAAATGACTAATTGTACTTATCCTTAAAAGTAGTTATTCAGCTAGCAACATCTTTCCATTCTTGTTGTTTTCTTTTTTAATAAAAGTTTAATTCTTACAAACTTTTCAGAAATATAGCCATTGGAAAATGGGGAGTATACCTGAATCAATAGTAAATTAAATTACTATTCTAATGCACCTAATCATATCCTAGAGGCCTAAAACTATTGATGCTGTTTTCACAAAAATCTAGTATATTCTAAAGAGAGTAGTTTCTTTGCTATGAATCTCAAATTCATTTTGTATAATTATCGCACTGATATTTGACAGTGTGTTTAGAGGCATATTTACATTTAAATGTCTTTCTCTTTATTCATTACGAGCCTTTTGGAGGTAAAAAAATTATACTTCCTTTATGTTGTAAAAGATAAGATTGATCTCTTTGGTATTACTTAATTGTTGATAATAATGCTAAAAACACACACCTACATAGCTCCAAGAATGCTTGAGTGATTAATGAGGCATGTTTAAATCATTTGAGATTCATAAATGACAGATACTATATAAATATAACATTTCATGCTATTATGATTACAATTCAGGGAGTTCTGATACAACCTCATAACCACTTTACAGGATTTATTGGCCAAGGAAATTGCCTGGGTAAAATATAAAAATCATTTCAATATTTCCAATACTGAGCTTATTCAAAAACTTTCTTTGAGTCTATGTACACAAAAGAAATAGGCAGTAGGGATAATTATATTGTAGGAGGCCCTCAATTTAGAGATTAAAAAACTATGGTCAAAACCATACAAAACAGAACAAGAAACTGAAATATCATACTCAAGATGACAGCAAGTTGATCAGTCATTCCTCCCACCCCACAAGATCAAGCAGACAGACTCTTCTGCTTCCTAGATTTTCTTCAGTTGAAAAGATCTATTCATTACTGAAAAGCTCTTGTGTTAAAACAATCTTTGCAATTCTTTTTTATTTGCCACTAGATTGATTACCTTTAATTAACCCACTGGCTTATCAGAAAGAGGTGTGAAATTGCTCTTTGCTCTTCTCAGCTTCTGGCAGGTTATTGAGCAGTGTTCTGTCTGCTTTGCTTTGCAGAGCAAACTGAAAATACCTATCACTAAAACTCTCCCTTTCTGTCTAAACACCCCAAACGGCTGACAACATTTCCCCTTCATGAGATCTCCCATCTCAGATTGTTTTTTTAATTCAACTCTACTTTTGTTTTGAGTTAAACAGTTAACCTGTCCTTCCCCCAAATTAAACAAGCAGTCTTTAAAGAAGGAGTCCCCGCCTAATGGGGAATATCTGAGTCTTTTAGCTGTCAAAGAAAATGTTATAACTCATATTTATATTTTTTAAAATTTAGAAAGAAACAAAACTTTACTAATATTTTGTAGATGGATTGGCCCTGACATCTGCACTTTGTCTGTGTATGAAATTGTCAGTATTTATTTACAATTTGGAAAATATACAGAGGCAGGCAGAGGATTCGTATAAGGAAAAGGAATGGAAAATGGCACTCTTATTCATGTATTGCTGTTAGAATATTGTTAGGTATTTCATATTATAGTTAACCGTCTAAGTGAGTACATGAATGAGCTTACTGGAACTATAAAATATTTAATAACAAAATAGAAAGTGACCAATAAAATTGTGTTTTCGGGCTTCCCTGGTGGCGCCGCGGTTGAGAATCCGCCTGCCAATGCAAGGGACACGGGTTCGAGCCCTGGTCTGGGAAGATCCCACATGCCGCGGAGCAACTGGGCCCGTGAGCCACAACGACTGAGCCTGCGCGTCTGGAGCCTGTGCTCCGCAACAAGAGAGGCCGCGATAGTGAGAGGCCCGCGCACCGCGATGAAGAGTGGCCCCCGCTTGCCGCAACTAGAGAAAGCCCTCGCACAGAAACGAAGACCCAACACAGCCAAAAATAAAATAAAATAAAATTTAAAAAAAGGCAAACAATTTCTTAAAAAAAAAAAAAAAAAAAAAAAAAAAATTGTGTTTTCTCTTTCTCTGTTTAATTTTTTGCCATTTGGAGATTTATTATTTATCTCATGTGAAAGTACTTAAAACAGTTGCTGAACTTGAAAGATACAGTCTGAAGCATGAATTCCATTCAACTTCTACCTCCAGGGAGACAGAACACTTGTACATTTTCCTTTTCTTCCAGTAAGTATAACTAAAAACCATGGAATTATATACACAGTAAACATAAGAAGACTCTGAAAAGTTAAGAGAAGAAGGCAGACTAGCTGGGGATCTGAGGGCTCAAGGAACAACATATTGTGAGTTCTATGGATTTTCTTTTTGCCTAATAAATGCCAGATGTGGAGCCAAAGAAGCCAGCAACCCAGAAACATGAGTAGGTGAAGAAAAAATAAATTTTAAAAAAAGGCCTAAGAATGAAAGAAAAGGCCAGTCTAACAAGACAGAAAAGTTTTAGACAATGACCATGCCATTCCAGGCATACACCACAGAAAAAAAATTGTGGTCCCTCTCCCACTCATGCCTGCAAAAGCCAGAGTCTGGGTGAATCTAGACTTCCATACTTGTTAGGCTGTAATATGGCACCTCAACCTGCCAGAGTGGTGTCAGCAGAGGCCAAATGGTGAATAAGGGTCTTCACCACTACTCAGCAGTAATGAGGCCACCTTGAAGTTGGTGTCAGTGGAGGTCATTTAAGGAAGAGTAAAGAGGTACTCCTACTTCTCCCAGCCAGGTTGGTGGCAACAGAGGCCTACAGAAGAACTGGAACTCTCACTCCCACCAAGGCATTAACAAGGAGCCCCTTACTCATTCTGTCTCAATGGAAGTCAAGTGGGGAACCTGGACTTTACCCACACCCGGCATTCACCTCCCCCTTTTCTCTGTTGGAGTGTTGTCAGAGAAAGCCAACTTAAAAGCAAATAAAGGGTTTTTTGTTTGTTTATGAGAATCAGACTTATATCATGTAATACCTTAAATGTCCAGGTTTCAATCAAAAGTCACTCATCATATTGAGAATCAAGAAAACCACAATTTGAATGAAAAGGACAGTTGACAGACTCCAACACCAAAGTGGCAGAGATCTTAGTATTATTTGACAAATATTTAAAAGCAGCCATTTAAAAAATACTTTGATGAGTTTTTACAGACTTGCTTGGAAAAAACCCACAAAGTCTCAGAAAAGAAGCAGAACATATAAAGACAAAAAATATAAAGAGGAACAGAAAAATATAATGATGAAAATGAATAACTTAGTGGATGGGCTAAACAGCAGAAGAGAATGGTCAGAGAAAAGAGTCAATGAACTTGAAGACAGAATAATAGACAGTATCCAATATGAATTGACTTCCATTTGTGGAGGAGAAAGCCTATACCTGCTAGATAATATTCCTAAGGCTAATTATAGTCTTAGTTATGTGTTTAAAAAATGTTTTATATGTGTGTGTGTGTGTGTGTGTGTGTGTGTGTGTGTGTGTGTGTACAGAGAGAGAGAGAGATGAAAAGTATAGGACAATACCAAATCTGCCACTGACTAAAAAAAATTCTGATTATACAAGGCTTAGAGATTTGATATCTAATAACACGTTTGCTACCTCATAACACATTTAACACAGTTATACCTTTCATAATATTGATGATCCTCCAGTGAATCTCCTACCAAATCAGTTGACATAATTGTGTCAATTCACTATTCTAGTCTAAAGGACCCAGTGATGACACAAGACAAGGTGCCTGCCGCAATACTAGTAAGCAGCAATGTGTTTTCTCCTAAAAGATTTTGAAAATGTGTAAACACAGAGGGGAGAGGGTGGGAAGGGAAAGATAGAAAGAAGTAGACTACAGAGGAGTTTGGTAAAAGAGAGAGGGGATAGA
This sequence comes from Balaenoptera musculus, assembly GCF_009873245.2. NCBI lineage: Eukaryota > Metazoa > Chordata > Mammalia > Artiodactyla > Balaenopteridae > Balaenoptera > Balaenoptera musculus. The sequence goes on from NC_045794.1 coordinate 60,140,805, forward strand.
GAGAGAAGAAAGAACAGGGAGGTCTATCATTAAACATACTTTAATCACTGAAAGAGGGGAGTTGACCAAGATGGTGACACAAAAGTCTTCTCCCATGGACTCACTAAATATACAACTGCAAATGGACTCATTCCCTTTGAAAGTAATCCAGAAATGATTCAGTGACTTCTACACATCAGGCAAATGAGAAAATACCCACAGCAGAGTGGGTAGCAAAGGCTGAGATGCACTCTGGCTCTAAAGTTTAGCCCCAGCACAGTGCCATACAATTGGGAGGGAACCCCAAACTCCCAGTTTCTCCCTCAGGAGAAAAGATTTTGAACCATACTTCTAGCATTTCCAATTTTGACTCCCACCTGAGGGATGGGCTCCCCAAAAACCTAGCTCTGAAAGCAAAGGGGCTTTCATCCATGAGACTCACCAGACTGCATACAAAGAAGGAGTTCTTAATAAGCATGTGAATGTGAGCAGTCACTTTTGCTCTCCCCAAAGGGCTCGGCACAGAGGCAGCAGACAAAAACACCTATTGCCCAGTCTTTTCTTGAAAGGATTTAACTGCATACTTTATGAATTGCTGCCTGAAGGTCTAACTTCTAAAATTAGCACACATCTAGAGGCTGGCTGTGATCTCCCTGGAAAGTGCAGAATCTAGCAGACACTTTCTCCACCTTCTTCCTCTCTCTCACACCAAGAATAAATACCACATCACCAGTATCTCCATGGAACTGTTGATACGCAGGTCTGGAGCCCAGCTTTCGTGGCTGCTGCCTGAGGAACAGGCCTGGGTTGCCTGATTCTAGTAGCCCACAGGGCTTACATTCACAAGTCTCACCAGACTATAGCAAACAAAGAAGCAGTTTTTAAACAGATATAGGAGCATCCCTCCACCGCCCCATACTATATACCAGGCCCAGAACAAAGGAAGCAGGCAAGATGGCTGTCTCCTAGTTTTCCCTGAAAGGTGCTTAACTATATACTTTCCCAGCTGCTGCCTGAAAGTCTAGCTTCTGATCCATCTGAATCTATTGATATATGATAACTGTGATCCTCCCCTTTGAAACACTGCCAGGTCTTGGCACACCCTCAACTACTGGAAACTGAGCAATTACAAAGGTGTGAGATACAACCAGAAGCTCTGGTAGAGCTGATTGAAAAGGATCATTTCCCACATGAGACCACTCTGTCAATACTGGGAGAGGTGGTGTTTTTATCTAATGCACAGAAACAACAAAGATCATAAAAGACTACAGTGGACAATTATACACTAACAAATTGGAGAACCCAGAAGTAATGTATATATTCTTAGAAACACACAACCTAAGAAACTGAATCATGAAGAAATAGAATATCTGTACAGATCAATTAATAGCAAGAAGATTGAATCAGTAATCAAAAAACCTCATAACAAAGAAAAGTCTAGAACTAGACAGCTTTACTGGTGAATTCTACCAAACATTTAAAAACAATAAATGTCAATACTTACCAAACTCTTCAAAAAAATTGAAGAGTAGGGAAAACTTCCAAACTTATTTTACCAGGCCAGCATCACCCCAATATAAAAGCCAGACAAGGACAGTGAAAGAAAAGAAAATTACAGGCCAATAGCCCTGATAAACATAGATGCAAAAATCCTCAACAAAATGCTAACAAACTGAATTCAACAGTATAATTAAAGGATCATAAACCATGACCAGTTCAGATTTATTCCAGGGATGCAAGGATGGTCCAACATCCACAACTCAATAAATGTGATATAGACATTAACAGAATGAAGGATAAAAAAAATATGATCATCTCAACAGATGCAGAAAAAGCATTTGATAAAATGCAAAATCCATGACAAAAACTTTTAACAAACTGGGTATAGAGGAGCATACCTCAACATAATAAAAGCCATATACATATTGGCCTACAGCCAATATCATACTCAATGGTGAAAAGCTGAAAACTTTCATTCTAATATTGGGGAAAGGATAAGGATGCTCATTCTTGCCATTTTTATTCAGTATAGTATGAAAGTCTTAGCCAGAACATTTAGGCAAGAAAAGGAAATAAAAGGTATCCACATCAGAAAGAAAGAAGTAAAACTGTCTCTACTTGGAGGTAGCATGTTGTTACATAGAGAAAACCCTAAAGAATTCACCAAAAACTCTTAAAACTAGTAAACAAATGCAGTAAAGTTGCAGAATACAAAATCAATATACAAAAATTAGTTGTTATTCTATACACTAATAATGACCTATTAGAAAGAGAAATTAAGAAAATAATACCATTACAATAGCATCAAAGAGAATAAAATGCTTAGGTATAAATCTAACCAAGGAGGTGAAACATCTGTACACTATAACACTGATGAAAAAAATTATAGATGACACAAATAAATGGAAAGATATTTCATGCTCATGCATTGGAAGAATTAGTATTGTTAAAAGATCCATACTACCCAAAGTTATCTACAGATTCAATGAAATACCTATCAAAACTTCAATAGCATTTTTTTTACAGAAATAGAAAAAACAATCCAAAAATTTGTGTGAAACCACAAAAAACCCCTGAATAGCCAAAGCAATCTTGAGAAAGAAGAACAGAGCTAGAGGCATTACACATACTGATTTCAAACTATATTATAGTCATAGTATTCAAAACAATATGATATTGGCATAAAAACAGACACATAGATTAATGGAAGAGAATTGAGAGACCAGAAATAAACCCATGCATATATGGGCAACTGATTTTTGAAAAAAGAGCCAAAAATATACAATGGAGAAAAGGTTACCTTTTCAATAAATGGTGTTGAGAATACTGGGCAGCTACATGCAAAAGAATGAAACTGGACACTTTCCTTACACCATGCACAAAAATCAACTCAAAATGGATTAAAAACTTGAACATAAGACCTGAAACTGCAAAAGCCCTAGAAGAAAACATAGGGTTTAAGCTCCTTGATTGGTCTGGCAATGATTTTTTTTGGATATGACTCCAAAAGCAAAAGACAATAAAAGTAAAAATAAACAAATGGGACCACATCAAGCTAAAAAGTGTCTGCACAACAAAGGAAACCATCGACAAAATGAAAAGACAAACTATGTTTGAAATGGGAGGAAATATTTTCAAACCACATATTCAATGAGGAATTAATATCCAAAATATACAAGGAATTCTTATAACTCAATGGAAGTAAAAAAAAAAAAATAGCGCAATTAGAAAATTGACAAAGGACTTTAAGATATTTTTCTGGAGAAGAGATGCAAATAGTCAACAGGTACACACAAAGGTGCTTAACATCACTAATCATCAAGAAATGCAAATAGAAACCACAATGAGATATATCCTCACACTTGTTAGGCTGTCCATTATCAAAAAGATAAGAGATAAAAAATGCTGGCAAGGATGTTTAGAAAAGGGAATCCTTGTACACCGTTGGTGGGAATGTAAATCAGTATAGGCACAATGGAAAACAGAATGGAGGTTCCTCCAAAAATTAAAAATAGAACTACCATTTGATCTGCAATTCTACTACTGGGTATATATCCAAAGGAAGTGAAATCAGTGTCTCAAAGAGATATCTTTTCTCTCATGTTCATTGCAGTATTATTCACAATAACCAAGGTATGGAAACAACCTATGTGTCTGTTGAGAAATGAATAAAGAAAATGTGTTATACATGTATAATGGAATATTATACAGCCTTTAGAAAGAAGGAAACCCTGTCATTTGCATCAAGAGGATGAACCTCGAGGACATCATGCCAAGTGAAATAACTCAGAGAGAGAAAGAAAAATACTACATTATATCACTTATATTTGCAATCTTTTTTTTTTTTTTTAAGTTGAACTTATAGAAACAGAGAGCAGAAATTGGTTGTCAGGTGCTAGGGGATGGGGAAATTAGGGAGAGGTTGGTAATAGCGTAGAAACTTTTGGTTACAGTTGATTAAGGTGTGAGGATAATGCATAACATGCTGATTACAGTTGATAACACTGTACTATATAACTGAAATTGGCTAAGAAAATAGAGCTTAATTGTTCTCACCAAAAAGGAAGAAATATTAAATATGTGAAGTGATGGATGTGTTAACTCAATTTTACCTCAATAAAGCTGAAAAAAACATACTTTAATCCTCATATTACAAATTACTTTTATATCTAATGTTGCTGTGCCTTTTAAATTTTTTTATAAGATCAAAGTATTCATAGCCTTCTTGAAATCAAATAAAATTATTTCTCTCTGAATGTGTTTTATTTTTGTGTCCAACTCTTCTAGTATACTTTGTGTTATTTTTCATCCCTAAAATACTTGTACATTTATTGTTTTTTGTAAATATGTTTCCAAATTGCTTTGTGTTACTAAGAGTTCATGCTAGTGGGTACAGCCTATGAGGGGCAAGCAAAATGATGAATGATAACTTTGCAGCTGCTAAAAGGATGCTAATAGCAAGAAGAAATTTTTACAGCTTACAATTATCCTCCTAGTAAAATTACAAAAACACATTATTTATATTTTAAGCAATGCTTGAGGTTACTTTTCCTCAAGGAAAGAAACACTATCATTTTTTGTTAATTATATTGAGAATTAATGGACTTATAAAATTTTTTACCTGTTAGGAAAAATTTGGAACTGATTACAGAGATAGAATGAGAGTTAATATTTAGTTTTAAAAGGGCAATGAAATTACAAAATTATTTACTTATATAATTTCATGGCTAAGAAGACGAAAAAAGGAGTAGACAGGACAGGTAAGAGAACAAGAAATGAAAAAGGAGTAGGAAAAAACTTTATTTCAGTTTCTAAAATAATTAAGAATGCATTTAAGTATAGTGAAATATGTCATTTGAAAGTGTTGTTTGTTGTTTTTCTATTGGGTTTTGACCTAAAATCTGTCCACTTTTAGCTACAATACAGAATAGCACTAAATTTCTCCAATTGTATGAGCTTCAACTACCAATGCAATTCTGAAATAGATGTGAATTTTAGCTTTAAGCAATCTGCTTGCTTGTTTGATTGTACTTTTCATTATACTGTTCCCAGCCAAGACTTCTCTTTTAAGTTACAAAACATTCTGGTGGTTTTTATTCACAGTTTACATGATTGGTTTTAAAGTGTTGCTTCAAGGATGATAGTTTCATGTATTTGTTGCTAGAAATTTTCTTGCATAAGAGATGTCAATTTTTAGCCTGATTCACATTTCCACAATAAGTTAAAAATAAATATTTTAAGCGTTTACTTACATTCCTTCATTTTATGTTGAGGGACACTAATATTGATTAGTGCATTGGTTATGGGTGGGGTAATTTTATTATATTGTTCACTATCAGGTTCATTGTGGAGATATCAACATTATATCAGTCATAGTCTTTTTCCTTTCAGATGGTATAGAATTAAATTCTTTTGCACATTTCACTAGTTTCTATTATCTCAAACTTTTTCTTTTTTAACCAGCTCTGTTTCCCATTAAACATATCAACATCACAAAAACTTGATATGATGCACTGAGAAAGGCACATCATTTTTGTGGCATTCTTGTCCAAAATGCATAATCTCATTCCAATGATCAGAAAATAGTGACAACTCCACATTGAGGGACATTCTACAACATAACTGATTTACTCTTCAAAAGCATCTATCACAGTAAGGAAAAACAAGGAAAGGCTGTGAAACTATTACATAGTGGAGGAGACTGAAGATAAATAACTAAAGTCCTCAAGTCCATTCTCTACGTCTGCGTCTTTATTGCTGTCCTGGCCCTAGGTTCGTCAGAACCATTTTTTGTTTGTTTGTTTTAGATTCCATATATGTGTGTTAGCATACGGTATTTGTTTTTCTCTTTCTGACTTACTTCACTCTGTGTGACAGAGTCTAGGTCCATCCACCTCACTACAAATAACTCAATTTCGTTTATTTTTATGGCTGAGTAATATTCCATTGTATATATGTGCCACATTTTCTTTATCCATTCATCTGTCGATGGACACTTAGGTTGCTTCCATATCCTGGCTATTGTAAAAAGAGCCGCAGTGAACATTTTGGTACATGACTCTTTCTGAATTATGGTTTTCTCAGGGTATATGCCCAGTAGTGGGATTGCTGGGTCGTATGGTAGTTCTAGTTTTAGTTTTTTAAGGAACCTCCATACCATTCTCCATAGTGGCTGTATCAATTTACATTCCCACCAACAGTGCAAGAGGGTTCCCTTTTCTCCACACCCTCTCCAGCATTTGTTGTTTGTAGATTTTTTGATGATGGCCATTCTGACTGGTGTGAGGTGATACCTCATTGTAGTTTGGATTTTCATTTCTCTAATGATTAGGACATCACATCTTCTTTATCCACTCATCTCTTGATGGACACTTAGGTTGCTTCCATGTCTTGGCTATTGTAAATAATGCTGCCCTGAACATTGGGGTGCATGTATCTTTTCAAATTAGTGTTTTCATTTTTTTCATGTAAACACCCAGGAGTGGAATTGCTGGGTCATCTGGTAGTTCTATTTTTAGTTTTTTGAGAAACTGCCATACTGTTTTTCATAGTGACTGTACCAATTCACACTCCCACCAACAGTGTACAAGGGTTCCCTTTTCTCCACATCTTTGCCAACATGTGTTATATGTGGAATTTTTGATGATAGCCATTCTAACAGGTGTGAGATCATATCTCATTGTGATTTTAATTTACATTTCTCTGATGATTAATGATGCTGAACATCTTTTCATGTGCCTGATGGCCATCTGTATGTGTTCTTTAGAAAAATGTCTATTCAGGTCTTCTGCCCATTTTTTAATCATGTAGTTTTTATTGTGATGTTGAATTGTATGAGCTGTTTATACACTTTGGATATTAACTCCTATTGATCATATCATTTGCAAATATTTTCTCCCATTCAGTAGGTTGTCTTTTTGTTTTGTTGACGGTTTCCTTTGCTGAGCAACAGCTTTTAAGTTTATTAGTTCCCATTTGTTTATTTTGTTTTTATTTCCTTTGCTTTAGAAGACAGATCCAAACAAATATTGCTATGATTTATGTCAGAGTGTTCCACCTATGTTTTCTTCCAGGAGTTCATGGTTTCTGGTCTTACATTTAGATATTATAATCCATTTTGAGTTTATTTTGATATGGTGTGAGAAATGTCCTAATTTCATTCTTTTACATGTAGCTGTCCAGATTTTCCAGCACCATTTATTGAAGAGACTGTCTTTTCCTCCATTGAATATTCTTGCCTCCTTAGTCATAAATTAATTGACCATAAGTGTATGGGTTTATTTCCTGAGCTCTCTATTCCTTTTCATTTGGTTTACTATGTGTCTGTTTTTGTGCCAGTACCATACTGCTTTGATTATTGTAACTTGTATTATAGTCTGAAGTCAGGGTGCATGATACCTCTGACTCTGTTCTTCTTTTCTCAAGATTGTTTTGACTGTTCAGAGTCTTTTGTGTTTTCATATAAATTTTAAAAATTTTGTTTTAGTTCTGTGAAAAATTCCCTTAGTATTTTGGTAGGGATTGCACTGAATCTGTACATTGTTTTGGGTAGTATGGTTGTTTTAACAATAGTAATTCTTCCAATCCGTGAACATGGTATATCTTTCCATCTGTTTGTGTCATCTTCAATTTCTTTCATTAACATCTTATAGTTTTCCAAGTAGAGGTCTTTTACCTCTTTAGGTAGGTTTATTCCTAAGTATTTTATTCTCTTTGATGTGATTGTAGATGGGATTGTTTCCTTAATTTCTCTTTCTGGGAGTATTTTATACTGTTTTAATAGTGAGCACTGTTCCCTCTAAAACTGGGTGAGTGGTATCTGAAGTTGTTACCTGCAAACACATGAGCTCCTTTAAAATAGGTGATGGATACAATTTACTAAACACCAATCTCTACATCGAGCAAGTTATACAAGTTATACATTGAGCAAGAACTTTTCTGGAGATTTGGGCATTGGGCATGTCTGCTCAGTAGTGCTAGTCAGCAGTAATAGTTCCAGTTTATGTTTATTCTATCTGCTAGATTAGGTAAAGACAAATCCATTTCTCAGAAGGACTTTCCTCACAGAAAGACTATACATTAGACCAAATTGAAGTCTATTCATGTGGTCACACAACCTTAATATTTAATATTCTCACAATAACAGCTTGCCAGCTTATCTTTCTCTCCTTTCCTAAACATTTTTTTCTACCTTAAGCAGAAAACAAAACAAATGTCCCTCAATATTATCTTTAACTACCCAAAGTTGACAGGATACTTTATCAAATAAAATAAGTGAAAGTATTACACTTTTATTTGTCATTTGAATGATTTCTCTTTCTTCTTCTCCCACCCAATTACCACCTGTTCAGGTGAAAAGTAGGACACCAATTGATTTGTTTATTCTAGGACATTAGCTATCCAGAATCAGCTTAATCCAAAGGTTCCCAAATGCTGCTGCACTTAGAACTACCTGGGGATTTTGTAAAACCCTGATGCCCAGGTTGCACCACATTACAGCTAAATTAGAATGACTGAGGGCAAGAAGCAGGCATTAATACTTTAGAGAAACATTTCAAACAAAACAATGAAAATCTTTCTGTTGTAAAAGAGTTAAAAATTCTGAATAAAATGAAACAATCTTTAAAAGATTTTGCTGGGCTTACAATATATTAAGGCAAATCCCAGAAGAAGGGACCCACAAAGTCAATAATATACAAAAAATGCTCAAACTCATTAATAATTAGGAAAATGCAAATTAAAACAATAATTACCTACAGTTTCACACCTATTAAATTGGCAACAATTTAAAAAATAGCAAGAACTAATGGTAAGGTGTGGGGCAAAGGGAATTTTCATTCACTGCTGGCATATTTGTAAATTGGCACAGCCCCTCTGGAGAGGAATTTCACACTCTCTAGTGAAGTGGAAGGTGCGCATGTATTATAACTCAGCAATTACATTTCCCCAAGAAATGGCCACATGTGCCCAGGGAGACATTCAAGAATATTTACGGTAGCATTGTTTATAATATTGAAAAATTGAAAACAATCTGAATATTCATCTAGGAGAATAAATCAAGAAGTTGTTTTATTCACACAGCACCGCAATATATACACACGAAAATGAACAAGGACCTCTTGTAATAATATGGATAATTTATTTTAAAATATTGACTAAGAAAGCAAGTTCCAGATGATCATAAAGTATAATATCTTTAATATAATTTTATTGCATGCAGAATAAATTACATGCTGTTTGAAGACAACTCCATATGAAAAAATATATAAAAATTTGAATGAGTATTTAAATGCCAAATGTGGAGTAAAGGTTATCTGTAAGCAAGAACATTGGAGATGAGGTCTGGGAGGAATAAATTGGAGACTTCAATTCTATTTTATTTCTTAAACTTGGTAATAGACGCACAGTGCCAAATTATATTATTACATATATTTTCTGGTGTCAGAAATAGTTTACTAAGCAATAAATTGCTTTTTGTACACTTACTGAAAATTTCGTGCTTCAATTTTGTACTTTTAGTTTTCAACTGGGAATCTCCTAGCCTAAGTGGACAATAATTTCTGAACCCCTGTCTTTTAACATTATTTGTAACCTGTAGTTATGACTGCCTAAGAGAAAGTTTTAATGCACACATTTTGGGTTAGAATTTCTGACAGTTAAATCCTTTAACCTAAAATTGTTTTTCAAAGTGAGTAAGTAAAGATTAATGTTTTTAGACTGTTGCTATTTGCTTTGCTCCATACCTCATCTAAAAGTTTGCAGATACTGTTTCTCTTACCACTGCTAAAGAGAGAGACACCCGCCTGAGAATTAAAGAATTTCTCAGTTGTATGTACTCACACAGTGAACTAGTTATCATATAGTTTCTGCCTGGAAGGTTTCTGACTGACACTCCAGGGGGCCCACAGGGTTTATCAGGACCTCTGCCATTCTCAAAGTTATCACCCCAGGTGATTCTGCCTTAAGTGTTTTAATCCTTGCTTTCAATTCCAGTCTACCTTATCAGTTGGACCTCCCTTATAATTGTTCTCTGTTCTGTTTCTGTTAATGATTTATTCACCCCCATAGTTTTAACCAAAATGGTAAAATTAACCATAGGACTGTTAATGTGTTTCTTTACACACTACTCCCTTTGTAGTGTAGGTACCACCTGGCATACTCCACTGGGGGGTGGAGGGGAAATCTTTCTCATTTCCAACTCCCAAAACGTTTAATTTCAAGGATCATCTGGAAAAGCACTCTGATAATCTAATGTACTCTTGCTTCCCTTTGACACTGTAATGTCATTATAAAAATCCTCTATGCTGTTAGGTAGGCCAATGCCATGTCTGCCATAAATATAGGTAGTTGTTCCAATGATAATGGAGTTTGAAAAATGACACTAAGTGGCATAGTAAAAAACATCCAGTCTCTTCTAATATTGCTGCATAGAGAAGGCTACAAAGGACAAGAGACAAAAGCCTATTTTAACTGAAGAGGCATGTTTCCCTATCACTCAGGCTCCTGCAGCCTGCTACTAATGATACTATATTATAGATGAAGAATTCCATATGGTCCTTCAAGACACTTTCTTTGTTACGCTCTTAAGGTTTCTAACCTCCTCTTAAGTCCTAATTGCTCTAGAAAATCTTATATACCACCTGACACCAAGCATAAGTGAGAAGTCTAGCTATATCCATGAATCTTTACTAACAAATATGGTAAAACAAATTTTGCAAGTTAAGTTTTTTAGCTGAATTATTTTCTTAGTGGTCCCATATTTTAGGCCTACTTTAATCATCATAATTTGCAAGTTTCTAATTTTACATATAATTATTCTCTGGACCTTCTCAAAAGTAAACAAAACAAACAAAACAAAAACCACTTTTAATTGACATATATGACTGTTATTGGTCAGAATTTTTATTTTTATTACCAAAAAAGAAAAAGAAAACAGTAGTAGAAAGAAGTTGTTAAAATTACAGATATTTCACAGAATTTTTCAGTCTGAGAAAATAAATTCTAGACTGAGATTCTAGAAATGACTTTCTAACCCACACTGTAGAACTGGCTCTTTAAAAGAGCTGTTTCCTCTGTCATGACAGAAAGCTACAAATCAGGAAGCCATTCCACTCCTGCCATTTCAGGTCTTTGTAAAAATTGGCATCAGCACAAGATATATGTGGTACCCTAGTTCTTTTTCCATTTATCTAATCAGAATTTCCGTTGGGTGCATATAATTGGTGGAATCTAAAATTCATATCTGAGCCTTAGTAGAGATAAAGGGAAATGATTTTTTTAAGTGTGGAGGAGTGGTTTGGGGGAGATTCTGTATTGGAAGGGCAAGTAAAATAGGGCCAAGTAAAATATAAAGAGAGGGACCAGATTATATAGGCAACTACAGTCTTCCCGATTAGATGGTCATCAAAACAGATCTCTACCACAATTCCCACCTTTGACTGTTCAATATCAAAACAGCAGTAACAGTACCTTTGAACGTAATATTGGTATATTACAACTTCCCACACATAAATAAAAATATTTTCATCCCTTCCCCAGAAGGCAAGGTCCCAGTTTCACCAATCACTGAATACAGTTTCAAGCCTAGGGTTTCTATTTAATGACCTTTCCTCTGTAATTTATTCATAGACCTATCTCAATAATCTCTAAACTGTGTATTTAAGAATAAAGTTAACCCCAACCAGTACATCCTATATAAATAAAAAGTGGAAGAGTATGTTGAAAAAAATTAGCTAATATAAACTAATCCATGGGTTATTTCTATGACTTTCATTTCTTCAACTTTTCACAAGGTCAAAATTACTGTTTATACTAGCTTGTTTTCTGGTTTAATATTCCCTTTGCTTTCAGTCAGCATTTCAGTTGACAAGGACTATTTAATTGGTTGGATGTCTAAACTTCCCTAAAATTTATGAACACTTTTTTTAATATTACTACATGGTATTGCTGTTATCATGCATTAACTTTAACCACTACACGTGGCATTTCTTGTAGGTGCCTTAGATCTTCTGTGCTTGCATCTTATAACAGCAACAATATTGCTCCTTGTTAATCAGGAGCAATCATTCCAGACTTAAGAAATCTCTCTTTTCCTGTTTTTCTCAATGACACGAGAAGCCCCAAATGGCCATTTTGATGGTTAATTGTATGTATCAACTTGATTGGGTTAAGAGATGCCCAGATATCAGGTAAAGCATTATTTCTGAGTGTATCTGTGACGATATTTCTGAGTGTATCTGTGACGATATTTCTGGAAGAGATTATCATTTGATTCAGTAGACTGAGTAAAGAAGACACCCTCAACAGTGTGGGTGGGCATCATCCAGACTTTTGAGCGCCTGAATAGAACAAAAAGTGAGGGAAGGTCAAATTCTTTCTCTCTTTCTGAGCTGGGATGTTCATTTTTTTTTGCCCTTGGATGTTGGAGCTACTGATTCTTAGGGCTTTTTGGCCTCGGACTGACTTAAACCATCAGCTCCTCTGTTTCTCAGACCTTTGGCTTTGAACTGAATTGTGCTACTGGCTTTCCTGATTCTCCAGCTTGCAGATGGCAGGTTGTAGGATTTCTCAGCTTCCATAATCACGTGGGCCAATTCCTGTAATAAATTTCTCTCTCTCTCTCAATCTCTCTCTTTCTCTCTCTCTGTATGTGCATTTATATATATAGATGATAGATAGATAGGTAGATAGATAGTAGATAGTAGATAGATTGACATATATATATATATATCTCTGATGGATTCTGTTTACCTGAAAAACCCTGGCTAATATAACCATTTAGTAGTCACAGCTTATAAACTCAATAGAATTATGTTTTGAATACTCTTATAGAAAGTTTTATTTTTTCCTTATTATTGTAAGACCTCAAAAATGGTGAAACTCTAAATATCATATGTAAGAAAATCAATATTTTGAAAGTTGGCCAGGAATCCTGATTGGAAGATGCCACTCTAGCTTGTAATCCTTGTTCCCTTGGGTCCATGTTTCTAACTCTGGGAGAAATAGCACTACATATTGATCTTTTGTTCAGAGCCTATATACCATGTCCCAAACCCAAATTATTGCCCCCCCTTATAACATCTTAACTGAGTATTCTATGGAAACTTCCACTCTTCTTTCAGGCCAGCTGTTTTTGAGTGATGAGAAATATGGCAGCTAATAACCTTATATGCATGAATTTATTTTCTACCTTCTCTTTCTATAAGGATAGTTTATCAAAGAAATATTCTGTGGGATATATAAGCAAATGAGGATTCAGTAAGGATGCAAATGGTGGCAGAATGGTGGACAAGGAAGGAAAATCCACCTCCATAATCAATCCCTATACCAATAAGGGAAAATAGGGCTCCTTCCATGGTGGAAGATACTCAATATAATCAACCTGCCATTGGTAGGCAGGCTGGTCCCCCCAAGGTATGGTACCATGTGAAAGACTCTGGATTGCTGATAGTTAGCTCCAAGTGAACATCAAGTTGTAGTGATAGCCAATTCAGCCTTGGTTAAAGAAAAAAAAATATTAATGAGCCCATGTATTACTTCCATTCTTGCTACATCCAATTTGTCCATTAGCCCATTTAGCAAGAGTGTGGTAGTTGACGAAAAGTCTCACTAATATCTACAGGGAAGATCATTTTGTCATTTGATTATTGGGAGGTATTTTGCAGTGGGTATTATTTGATGACCATTCACTTGAAACATGTGTATTTTCATTCCAGGTCTACAATGAAAAGTTCTTCATCCACGTATATTTTTTCCTAAACTTCCTTGGCATCAATATTACAGTCTTGGTTCTTCCAAGTTCCCAGATATGTTTGTGAGCCCAGTGATGAAATGCTCATGGGATAAAGTAATAATTACACAATAAATGCTGAATCAATAACAGATAGGATAAATGAATGAATGAATGAATAGAGCAACAAATTCACTCAAATTATACACCAAATAGGAAGCATGCAATTCTAAATGCAACTGGTAGATCTGCCACAACTTACTATTTAACTTTAGATATGTCTTTTCATAGTAACTTAGGCTCTTCATATTAGATAAAATTACATAAGGGTGTCCAGTATATATAGATACAGTAAAAGTAATTTGGGGAGAAAAGAGAATATAAGCCAAATTTATACCTTTCTAATATTATATTACTAACAAAAAGTGGGCTTATCAGTATTAGGATTTATAATTTTAGAGACAAAAGTTTTTGCCACATTACAAAGGAAAAATAATTGTTCTTAAGTTACATCAACAGTCCTAAAACCATAGTAATCAGAGACTAACTCTTCAAATGACAACATTCTTGACATTGTTAATTTATATTACTGCTTTCCACTGAAGCAATGTATTTTAAATACATTTTGAAAATACTCATGATTTAATGCAGTGCACCATCTTTGCTTAAAAACAACTTTTATTCTGAAGAATGTGATTCAGAGAAGGGTACTCAGTGCCAGGGATGAATATTGTTTGAGGGGAGATTAATCATTAATAATGGCAGGTACTATTACCCAGTTAAAAGAATCCCTTACAAACTACTCATTAATTATAACTTATACAGAGTTTCCCTTTCGTAAATAGTTTCTATAGCTCTTTGTATCTCTAGAATATTATTCATGTTGCAATATATAGAATTAATTGAATTGGAAACTAATTAAAGTAAATGAAATGCTATTGTAAAGACTGACTGCTTCACTCTAATCTTATTGATCATGATTGTCTTCACATTCGACATCACCATCCTTCACTCCCTTTGTCTTAGGTTCACAGTTATGTCATTTTAGTTATTTTATTTTGTTGTTTTCTGTTGTAAAAATTAATTAGCTGTGTTTTTAAGTGTGTATAACTCATTAGAAGAAGCGGTAATTGTGTTATTTTTCTGCTAATGTTAGTGATGTGTGGTAAGGCTGTAGCTATCTGCAGTAATTGAGCATAAAGAAGCCACTATGTGAAGAAAACATTAGATCAAATTAATCAATACTGAAACACAAGGAGACTATAGCATGAAATAATTTTGACTGGCATCTAGGATAATTCATCTACATTTGTTAAGTAAGCAAAATTTGCAGTAAACAATTTTCTCCCATAAATGGAAAGACTAATTTCAGTGTTAACCAAATCTCTTTCATATACAGGATGAATCATTTTTTCTTTTGTTAAGAGTGCAGGAATCATTGCAGATGAGTGTCTGCTAGAGTCTAATTAGTAACCAGATAATGCTTATAATGTGTTTTCTTCAGACTCATGCAGCTTAATTTTCTACCTTAATCCTACCATGTATGTATTTCATTGTAAAAAAATAAATGGGGCAAATTAGATAAAAAAGCAGCTGACAACAAGAGTTAGCTATTAATATCAATGTTCAGCTAATGAAAGATCACAAACTTATACACTTTATATGTATCATCTCCCATATAAGTCTGCCACACCAGACGGAAATAAATCACTCTTTCACCAAAAAAAAGAAGGTTAATACTTGAAATTCTATAAGGAACCTTTTTAGGAGTGAGACCACAACTTATTAATTGCAGATATAAAGACACTATAATCTGTGCCAGTTAATGTGAATCTCTCTGGAATTTGGGTTTTAATTAGACTGGTAAAGATTCAACCCTGCACTATTTTCACTATAGAATTTCTTATTTATTAATCACTTTCATGAGTCAGTCTTCTCTTTTGCATTAGTTATATGTTCTGTAATTAAAATCTGTGCTTACTTCTGTATTGATTGTTATTTTGCACCTAGCATACATTAATAAAGTAGCAAATGCCATGACTTCTTCAGGCGGATAAAACATGATAATATCACCATAATTCATGAAGAACCAGGATTCTTAGTCGCTTCCCTATTTTGAGATGAGTGTTATATTCATTACAAACTTAACTAGTAATAATAGCAGAGGGCAAGAGCTCCATTTCACAAGCTTTCATTCTATTTTGAGACTAACAGGCATTACATTTCAAAACTCATGGATCGATCCTTAGGTTTCAGAGTAGCATTACCTGTAATTCTGGAGAGTCATGAAATGTACTGTTTCTTATTCCCTAAGACTCCAAGTCTTGTTCTTCCTATTCTTGTTCTTACTGAGTAAAAGTATCAGCTCTACAGTTGATTTCTTCCCTCCTTAATATGCATGAAAGACTCAGAACCAGAATATCATGAAATGATTTTATCCTCTTTTATTTTTATGATACTTTCAAAATCCATGTTTATAATGCATTCTCCATTATAAAATATAGTTTTACAGACATTATTTTAATTTGTTCTCACACCTATCATTAAATGACAAGGACAGGTATTACTAATTCAACTTTAATAGAACATGAGGCTCATAGAGCAAAATTAATGAATTTGTCCTAAGCTGAATAATAGCTAGTAAGTATGAGAGTTAGAATTTCAACCCAATTCTCCAAGTTTTCCATCTAGTTCTCTTCCTTTCATAAAATACAGAGTTTGGGTTTTTTTGTTTGTTTTTGCTTTGGGTGGTCATCACAAAATAGTTGCATCAAATTATCACAGGCTTTGAGGTAGCACTCAATTTTTTAATCAATTGCTTAATCATTTGAAATAAAGCAATGTTAATTAAGTAACAAATGAATAAATAAATATCTTATAACTATATGACTACTTAACTTTTATGTAAATTCCATGAAATATTATCTTACGTAACTAAAATGAAACTCTGAACAACTTTTTAAAAATAGTGCATATATTTTGTTATTTGATACTTTCCTAAAAGTCATCTCAGTAAAATGAGAGTTATGCCTAGTGTGCTAGTGTGTATAACTGAGGACATGTTAGGATTTGTCTAATAAGTGAACATTGCTATCTGAATGAATATCTCACCCATATTGGCATCTAAACTTGTGGCTTACGGGAAATCTCAAAACCCATAATTTCATAATTCATTCAATTAATTTTGGCATTGATAGATCCTTCATGTTTGTGTAATACTAGATTTTCATGTGCTAAATGCCTTGTAGGTGCTAGGAACACTGCATACAGCACAAAGACACTTCCCGTTTTTCAGATACAGAAACTGAGGCTTAGAAAAATAAAGCATTTTACCAAAAGTTCTACAACTAGGAATGTAAATGAACACAGATTTCTCTGACTTTAGAACTCTTGGACTTGCCCTGTGTCTTACAGTGCTATCACTGAAGTCATTTTTTCTCTCTCCAGCTTCTTCTGGACAGTGTAGAGCTGAAATGATGAGAAGTTAATGTGGGGATTTAAGCAACAATGCTACCCTTTCCTTCAGCTGCAGGTTCTTATCCCAGGGCAATTCTGTATTATTGACACATTTCCTAAGTCTTCAAGAATATTCATGAAAAATCTTTCATGTTATAGAATGTTCTAGAAGACCAAACAATGTAGCTCCTGTGATATTTTGCATACGACTTATGAATCCTTTAGGAAATTCTTAAACTTGTCCATAACCTAAGAAAAAAGTCTTAATGATGTTACTTTACAGATGAAAAAAGCTAAGACCCAAGAGAAGTTAATGAATTGATTAAAATTACTGTTACCATTGACAGAACCAGAATTCAAATACTGTCTCTTTGATTTGGATACATATATTTTTAACCACTTTGTTTCATTGCCAGTGATCTTTTTTTTTTTTTTTTTTTTTTTGTTTTTAAACATCTTTATTGAAGTATAATTGCCTTACAATAGTGTGTTAGCTTCTGCTTTATAACAAAGTGAATCAGTTATACATATACAATATGTTCCCATTTCTCTTCCCTCTTGCATCTCCCTCCCTCCCACCCTCCCCATCCCACCCCTCTAGGTGGTCACAAAGCACCGAGCTGATCTCCCTGTGCTATGCGGCTGCTTCCCACTAGCTATCTATTTTACATTTGGTAGTGTATATATGTCCATGACACTCTCTTACCCTGTCACATCTCACCCCACCCCCTCCCCATATCCTCAAGTCCATTCTCTAGTAGGTCTGTGTCTTTATTCCCGTCTTGCCACTAGGTTCTTCATGGCCTTTTTTTTTTTTTTCCTTAGATTCCGTATATATGTGTTAGCATACTGTATTTGTTTTTTCTCTTTCTGACTTACTTCACTCTGTATGACAGACTCTAACTCCATCCACCTCATTACAAATACCTCCATTTCATTTCTTTTTATGGCTGAGTAATATTCCATTGTATATATGTGCCACATCTTCTTTATCCATTCATCTGTCGATGGACATTTAGGTTGCTTCCATGTCCTGGCTGTTGTAAATAGAGCTGCAATGAACATTGTGGTACATGACACTTTTTGACCTATGGTTTTCTCAGGGTATATGCCCAGTAGTGGGATTGCTAGGTCGTATGGTAGTTCTATTTGTAGTTTTTTAAGGAACCTCCATACTGTTCTCCATAGTGGCTGTATCAATTTACATTCCCACCAACAGTGCAAGAGTGTTCCCTTTCCTCCACACCCTCTCCAGCATTTATTGTTTCTAGATTTTTTGATGATGGCCATTCTGACCGGTGTGAGATGATATCTCATTGTAGTTTTGATTTGCATTTCTCTAATGATTAATGATGTTGAGCATTCTTTCATGTGTCTGTAGGCCATCTGTATATCTTCTTTGGAGAAATGTCTATTTAGGTCTTCTGCCCATTTTTGGATTGGGTTGTTTGTTTTTTTGTTATTGAGCTGCATGAGCTGCTTGTAAATGTTGGAGATTAATCCTTTGTCAGTTGCTTCATTTGCAAATATTTTCTCCCATTCTGATGGTTGTCTTTTGGTCTTGTTTATGGTTTCCTTTGCTGTGCAAAAGCTTTTAAGTTTCATTAGGTCCCATTTGTTTATTTGTGTTCTTATTTCCATTTCTCTGGGAGCTGGGTCAAAAAGAATCTTGCTGTGATGTATGTCATAGAGTGTTCTGCCTATGTTTTCCTCTAAGAGTTTGATAGTGTCTGCCCTTACACTTAGGTCTTTAATCCATTTGGAGTTTATTTTTGTGCATGGTGTCAGGGAGTGTTCTAATTTCATACTTTTACATGTACCTGTCCAATTTTCCCAGCACCACTTATTGAAGAGGCTGTCTTTTCTCCACTGTATATGCTTGCCTCCTTTATCAAAGATAAGGTGACCATATGTGTGTGGGTTTATCTCTGGGCTTTCTATCCTGTTCCATTGATCTATATTTCTGTTTTTGTGCCAGTACCAAACTGTCTTGATTACTGAAGCTTTATAGTATAGTCTGAAGTCAGGGAGCCTGATTCCCCCAGCTCCATTTTTCGTTCTCAAGATTGCTTTGGCTATTCGGGGTCTTTTGTGTTTCCATACAAATTGTGAAATTTTTTGTTCTAGTTCTGTGAAAAATGCCAGTGGTAGTTTGATAGGGATTGCATTGAATCTGTAGATTGCTTTGGGTAGTAGAGTCATTTTCACAATGTTGATTCTTCCAATCCAGGAACATGGTATATCTCTCCATCTATTTGTATCATCTTTAATTTCTTTCTTCAGTGACTTATAATTTTCTGCATACAGGTCTTTTGTCTCCTTAGGTAGGTTTATTCCTAGATATCTTATTCTTTTTGTTGCAATGGTAAACGGGAGTGTTTTCTTAATTTCACTTTCAGATTTTTCGTCATTAGTGTATAGAAATGCAAGCGATTTCTGTGCATTAATTTTGTATCCTGCTACTTTACCAAATTCATTGATTAGCTCTAGGAGTTTTCTGGTAGCATCTTTAGGATTCTCTATGTATAGTATCATGTCATCTGCAAATAGTGACAGCTTTACTTCTTCTTTTCCGATTTGGATTCCTTTTATTTCTTTGTCTTCTCTGATTGCTGTGGCTAACACTTCCAAAACTATGTTGAATAATAGTGGTGAGAGTGGGCAACCTTGTCTTGTTCCTGATCTTAGTGGAAATGGTTTCAGTTTTTCACCATTGAGGACAATGTTGGCTGTGGGTTTGTCATATATGGCCTTTATTATGTTGAGGAAAGTTCCCTCTATGCCTACTTTCTGCAGGGCTTTTATCATAAATGGGTGTTGAATTTTGTCGAAAGCTTTCTCTGCATCTATTGAGATGATCATATGGTTTTTCTCCTTCAATTTGTTAATATGGTGTATCACATTGATTGATTTGCGTATATTGAAGAATCCTTGCATTCCTGGGATAAACCCCACTTGATCATGGTGTATGATCCTTTTAATGTGCTGTTGGATTCTGTTTGCGAGTATTTTGTTGAGGATTTTTGCATCTATGTTCATCAGTGATATTGGCCTGTAGTTTTCTTTCTTTGTGACATCTTTGTCTGGTTTTGGTATCAGGGTGATGGTGGCCTCGTAGAATGAGTTTGGGAGTGTTCCTCCCTCTGCAATATTTTGGAAGAGTTTGAGAAGGATAGGTGTTAGCTCTTCTCTAAATGTTTGATAGAATTCACCTGTGAAGCCATCTGGTCCTGGGCTTTTGTTTGTTGGAAGGTTTTTAATCACAGTTTCAATTTCAGTGCTTGTGATTGGTCTGTTCATATTTTCTATTTCTTCCTGGTTCAGTTTCGGCAGTTTGTGCATTTCTAAGAATCTGTCCATTTCTTCCAGGTTGTCCATTTTATTGGCATAGAGTTGCTTGTAGTAATCTCTCATGATCTTTTGTATTTCTGCAGTGTCAGTGGTTATTTCTCCTTTTTCATTTCTAATTCTATTGATCTGAGTCTTCTCCCTTTTTCTCTTGATGAGTCTGGCTAATGGTTTATCAATTTTGTTTATCTTCTCAAAGAACCAGCTTTTAGTTTCATTGATTTTTGCTATTGTTTCCTTCATTTCTTTTTCATTTATTTCTGACCTGATCTTTATAATTCTTTCCTTCTGCTGGCTTTGGGGTTTTTTTGTTCTTCTTTCTCTAATTGCTTTAGGTGCAAGGTTAGGTTGTTTATTCGAGATGTTTCCTGTTTCTTGAGGTAGGCTTGTATTGCTATAAACTTCCCTCTTAGCACTGCTTTTGCTGCGTCCCATAGGTTTTGGGTCGTCGTATCTCCATTGTCATTTATTTCTAGGTATTTTTTGATTTCCCCTTTGATTTCTTCAGTAATCACTTCATTATTAAGTAATGTATTGTGTAGCCTCCATGTGTTTGTATTTTTTACAGATCTTTTCCTGTAATTGATATCTAGTCTCATAGCGTTGTGGTCGGAAAAGATACTTGATACGATTTCAATTTTCTTAAATTTACCAAGGCTTGATTTGTGACCCAAGATATGATCTATCTTGGAGAATGTTCCATGGGCACTTGAGAAAAATGTGTATTCTGTTGTTTTTGGGTGGAATGTCCTATAAATATCAATTAAGTCCATCTTGTTTAATGTATCATTTAAAGCTTGTGTTTCCTTATTTATTTCATTTTGGATGATCTGTCCATTGGTGAAAGTGGGGTGTTAAAGTCCCCTACTATGATTGTGTTGCTGTCGATTTCCCCTTTTATGGCTGTTAGTACTTGCCTTATGTATTGAGGTGCTCCTATGTTGGGTGCATAAATATTTACAATTGTTATACCTTCCTCTTGGATCGATCCCTTGATCATTATATAGTGTCCTTCTTTGTCTCTTGTAATAGTCTTTATTGTAAAGTCTATTTTGTCTGATATGAGAATTGCTACTCCAGCTTTCTTTTGATTTCCATTTGCATGGAATATCTTTTTCCATCCCCTCACTTTCAGTCTGTATGTGTCTCTAGGTCTGAAGTGGGTCTCTTGTAGACAGCATATATATGGGTCTTGTTTTTGTATCCATTCAGCCAGCCTGTGTCTTTTGGTGGGAGCATTTAATCCATTTACATTCAAGGTAATTATCGATATGTATGTTCCTATTCCCATTTTCTTAAATGTTTTGGGTTTGTTATTGTAGGTGTTTTCCTTCTCTTGTGTTTCTTGCCTAGAGAAGTTCCTTTAGCATTTGTTGTAAAGCTGGTTTGGTAGTGCTGAACTCTTTCAGCTTTTGCTTGTCTGTAAAGGTTTTAATTTCTCCATCACATTTGAATGAGATCCTTGCTGGGTAGAGTAATCTTGGTTGTAGGTTCTTCTCCTTCATCACTTTAAGTATATCCTGCCACTCCCTTCTGGCTTGCAGAGTTTCTGCTGAAAGATCAGATGTTAACCTTATGGGGATTCCCTTGTGTGTTATTTGTTTTTTTTCCCTTGCTGCCTTTAATATGTTTCCTTATATTTAA
Source organism: Balaenoptera musculus (assembly GCF_009873245.2). Classification (NCBI taxonomy): domain Eukaryota; kingdom Metazoa; phylum Chordata; class Mammalia; order Artiodactyla; family Balaenopteridae; genus Balaenoptera; species Balaenoptera musculus. The sequence continues at coordinate 60,162,961 of NC_045794.1, forward strand.
TTTTTGACAGTTTGATTAATATGTGTCTTGGCGTGTTTCTCCTTGGGTTTATCCTGTATGGGACTCTCTGTGCTTCCAGGACTTGATTAACTATTTCCTTTCCCATATTAGGGAAGTTTTCAACTATAATCTCTTCAAATATTTTCTCAGTCCCTTTCTTTTTCTCTTCTTCTTCTGGGACCCCTATAATTCGAATGTTGGTGCGTTTAATGTTGTCCCAGAGGTCTCTGAGACTGTCCTCAGTTCTTTTCATTCTTTTTTCTTTATCCTGCTCTGCAGTAGTTATTTCCACCATTTTATCTTCCAGGTCACTTATCCTTTCTTCTGCCTCAGTTATTCTGCTATTGATCCCATCTAGAGTATTTTTAATTTCATTTATTGTGTTTTTCATCATTGCTTGATTCCTCTTTAGTTCTTCTACGTCCTTGTTAAATGTTTCTTGCATTTTGTCTATTCTATTTCCAAGATTTTGGATCATCCTCACTATCATTATTCTGAATTCTTTTTCAGGTAGACTACCTATTTCCTCTTCATTTGTTAAGTCTAGTGTCTTTTGACCCTGCTCCTTCATCTGCTGTGTATTTTTCTGTCGTCTCATTTTGCTTATCTTACTGTGTTTGGGGTCTCCTTATCACAGGTTGCAGGTTTGTAGTTCCCGTTGTTTTTGGTATCTGTCCCCAGTGGCTAAGGTTGGTTCAGTGGGTTGTGTAGGCTTCCTGGTGGAGGGAACTAGTGCCTGAGCTCTGGTGGATGAGGCTGGATCTTGTCTTTCTGGTGGGCACGTCCACGTCTGGTGGTGTATTTTGGGGTGTCTGTGGCCTTATTATGATTTTAGGCAGCCTTTCTGCTAATGGATGGGGCTGTGTTCCTGTCTTGCTAGTTGTTTGGCATAGGGTGTTCAGCACTGTAGCTTGCTGGTCATTGAGTGATGCTGGGTCTTGATGTTGAGATGGAGATCTCTGAGAGATTTTTGCCGTTTGGTATTACGTGGAGCTGGGAGGTCTCTTGTGGACCAGTGTCCTGAAGTTGGCTCTCCCACCTCCGAGGTACGGCCCTGATGCCTGGCTGAAGCACCAAGAGCCTTTCGTCCACACGGCTCAGAGTAAAAGGGAGAAAAATTAGAAAGAGAGAAAGAAAGGAAGGAAGGAAGGAAGGAAAGGAAGGAAGGAAGGAAGGAAGGAAGGAAGGAAGGAAGGAAGGAAGAAAGAAAGAAAGAAAGAAAGAAAGAAAGAAAGAAAGAAAGAAAGAAAGAAAGAAAAGAAAGAAAGAAAGAAGCTATAATATAGTGAAGTAAAATAAAGCTATTATAAAGCAAAGCTATACAGACAAAATCTCCCCCAGAAGCACATGCATATACACTCACAAAAAAAAAAAAGGAAAAGGGGAAAAATTAATATATCCTGCTCCCAAAGTCCACCTCCTGAATTTGGGATGATTCATTGTCTATTCAGGTATTCAACAGATGCAGGCACATCAAGTTGTTTGTGGAGTTTTAATCCGCTTCTTCTGAGGCTGCTGGGAGAGATTTCCCCTCCTCTTCTCTGTTCGCACAGCTCCCGGGGTTCAGCTTTGGATTTGGCCCCGCCTCTGCGTGTAGGTCGCCTGAGGGCGTCTGTTCCCCGCCCAGACAGGACGGGGTTAAAGGAGCAGCTGCTTCGGGGGCTCTGGCTCACCCAGGCCGCGGGGAGGGAGGGGTACAGAGGAGGCGGGGCGAGCCTGCGGCGTCAGAGGCCGGCGTGACGTTGCAGCAGCCTGAGGCGCGCAGTGCGTTCTCCCGGGGATGTTGTCCCGGGATCACGGGACGCTGGCAGTGGCGGGCTGCACGGGCTCCCGGGAGGGGCGGCGCGGAGAGTGACCTGTGCTCGCACACAGGCTTTCTGGAGGCGGCAGCAGCAGCCCCAGCGTCTCACGCCCGTCTCTGGGGTCCGCGCTGACCGCCGCGGCTCGCGCCAGTCTCTGGAGTTCGTTTCGGCGGCGCTCTGAATCCCCTCTCCCTGCCCGCCGCGAAACAAAGAGGCAAGAAAAAGTCTCTTGCCTCTTCGGCAGCTGCAGACTTTTTCCCGGTCTCCCTCCCAGCCAGCTGTGGTGCGCCAACCCCTTCAGGCTGTGTTCACGCCCGAGCCTCAGCTCCCAGCCCCGCCCGCCCCGGCGGGGGAGAAGACAAGCCTCTCGGGTTGGTGAGCGCTGCTAGGCGCCGAGCCTCTGTGCGGGAGTCTCTCCGTTTTTCCCTCTGCGCCCCTGTTGCTATGGGATCCGCGCTGTTAGCCGCGGCTCGCGCCCGTCTCTGAAGTTCGTTTAGGCAGCGCTCTGAATCCCCTCTCCTCGCGCACCAGGAAACAGGGAAGAAAAAGTCTCTTGCCTCTTCGGCAGCTGCAGACTTTTTCCCCAGACTCCCTCCCGGCTAGCTGTGGTGCACTAACCCCTTCAGGCTGTGTTCACGCCGCCAGCCCCAGTCCTCTCCCTGCGATCCAACCGAAGCCCGAGCCTCAGCTCCCAGCCCCGCCCGCCCCGGCGGCTGAGCAGACAAGCCTCTCGGGCTGGTGAGTGCTGCTCGGCGCCGAGCCTCCGTGCGGGAATCTCTCCGCTTTGCCCTCCGCACCCCTGTGGCTGCGCTCTCCTCCGTGGCTCCGAAGCTTCCCCCCTCTGCCACCTGCAGTCTCTGCCCGCGATGGGGCTCCTAGTGCGTGGAAATCTTTCCTCCTTCACAGCTCCCTCCCACTGGTGCAGGTGCCGTCCCTATTCTTTTGTCTCTGTTATTTCTTTTTTCTTTTGCCCTACCCAAGTACCGGGGGAGTTTCTTGCCTTTTGGGAGGTCTGACGTCTTCTGCCAGCGTTCAGTGGGTGTTCTGTAGGAGCAGTTCCACGTGTAAATGTATTTCTACTGTATCTGTGGGAAGGAAGGTGATCTCCGCGTCTTACTCTTCCGCCATCTTCTCTCCTCCCCGCCAGTGATCTTAATTGTAGGGTGTCAAGCCTGATGGGGTATTGTTTGCATTTGAAATTTTCATTTTCAGTAAAATAACTTGCTAGCACAAATGTGCTTTCTAAAACTGTTTGTAGATATGCTATAACATCTTGCAGCATTGATAACAAAAGTCTGTTCCCTTCTTAAAGTTCATTTTAGGTTCATAAACAAGTAAACCATTTCAGGAATGCTCTTGGGAAATGATCACATCCTAACAAACAATTAAAAATATTTCAATAAAAAAGTATTTGGGTAAAAGAAGTAGAAACAAGACAAATCAATTATTTAAATTCTTTAGCAGAAACAAAGATAACTACAAACAATTTTTAAGAATGCTTCCTATTTGTCACGTAAATGAGGGAATCCCCCCTCCCATATGAGATAAGAGATCAAAGACATCTTTTAGAGGATGTCAAAGCAATTTTAGGGAAGTTTAACCAGGGAAGTTTAACCACAAAGAATTACAATGTCAAAGCCAGTAGAAGAAAAGCAAATCCTTCAGATATGAAGTGTCACTGAAGAAATACCATACCCACTGTCAGGATTACCTTGCCTAGAAATTGTGATCAGGGGTGTCACTTGTTTATTTACAAAGCTGAGGTTCTGATGTTCTCAACCTTCTGTCCATTACGTCAGTCAAAAGTTTTTCTCACTTAACTGAAAGGTCTTTTATCTTTCATTAGCCACCCAACCATATTCCTTGAAACTTCTTGAAGTGCATTCTATGTGATAAAGAAGTTGAGGTTATCACATTCTAGAAGAATTTCTTCTAGCATCAAATCCTATCATGCATTGCCTATACTATTTTTTCTAAGATTTTTTAAATTATTATTTTAGTTGGGGCTCAACATCTGTGCTACTCAGATGAGGAAAATATGTAGCTCTATTTTCTATAACAGATATTATCTTTTTCTAAAGTCTACATTCTGGCTAAAAATTCAGGGAATAAGCAAAGTTACAGTTATAGATAAAATCTATCCTTTCATTTAAAACTGTCTCTTCCAGATAATTTAGTATCTCTCTCTCTCTCTCTCTCTCTCTCTCTCTCTCTGTCTTTCTCTCTTCCTGAGCATTGTATGACTCTTGTAACTGAATCCAGTGAATTAAATATTGCTTGATTAATAGACTCATAATCAAAGTTATTCTATAATAGTTTCACCGTTTGCCAAATCAAAACTTCTCTAGGGGGAACAAATAATGCTTTTCAGAGCTAGAATAAGGAGATTCAAAGTAAGATTAAGTTTTAGTGTCACAGAAAATGCTTTCATTTTTCAGATTGTTTTATGTTTTTTCCTACTTTGTATTATGGATAAAAACTTGACACTCTCTCAAAAGTGTGTGTATCTCTTCCTTTACTCTAAGTGATATAATCCCATCAAAAGCTCAATTTGTGTAGCATCTTTTCAGTTGTTTTGGTTTTAATATATTTTAATAACATGGCATATTATTCTATGTGTCTCTTTTCCATTCTCCACATAAAGTATGAGTTGTTTTTCATCATCTATGAATTATATAAAAAATAAAACTTCTAGATATAACCATATGCATATAAATTAAATTTTGGAGATACATGAAGAGCTTTTTAATACACTTGCCTTATAAATTTGTGTATAAGACACTTATATGTTACAGTCTATTTAGTAGGTAAACAAATGACAAATTTAAAATTACTTTTCAAAAATGAATACTTCTCATAAGTATATCAAATGTTATAGCTGTGAATATCAATAGTCATGAAGTTTATTTAGAGAAAGAAATTAATTTCTCAGATCACTTTACTCAGCAAAATGAAAAGTGATTTGATTCTCATGGGTGTTGTTAAGGTAAAATAATGGGGCTTCCCTGGTGGCGCAGTGGTTGAGAATCTGCCTGCCAATGCAGGGGACACGGGTTCGAGCCCTGGTCTGGGAAGATCCCACATGCCGCGGAGCAGCTGGGCCCGTGAGCCACAATTACTGAGACTGCGCGTCTGGAGCCTGTGCTCCACAGCAAGAGAGGCCGCGATGGTGAGAGGCCCGCGCACCGCGATGAAGAGTGGCCTCCGCTTGCCACAACTAGAGAAAGCCCTTGCACAGAAACGAAGACCCAACACAGCCATAAAAATAAATAAATAAATAAATAAATTTTAAAATAAAGAAAAAAGAAAAAAACTCACATAGTGGCTCGCTTCTGTTTAGCCACCAGGGTTTAAAAAAAAAAAAAAAAAGAAGATAAAATAATGTTGGTAAAGCATTTTTAGATTCACTCTGTAAGTGTTATAGATTTTAAAAACTGAGGATCTCTGCAAGTGGGAAGAAAAAGGGAACATGCTGGTGGTGAAGAAAATCAGGAATTGGACCGTTCCTTCTGTGCAGAGCATCATCTGCTACTTTTGTGTCAAGTCCCATTTTTTCATTATCTCTCATTTTTTAAGCTCTCTGATACTTGGGCTTCTCACTTGAGAAGAAATAGTTAAGAAATGGTCAGAAGATTGAAGATGTAGAAAATAATGAAATTTTCATATGTTAGAAAGACTAAAAACTCAGAAGATTGATATAAATATGTAGACAATGAGGGAAACTTGAAATTCTCAAATAACTGTATTTTTGTTCATTTTAAGGTGTTTGTCACTTTTCCTTCTCCTGGCTTCTTTGCTCTTCAGTGTAAGATATTGAAAAAGTGTGTGTGTTTGTGTATACATGTGTACAATGCATGTTTTTCTCAAAGGATTACAGTTTTCCTGATATGATTAAATCCTTAAGGTATTAAATGACTTTGTATGGAAAGCAGAAACTGGCTTTATAAGTATATGCTCACACAGCAGAAACATGGTCATTCTTTAAATGTGAACTTTTAGTTGAATAAAATATGAACTTGATTTTTAAAATACTGCTAAATCTTGTAAGATCTGTTTGTGTGAATTGTTAATCGAGTTATTTCCAATGAAGACAAGAAAGATACAAATGTTTGTCTATGTTCTTCTTCCCTCCTTACCGACATTGCATTAACACAGGCCATGAAGGTATTTTACATCTTGATATTTAAAATAAATAGGTACTATGCTATAAATTGACTATCTGGAAACACTCAATATCAGCTCAATTATATAGTTAATAAGTTTAAGTCCTTTGGTGAATATTAGGATTAATCACCACTTTTTATATTACATTGGAGAAAATAGCTGTAGGTAAGATATTCCTAAAAAGAAAAAAGTTCCTGCAGCCTGAGAAATAGCTTTTCTGTGGCCTTGGAAGTGAAAGGATTTATAGCATGGTGAAAAGAACTATCTCTGCCTACCTTGAATATCTTGTTTTGCTCCAACAAATGGGCCTTTACTGTAAATTTTTTACAGTGTTGACTTACATTCAGTGAATTCATTAGAACGTGATTTAATTTACACAGATAATATTTCTGGAAAAAAGCTGCTTGACCCAAACTGACACTAAAAATTGCAAAATTGCAAAAGAGCACTGTATATAGTGAGTAATTTTGTGCCTTCTTGAGGCATAATAGAATTTGTATTATTCTATTAATGTATTAGATGGCAAAGTGTTGTGCTCATTACTCAGTGTCACTGTAGCTATGCCAACAGAATACAATACACATCTACATTACCAAACTAAGCACCCATCACAACAGGAAAGCAATGAAAAAAAAAACTAGAAATTGAAGCAATTTTCTCACTGCCCCGCCCCAAAAGAGAGAAAGACTGCAACTAACTTCCACTTCTAATTAATTAATTAGCCAACCAAGAAAAGTCATTTATCAATAATGAGTTAATTGAATCATTTTGATCAGTGGCTGAAAAAAATTGTGTTCAGAAAAAATCAACTGTTTAAGATAGCTTTTTGAGGAGAACAATTAAAGATTTGAGGTCATTGGGAGTAATATACATAGTCAAAAAACAAGGCAAATTATTTGAGATGGTTTTTCTTAGCTCTTGATGAGTCAACAATTGTTATCAATCCTTCTCAGGTGTTTATTCAAGGGATTGATGCTGAGTTTGGAGTGACTGACTGAAGATTTAGCCTCCATCAACAGTCTGCATTGCAGAACTACAGTGGAGATTAGTTTCAAAGTTGAAATAACACAATTCAGAACAACCTGAGGTGAAAACTGCTAAGATGTGTTACAGTGGGTGGTGATAAAAACATGTGTAGAGCAAACAACAAGTCCGTACTCTATAGCACAGGGAACAAAATTCAATATCCTGTGATAAACTATAATGGAAAAGAATATGAAAAAGAATATATATATATATATGTATTACTAAATCACTTTGCTGTAGAGTAGAAATTAACACAATACTGTAAATCAACTATACTTCAATAAAATAAAATTTTAAAAATATGTGTAGACAGGGAGATCAGCTCGGTGCTTTGTGACCGCCTGGGGGGGTGGGATGGGGAGGGTGGGAGGGAGGGAGATGCGGGAGGGAGGAGATATGGGAACGTGTGTATATGTGTAGCTGATTCACTTTGTTATAAAGCACAAACTAACACACCACTGTGAAGCAATTATACTTCAATAAAGATGTTTAAAAAAAAAATGTGTAGAGCAGAAAAAGGTTTATTTGGACATAATTACAAAGCTTTTGCAAATAGATGGTTATTAATTGCATTTTTTCATCAACAGGAACTTTGATGATAATATTTAAATCTATTATGTGTTATAGAAACAGTAATATAAAAAGTGAATTTCATTTACTCTCAGAATTAAGCATTATTTTAATTTTTGTATGGTATGCTAACATGCCTTACTACACAGAAATTCTGTGGGTCAGCTAAAAATCCTTGAGCTCAAAAAAAATCACAATTTTTAGAAAAAATTTGGGAAAAACCTGGAAACTAGCTTTTATTGCATAATTCATAATGTCTCTTAATGAGTCAACCTAAAATTACAAACAATGCCTATATGCAAAACTTATACTGGGGAAAAGTAATTTCAATGACAACTGATTTTTTTCTGTATCCCAAGTACTGTCAAATTGTTTTATATACTTACCATGCTTCAACTATTAAAACGAGAAATGAGATCTCTATTGTCACACCAATTTGCAGGAGATATATTCTCTGAGTTCAAATTATAATTTTAATACTTTGTTTTCATATCTTGATGCAAGTACAAAGGAAATTTTCATATTTCAAAATCCATTTAACTGTGCAATTGAAGGGCTTCTACCTTTCTTTATTTGGAAGTGATTCATCTACAGTGTACTAACATGATAAAAGGAGAGTATAAAGAGAAGAATCTAAGGCAGTTCTATGAATGCTTTTCACATGATGAATATGCTCAATTAAAATATATGCCGGGCTTCCCTGGTGGCGCAGTGGTTGAGAATCTGCCTGCCAATGCAGGGGACACGGGTTCGAGCCCTGGTCCGGGAAAATCCCACATGCCGCGGAGCAACTGGGCCCGTGAGCCACAACTACTGAGCCTGCGCGTCTGGAGCCTGTGCTCCACAACAAGAGAGGCCACAATAGTGAGAGGCCCGCGCACCGCGATGAAGAGTGGCCCCCGCTTGCCGCAACTAGAGAAAGCCCTCGCACAGAAACGAAGACCCAACACAGCCATAAATAAATAAATTAATCAATTAAAAAAAATTAAAAAAAAAAATATATATATGCCAATGGATTGTTATCAGTATGTGACAGTGCTAATCTATGTGAAGGACATTGTCAAAGGTGAAATACATAAAATCCCATCCAAGTCTAGTACTAACACATAAACATTTGCAATTGTTTTTGATAAATGAGAACAATAATTTTAAAAGCAAATTAAGTGAAATGTTTTCTCTCAAAAAAATTTCCATTCTTCTCTTTAAAAGACCCATAGTACAAAAACATTGTACTCCACTTTGGAAAATCATTTTCTCTCTTATACGGATATAAATACCTGCCAAATCATGGCCTCCAGAGCTACATTACGTACCAGCTTATCCATTACAGAAAAGTTTTTCAACTCCTGTTCTGTACCATAATTGTAGTGGTGGTTATATAATTATTTGTCAAGCTTGTTGAATTTTACACCTAAAGTTCATGGAATTTTTTGCATGTAAATTATTTCCCAATAAAGTTGATTACAATGTTTGAAATGTTTTACATATAGAGCATGATGTTTTCTTTGTAGAAGGGTTTTAAATTGCAGATCAACTTATTTTATTGGCCTATTATCTGCATTAATATTTTCTATGTCTCCATGTGTCAAAGCCCATAGAACTGTATGGCACAAAGAATGAACCTTAATGTAGACTATGAACTTTAGTTACAAATAATGTATCAATATTTTTATTAAATTTAATAAAAGTTGCACATTAATAGAAAAATATTAATAGTGGGGGAAACTGTGGAGGCAAGAAGAAAGTTCGAGAGGTTTATGGAAATTCTTTAATATCTGCTCAAATTTTTGTAAATCTAAAATTATTCTACAATAAATTATATTAAAAATTATATATATATGAATTAACTCATTTGTTAAACATGTTAAAAAATATTTTGTTTTTCCATAAATATTCTTGAGATTTGTTCTATGATGTAAGTAAGTTAAATAGAATCCATTTGATCTGTTTGAGTCTTAAGATATATTAGGTGTGACTGAGCAGCATTTATTCTAGGGATAAATATTCCCTACTACTGAGGTTAAGACCTTACTGAGCAGCTTATTGAATGCCCGATGAATTATCTGATATTCCAGTCTGGCTGTTGGTAACAGACACTGTTCCTAGTTCTGTGTAAGTACTAGGTCCTGTTCCTTCTAATCCTTTTGTATGTTCTTTCCTTGGCTTCAGGTAGTTTCCTCTCACGTGCACATTGATCAGTTCTCTGATGACTATTCAAGGAGACCCCCAGTGGGTCTCATCTCTGCTTCCTCACCTTAAGATATATGCCAAGCTCCAACTGGATTCCCTGCTTTCTTTGCTGTGGCCTGAAAACTTTCTCAGATCAAAAAGCTGGTGCCATCTTCAGGGTTGCCTTATTGGTTTTCCATCCTCGGGAATCATCATCTTTCACTGCCTGATGTCCAATATCTTGCAAACCATTTCTTATTTTGTCTCAGATGTCTTAAGTAAGGGTTAAATCTAGTCTCTGTTCTGTCCATGATGGTCAGATGTGGATGTATGCCTAGTGATTTTTGATTTAGTGTCTGGAATTGTGTATAAAAATTGTAACAGCTCAGGATGATGATTTTAACTCTTCCTGCAGAGAGTCCATACTTTTCTTTTGGAAGGTACTGGATGTAGAGGCAGCTCAAGTTGATCAAATTAAGAAATGAGTGATTTCAAAATTAGATCTTTCTGGTCTATTTTTTATTAGTGCTTACTCCTATATTATATCCTGCCTTAATTTTTAACTGAAATCCGTGGTCTCTACCAGGGCTCTTCTTGACAGATCCACAAATAGCCAATTTTTGTCTCTCCAATCTCACAAGCATGCTCAAAGCTCAGCTTAGTTTGATCTGTTTGCTGCCGCTTTTTCTTCTCTTCTCAGCATTGAGTTCTTGCAGTATAAAAATTGTCCAATACCTTGAAGAGAAAAAGCATGAAGAATATTGATCTCATATGTATGCCTTTCCCTCCTTTTTATGATCTTGGACCTTCTAGTCCTTGTTCCTTGACTCTTTTCAATTTCTAATTTTATCTAGCTGTCATAGCTCTTCCCAGAGAGGAGATTTGTCTCACATAAACTACTCCAATCACAACCAGAGGTATAAGTCTCTCTTCTTTTTTTTTAACATTTATTGTTATTGTCTTCTGATTTTAATACTAATGCTATACTTTTGGCCATACCTTTATCATCAGTTATGTGGGCACGTAACAGTCTGATGGCTCATCTCTTTGTCTCTAATTTTACAATTTTTCATCCTATCATTCATACACCTCAGCTTTAAATCTTTCCAACTTTTTTCCTCAACTAAAATAACATTGTAAAATATATTCCGTGATTGGTTCCTTGTCTTAATCTCTAACTATTTGCTTACTCCATTCAGACCATCTTTCTGTCCTATGTTCCAATAAAATGAAAATTTTTTGGTTACTTAAAGAAGCCACAATCTTTCATTCTAACTTTGCTCATACTGCCACCCTAGCCTAGAGATTCCTTTGCCTTCCACCCTCTATTATTTAACTTTGCTCACTTTTTTATGCTCAATTCAATTTTCACCTTTTCATCATTTGTGCCAATTAACAACCAATAGGTTTACAATATATACTTTAAGTGCTAAGTACATTTATTGTAATATATATAATTTCATATTTAATCAGTACTATTAAATACTGTTGATAATATTTTATACAAATTTTAATATGAAACTGTGATTTATACTTAATATTATATATTACATAAAATGTTATTTTAATAACAAATATATAAATAATTTATTCATTTGTCTCTCTCCTTTATTTTAGTGCATTCCTTGAGTAGAAAAAGACAGAAATAGAGTTTTAAATTTGTGTCACCTTGTGACAGTGTATCAAATAGAATAGATTATAATACCTTATTTGTGGTAGCCAGCCTCCAAGATGACTCCCAATGATTACCTCCAAATATTCACTTACTTGTTTAACCCCACCCCATTAAATTTAGGCTGGACTAAGTGGCCATTTTCTAAAGAATAGAATGAAGCAGAAGTGATTAATGTGTGACTTGGAAACTAAGTCACAAAGGGCAGTTTGATGTTGTACTCTCTCTCACATCACTTTCTCTGGGGTAAGCTAGCTCCATACTCTGAGCAACTCTCTGGAGAAACCCATTTGATGAACTGAAGCCATGTGGGTGAATTTGGATGTGGATTCTCCAGCCCAGTAAAGCTTTCAAATGGCAATAGTCCAACTTGTCATCTTGACTGCAACCTCAGAAAAAGCCCTAAACCAGGACTATCCAGTTAAGATGCCTAGATCAGATTCCAGACCCCGTGAAATCATGCGAGATAATAAATTTTTTTCTGTTGTTGTTTTAAACAGCTAAGTTTGGGGATAATTTATCACATAGCAATAGATAGGAAATATATTAGTCATATAAAGCATAACACATTTACAACATATTAACTCTTTAATACTTTCAATAACCTGTGGGAAATTATCATGCTTATTTTTTGAGGAAGAATCTGAAGCTTATAGTAGAGCTTAAGTATGCCCATCCTAGAAGGCTTTCTCTTTATTATAGTTGCCTCTCCTATCATCTGTTAAAAGAAATTATTGCATTAGAAGAGCTCTGGCAATTGAAGGAGGGAAGAGTGTAGAGGCATGCCACAGAACATGGAAGATACCACCCTTTTAAAGTTATGGGTTGCAGCCTTTTTTATTTAATAAATTGATAATTTATTACAGAAAATCCTAGGATCTGCTTTTAAAATTCTGAAGCAATATACAGAAACATAATTTGATGGAATATGTATATCAAAAAAATCAGGTTGCAACAGAATATTCTGATTTACTGTAGAATTAAAAGTGTATAAAATGAGTTCTGTTTGCATACAAAGTATACCTTATTTTCATAAATATATGAAAATAAAAAATCACACTTATCAATCTCTCTAAACTTCACAATTTTAAACACTTCATGTAAATATGCACTAGCTTGAATCATTCACTCTCTTTTGGATAGCCATTCACTTGTAAACTGAAAGACTGTCATGTAAATACATATAAAAGAGTCATAAATCAGAGTGAAGCAGGACGTGTATGAATATGCAAATTGCACAGAAACTTGAAACTCAGAGTATTCTACTAATCCAATTACCAGGAAACTGATTGCCAGTCTGATTCAAGTATGTGAGGATGGTTGCTTCGTTTAAGTTAATGGCTCCCTCTGGCTAGCAATGAGTGGGGTTACCAACTGTTAAATTTTGGTAGCCCAATAAAAAAATGTGTTAGCAGCCATCTAAACATAACAACTATTAGAACTCCAAGTATGAAGAACAATTCTTTCCTATAGTTAAGATTCCGAGAGTAAAATGAGAAGGGGAAGAACACATGACTCTCTCTATGGGGCAATATATGGCATCAAAAGATTTTTTGGCAAAAGAAGGTAACAGGTGTGGTATAAGAAAAGCTTCAGTTCATTATATTACATAAAACTGAGAAAATTAAAACTGAATGAGAGAGCAGAGATCCTATTCTCTATTTTTTAACAGTTAACCTCTAAGTTTCATGTTTCTGTAGTGGTACATTGAAAATTTTTAAAAATACAATAAAAGAATAAAAACGTATCAAATGAAATTTGGCATTCTACAACCTCCCCAAATATTGTTTTAAAATTCATAAAGTGTTCATTCACAGCGAACATGCTCAACGGTGAAAAACTGAAAGCATTTTCACTAAGATCAAGAGCAAGAAAAGGATGTCCACTCTTGCCACTCTTTTTTTTTTTTTAATTATTTATTTATTTACTTATTTATTATTATTATTATTTTTTGGCTGTGTTGGGTCTTCGTTTCTGTGCGAGGGCTTTCTCTAGTTGGGGCGAGCGGGGGCCACTCTTCATCGCGGTGCGCAGGCCTCTCACTGTTGCAGCCTCTCTTGTTGCGGAGCACAGGCTCCAGATGTACAGGCTCAGTAGTTGTGGCTCACGGGTCCAGTTGCTCCATGGCATGTGGGATCTTCCCAGACCAGGGCTTGAACCCGTGTCCCCTGCATTGGCAGGCAGATTCTCAACCACTGCGCCACCAGGGAAGCCCTTGCCACTCTTATTCAACATATTTTTGGAAGTCCTAGCCATGGCATTCAGAGAAGAAAAAAAAATAAATAAAAGGAATACAAATTGGAAAAGAAGTAAAATTGTCACTGCTTGCAGATGACATGATACTATACATAGAAAATCCTAAAGATGCCACCAGAAAACTACTAGAACTAATCAATGAATTTGGTAAGGTTGCAGGATACAAAATTAATGCACAGAAATTTCTGGCATTCCTATACACTAACAACAAAAAATCTGAAAGAGGAATTAAGGAAACAATCCCATTTAACATCGCAACAAAAAGAATAAAATACCTAGGAATTAACCACCTTCGGAAGCAAAAGAGTTGTACTCAGAAAACTATAAAACACTGATGAAAGAAATCAAAGATGGGACCTCCCTGGTGGCACAGTGGTTAAGAATCTGCCTGCCAATGCAGGGGATACGGGTTCGAGCCCTGGTCTGGGAAGATCCCACATGCTGCGGAGCAACTAAGCCCGTGCCCTACAGCTACTGAGCTTGCACTCTAGAGCCCGTGAGCCACAACTACTGATCTGCGTGCCACAACTACTGAAGCCTGTGCACCTAGAGACCATGCTCCCTAACAAGAGAAGTCACCACAATGAGAAGCCCATGCACCACAATGAAGAGTAGCCCCTGCTTGCTGCAACTAGAGAAAGCCTGTGCACAGCAACAAAGACCCAATGCAGCCAAAAATAAATAAATAAATAAATTTATTTAAAACAAAAAGAAATCAAAGGTGACTTAAACAAATGGAGAAATAGACCATGTTCTTGGATTGGAAGAATCAGTATTTTGAAAATGACTATACTACCCAAAGCAATCTACAGATTCAATGCAATCCCTATCAAACTACCAACAGCATTCTTCACAGAATTAGAACAAGAAATTTTACAATCTATATGGAAACACAGAAGACCCCAAATAGCCAAAACAATCTTGAGAAAGAAAAATGGAGCTGGAAGAATCAGGTTCCCCGACTTCAAACTATACTACAAAGCTACAGTAATCAACACAGTATGGTACTGGCACAAAAACAGAAATACAGATCAATGGAACAGGATAGAAAGCCCAGAGATAAACCCATGCACATATGGTCACCTAATTTATGACAAAGGAGGCAAGAATATACAATGGAGAAAAGACAGCCTCTTCAAGAAGTGGTGATGGGAAAACTGGACAGCTACATGTAAAAGAATGAAATTAGAACACTACCTAACACCATACACAAAAATAAACTCAAAATGGATTAAAGACCTAAATGTAAGAAGAGACACTATAAAACTCTTAATGGAAAACATAGGAAAAACACTCTTTGACATAAGCCACAGCAAGATTTTTTTTGACCCACCTCCTAGAGTAATGGAAATAAAAACAAAAATAAATGGGACCTAATGAAACTTAAAAGCTCTTGCACAGCAAAGGAAACCATAAACAAGACGAAAAGACAACCCTCAGAATGGGAGAAAATATTTGCAAATGCAGCAATGGACAAAGGATTAATCTCCAAAATATACAAACAGCTCATGGATCTCAATATCAAAAAAACAAGCAACTCAATTAAAAAATGGGTGGAACAAATGAATACATGTAAAAATTCACAAAACCTGAATAAATTCTGTAGATTATGCCAATGTCAATATTTTGGTTTTGATATTATACTAGAATTATATCAGATGTTGCCATTGAGGAAGCTTAGTGAAGGGTACAAGGGACCTCTCTGTATTATTTCGGTGAGTTCTTGTGAATCTGTAGTTATTTAAAAGTAAAAAGTTAAAAAAAAAAGGGTGGAAGACTTAAATAATTTCACCAAAGAAGACATACGCATGGCCAAGAGGAACATGAAAAAATGCTCAACATTACTAATTATTAGAGAAATGCAAATAGGTGGGTCAGAATGGCCATCATCAAAAAATCTACAAACAATAAGTGCTGGAGAGGGTATGGAGAAAAGGGAACACTTTTGCACTGTTGGTAGGAATGTAAATTGATACATCCACTATGGAGAACAGTATGGAGGTTCCTTAAAAAACTAAAAATAGAACTACCATATGACCCAGCAATCCCACTACTGGGCATATACCCTGAGAAAACCATAATTCAAATATGCACATGTACCCAAATGTTCCTTGCAGCACTATTTACAATAGCCAGGCCATGGAAACAACCTAAATGTCCAATGATAGATGAATGGATAAAGAAGATGTGGTACATATATACAATGGAATATTACTCAGCCATAAAAAGGAACGAAATTGGGTCCTTTGTAGAGATGTGGATGGACCTAGAGTCTGTCATACAGAGTGAAGTAAGCCAGAAAGAGAAAAACAAATATCGTATACTAACACAAATATGTGGAATCTAGAAAAATGGTACAGATGAGCCTAGAGGGCAGGAATAGAGACATAGATGTAGAGAATGGACATATGAACACAGAGGGGCAGGGGAGGGTGGGACAAATTGGGAGATTAGGTTTGACATAAATACACTACCATGCGTAAAATAGATAGCTAATGGGAATCTGCTGTATAGCACAGGGAGCTCAGGTCGGTGCGCTGTGATGACCTAGATGGGTGGAATGGGGTGGGTGGGAGGGAGGTCCAAGAGGGATGGGATACAATATAGCTGATTCACTTCATTGTACAGCAGAAACTAGCACAACATTGTAAAGTAATTTTACTCCAATAAAAGAAAAAATAAACACTTTAGAAAATATTAACAAAATGTGTATGTCTTATGAAGTGCCATTTCATAAGATAATCCTGCTTGTAGAGAAGTTCCTGAGTTTGGTGAATTAATAAAATCTGTGTCCATCAAGTTTATTTCAGAAATTGATTTGTTTCACTGAGAGTTCTACTTTCCCTTAATTAACAGTGTCACCTGAAGTACAGGGACCAAGCTTTAATTAATGTGATGGGAATCGCATATTTTAAAAACTCATGGATAAAACTTGCTTTATTCCTGATACCAGGCATCATTTTAGTTCCTCCATTAGGTTCATAATAAATAGCAGAGAAACACATAACCTTCCAAGACAATAGCGCAGAGTTTTGTGTCTCTCCTGGCATATGTAAAGCCAGAACCAAGACTTAAATTAGCCCTGGGATGTTTCTTTCTGTGTAACTGCTTTAGAGTCTTAGCTTCAAAAACTGTAAAAGAACTAGCATGGCAGAAGATGAGGAATCAGTTTCAACTGTATAAAATGTAATGTATTTGCTTGAAACATTTTTTTTAAAATTTCTATTAAAATTAGCATTTGTTGACTTGAATAGTCAAGATGAAGTAAACAATAATTTTATACTCTGGTGCGCAAAGCATTTAGAGGATCCACTAGTTTCAGTGACAAGAAAATTGCTATGCCACTGACAAACATATTACTAAAAAATAGTTAAACTAAATTTTATATCAAGGCTCACGTCAACAAACAAGTTTTCATGTTAGGCTTTGATTGAGAGATGAAACCATGAAAAATCAATAACCTTTTTGAAAGAGTAGAAGATACGATACTAAAGTGTTGCTTGGTATAGAAATGAATCCTGAGAATCTCATCTCAAAAAGAAAAGACGTTCTATGATTTTTTTTCACTGATGTGTTTTTCAAATGTGTGTGTAATCATTAGAAATAAGGTATCTGTGAATAAGACTAAGGTTTGAAACTTTCTAATTTGAAATAATTATTTTGAATTTGATGGTGAAGAGAATTTCTAGCAGGAATTTGCATGCTTTCTTGTCTTCCTGTTCTCTAAAGCAGGAATACAGAATTTATTTCTTTTAGACTGCGGTAAGCATCTTGATACAGTCTGCCTTATTTCTTCTATTTTTCCCCTAAAGAAAAAGGTTAGGGGCAAAATAAAATATATAACTATTCTATAAGCAAAGACTGAAGATAAATATATGGTAATAGAATCCCCTCTGAAGTAAACAAATATGGCACAGAAAGTTTTAGTTCATTTTTGTGCTGGCCAGGTAAAGATTGTTTTTCAATTACTTGTTCAAAATGAAAACTTGTGACCCAAACACCTGTGCCAGATTGGTATTTGAGATCACTAATATTCTGTGCATGATATCCCTTGGAACAGATGCAAGGGGACAGAAGTGACTAAAATTGCTCTGTTCTGATGGCAGATCAGAGGATGATATAGCCAAGAAACAGAAGAACAGTGGCTTATATGAGAATTACTCACTGCATCAACAGTCCATCACGGAACCAGGCTCAGCAAACATACAGACTGAGAATTTTATCAGTATTTAAGATAAAATACCTCTGTTAAAACTATGGAAGCTGCCTTCTCATGTCTTATTAAGAGCTATCATGAGGCAGTATACATTAAACCTACCAAATAATAAAAAATGGTATTACTTTATGAGATGCCATTTGCTGTTGACTTGTCTATGCAATATCAATGTTAATAACTTGCTTTAAGTATCTTGGAATTTATTTCAGCTAACATTTTGATTTGATATTCCCCCAGAAAGGTAAACTCTAAGTTAGGTTAACTATTAGATTTAGAGGGTTAGATATAGACTACACATTCTATCCTTTAAAAGTCAGAGGTTTGGTATAACTATTGTAACTTATGTTGAGATTCTTAATACTTAGAATATTCAATCATACAGAATCTCATGCAAACCTAAATGCTTAAAAAACAAGCAGCAACTTTTGCTTAGAGCAATTGTTTCCAAAGAAGTTTGCATGCAACCTGAATGAAAATATTAGCACTTTTACTCATATTAATTTTTATAACTAAAAACTGTAAGATAATAAGAAAAATACCAGGATATAATAATATTTATTATACAAATTACAAGGCTCCTTTACTTATTTGAAACATACTGTATTTAGGCAATTGAGTTACCCTATGAGAAAAGTGAGAATTTCATAATAGGCAAGATTGACAGTGCTGCCCTCAAAGTTTATTCGTGTCTGGTTAAGTTGATTTCATTTTAAACTATATTAATTCCCATGATTGACAGATAAAAATAATACCAGTAATGCAAGCACAAACAGAGAACATGGTGTATAATTTAAACATACCAAATAAGTCTCATATTTCTTACATGAGGTCATTTCCAGCCATATCACATGGTTTAAAAAAAAAGAAAATTCTAATCAGAGCTTACAACTAATAACTCCAAATGCTTTTTAAATCTGAATTTGAATGGCAACCTTCACTTAAATATTGGAGATAAAGATGAAGATTGTTTCTTGCCCAGCCAGAGAGAACTACATTGGGACACACAGTATCCATCCAAGCAAATGCTTGACCAGAGTTAAGAATTTTTAAGAAAGCTTGGAGTTCTGGAATTTATTGATTATTTATGAAACAGGTTGACAAAAAGTGGGACTTTTTCAGGGACTGCTTGCATTAAGGAAGTAGGGACTGGTGACTAATAAGATAGCAAGGGATAACTGCCCATAAGTTGGGGATTCTTCATCTTGCTCTGCATGGAACTGGCTTTGCAGTAAAAAAACATACATAACTGCCAGCCCTCTGGCTTACATTACCCCTTACTGAGGAAGAATTCTTTTTTTTCATCATTAACAAGAAAATTATATGAAATAGAGATTTCACATGTGACTTTGTGAAACTACTGTGAATGTTGAACTTCACCCTGAATAGAATTACAGCTTGAAATGTAACCTCTTATATTATGACTTTCATGTTCTCAGTAAGATGTTTAAAAACTCATTGTACAGAATATGAAGATAAACTTTATAACTGGAGAGTAAAAATCTTTTTTATATTTAAAGTGCTGTTTGTTTTCTCCTTAGCTCTTTATGTTCTATTTCATATATGCTTTATAATGCACATAATACATCAGTAGAATAGTATATGCATACAAAGTCTACACTAAGTACATATATTTGGGTTATATGCTCAATAATTTTTATTGACATACATGCAATAAAATGTTTTGGAGACTTCTTATCTCCCAGCTTCATGATAGCAGTTTGAAGGCACATGATGGTGTTCAGAGTCTTTAAGCACAAGGCTTTACCCACTTTTCAGCCTCATCTGTTTTTCCTCATCCTTGCCTTAGGCTTACAGCCATGAGAAATCTTTCAGCAGACTAGTTTACTCTCACAACCCTATGCCTTTCCAATGATGGATAACACTAAGATATATCAAAGCGAATTTCACTATTTTTTTAATTGAAACTGGCTTATGACCTTAAAAGTCTGTTTTATAAGGATTGAAAATTTATGATAAATAATAGCTTATTTGAAATAATGGTTTATCACCCTGTTGTCAAAACTTGTAAACAAATATAAAATTCCCTAGGAACTGAACGTTCAAAGAAAAAGAATTTTAAAGTAATATACATTGAAAACTAATGAACATGAAGAAAAATAATGTCATCATGCTCCTTATGAACCAAAAAAATAGTCAGATTATGTTTAGCATCACTACAAAGTTCACATGTGACATGGATTATTAATTGTCTGCCACTTTTATTTTCATCATTTTATTAATTGTTTTTTAGCTTGCACATAGCAGAGCTAGAGATCACATGTGCCAGACGCTTTTGCAACTAGTTATGACCAGGACTAAGTTCTACCTAACAAAATAATGTACGCAATTTCTGAGTAACATCTTTAGAAGTAACCTGATTGTCCTTACTGAATGCCTCTCTGACTTCACGTGGGCTATAACGTGAAAGTGGTTGTATTGTACAAACTTCAACTGGGAAGGCAAGTACAAAATCTAAGGAAGGAAACCTGAGTCATCTCATGAATGAATCTTTCTATCCCCCTAAACCACATATTGGCTTGGACTGGGAAAGAAATAAACATTCTGTCTCTTTAGAGTCACAGATTTTGTATAACTAGTGTAACTTATATCAAGATTCTTAATAACAAGAATATTCAATTTAAAAGAATCTCATGCAAACCCAAATATGGATAAGTTTTTCATTTCTTTACAAACAGTTCATTAGACATTCAGTGGTTTATTTATAGCCTGGAAAGATAATAAACTTGTTCTAGCTTACTATAATTTTTTTCTTATCTTACTTTGGGAAATGGAAAAGGATAAACATATATATATATATAATATGTATGTATATGTATAATATATATGTAATGGTATTATAGAAAATGATCTATTAAATAATGTCAAGTATTTTGAAATATATATTGCCATTGAAATAGATTGTTTCATATACTTATCGTATAAAAGTAAACCTATTACCTTAAAATATATAATCTGATTTCCTGGGTCAACATTTATATGTATACATGTAACCAACCCAAACTGGATTCTGAATATTTCTTCTATGCAGTTGTCTTTCTACTTTAAAAAAAAAAAGGCCCAAAAGCCATGATATGTAAAAAACACATTATAAATTTCCAGCATCTTACAAAAAGCTCTTGTTATTCCTGTTTTAAAAGAAAGTGAAAAGTCACCAGCTGCTTCCTATCAGTGTGATGTTGGGCACATCATATAATCTCAGTTTTCCAATCTTTAAAATGAGGGAAATGAAGAGTTCTCTAAGAAGCTATGGTTCTGTTGGTTTCCAATACAATCAATATATAAAAATCATATTTATTGTTTTGACCAGTGATTGCAATAAAGAAATTAAAGAATTCTTGGATCTTAAAAAAGTGACCCTCTTAAAATGATAGTGATCATAGAATAATGAAATGAAATAAAAATATTATGGTTTTCCAATAAATGAATACAGATTTAGAGTAAAGGTATTCTATAAATCAGTAAATTCACTTTTATAGTAAAGGTACTTTTTTAAAGGCAGTGAAGTATAATTATCTTGATTTTCTTTAATCTTCCTTATATTCTAAGAGAGATTTTGAACAACTCTTTAGATACTAAAAAAAATGTTGGCATTCCATTAATTTGTCAGTACTAAGGAATCACTTTAAGACTGAGAGGATATCTTTCACTTTCACTGCAAATTCTTTAATATCATCTATTGAAAAGGAAGGACTAGTACTCTTCTATTTTTATCCACTATCTTAGGCATGGTAATTTAATCTTTCTGAGCAGTAAACAGGTAGCAGACTCTACATTAGCTCACTGCTATAATGTGAACTTGAACAATTGGATGTCCAAGCTCAGTTGGGAACATTATGTATGAATCTTGAGTAATAAAGCATAGTGTCAAGTAAGACAAAGCTGGTTAAAACAATTTGGGATGAGGTGAGCAAATGATAACCTATACACAAATACCTGTCTTGCATATACATAGACATGTGTTGCTTTGTATTGTATCATGTTCCTCTGCATTTTTTATCAATTCCATAATCCAGGAGTGTATGCAGTATTGTGTGTGTGTGTGCATGTGTGTGCGCATGCACACAATATAAGCTAGATATGGTGAAGTTTCTTAGAAGACAAATAAAATTTCTTGTTTACTGTGAGGTACTGATAGGCACTAAAGACATGTATAAGAATGTTCAGAGCAACTTTATTCATAATAGTAAAAAACTGGAATCAACGCAAATGGTCATGAATGGATATATCATTGTATAAGTCACTCACACAACGGCGTGTCAACAGACAAGATACACATTTATATATATATATTATATCTTCTTTATCCATTCATCTGTTGATGGACACTTAGGTTCCTTCCATATTTTGGCTATTGTAAATAGTGCTGCTATGAACGTTGATGCATGTATCTTTTCAAATTAGTGTTTTAGTTTTTTTCGGATATATATCTAGGAGTAGAATTGTTGGATCGTATAGTAGTTCTATTGTTAGCTTTTGGATCATATGGTAGTTCTATTTTTAGCTTTTTGAGAAACCTCAGTACTGTTTTCCATAGTGGCTGCACAATTTTACATTTCCTCATACACCAACAGTGTATGAGGGTTCCCTTTTCTCCACATCCTCACCAACATTTATCTGTGTCCTTTTTGATTACAGCCGTTCCAGCTATAATCATTCCAGGTGTGAGGTGATAGCTCACACTGGTTTTGATTTGCATTTCCCTGATGATTAGTAATGTTGAGCATCTTTTCTTTTACCTGTTGGCCATCTGTGTGTCTTCTTTGGAAAAATTCCTATTCAGATCTTCTGCTCATTTTTTAATCAGATTGTTTTATTTATTTATTTATTTATTTTGATATTGTGTTGTGCAAGCTCTTTGTGAAGTTGGTAATGAGGGAGGCTATGCAGGTGTAAGGACAGGGGATATATGGGAAATTTCTGTACCTCCTTCAATTGTGTTGTAAACCAAAAACTCCTCTAAAAAGTAAAGTATTAAAATAATCTTACAAATAAATTGTGAGGTCTTTAAGAATGGTGTAATTTTTATTTATAACCTCAATATAAAAGTATACTTTACCTTAAGTAGGTACTTAATTTTTGTGGAATAGCTTGTCATGAACAAAACACTTACTGACATAATTTTAAATAACATTAGTATTTCCAGCTCATAACTTACTACACAAAATAGGTTTCAATAAATATTTTTAATTTATGAGTATATAAATGAACAAATAAGCCTTCAATTTTATTCTTACTTTACAGAATCTCAGTCAAAATAACTATTAGCTCAAAACAGTTATTCTTCAGACATCTCCCTTAGTAAAATGTGTGTATTCCTAGTCACAGAAAAAGATCTCTGTAAGGAAAATACTGCTGAAATCAGTTTAGATTTATGTTAATTACATCCCTAAGCTCCCTTACTTTTCATATTTGAAGTGAGAAGCCCAGAGTTTTCCTAATTCTTTTCAAACATTTTAATGGGAAAAAAATTACTAAAATTTTATGTGGTATATCCCTTTTCATTTAACAGTCTTATTTGTTTTTGCAAGGTAAGTCAGATCATTTTCTACTGCAGAAGACTATGAGTACTACTAAGGGAAGATGAACTAGAATAGAAAATATTTTCCTGAGGGATTTATATTCAAAACTAGTCAGCAATGTCAACATTATTTTTCTATATTGTTTTTCCCCAATGTAAGAAATTTAGTTAAGAGAAAAGATACTTGAATATATACTGTGGTGTAATTATCTTGAAGTAACTACTTTCTACCAATAAGAATTTTGATGCAAACAAGGCCCAGTGGGTTGCTGTGATATTTTCCTCAATGAAACAACAAAAGTTGATGTTCTCACCAGTACTCAGTAACTGAAATTTCTTGTGGTTCAAATACATTTTGTTAGAGAAAAGGATTTCCAAATTGTGTTTTACTGGACCAATACTCAGGAAAATAGTGGGCCTACTCCTAAAGAACTATTAAAGGGAGGAACATTTAATTTTGTTTCTGGCTTTTACTTATACCCACCATATACTTTCTGCCTATATTTTGTGTGTTTTCATATAATACTTTTATTAAATACTGTAGGCTGCTTATATATTTATTTAATCATCAGCTTTGAGAAATATAAACTACAATTATTTTCCTTAAAGATTGGCTTTATGAGGAAGGGATCAAGATGGTGCAGTAAAAAGACCCTGAGCTCACCGTCTCTTATGGGCACACCAAAGTTACAACTACTTACAGAGTTACAACTACCTATGAGAATGACCTGAGGATGAGCAGAAAACATATTCCACAACTAAAAATATAAGAAAGGAACCACAATGAGATGGGTAAGAGGGACAGAGATGTGGTCCTGTCAGGAGGCACACCACACAGGTTGGTGACTCATAAATGGGGAGGATGTCACAACCACAGAGCTCCTCCCCAAGGAGCAAGGGGACAGAGCCCCACATCAGGCTCCCCAGCCTGAATGTCCTGCACCAGGAAGAAGAGCACCCAGAAAGTCAGACTCTGAAAACCAGTGGGGCTTACATTTGGGAGAAGTGGAGCTCTATAGGAAATAGAGACTTTGCTCTTAAAGGGTGCATGCAAAATCTCACATGCTCTGAGTTCTGGCACAAAGGTAGTAGTTTGAAAGGCACCTGTGTCAGACTCTCTTACTGATCTTGGAGATTCTCCCACAAAGGCAAGAGGCAGCTGGGATTTCCCCTGGGAACTAAGATGCCAGAGGCAGACATTTTGGGGATCTCATTCTATCGTGCTGACATGGATGCTGGCAAGTGCCATTTTGGACTCCTCCCTCTTAGCGTATTAGTGCCTGGGGTCAGCCCCACCCACCAGTGGGCCCACAGCAACTGCAAGAAGCAGGGTCCCACAGCCAGCTGGGCCAGGGCCAACCCTGCCTACACCCATGCCCACAGTAGTTGACCCCATCACAACAGAAGGACACATGCAGCCCACATCCAGGACACTCTTGGAGCACTTAGCTCTGGTAACAGAGGAGAGGATGCTGCTGGGACCCATAGGACATCTCTTATTCAATACATAAAGTCATTTCTTCAAGATCAGGAGATGTAACAAACCTACCTAATATATAGAAATAAACACAGAGATCAGGCAAAATGAAGAGACAAAGGAATATGTTCCAAATGAAGGAACAAGACAAAACCTAAGAAAAATAACTAAATGAATTAGAGATAAGCAATCTATCCAATAAAGAGTTCTAGGTAATGATGATAAAGATGCTCACCAATCTTGGGAGAAAAATAGATGAACTCAGTTAGAACTTCAGTGAAGAGTTAGAAAATATAAAAAAGAACCAGTCAGAGCTGAAGAATACAATAACTGAAATAAAAACACACTAGGGAAATCAAGAGTTGATTAGATGATATAGAAAAATGGGTCAGCGAAATTGAAGACAGAGTAGTGGAAATCACTCAAGCTGAACAGAGAAAAAAAAATTTTTAAATAAGGACAGTTTAAGAAATCTCTGCAACAACATCAAGTATACTAACATTCACATAATAGGGGTCCATGAGAAAAAACAGAGAGAAAAAAAAAGAATAGAACTTATTAGAAGAAATAATAGCAGAAAACTTCCTTAACATGGGGAAGGAAACTGACATCCAGGTCCAGGAAGCACAAACAAGATAAACCCAAAAAAGATGAACCCAAAGAAATCCGCACCAAGACACATTACAATTAAAACAGCAAAAATTGAAGGTAAAGAATGAATCTTAAAAGCAGCAAGAGAAGAGCAACTAGTTACATACAACAGAATTTCCATAAGACTATCACCTGATTTTTCAGCAGAAACTTTACAGGCCAGAAGGGAATAACATGATATACTCAAAGTGCTGAAAGGAAAAAACCTACAACTAAGAATACTCTACCCAACAAGGTTATCATTCAGATTTGAAGGAGAGATCAAAAGTTTTATAGACAAGCAAAAGCTAAAAGAGTTCAGCACCATGAAACCAGCCTTACAAGAAATGTCAAAGGGACTGCTAAGCAGAAAAGAAAAGGCTACAACTAGAAATAATGACAGGAAAATTATCTCACTGGAAAATTCAAACATATGGTAAAGGTAGTGAATCAAACATTTATAAAGCTAGTAGGAAGGTTAAAAGACAAAAGTAATAAAATCATCTATTTCTACAATAAGTAGTTAAGGGATATGCAAAATAAAAAATTTAAAATATGACATCACAACATATTTTTTCAATATTTTTCTTTTTTCTTTGTTTTTCTACATTGTTTTTTTACATTCATATTTTTTGTTGTTTGTTGTTTTTGTTTTGTTTGCTTGTTTTTGTTTAACCTTGCTCTGCTTATTCTCTAAGCATTGTGGAACTGTGCTTTGGTGTTTGTCATTAATTTTGGAAATTTCTCAGCCATTATATTTCCAAATATTTATTCTATTTTATTCTCTCATTTTTTCTGCTCTGGCATTAAAGTTATGTGTATATTATGCCCTTGGAAATTATCTAACAGTTTTTGTTGTTTTTCATTCTTTTTCTTTTGGATTTTAATTTCTGAAGTTTCTTTTGAGCTATCTTCCAAATCACTGATCCTTTCTCTGTCATGTCAAATCTACTGGTAGGTTCGTAGAAGATATTCTATAACTATGTTATAGTGGGATTTTTCCCCATCACTGTCTTGATTCTTTCTTAGAGTTTTCATCTCTCCCTTCACATCTGTTCTTGCATGTTATCTACTTTTTTCCATTAGAGTCCTTAACAAATTAACCATAGTTATTTTAAATGATTTGTCTGATAATTTCAACATCTGTGTCACATCTTTGTTTGGCTTTGATGGTTGCTTTACCTTTTCAGAATGTGTTTTCCTTACCTTTAGGAACTCTGTAATTTTTGTTGTTGTTGTTGTTGCTGAAAGCCAACAATGTTGGCTAATGTAAATAAAGGAAATAGGTTTTCAGTGAGAGATTACATTAGTTTAGCTAGGAATCAGGCTCTACTTAAAGTCTGCTGAAGCTACAGGTGCCAGAGACTTCAAATTCCTCTGGTGTCTTTGTTTCTGTCTCACCTTTACTTTGGGCTTTTCTAAGAACTCCTCCTTGGTTCCTTCAGCTATAATCTTTGATATTATACTGTTATACTGTTGATATTATGCTGTTATCGTGGAAGGGTGTGGGTAAAGAAATCTCTAAAATCTAATGAAATCTCATTGTTTGAATAGCCTTTGTCAGAGGATTGTGACTTTCCCAACTTTTTTCCCCAACATGATTGCTTTTTTTCTCTCTTCTTCCTGATCCTTTCATGGACATCATTCTTCTCAATCTATTTCCTTGATGTTCTGACCCCTATTGACAACTTCCCATCTTAGGTGACACAAAAAGGCTAAAGAAGGCTGAAGTGAAAGGAATGCCCTTTCACTTGAATAATGCTGTAGCAATCTTTTACCCTGGGGAGTAAGCCTTTAATATGCAGAAGGCTCAAGGAATTATTTACATTGATTACTCTTCCCTTCCTCTGACATAAATAGAGGGTATCTTTCTCATATCTTCATTATGAGAACCTGGTGTGAATCCTCGAGGTTAAACACATAAAAGCTTAACCTTGGCTTTGCCCCCTGGAGTTTCTTACTCTCAAATTGAAATCCACACCCAGTCTAGAGTGATTTGTCAAAACAGCTTCTGCTCCGGGTAACCAAATCTTGGCTGTGTCTCTTTGGATGAGCACATCTCTACAGATTTTGGTGCGGTGGTTTGCCCTCTGATGGGTCCAAGTAGAATCCTTGATTTTAAGTTTTTTCATCTTTTTCTTGTTATAAGGACAGGAGTGATGACTGTCAAGTTCTTTACAGGTCAGCTCTGATACTAGAAGTCCCCTTTAAAGAATTTAAAATGTTCTCATTTATATGATCAGAATGTGGTTGTAGATCATAGTGAAAAAAACTCATTTAGTGGTTAGCAAATACTCTTCATTGAAAACATTTTTATGTACAAAGAGTTAAACATCTTTCTGCAAAAAAAGATTTTGTAAAATTAATTATTCTCCTAATTTGTTGTCTATTAATCAATGAATTCTGATTCTCTAATTCTGGTTGTAAGTGAAATGGCCATATGCTGCATATTAATTCTAATTGTTGAAAAACATTTGGACTCATGTAGTTTATTTTTGTTTTCAGATCCACAGGCCAAACCCTGGCCACAGAAGCCTGATGCAGATGAGTGTGTCATGACTTTCACCAGAACCCTAAAGGTACTATAGACTCGTAGGTATTTTCCTGAGAAAGAGAAATGTCCTTTTCTTTTCTACTCCAGATAAATCTTATAAAATCTTAGATTAATATAATTCCACTTAGGAGCTAGAGAAAGGAAGGGAGATTTCACAGCTACAAAAGTATTATTTTTTAATGGTAATGATGATATTTGCTTCTCTCCTACAGACATATGTAGTGATAAATATAAATATTTTTGTATTTTGGTTTCCTTGGAGCAAAAAATCCATAATGTTATCCATTTTATTTTGTTTAGTCATGAATCAGAATTCAGTTTAGCCTAGGGTTCAGGAAATATCCTTGGAGGTGAATAGCTGAGCAAAATTGGGAATTAGCTAACTAAGAAAGAATAACAGACTCTGTGTAGAAAGGATAGTTTATAAACAGAGAAGAAAAAGGAATATAGTAAGAAAGCTAGAAATAGCATGATGTTTCCTAAGAACAACAAGAGATTTCTTCTTACTAGAGCATGCTAGAGATAAGCAGGAAAGGAGTATAGTCGGGGATCTGTCATGAAAGCTTTAAGAGCAATGTTAAGGAATTTGGATTCAATTCTACAGGCAAAGAGGCACTTGTACCAAGGTGATGTAACAGATAATGAGGGTTGAAAGGACCATAGTGGAAACAGGAAAAAGAGAGTCAGGAAAATATTGAGACCACGTTGGAATGATTTTGTTTCAATATACAAGTTGAGAGAAACGTTGAAGTCAAGATTGCTGTTAGGATTTCTAGGTTTGGTGAGTGACTAGATGGTGCTGATATTGCCTGAGAGAGAAAAAAAAAATGAGGAGGGAGACACCCTTGAGATGGGGCGAAAATGAGAAAAAAGGAATAGGCCCCGGTTGGTATTCTATGAATGGGGAATTTGTTGCTTGTAGCATATTTATAGTTAATAACACAGCATTTATAGTAAAAGCTATGTGAGTGTTTGTAGAGAGGAAAGAGCTAAGGTAAGCACTCCAGGAAATATCATAATTTAATTAATAGAAAAGGAGGAGACAAGGAAAATGAAGGAATACTAATGTCTAAATGGAAGAGGAAGCAAGGTGAGTGACATCACATGATTCAGTGGGCAAATTATTTTAAGGAGATTAATATTATAAATTATTAAGGAGATTATATGGTCAACAATATTAAAATCAGTGAATCAGTGACAAAGTACAGAATGTCTATTGTTCTTAGAAATATAAAATTTACCAGTTGAAATGCTTTTTCAGAGTAATTTTAGTAGAAATATATAGATGTTAGTGTGTTAAGAAATGAATGGAAAATGATGAAAGTACCATACCATTAGACTGAAGAAATTTAGTCCCAAAATTAAAAGAGAGAGAAAGAGCCAGGGAGAGAGAGAACTGTAATGGAGAGGAAAATTTAAGTGAGTGTGTGTGCATTGTCATGAGAAAGACGTGAGCATGTTTGTAGTCTAGGGGAAAAGGGTAAGTATCATGAATAAGAAGGCAGATGCAGAAGAGATGGCAGATCCCTAGGAGGTAGAAAGGGGCTAGAGGGCCATTTCCCTTCCTGTGACTTTGGATAATTGGTTAGTTCTGTATGCAGGTAACTGTGTTGGTTGGGGATGATAGACAGAATTGCAGAAACCATAGTCTATGATTTTACTATTCTTCTTGTTCTAAATCTGAGGCGAAAATGTCAGGTTCGACATTTAGTTCGGCCAGTTTCTGAAAGTGTTTGCGTTGAAGTAAATGTTTATCTACAATCTTTAAAAAGACTCATGGTTTGTGGGTGGTCTGTCATTCTAAAAACAAGCACATTTTAAAAAATAACCCCCCAAAATATAAACAAACCTGTGTCCTCTTGTGTAGCATACTAAAAATAAATCCTGCATTGTTTGGAACTTCACAAACCATTTGGGAATTGCATTACCTTAGGTAAAACTGTGACTACATGCAAATCGTTTAATAACTTAATCAGTGAGAAAATATAGGAAATTCTTAGTGTGAAAAGATAGAAAATAAGATAGGTTTGCACATTTGCCTCCCTGTTTTTTATCTGCTCCATTTTCCTTTCTGCATCTTTACTAAGCTCAGGGAAAGAGCAGCAGCTGCTCTGGAAGTGCCACACCAGCCTGTGCCCAGGCACTTCTTACCCATCGTGAGGGAAATTGACTAGAATCACACACTCTTCATCAATTTCCCACTTCACAGAAATCAGTTCTTCTATGCAAGGGGGCTGAACTACATTTGCTCTGCAGCTGGCAGTCCCATGGAGCTACGTTGGAGGAAGAAAAGGAGATGACCTGCTGCTAGTGAGTGAATACGCTCTGGGTGGGTATGCTCACCTGATTTTTTGATTGGACTCAGCCTCCTATACAAGGAGAGTGGAGGAGACTCAAGCTGAACCGAAGGAAATGAAGAGTTTCTTGTTTTAATGCTCAAGTTCCACTCTAACTCATAACTAATGAACTAGCATCCCGCACAGCAGTACCATGTTCCACAGGCAGCAATTATATAAGAATAGCATTCCAAACTTGGTCGTTCTGTGACTGGCTGGCATACAGGCTGCTAGTGTGGGAAGAAGATTTTCACACAGATGTTAGCTAGAAAAATAGACGGATGGAAGTGATGGTAGCTTACTGGGTTCACAATCAGAGAGGACCAAGATTTAAATTTAAAATCCTTAAACTAAGGCACAAGATGATTCATGCTGAAAATATTTTTTCTTTGTGTGACTTATGAAACTTCTAAATGGGTAGACTGCAACTAAAAGTACAAAATGGGGTGATTTTAGTAACCAGCCTCGTGTAATCTCCCAAAAATGTGAATTGGAATTTCCTATGGAACTTATTACAAAGCAAATTCCTAGACTATACCTTGTGAGTCTAATAGTAATTATGGATGAGGCACAAGAATTAGTCATTTATAACAACCTCCCAGGTAATTAATGTGCACAATAAAGCTTAAGAACTACCAGTATATACTTACCTTGGTAAATGACAAATAGACACACAACATAATTATGAGAAAAGAATCCAAAGGCATTTTCAGTTTAAATGTTATCTATAATTTTTAACTAGTACCAGTTAAATAATCCCAAATGTGAGAAAAAAATAAAAAATGAAAATTATATGGATAAAGAACAATTATCTGAGTAATTTTAGTTATCATTTGAATAGCAGAATTCATGTTTCCTTTTATACAGGTGGGACAATTGAGCCAAACATTTGAAGACATTTACTAATTGCTATTGACTATATTAGTGCTAGAGAGCAAACGTGCCTACTGGAAAAGAAGGCTCAAGGGACTTGCTGAAATCATGATAATCCAGCCTATCACAGAATTTAAGTTGTACATCACTTCAGCACACAAATGTAAATATATGGCACAATAGGTACCTCTCTCCTTTCTTGAGTCAATGATACTGCTCCTTAATTACAGCAATCCTGCTCCTGTCCCCACTCCCAAAACAAGTTCTGACTGTGCCTCAGAATCCATGTCCACAAGGCTCTCCATTTTCCTAACGTCCAAATTACAAGTAACCACACTGAATAAATAATCTCATGGAAAACAATTTCCTTTTAGTTTAGGGACATTTATTAGATAAAAGATACTAGTTAATCTTCAAAGGCAGAAGTCTACACAATGTATGGACATACACTAATTAATAAGCCTTTATTGACTTAGTTTGAAAAAGTCCAATATAGATTAATATCTTACTTTACCTAACAGTAAAAATTACTTTAGTTTTTATTATGGTCTTGGAAATAGAAATTCCTTGTATTTATAAGCAATTTACTTATATAAAAAATATGTAATCAGGGAAGTAAAGACGTTATCCAAAATATCTCCATTGCTTCAATTAGTTCTTAGGAAATTAATTCACTGAAAAAAATATTATTCAGCAAAACTGAGCATAAAATCTAAAAAGTTTAAAAAACAGTCTTTCCTCTGCTACATACACTGCCAAAGGAAGACTTTATACAACGCTGAAATAAACAAACTGTAATGTTTATGCTGAACTTTCTGTATTCATGAATGGGAAAATGAAGTGTAACCAATCAATTAGTAATAACCCTTTGAGGGACACTTTATTGATATCTGGCTTTCCTAATATTAGCATGTCACATACTGAATAGCTTCACTGTGGAAAAGAAAGGATAGAGGGTGATTTTTATGCACTGTTTTTATGTTTTGTGTAACTACTGGCGTAATTTGTTTATCCCTAAAAGCATTAGGAACACAACACATGAAATCAAATGAAAAGGAGTGACAAAGAGATTATCTTAAATATTTTTTAGCCCTTAAAAACATAAATGATCCAAAACCAAATAGTTGTAGTTCATGATAATATGCTATATCCGATATGTGTTCTGTAATGATCTCTTGTGACATCTTTTTTCCAGCAACCCCAACTATACCCAGGTCAACTTGGGAACTTTTTGCCCCTCCCCTATCTTGCATTCATGACCTTTCAGCATTTACTAAATTATACTGTGATTACTCATTCTCTACTAGTCTCTTAGTTCCTTGAGACTATGGACCAAAATTTGTTCATTTCTTATCCTCAGAATTGAGATTGTATTTTGTATATATGGGGCAGTTAATAAAATTTAATTGAAAGAATAAAAAAATCATTTGAAAATGTCTTAAATATTAATGTGACACACGATGTCTTTTGAAAAATATAGATTATCTCCCATAAATCTTTCTTTCCTCTCCAGGCTTTACAAAGCAGAACAATATTCAGGGATTAGGAGTAGAGAGTTGTTAACTCATACTGCTTTTGTTTCAATCATGAGACAAGTAACCTTTGTTCAAATTATGCTCAAAGTGAATTGTGTTGAATTTATTTAAAGCTGGATCAGCTACACTTAACATCAGATTTTCAATAGCTTGCTGTCAAACTGTCACACTGGAAGGAATTAAAAGATTAATCTTTTTAATTATAAACAAATACTACCTAAGTAATTGTAGCTTATTTACTTGATAGACGTATTTTGAGGTTTATTATTTGTTTGCCATCAATAGGAGATAAGAATTACACTAAAATAAAATCATACATTTAGAAAAGAATCTTGGATACATAACATATTATGTAATGTAGTCCAGTAGTGTTACCTATGCCTCATAACAAAGTACTTTCTGTGAGCTCCAAAGGTAATCTTGAGTTCTTTGAACTGAAGGCATACGAAATAGAAAGGGTAAAAATACATTTAAATTGATGGTAATTGACTTGAGCTTTGCAGTTTATCCATGTTAGTTTACAAAATGCATTTAGTTTTCATTCTAGCATGATATTTACCTTCAATTAATACTGATAGCCAACAATTATCACACCTAAAAATAATGTCAGATTTTCTAATCTCTATTTTTTTTACCCCCGACTCATCTCTGTGTCATTTAAAATTTTTATAATGCTTTTGTCTTTCTAAGATGTCTAGCCATTCCTCAGGCTGATATTTTCCATCTTTCCAATCTTACCTGTCACACATTAAATATATAGAAAAGAATGGAAACTGTGGTGATAAAAGAAATCAGCCAGGCATTTCCCAAAATAATCTAGAGCAGAAGAAGAGGAATGTGCTGTGTCTAAGGGGAGACTATTCTGTTTTAGAAAATTAACTTGCAATACAACACCACTTTCAGGTACTCTAAGTTTTTCCTCTTTCATAGATTATGATCAAAGACTGAGAAACAGGAATAATTAAGTGTATATACATGTATTCTACTGAAAGAATAATTCATAAAGAGACAGTTTACCTTCAAAGAGAAAAATGTATCAAGGTCTAAGATGACCACTTCATCATGAGAGGGTGAAAATAAATGATATGGCAAACTTAAGGTGAGAGATACAAGTTTCTCATTTCTTATCACTATTTGGGAATGTACATTTATTTGGGGAGAGACTTAAAATCAGAAACACACAAAATTCTGCTGTATCTTTGTAATATGTATACAATGGCAAGTAAAGGGCTAGGTGGTTGTGGATTGGGACTGGAAAAATATACTATTTAAAAAAAAGAAAAAAAGGAGAAAATGTTTCTTAATTATACTATATTTTGAAGCAATGACTGTCACATACAAAATAAAATTTAATTGCATATATCTCTTTATGTATGTAGAAATAGAGTCATAGGAGGACTTAAGTAAAAGTTATTATCTATTATTAAATAATATAGACCTATTAAAAACATTAAGCAAAAATTGGTAACAGAGTGAATACAATATATAATATCTTAACTAATATTACCTTAGGGATTCCTGGGGCTTGCAAAACACCAAAAATTTATTCCCTCTTTTTTGTTTTTATTTTCTCTTCAATTTTCAAAGAAATCTATATTCCATGTAGAATTCTAAAATTTGAAGTTATCAAAGGCAAAAAAGTATCAAAGCTATTAGGTGAATAATTGATATTTTTATGGATGCCAAGAGGTTTGTGTATTGTGATATGACTAACATGATTAACAGATTAGATAGAATGTTGTTAGATTAAAATATGAGTTATATTTTCTGATATTCATTAGAATTACATAAAACTTTAATTAGAATTATGTATATGCATATGTATTAGAAGTACATATATGCATAAAATACATAATAAAGTGTACACAGTGGTAACAAAGTGTGATACATTATATGTTTTTACATATAGTGTTTATTAAAATAATAATTATATTTTTTATACATTAAAAGAACATAACTCTTAGATCTGACTGAAGTGAAATCACTGCCCCCAAAATTGGAGAGAAAGGTGAATACAGGGAATCACAATGTACTGGAGCACAAACTCATGAGCAGAAACCTCAAGGGAACCAGGGCTGGTGTAGGAAAACCTAAACTGTAACTGACAGATAGCTGGAGGCTCAATGTGGACAACTCTGAGAGTTAAAAACTCTAGAGGAAACTGCTCACGGAGTGCCCCCCACAATTTTGTATTTTGCCTCTAAATGCTAGACATGGTTCTCACAGTGAATATCAGACAAAAATCCCATCATGATTCCAGCCAGAGGAGGGAAAAATAACTATCTTAAAATATTTTACCAGAGATTAACCCAGTGTTTTCATTTGTTTGTTTGTTGTAAATAGTCTAACTGACCTAGAGGAAGGGAAATATCCAATTCTAGCCAACTCTAGCATTCATGCGGAGAAGGTAAATACCCAACTCCAGAGACTTCTAGCCATACCATCCCACCCAAGTGGGGTGGGGTGAGGAGGGGACTGAGAAGTATTTGTGAAGTTCACAGTCCAGTGGCACAGGATCACTAAAAGACTGAGACCTAGTCATAGGACTACAGGAAAATCCCCTCCCCCAACATCTTACCACCACAATTTACTATAGTTCCTTTCACCCAGTACCTCATGTCCAGCTATCAAGAAAAAAATTTCCAGGCATGCCAAAAGGCAAAAACACAATTTGAATAGACACAGCAAGGCTCAGAACCAGATATGGCAAGGATGTTGGAATTATCAGATTGGGAGTTTAAAACAACTATGATTAATATGCTAAAGGCTCTAATGAGTAAAAGAAACAGTATGCAAGAACAGATGGGCAATATAAGGAGAGATGGAAATTCTAAGAAAAAAATTAAAAAGAAATGCTAGAGATTTAAAAAAAAAAAAAAAAAAGCTATAACAGAAATGAAGAATGCCTTTAAATGGACTTAATACTAGATTGGACCTGGCTAAGAAAAAAAAAAATCTCTGAGCTGGAGGATATGTCAATGCAAACACTCAAAACAGAAAAGCAAAGAAAAAAAGAAAAAACAGAAAAAAAAATGGCACAGAATATCCAGGATCCCTGGGACAGTTACAAAAGGTGTAACATATGTAAAATGGGAATATTAAAGGAGAAGAAAGAAAGGAATATAAGAAATATGTGAAGCAACAATGACTGAACATTTCCCCAAATTAATGTCAGAAACCAAATCATAGTTCCAGAAGGCTCAGAAAACACCTACCAGAATAAATGCCAAAAAATAGTCATTTGATTTGCAAATTAGGCATATTATATTTAACTTACAGAAAATCAAACATAAAAAAAAAATTGAAAGAAGCTAGAAAGATAAAACAAAACCAAACAAAGCCCTTACTTACAGAGGAACAAAGAGAAGAATTACATCTAACCCTTCCTCAGAAACCATGCAAGCATGAAGAAAGAAGAGTGAAATATTTGAGTGTTGAGAGAAAAAGACCACCAACTTAGAATTTTGTACCCTTCAAAAGTGAAGGAGAAATAAGGACTTTCTCATACAAACAAAAGTTGATGGAATTTGTTGCCAGTGGGCCTACCTGCGAGAAATGTTAAAAATTCTTCAGAGAGAAGGAAAAAGATATAGGTCAGAAACTCAGATCTTTAAGACAGTTTAAAAGACTGTATTTCAAAATACTTAAAACTTTTAAAATATTATATATGTTAATAAAGAAATTATTATGGAAACTAGACACCATTTAGAACTCAAGTAACAATTAAAATATTTGTAATAATGGTACTTTTAAAGTAACTAATATTAATTTTTATCTAAGAAAAACAAAAATTTCAACAGTTTTAAAATAATTGAGCAAAAGTGATCAATTCTAGAATTTCAAAAAAAAGAAAAAAAAAGCAGAAAATCAATTTGATTTGAAATAGAGAAAACAACTAGATGAAAAAGAAGCAAAAGACCTCAATGGGAAGTTCATAAAAGATGAAACTGAAATGGCCAATAATAAATGAAAAGATGCTTCTTGTCATTGACTTCAGGTAAATGCAAATGGAAATCTCAAGGGGACATCCTGACACACCAAATAGATTAGCAAAAATTTTAAAAGCTTGACAATCCAATGATGATTTGAATGTGAATATGGATTAATTCCATTTTATCCATGTTGAAGCAGTGACATTAAAACTTTAACTTACAGTGACAAATGTCTAGGAATGGATGAAATTTGGCTGGTTTCCAAACTCACACTCTTGACCTTCATATTTGACTGCCTCCCAAGAAAATCCAAGAAAATTCTGAAAAAGAAAACAATGGGAGCCCCTCTTGTTCCACACTTCCTGAAGCTCCTAGATCTTTCTTAGCACAAAGTTTCTTTAAATTAATATTAAACTGCAAAAACAAAGGATTTTGCTCTTCAAATTACCTTATGTATGAAGAAGGCTCAAGATCACATGGTTCTTGGTTTTACCCTGAATTAAAGATTCTACTGACCAGGTATTCCTGGGAATATTTATGCTATTCATATCGAAAATACTACCTCAAAAATGAGATTGATTTTACCTGTCCTCAGAAGACCCACCCTCCCACTCAACCACTTTCCTTCCTCTGTCTCTTACTTCTTTCCTTCTTTCTTTCCTTCCATTATTTTGTCCACAAGATATACTTTGTCAGACAATATGCTAAATGCTGTAAATATAAAGATGAATAAAAATATCACACCTTTTAGTTCACAGTCCAGTATAGAGATTTCTTGAGGGAAAAATTATAGGTACATTCATATGGATTAGTGCACTACCACTTCATAAACAAACAGCAACCCAGCTTTCTGTATAGAGTGTATTCTTGATATCTGCTCTGAGAGATTTTGATATTTTCAATTTATATTCTTGATTAACTATACATGTGAAAATCATTAAATTGACAAAAATATCATTAATTAACAGACTAATCATATTCCTTCAATTGATTGTATTCTCCTTTGAGATCATGACAAAGGCAATCAATCTGTAGTTAGAATCAAGTACAGAATAGGGGGAGATTTTCAGATTTGATAAAGGTTTTTGAAAATTTGAAGTCATAATTGCAGTGTTACTTGTAGGCTCATAGGATTCCCAGGAATACATGAATTATACCAATTATCTCTAATAGGGATGGCAGAGGAAGAAGCATGGAGTGACTCAGAAATAATTTATATTGTATGAATAAACTGTTCCTTTGGCTCACATCAACAGGTTTTCTGATTATATAACCAGTTAACAAAATGAGAAGAAAATAGAAATTGTCACTTACAGGAACTTCCTTTATGCAAACTTTTTTAAAATTTTTACAAGTTTAAAACTTATTTTTGCCTGAAAATCACTCTTATTACTTGGATTTTGACCATATATAAAAATAAAAAGTTATATAAAATAAATGTGATAGTATAATTTACAGTTTACTTTTAAGTTAAATACTTACTCTTTTTGTGCTTATGGAATAGGTAAATTAATCTCATTTCTTGGTCAATGTAAACATATTAACACTATTGCTCAAATATGAAAGTTTACCCTGTAATAGTGCCTCTTGTTATTCTGAGTGACCTAGTAGTCGGAGAACTTTCCCAACTTCCATACTAATACCTCACATTTTTCTCCTCTTTTTCCCCCCTTTTGTCAGAATAGAATTGGGCTTAACTGAGAGATATTGTGGGTTCAGTTCCAGACCATGACAATAAAGTAAATATCATAATAAAGTGAGTCACACAAATTTTTTGGTTTCCCAGTGCATATAAATTGCATGTTTATACTATTCTGTAGACTATTAAGTGTGCAAGAGCATTATGTCTAAAAAAAAAGTACATACCTTAATTAAAAAATAGTTTATTGTTAAAAAATGCTAACCTTCAGCAAGTTGTAGTAGGAACATCAAAGATCACTGATCACAGATCACCATAACAAATATAATAATAATGAAAAACTTTGAAATATTGTGCAAATTACCAAAATGTTGACACAGAGACACAAGGAGAACAAATGCTGTTGGGAAAATGGTGCTGATAGGCTTTCTTGATGCAGGACTGCCACAAACCTTCAATTTGTAAAAGTGAAGTATCTTCAAAGCACAATAAAATGAGGTATGCCTATATCTGAATTTTAAATGTAGCACTACTTTCTCATTTTGTTCTTACAGTATTCTGGGGTATGGCTCTAATATCAGAAGTGTTGGTGGCAAGAAAAGATAGGTACAGTAGTCAAGCAAACCCCAAAAGTAAACCTCTTTTCCACGTTGCCATAATTCTAGCCAAAGTACTTCTCACGTCAGCAGTGCCTTTACTGTGCACTATTGTTTAACATACATGTTCATATTCCTTACTTTGGGGGAATCTGCCAAAAAAAAATTAGTTCTCTACATTCCTTTTTGTCTAATCCTATGGGGTCATGAGTTGGAAAGATGGATTTATTTGGAGATGACTCTTTATATTGATTTAGTTTTGAATTACTTGATATAATTTTAAACTTCCAAAAGGTACAGAAATAATGAGGAATTCCCACATACTTTTTACTCAGACG
The DNA here is from genome assembly GCF_009873245.2 of Balaenoptera musculus. NCBI lineage: Eukaryota > Metazoa > Chordata > Mammalia > Artiodactyla > Balaenopteridae > Balaenoptera > Balaenoptera musculus. Next base: position 60,202,285 of record NC_045794.1, read on the forward strand.
CTCCAGTTTTTTATATTTTTCCCATTTGTTGGTAGACACACTTAATGGTAGATAAAACATTTTATGTTTGTATTTGTTTGTTTTTCTTTCAATACTTAAAATATTTCACTCCACTCTCTTCTTGCTAGTCTGCTATCATTTTTATCTGTCTTCCTCTATATATAAAGTTTCTCCCATCTCTGGCTTCATTTAAGATTTTCTCTGTCTTCGTTTTTCTTCCATTTGAACAAGGTAAGCCTCGATTTTTTTTCAGCTGAGGACATACTTGGGGGCTCGTATTTTCCTTCTTGGTGTTCTCCGGGCCTCCTGGGTTTGTGATTTGGTATCTGTCATTAATTTTTTAAAGTTCTTGTCTATTATTACTTCAACTATTTTTTTCTACTCTTTTCTGTTTTTCTTTCCTTCCTGGTAATCCAATTATATATATGTTACACAGTCTGAAACTACCCCATGGTTCTCAGTTCTTGGATGTTCTTTTTTTTTTTCCATTGTGTTTTCTCTTTGCATTTCTGTTTCATGAGTTTTCACTGACCTATCCACAAGCTTACCAATCTGCCATGTTAAGTTTAGTAAAGTACATCATAACATCATAAGCATTTTTTATTTTACTTATTTTGTTGTTTTGTTGTATTTGACTTCTAGTGTTTTATGTGGGTTCTTATTTTTTTTTCCTTTCTCTGCTTACTTTCTTCATTTGTCTTACATGTTTACTTTTTTCATTAGAACTCAATAAATTAATCATAGTTATTTTAAATTATCTATCTAGCAATTCCAAAGTCTGTGTCATGTTTGATTCTGCTTCTGATGATTTCTTTGTCTCCTCAGCCTGCCTTTTTTTTTATTGTGTTTTGGCATAACTTGTAATTTTCTCTTGAAAGGCAAACATGTATCAATTGATAGGAACTGAGGTAAATTGGTCTGTTATGTGAGGATCTATGTTCATCTCGTTAGTAGTGGGCTCCATTAATACTTGCTGTACCTATAGATGCCAGAAGCTTCAAATTATGTTTTTGTCCATGTTACATCTCTTCTGTTGATTTGGGGCTTCCCTAAGTACTCTTCATCAGAGAGAATTAAGGTCTTGCTGCTTTTCTATCTGTAATCCACTGTTATTACACTAGAGCCCTGTTGTGGTGGTAGTAAGCAGGGGAAAGAGGGAATTCTATAGTCTTCTGATTACATCTCCACTTTTAGACAGTAGACCTTGTTGTGGAGAAGATTCTGGGTTTATTTCAGTAATTACTCTTCCCCCCCACCCCAGCCACAGTCAGGAGGGGATTTTTCTTGGATACTCTTTGTAAGAATCTAGTGTGGTTCCTGTACATAAATCAAATTAATGTGATGGGTCCCTCTTAAAACTCCAGCCTCCAGGAATTCCTCACTCTCACATTCATGCCCACTGAGCCTCCAGCAATTTACCAAAAATCCCATTTCTACCAATTTATGGCTTCTGATACAATTAAGCAGATCTTAGTTAGCTGTGTCACTTTGGACTTGACTGTCTCTCCACATTTGGGGGTAGTAGTACGTCCAGCCATGTCTGTTTTCTGATAAGTCCAAGAAAAACTGACTTTCAGTTTATCCAAGTATTTTTGTTGTAAAGATGAAAATGACTACTTTCAAGCTTTCTACATGTCAGAGGTAAAACTGGAAGTATTCTCCTCAAATTTTACCTTTTATTTTAGTACCTACTAATAATTTTCTAACTCCTTTATTCCTTGTATTTGATTTTTTTTGGTCATTGTTTTGGGAGGAAATGCTTTCCCTTCTCTGTATTTATTCATTTATGTATTCATTTATTTTTTTATGTCATTGTGGTCTAAGTGATTTTTCTTTCATTTAATAAGATGCAATTCAGTAAATATTTATTTTGGTGCTCAAGTTGTTCCAGATTTAGCCATTGTGAACCTTGTCACACTAATTCCTGACAAGTCTCCATGATTCTTGATACTTCGTTTCTTTTTGACACAACATGGGGTCCCTGGCTCAACTTTTATTCCCCTGTCCTAGCGTAGAAATCAGCCGTCCTCTAAAGAAATTTTGTTCCTTTTAGTAGAGATTGGTATTTAGAAACTGAGATCTGGACTTATACTGCTTTAATCTGGTCTTCTTTTCTTTCTGGTCTTTTCATCCTCCTTCTCCTTTATTTATAACAGATATTGCCTTTTAGTATTCAAAGTCTAGGATCCTAGGGAACATTCTGAGGTGATGAAAATATTCTTTATTTAGATATGTATGTAGGTTTCATGAGAGTATGTGTTTATAAAACTTCACAGAATTGTATCCTTAAGATATGTACATTTTACCATATATAAATTGTACCTAAAAAAATATTGAACTCTAGTGAAACTGTTTATTGCAGGAACATGGGTTAAGAAATCTGAAAATTCTTTCTGTGTATTCTATTATTGAGCAAATTGAATATATTGAGGATAATTAGAGCCAAGTTTTTCACTGTGGAGGAAAGGAATTTTACTGGTGCTAAGAAAATTGAGTAGCCATATACAAAAGAATCAAGCTGGACGCTAGTCATACTATATTAAAAATATCATAAAATGTATTATAGAACTAAATGTAATAGCTAAAACTATTAAACTCTTAGAAGAAAACATAGGCATAAATCTTAATGCACTTACATTAGGTAATGGGTTTCTAGCTGTGACAACAAAAAGCACAGGCAACAATAACAAAAAGATAAATTAACATCAAAATTAAAATGTTTTTGCTTCAAAACACACATCCAGAAAATAAAAAGACAATACACAGAATAGAAAAAAAGTATTTTCAATCTATGTGCCTGATAAGCGATTGGTATCCAGAATGTATAAAAACCTTTACAATTCAACAATTAAAAATAATCCAATTTTAAAAATTGACAAAGGATTTTAATAGACATTTCTCCAAAAAGGATATATATATATGACCAATAAGTACACAAAAAGATTCTAAACATCATAAGTCATTAGGGAAATGAAAAGTTTAACTGCAAAAAGATGCTATTTCACATGCATTAGGTTGCTAAAATAAAATTGCAGATAATAATAAATATTCATGAGGAGGTAGAAAAAATTGAAGCTTCATTCCCTGCTGGTTGGGATTTTTTTTTTTTAACATCTTTATCGTAGTATAATTGCTTTACAATGGTGTGTTAGTTTCTGCTTTATAACAAAGTGAATCAGTTATACATATACATATGTCCCCATATCTCTTCCCTCTTGCATCTCCCTCCCTCCCACCCTCCCTATCCCACCCCTCTAGGTAGTCACAAAGCACCGAGCTGATCTCCCTGTGCTATGTGGCTGCTTCCCACTAGCTATCTATTTTACGTTTGGTAGTGTATATATGTCCATGCCACTCTCTCACTTTGTCCCAGCTTACCCTTCCCCCTCCCCGTATCCTCAAGTCCATGTTCTAGTAGGTCTGCCTCTTTATTCCCGTCTTGCCCCTGGGTTCTTCTGACCATTTTTTTTTTCTTTTTGTTTTTAGATTCCATATATATGTGTTAGCATACGGTATTTGTTTTTCTCTTTCTGACTTACTTCACTCTGTATGACAGTCTCTAGGTCCATCCACCTCACTACAAATAACTCAGTTTTGTTCCTCTTTTATGGCTGAGTAATATTCCATTGCATATATGTGCCACATCTTCTTTATCCATTCATCTGTTGATGGAGACTTAGGTTGCTTCCATGTCCTGGCTATTGTAAATAGAGCTGCAATGAACATTTTGGTACATGACTCTTTTTGAATTATGGTTTTCTCAGGGTATATGCCAGTAGTGGGATTGCTGGGTTGTATGGTAGTTCTATTTTTAGCTTTTTAAGAAACCTCCATACTGTTCTCCCTAGTGGCTGTATCCCACCAACAGTGCAAGAGGGTTCCCTTTTCTCCACACCCTCTCCAGCATTTATTGTTTGTAGATTTTTTGATGATGGCCATTCTGACTGGTGTGAGATGATACCTCATTGTAGTTTTGATTTGCATTTCTCTAATGATTAATGATGTTGAGCATTCTTTCATGTGTTTGTTGGCAATCTGTGTATCTTCTTTGGAGAAATGTCTATTTAGGTCCTCTGCCGATTTGTGGATTGGGTTGTTTGTTTTTTTGATATTGAGCTGCATGAGTTGCTTGTATGTTTTGGAGATTAATCCTTTGTCAGTTGCTTCATTTGCAAATATTTTCTCCCATTCTGAGGGTTGTCTTTTCTTCTTGTTTATGGTTTCCTTTGCTGTGCAAAAGCTTTGAAGTTTCATTAGGTCCCATTTGTCTATTTTTGTTTTTATTTCCATTTCTCTAGGAGCTGGGTCAAAAAGGATCTTGCTGTGATTTATGTGATAGAGTGTTCTGCCTATGTTTTCCTCTAAAAGTTTTATAGTGTCTGGCTTTACATTTAGGTCTTTAATCCATTTTAAGTTTATTTTTGTGTATGGTGTCAGGGAGTGTTCTAATTTCATTCTTTTACATGTAGCTGTACAGTTTTCCCAGCGCCACTTATTAAAGAGGCTGTCTTTTCTCCACTGTGTATTCTTGCCTCCTTTATCAAAGATAAGGTGACCATATGTGCGTGGGTTTATCTCTGGGCTTTCTATCCTGTTCCATTGATCTATTTTCTGTTTTTGTGCCAGTACCATACTGTCTTGATTACTGTAGCTTTGTAGTATAGTCTGAAGTCAGGGAGCCTGATTCCTCCAGCTCTGTTTTTCTTTCTCAAGATTGCTTTGGCTCTTCAGGGTCTTTTGTGTTTCCATACAAATTGTGAAATTTTTTGTTCTAGTTCTGTGAAAAATGCCAGTGGTAGTTTGATAGGGATTGCATTGAATCTGTAGATTGCTTTGGGTAGTAGAGTCATTTTCACAATGTTGATTCTTCCAATCCAGGAACATGGTATATCTCTCAATCTATTTGTATCATCTTTAATTTCTTTCATCAGACTCTTATAATTTTCCGCCTACAGTGTTTTGTCTCCTTAGGTAGGTTTATTTGGTTGGGATGTTAAATGGTGCAGCCACATTGGAAGACATTCTAACAGTTCCTCAGAATGTTAAATGTAGAGTTTCCAAATGACCCAGCGATTCTAAATTCTACATATATTTTGAAGAGAAATGAAAATATATATTCCCACAAAAAATGAATTTTCAAAGTAGTATTATTCATTATAGCTAAAAAATGGAACCGCCTAAATATCCATCACCTGATGAAAAAAATGTGGTATACCCATACAATTGGATACTATTTAGCAATGAAAAAGAACAGAGCATTTATGCATAGTACAATGTGCATTTACTTTGAAATGTTTGCAAAGTGAAAGAAGGCATTTACAAAGAACCACATAGTGTATGATTGCATTTATAGGAAACGTCAAGAATAAGAAAATACATAGGGACAGAAAGTAAATTATGAGTTTCCAGGGGCATGTGGGTGGGAGGGTATGGCTGTTATTGGGTATAGGGTTTCATTTTGAGGTGAAAAAGATGTTCTAAAATTACATTTTGTGGATGGTTACCACCTCCTAGAGTAAGAACTGCAGAATTCTACACTTTTAAGGATGGATTTTATTATATGTGAATTATATCTCAATAAAACCACTGTGGGAAAAGATTGCACTAAGTCTATAAATTGATTTGTATGGAATTGACATCTTTACATATCTTATCTTCCCATTCCTGAACATGTGTAACACTTTATTTAGTCCATTAATTTCTTTCAACAGTTTCATTGTGTTTGATGTAGAGGACATGCAATCTGTTGTTTCTTCCTAAATATTATCTTATTTTATATGGTTTTCAAGTGGCCCTTTTTTTTAAATTCTAATGTTCTCATTGTTGGAAACTAGTATATAGAATTGCAATTGATTGTTGTCTAATTACCTTCTATCATTCAACCATGCTAATTTGCATGTAGGTGTTAGTAGTGGTTTAATGAATTTTGTAGAAGTTTCCACACACACAAAAAATTATGTCAGAAATTAGAGACAGTTTTGCTACTTCTCTTCCAGTCTTTAATCTTTTTTTTTTTTTTTTTCTTGCTTCAGTGAAGTCAAGGACACCCATTACAATGTTGACATGTTGACTACAAATGGTAGTAAAGACATTCCTGCTTTGTTCCCAAGTTTAGGACATTTGAAATATTCAATTTCACTAATAAGTATATTAGCTGTGGGTTTTTTTATAGATGCTCTTTATCAGATAAAGAACATTTTTTCCTCTGTTGACAGTTTATATTATGAATTAATGTTGAATTTGTCAAATGCTTTTCTGTATCTATTGAAATGATCATTTTCTTTTCTCCTTTATTTTGGTGAATTACTTTGTTTGATTTTTCAATATTAAACTACCTTTCCTGGGGGAAAACCCACTTGGTCATGATATATAATTTAGTTTAAATGTTACTGATTTGGTATGCTAATATTCTCCTTAGGATTTTTGTATTTATATTTATGAGGCACCTGGGCTTGTAATTTTACTTCTTTTATTATCTTGATCAGTTTTAACACTGAGCATTGTACTGGCCTCAGAAAAGGAGCTGGAAAGTGTTTCCTTCCCCATTTTCTGTAGGAATTCTTGTAAGATTTTATTTCTTCTATAATGTTTCAAAATGTTTAGAGTTAATTCACATGGGCCAGTGTTATCTTGGTTGGAGAACTTTTAATTACACATTCAATATCTTTAAGTAAATACAGGACTTTTTAGACATTTATTTTACTTTGATTTTATTTTTAATTATTAATATGGTTCAATTTATTTCTATTGTTTTTAAATTTTTTTTCCAATTTTTCTCATCTTTTTTCCCCTTTCCTGCTTTCTCTTGGATATCACGGCTTATCTAGGGATTATATCAATAATATGCATTTTAAACTTATCATTGACTATTAGAGTTTATATTTTACCACTTCACATAAAATGAAAAAGACTGCAAATGAACCATATAATTCCTTTTACCCCCATTCCAATGTGTAATTTTTATTATATATATCCCTATACACATTGTGAAATCCTCAATACGTTGTTATAATTATTGTTTGAAAGACTAAATTAAGAGAAAAAATTAAGAGAAGAAAAGTATAAAGTATTTTATATTTACCATATAGTGATCATTTTCAGTGCTTTTTATTCCTTCCTGCAATTCAATTTCTTCAACCTAAACAACTTTAATATCTTATGTAATGTGTATTTGTTTACGATGCTGTCATGACATTTTTGCAGCATGGAAAGGAAAAAAATGTCAAACCACAATTGTATAGTCAGTGAAAACATTCTTCATATATGAATTCCATCAGAAGACATTTTCAGATAAACAAAAATTATAGGTGTTAACCTTGAGAGGGCTAATATTTCAGTACTACTTATAATACCATCATGGTCAAAAACAGGAAAATGCCTCTTTAGCGATATTTGCTTTTCCTTTTATATACAGCAATAAAAATTCCTGGCTCTAAAAGTCTTGCTTCAAAGTAAGAGAAAAACCTATTAAAATGGTAGGTGGAAATTGTAATACAGATGCAAAATATACATATATATTCATAAATGAGTGAATTATGCTTTTTAAAATATTCTCTTTGATTTTAACAATTAATGTTTTAAAACTGCTTATTTTATTTAAAAATTCATACTTCCTATTTCTATCGAGGAATCTGCAGATCTTACAACTTTAGACCCTCATATATAATATTAACACTTAGTTGGATCTTGAAAAACCCAGTTCTCCACAGTGTCTCTCTCTTTATCTCATCTATTAATGAAACTTAGTCTTATATTAACAGGTCTCTCTTGAGTCTGATTCACCCAAAATGGAAAATTATGAACACAAAAATCCTGGTCTATGTGGAAGAACAGAAAAAGAGTAACTAAAAGGATGGAGAATTGTATAGAAAACTATACATATTTCTAGGTATTTACATCACTAGGAGTTTCCAGCTTCCAACTGCTCCTCAATATACCACCTAAATGAGTGAACACAATGCTTCTTACCACCCTTCACTCCCTTCACATTCTTGCTCTCTTGAAATTTAAGCCCTAGTTATGAGCAAAGAATCCATTGACAAAGAGGAGGCCACATGTACATGATAAAAATTATAATTCTGTACATATTCTCATGTATATAGGAGCTGAGATTTTAGAGAATTATTAAAATAATATTTTATCTGGCATGTTAGTTCAAGATACCTTTGAAGCTGGTTATTTTATTTATTTATTTATTTATTTATTTTTAATAAATTTATTTGTTTTATTTATTTATTTTTGGCTACATTGGGTCTTCATTGCTGCATACGGGCTTCCTCTAGCTGTGGCGAGCGGGGGCTACTCTTCATTGCAGTGTGTGGGCTTCTCCTTGCAATGGCTTCTCGTTGCGGAGCACAGGCTCTAGGCGCACGGGCTTCAGTAGCTGTGGTGCATGGGCTCAGTAGATGTGGCTCGCAGGCTCTAGACCACAGGCTCAGTAGTTGTAGCGCATGGGCTTAGTTGCTCCGTGGCATGTGGGATCTTCCCAGACCAGGCCTAGAACCCATGTCCCCTGCATTGGCAGGCGGATTCTTAACCACTGCACCACCAGGGAAGTCCAGAGGCTGGTTATTTTATTAAAAAACAATCTCACTATTATAGATAAAATAATTTCAAAGTAAAGAGAAAAAAGTTACATGTATGCTCTTATAGAAATTTATAAAGTTTGTGGACATGATATATTAGTTACATAGGTAGTTAGATACAGATAGACTTTAGATAGATAGATAGATAGACAGATAGATAGATAGATAGATGGAATTGATTTATCCAAGTCATGTTCTTTTCTCTGGGAGGAAGTTAACAGTTAATTTTCCTCATATTTCCTGTTTGTTATTACACCAAATGATAGCTCATGTCTTTCTAATATTTTGGTAAATACTGTTTCAATTTGAGTATGGAAAGGGAGATTTTACAGTTTACATTGTGGCCTGTGTAACTGTAAAACTTTATGGACTTCCTCCCTTTAGAATGGAACTTTGAAATTTACTTTTTGATTACATTCTTAAGTAATATGATTCACTTTTTTAAAAATAGAAACATTCCAACTGATGATAATATTGTCAGAACTAAAACTCAGTTGCTCATAGATTCAGAAAACAGGCTGTCATATAATATGACTGAATATTTCAAATAATCAAAAAATTTGAGCATGGAACCCACCTAGCACAATATGTTTAAATACTGCAAAGTTTGACATGTGCAGAGAAATTAATAAGATAAACTTTTATACTATATTTAAAATTTTTATACTATTAACTAGGTGTTTTAGCTCATTAGAAATCCGCCTAAGAGAAAATATTAAAATTCAAGTGTAATTATTTAAAGTAAGCATACAACTTTGCTGTTCTTATACTGAATTTATCAGTTTGTTTTGACATTGGTTTGACACAGCCTTGGGCTGTTGTCTTACTTTTTCTTATGAAATAGACAATGCTGAAATAAAAAATTCTATCTATCTATATATCTATCTATCTAGTATTTTAGTTCTACATACAAAGATAAAGAAGTGTACATACTTGGATGCATTTCCCTCCTCCCCATCTGACAATCCCATTATAACTTTATTGTAAACTGAGAAGTTAAAATATAATTGAGACCTGGGCGTTCATATGATATGCCTGCAGCACCCTTGATGAAAATTTGATTTGTTAAGAACGACTTACTTAGACACTTAGTAATCTAAGACATATTTCAAATCTATATCCTCTAACATCACCCCATCTTTCAGCAAATCCTTACTGCTAAAAAAAAAAAATGCAGTTGGCTAAAAATATAGGAAGTTACTTCGTTTTAGAAATCTGCTTTGTTTTCTTCATTTAGTCTTTTGGAAGCCTTGCCTAATTTTACATTATCATCTTTTATTTCTCTAAAAATAACCCCACATTTATATCTATAGTCTGAACTTGTTACATGTATATGCAAAAAGTTTTGTTGATCGTCACCTCAAACTCACTATATGCAAAATTTAACTCCTCCATATCATCCTCCAACATACATTTGCTTTCCAGCTAACCCAATTCTGTCAACGAGTTTTTTTCAGATGATTTTCTAGATTCCTTTTCTAGAAAACTTGGTCATATTTGATATATTTTTCTTTTTAAAAATCTTTTTGTGTTCTTTATGTCACTGAATCCTACTAATTCTTTCTTTAAAATAATTTGATTCTTCTCCATGTATATCAGAGGTTCCAGGAACACTGCCACAATTATCTTCTACCTAGGTAATTGTAACAGACTAAAATTTACCTCCTTTCTATTTTAACCATGTTAAATTATTTATTCCACTACTGCCCCAGGCTCTTAGGAACAATGATTTTCCAAAAAACTTCACATAATTAAATATTTATTGAATAAATATCTACTCTCTTGCACATTTTAGAAAGACATCTAATATTTTTATTAAAACCTTAAATAGTTACAAATGACATGTTTATTTCACTGAGATAGCCCTGTCTTAAAGTACTATTTAAATGTATCAAGAAATCCAAATACTATAAAAAATTTGATAAAACCATTACCTATTAAAATATATGAATAGCCTCTTAATTAATTGTAGGTAATTATGCATCTACTATATTCCTAAAAGAGAACTTATAGAAAAAAACTCTTACTGAGTTTTATATGGTTCTAATAGTTATCTCTGGCCAGTTTGAGTGAATATGAGACACTGGCTTAATTTTTCTTGCTTACATATCTTAAATATGTTATTTAATTGTATGACAGTATTAAGTATTGTCAAAACGTCTGATGACAAACTGATTTTCTTTCCCTTATACATTATATAAACTGTCTGCCTAAATGCCCAAAGTTCTTTTCTTTTTCTTTTTCATTTTACTCAAAGCCAATACTTTTGTTAGGATATATAAATGTATGGGTCATTCTGTGTTGATTTTCTCATTTATGAACTGTAATAGTGCAATACTAAGTTTCCAGTAGTTGTTTTTTTCAATGATTTAAAAAATTTTTATTTCTGCTCTGTTGCTTGGTTTTGTTTTTGGTGGTTCTTATTTTTAGCTATGTTGGATTATCTTGGCCTATCTTCTGTATCTAATGACTTTTCTCAAATCCATTTGATTTATTTCTACATTCATTTAAAAATTTTAAATGTCAATTTTTCTACATTTTATATTTCTTATGGCATTATTCATGATTATTTCTGTTTCTTCCAATTCAGTCTTTATTTCTGAGATGACTTTCTAAAAATTTTCTAATTATTTCCTCTCATATACCTTTCATATATTTTCTCAAGCTTATTTTTTATTTTATTCTATTTCTGATTTAAGCTGTTCTTTCAGAGCTTCTATTACTTTTGTATTAATTTTAACTCAATTTGAAATACTAGGTTATATTAAAAAATTATTTTGTGTGCAGGTCTTTCTGTTACACCTTCACTTTTTTAAGGACGTTACTCTGCTTTTTATTCTTTTATTTCTCTGTACTAATCTCTATGGAATTCAACCAAAAGTATTTATCGGTTGCTCATTTTTAAGTGAGATTAGTGTTCCTGTATTTTTTTAGACAGTAATTTTGGGCCTTCATATGGTGCTACATCTATCACTCTAGAGATTTTTTCTCCATTATTTTCATAAGATGATCAAACATGTTCACATGCATTTTGGAGATACCTCTCTCCTTTTTTTTCTGCACCTTCTATCTTTGTCCTGCTCATTTTGATCATACTTCAATACTTTCTCCTCAATGTAGGGTCTTATCCTGACGTAAACTTTGGTTTCTTAGATTTCACAGGGCTCAGACTGCTTCAACCCTTTCTTCTAACAGCATCTTTTCAATCACTCATAGACTTAGTCCTGAAAATTCCCTCTCAGTTTTGGATGCTCTTCTCAGTTTGAACTGGGATGCTTGGCAGTGAATATCTATGGTGACTTGTGGATTCCTCAGGTCCCGGGGCTATAAGAGCTCAGTGCTTTCTCCCTACTTTCCCTCCTGCAGTTTTTGATTTCCCATGGGTCTTGTAGATTTGACTCCACACACATATTTTTGAGTTCCTGAAACCATTTTGTCACTTGATTTTATATCGATATTTTCCATGGGGCTTTTGATTTTGCTATCCTAATCTGGTTGTGTGTGTGTGTGTGTTTGTGTGTGTGTGTTTTGGTTTGGTTGGTTGGTTGGGTAGTTGGTTAGTTATTTTAAATTAAGAGATTGGAGGAGATTCACCAACCATCCATTGCATCCATCTTTCCAGAATCCCAACCTGACCTATTTTTGATAGTAAATTCTCAGAGATGGTAGATTCTTTGTATGTAGCCATCTTTTTATTGCTTTTGAAAGTAATAAACTCTTCAAATTTTATGTGAATATTTGTTTACTGTAATTAACTCTGGACTTTTTATCACTTTATAATAATAGAATTTCAACATCTAATGCATATAAAATTGCCAAAAATATTTAAAGGAGGAATTGTTTATGTTTTTGGCATTTTAACATTTGACTTTCTGTAAATCTAAATTTTAAAATCCCAGAATGTATACATATACTCAAAAGTGCTTAGTTTAACTCTGAAACTAGCATAATCAAATTATTACAAAGGTATCATTTAGAATGCATGAAGTAAGAGCTAAGGCAAGTGTTAATGCTCAGCAATACCTTTAAGAGTCACACACACCTTTTTTCACAGGATGTAATCTCCAAAAATCTTTCCGTATATGATTATCTCGAGTTTACAATTACTTCCAATGACAACTCATATGCTCTCATTTATTAGATATTTTAAAATGTATATTCAGACTACAGACACAACTAAAATCTAATATGAGATTTACATATCTGGAAGTTTACCCTGAATATAATGCTCTCCCTTCAAATATTTAACCCTCTTCCATAATTAACTTTATTTTTATCTCTTACAGTCAATTTACGTAAAACCGAAAGGTTCTCTTTTAATCTGAACCAGTCCTCTAATATACATTCATACCACTATATATACATTCACACTTACACGTATGTTAGAGCTATTAAGTTCATTGCAAAGAAATATCTAGTTTCTTAAAGCATTATTATCCAACCCAAACAATTATTAGTTATTAATGCAACTTTTCCCTGCCTCTACCCTGGCTAATCTACATTCCATTCTCAAAACAGCAGCAGAAGAGGCCATTTTAAAACTATAAATCAAAACATATTGTTCTTTTACTCAAAACCATTCAGTAGCTCCCCACTTCGCTCAGAGTAAAAGCAAAAGCTGTCTCCATGGCCCTAATTGTACAATACTACAAGATCTGGCCTCTCTTCATTTTTCTAATCTCATCTCCCTAGTCAGTCACTTGGCCACACAGTGCCAGCTTCATGGGCATGCAACCTATGTCATCATATAGGGCTCCTTGCTCAAATGGACCCCACACTTTAATTCTCCCTTGTCACCATCTTTAAACTCTTAATATTTTTAACATTTTAATTTTACATAAATTGCTTAACTGGTTCTGCTGGTCATTCTGGTATTTCTTGAATATGCCAGTTATCACCACTGGTTTTAATAAGTTGTTCCTATTTTCTCAATGTTGTTCCCCCAGAAAATTGCATGACTGCTTTTCTCACCTCTTTACAATTTTCGCTGAACTGTCAGACCAAATCTGAACACCCTAATAAAAACTATAGCCATTCCATTACCATCAGCCATGTTGAATTTCAGACTCCTTGTTACCATACTTGACATTTTCTTTTTTCTTTAATCCCTACTGCCTTACAATTTCCTTATTTTCTGTGGTTTTGTTTTATTTTCCTTTTTTTATATCCCTCCATTTGCTTGTCTGTAGACTACACAAAGGCAGGATCTTTTGTCTACTGACATAGTGTAACGCAAAGAAGCATGCTTGGTATAAGTAGGAATTCAGTAAATCTTTGTTAAAAAATGAATCAATTCAGTCCTTTTAACTAGGGTTTAGCTTTTGTAGTTTTACTCGTACATATCATGTATCCACAAATGCATACTCTACCATTGCAAAAATTTGCTGTTTAGGTCCCAATTTCCTGAATGGCATTTCCTTGATCAAAAGAATGATACCCATCTAGAAATTAAGACGCTTCTTTGGACTTGAGAAAAACACTGACTGATTTTTATTAAGAACTTTGCAATATGCTTATTAAGCTTTGTAGTCTTTCCTAATGAGAATCAGGAGACAAGAGCTCATTATTACTGCTTATATAGCAGTGTGATAAAAAATCACACTTTCATGAGGCCTTAATATCCTTACTTTGTGATGTGAGAGTCAGTACAATGCAAAGGTTACAGTGGACATCTATGGAGTCAGTTTACCTAGGTTGTATTCTGGTTCTACCATTCTAGCTGTGGGATGTTGAGAGGTTACCTACTCTCTATGCCTTGGTTTCCTTATTAAATGTGAAGGGGGCTAATAATAGAACTTCCTCAGAGTTGAAGTTTTAAAGACTAAATGAGCTTATCAACATAGCACACTTTGTACAGACAAATACTAAACACATACTAAACAGAAACATATTAAGCACTGTATAAATTTGCTAATACTACATGTAAAATGGGAATATCATTATTTATGTGCTGTGTACATCTCTGGTTCTTGTAAAATTCAAAAATAATACAGTGAAAACTGAAGAGTTTAAAATTTAAAAAGAACTATATAAAACACATTGATTCAGTTAAATGACCATCATAAAATAATATTGCTGAAGAAAAAAATTTGTATTTAAAATTAGATCTTTACTATATTTTATCTCCTCTCTCTATGTCCATTGTGCTTATCTCTAAGATGACAGGTACATTTTGTGGATTGTTGTCTGGACATTAGAAAGTTGAGAAATTATCAAGCCTGTATGATTCATGCAAAGTGTATGGTAATATAGATATGGTCTCTTTGAGAAATATGACAGAGAGGAAGGAGACTATTGTTTGGAGATTGAGGTTTGTAAATAAACACGAACTTTACAGGTAACCATTGGCTCCATGTTTATTGAGCAATGCTATTTCTTAAATAGGGCTAGCACATAGAAGGGGCAGAGGAGTATTTGTTAGAATTGTTAATAAAAAGGGTCATTTTAATTATTGTTATACAACGATGTTTATTAATACAGACAATTTAATTTCAAGAAATATTGTACTTTGATCCCCCAGTTCTTCCTGTACATTTCTAGTTTGCAACATCAAGCATTTAATTGCAATTCAGTCACATGTTTTCTTTGGCTCTAGAGACTAATAATTTTTTTCACTAGATCAGAGTCCTGTGAGAACACTGACTGATAATTGAGTGCAGAAATAAAAGAAAAAAAAACCCCATTTATTCTATTCAGCAAAGAATTTATTCTGTAACTCTGAAGGACTGTGAAAACTGATATGTTAAGTAATAGAACAAAGAGCCAAAATGAAATTTTATCAAGAGCTCACAATTCCAAAATAGGTTTGATAGTAGTTAGAAACATTATTTCCTAGGGACCAAGAAGTGTCCCAGTTTGCTAAATAACCATCTGGAAAGCATGAGTACTAGGGAAATCTGATTCTAACCCTAAGGTCAGCTTAATTCACAGCTGCTAGATAGTTGATATGTGGTTGACCCTGAACAGATATCTACTTGGAAGCTAAGCTATGAAAATGTTCAGATGCACTTAAACAAATCCAGATTTCACAAATGAAGAACAAATCAAGCAGAGATTTAAACTGTAAATAAAACCAGAACAAATGATACAGTTCTTTTGGTGGCATCAGGATTTGGCATCCCCCTAGAGACCAAGGAACATAACATTTGCCTTAAATATGTCTCCATTCAATGTTATGGCCAACATGCAGCCTAGTTTTAACATAATTTTTTCTTTGCCATTAGCTGGGTAAATATCATTGGAAAACTTATTTTATTTTTTAAAATTTCAGTTACTTAATCTGTAAAATAATAGTGATTTTTCTTCTATATAAAGTGGACTAAATCTAAATTAATTCTAAATCTGAAATAAGAAATTTTATTTTGGAAAAATTAATCATTTATTGAGAAATAAAGAAGACAAAATATTGAAGTAATTTTGTGAACATTTATTGACATATAATGGGATATTTTTTAAAATGTGATACATTTTGACAAGAAGAAAATTATGCAATTACCTGGTAACAGTCATCAATAAACAAATCAGGTGAGTCTCACCTCTATAAAAAAAAGAAAAAAATCGAGTAGTTAAAGTAAAACAAAAACAAAACACAATATGCTAAAGGTTTTGGAGGCAACAACAACAACGAAAAACTGTGAAAAGATGCATATAGATATAAGCATAAATAAATAGAGCAAGGAGTGATTTTCATTATTGTTGTAGTCAAGGCTTTGGGCCACAAACACCAAAGAAATAATTCTGACTCAAAAATCATCCCACCCAAGTCACCATGACTATATGTTCTACAAGGGAGTCTGAGGTCAAAGCTTTGCACAGTTGTCTGTCCTGTACCCTCTGCATATCTTACCACATGAGCTTTGGCTAAGACAGAAAATTGGTTAAGGATTCAGGATCCTAGTAGTTCTCAGAAGATATATAAATTATAGCATATACTATGATTTAGCCTGATTTACAATCATAGAAGTTTAGAGAGGAAAAGTCACTGTAGGATGCTGTGGTTTAGTTTAAATGATTAACCTACTTATGAGAAGTTGTTTCATACCAGAACAATCTCATTTATTATAAATACTGAATCTTGGAAAGGCCACTTACTAATTCTATGTTATAAATGAGTCATGTAGACTATCAGGCTGAATATTTAAACAAATAATTTCAGGATGATTATCCATGACAACTTACTGGTGAACTTTCTTATTATGAAACCAAGCTAACTGAAGACATAATCATTGAATTATTAATCCAACATAATAATCATTCAATAGATGAGACAGAAAGATATTGATGAGAGAGAGTCCATTTACCATTAACTATAGTGAAGTTTCATGGCACTTTTAACCTCTTTTGTGATTTTTTTGAAAGATTTTATATTTTACTTAAACTCAAGTACCTAAATGCTAGTATGTGGATAATGACAGTTTAGAGGCTTATGAAATCCCTGAAGAGTTTATGTGGCTACCCAAAAGGGCTTTGGGGCCAAGATGTACTTTAGGTTGACATTCTATGTAGTCATTTATATTATAGTGAAATGGGTCTACAAAGTATGTAGCAGACCAGAAAAAATTGATTTTTTTTTTTTGAGAGTAACATCGTTTTATCCCTTCTTATGCCCTTACCCTCTCAGGTTACCCAACCTGTCAAGGCAATAAATAGCTTCTGCCTCCTGCTGTGCTATGCTCAGTGGGTGCTTAGTAAGGTCAGAAAACTAAACAAACTAGAACAAAAGAATGAAAAGGGAACATTTTTATAAAAGACAGAAACATTAGGAAGAAATGGAAAGATAGATATGGTTAGTTTATGGTAGTACTTTGCAAGATATGCTTCATGTGACATTAATTCTATAAAATACTTTTATCTTGATACAATCAATGAAAAAAAAAGTGCCATGTTCAAATACCTGAGAAATATCTGCATATTGTAACATATTCTAAGACATATTTGCATATCCAGTGCTCTAAGTCATGAAGAAACTTATTTAAATTTGCTTAGCTATATGATTCCCAAATGTGTTTGATTATAGAAGTCTTTCTATCATTCAATTCCTGTTAAGCAGCTTCTCAAATCAGGGTTCTGCAAATCACACTTTGGGAAAACATGGTTTGGGTTAGATAGCCAAGTGCGGATTGTTCCCTTTCAAAATGAAAATTAAAAGGGTTAAATATATTCAGAAGATTAACATTTTATATTTGGTATATATACGTATATTTTTTATTTAGAAAATTAAACTATCTGTGAGTTCCTCTCAGTAAAACTATGGCTTTTGTCACTCTATGGGCTAGATGGTACTTTCATCCCTTGGATCAAAATGAAAAATTAATTGCAGGACACTGAAAGACACGATTTCTTTTTCCTCTACCACATATACAGACAAATAGAGTACAGCTATTACCTCATTGCTTCCACCTTTTGCAAGTATCCCACTGGTCTGGTGACCAAGAGAAAAAAGCATGGGTCACTTAGAGAATGAGGCTGACAGGATCCCACTGCTAAAGCCAAATATCTGTGAATTTAACTGGTCAAACTTACCAACAGTGCGAGGAAGTGTTTTGACACTCATTAATTTTTCAGAGCAGAAATTGTAGACCAGTGTGACCTCAGGTCATAAATTTCAGATCTCATTGGGAATATGAAGAGAAAGGTTCCTCTCAATTCCTTATATGGAAATATAAAAGAAACTAATGTGATTTCTAAACAAAGAAAGTCTCGATTTTTGCAGATGTCATGTGTTCTCTCTTCATTCAGATATGTTTGTCTGTTTTCAAAAAGGGGTGCACTGATCTTGCTGTACAATGCATAGCACTATAGAACTTTTAATACCATCTTCTTCACATGAGAAGCCTCCATGTACGGGACAGTCCTGACGGCAAGAGGCTAGGTGCATAGTTCTTTATGCAGTTACAGTCTAATAGAAAAGATTCAAATTAAATACATAATTATAATACAGTTAGTTTAATGGAAGTAGGTATATGCAGAGTGCAAGAAAGGATATGAGGATTAGAGACATTTGAGCTGATTCTAAAACATGATTAAAAAATAGGAATAATCAGAGAGATGAGACACCATAGCATGTTGTGTGTAGAGAACTATTAAGCATATAATCAAAGATATAAAGTAACTAGAAGTGGGCAATTATAAAGCTGAGGAGGTCGAGTGTGACACAGTGTTCTTAGCTGGGTGAGTGGGTTAACTGCGATACTGCAATATAATGCTGAGAATACATAAATGGTTTTAGAGGAGAGGAAGATGAACTTATTGTAAGATTTTTTTTTTCTAGAAGCATCTAAATGTGCAAATAGTAAAGGCAGAGCAGAGGAGAAATATGACTTAATATTGATAATATTCAGCATATAGGAGACAACTAAAAATGTGAAAGAGGATTAGGTAACCTATATGTACAATGGGTTGGAAAAAACTTAGGGAGGACAACTTAATTTGAAGGGATCCATAGAGAATATTACATCTAAATGCATATTATTTTAATACTACATATTATTTCATGCCTTATTGTCCTATATATGATATTTACCTTTTTAAGTATGTTTAGACTCAAAGTTATTGTCTTTTGGTAGTACCCAAATAATTTAAGTATTTGTAGAAAAAACACCTACTTTTTGAATAGTCCATCAGTATTACTATTGAACCCACAAACTATGAGGATAACAAAAGTCCTACTTTTTTACATTCTCTTCAATATGAGCAGGGAAGTTTCAATTTTTGAATCATAAATGGCCCTCCATTTGAGGTTATATTTTATGCAGAATGTTTGGTGAATTATTGGATTGTTAACCCTATATTAGTATGATTTCTTCAGTGTTCTTAATCAGCATAAATTCTCTTCCACTTTTCAGGGCTACTGAGCCGTAGAATTAGATCTAGGTGGCACTGTTTATCTTAGGAGGGCAACATGACATAATGGAGATTACCGTGGTCTCTGAAATTTGAAAAATCCAAGCTCAAATAATTAGTGACTTTCAGGGTAAGAAAACATAACTCAGCCAGTTATGCTCACCTTCATCATGCACAAAACTTAAATGTAGATCTCAAAGATTGTTTACATATGTAACACCCAATATCAGATATAGACTCTTTTTTAAGACTCTAGAAATTTTTCTCATTGGCTTTTTGATTTATACTCACCGTCAGAATTTCTTAATTATTCTAACCTTTATAATCACCGATAAGTACTGTGGGTTCTTGAAATTCATATAAATTAATTTATATGAGATATTATCATTTGTGTCTCACTTCCTTTGCTCAACATAACATCTATGAAATTAATCCATATTATTTTGATTATCAGGATTTCATTCTTATTTAGGTGTGTAGTATTCTATTGTTTGAATATCGTATCATTCATCCATTTTCCTGTAGATAGTCTTTTGGGTTGTTTCTAGTTTTCAAATATAAATAAACCTTTTGCAAACATTCTTTTGCATATGATTTTGAGGACCTACATGCTCATGTCTTTTGGGTATATGGTAGCAGTGGATTTGCTGAGTCATGATGTAGGCATATGTTTAGCTTTAGTAGTTACAAACAGTTTTCCAAAGTCTTTTAGCCAATTTACACAACCACCAACACTGAATGAGAGTTCCAGATTCTCCATAACTTTGTCAAAATTAATATTATAAATCTATTTAATTTTAGCTGTCTTAGTAGATGAAAAGTGGTATATCATGCAGGAATTAATTTGTGTTTACATGCTGATAGATGATGCTGAACATGTTCTATATGCTTTTTGGAGATTTAGATATTCTCTTTTACCAGCTCCTGTTCACATTAGTTTCTTCTGAGATGGCTTGCTTTCACCCTCATTCCTGAAGGATATTTTCAGGGATATAGAAGTCTGGGTTGACAGTTCTTTTCTTTCTGGACTTCATTCAGAACTTTCAAGATTGTTTCTTTGTCTTTAGTTTTCAGAAGTTTGATTATGATATTTCTTGGTGTTGATATTTTTGAGTTTATCTTGTTTGAGATTTGCTCAGCTTCTTAAAATTGTGGGTTTCTGTCTTTTGCCACATTGGAGGAGTTTCCAGCCATTATTTCTTCAAGCACTCTTTCAGCCTCATCCTCTTTTTTATTTCCTTTCTGAACTCCAGTGATATGTATATTAGGTTTTTTTTTTTTTTTTTTTTTGCTATGACCCACTGTTCCACAGTGTTCCTGTAGTTCCATTTATTTTTTTCCAGTCTATATTCTCTTTGTAGTTCTTACTGGATGATTTTTATTTTTGTATTTTCAAGTTTACTGATTATTTCCTCTGTTCCATTCATTATGCTGTTGAGCCTATCCATTAAATTATTTCAATTATTGTATTTTTCAGCTTTATAATTTCCATTTGGTTCTTTTTTATATCTTCAATTTCTTTGCTGAGACTTTCTGTTTCCTTGCCATAAGTTTCTATTTTTTCATTTGTTTCAAGTGTGTTCATAATTGATCATTTAAGCATTGTTTTGATGACTGCTTTAAAATCTTTATCAGATAATTCTAACATCTCTGTTATCTTAGTGTTGGCATCTATTGTTTGTCTTTTTTATTCAGTTTGAGATCTTTCTGGTTCTTGGTATGATGCATAATTTGATATTGAAACCTAGACATTTGAGTGTTATGAAACTCTGGATCTTTAAACCCATTTTAACTGGCTTGCTCTGACACTGCTCTGGCATGGGAAGGGCAAAGTGAAGCTTTGTTACAGCCAGGAGAGAATAGATGTGCAGGTTCCCCACTTGGCCTCTGTTGACACCCAGGGTCAGGGGCTACTCACTATTGTTGTGAAATGGTGGATGTTCTGACCCCCTACCATGTCACTACTAATATCTCCCTGTCTAGGAGAGATAGGTCTGCCTCGTTTCTGCATCTTACATGGCTTCCAATTACACTAGGTTGGGTGAGGGGATGGCCTTGTTGCTGCTGGCAAGAATAAAAGTCTTGGCTCTCCAAGAGGACTCCTCTAATGCTTTCCTAGGGGGAGAAGGAGGGGCACCAGCTCATTACTGCCAGGTGGAAGTGGAAATATAGGCTTGCTATGTAGTCTCCATTAATAACATGTAAGGTTCTTTTTACCACCTAAAGGAAATATCCTAGCTCCCAACTCAGTCTTCTCTAATCCCACTCATACATGGTAGGCAAGGGAGATTGGTACACCTTGCTACAAAATGGAAACAGTGGAAATCTAGGCTCCCCATTCTGCCTTTGCTGGCTGGCTAGGGATGGTGCCATGTTCTTTCCTATTGTGTTTCCTGCAATAGAGTGCTTATTGTGTAAAAGTTTCTATCTAGCTAGATGGCTGCTTTCCTGGTTCTTTTGTTAGAACAGGCATCTATTGGGACTTTTATTTTTGTCTGTACTTGTTGGTGTTTCCAGGTTACTGACTTCTCCAGCTCTTAAGTTTGGGATGTATGAAACAAAAAGAAAACCCAGGAAACTCATCATTGTGCCATTCCTCAGACCCCTGTTTTCTAGCCTGTCTGCCTGTCTCTCTTCACCTTTCAGAATGTTTGTTATATAGATAATGTATAATGTCTAGGGTTTTAATTGTACTTAGCTAGAGGAACAGGGAAAATATGTAAATATGTCTACCCTGTCTTCCCAGAAGCAAAAATATATGTGTGTATATATCTATATATATAATGTATCTCTGCAGAAAAAAAAAATATATCTTTGTCAATAAAATTATCATTTTCTTAGAACATGGTGTACATACTACATTTTACTGGGTTACTTAACCTACATTGTACAATTAGTGCAATAGTTCACCTAGATAGAACTATTTATATGTTTGTCAGTCATTGATAAATTTCTTAATTCTCCTCTAAGAACAGTTATCTTCAATGACGGCAAATTAAACATATTAAGAGTTTTATATATTTTAAAATAAATGTATGCTTTAATTTAATTCAATTTGACTTATCACAAATTGTTGACAACTATTGGTATGATCATTGACAATATAAACCTGATAATATTAAACATGTATTCCTTTCTCAGGATTAAATTTTTTTGTCATGATACATTTTTCTTTCAATACACTGGTGGATAATATCTGTGATTACTTTATTTATGACTTTGTTACACTTTTTTTTTAATTTGGTTGTATTATATGGCTATATAGTTGATGACTGCCTTATAATGACTTGAGAAGTTTTGTAACTTTTCTTATGCTCTCAAATAATTCAAATAACATAGAAATTTAGATTCCTTATTGTTTATTGTGTGTGTACATACATGCGCTCACGTGTATGCATGCAGATAGTTGCATTTCTCTCCTAAGTACAATACAAAATTGTACCCCTTTTACCATTTCTCTTTTTCAACAAGTATTCAGTTATAACCAAGGAAGGGGCCCTGCTCACTAATTATGAAAAAGAATGGTTATATTTGATGATAAGATAATTATTTGATTTCTCACTTGGTCATATTTACTGAAGCATATAAACTCAACTCCTCAGTTTCTCCCAGGTGTGGTCCTCTCTCTAATTGAGGCAACCTCCAAGACTCTAGACACCAACTCCTGATTATCCTTCTTTCTTGATTTATTCAACTTTATGGTCACCTTTACCCTGACTTCCTAACTTTCTGAGGTATACTTGTATCGTATGTTAAGATTAAGTAAGGGCTGTATGGCCAGAAAGCATTTTGAGTAGCAGCATTCATTTCTGAAAAATCTACAACATGAGACTCAGAATAAAATTGATGGTAATGCAGAAAACTCTATGCCAGTTTACTCCATTATCCTTTGATGTCCTTTCTTGGTGGCACTGCAGAGGATCAAAATCAGTCCTGGAATTGTAATTCAGAGGTCAGAGGTCAGCAGTGATAGAAACAGGAACAGAGTGGCAGATCCATTTGGTCAACCTCTCAGCAGATAAAAACTTGTCTAACACATAGGTAAACAAAACAAAAACAAAATACTTCTCTACCAAGTATATTTTTGGTGAACTGTCATGAATCTTCTTTTAAGAGAAAAAGACAGCTGATTCGGATTGCTTATTTTTGTTGTTCTCATTGTTTTGAAAATTCCAGCTTCTAGGTCTCATTAAAAGATCTCTCAAATTGACTCAGGCTAAGACCATTAATTCAATTATGTCTGTTCTTCTGTGTGAGCTGAAATTTCCCTAATTTTTATTTAATAACTTAGCTTCTGGTGACAGACTATTCTGGGCTGTTCAAAAAGTTTCTACAGACTCTGTGAGGTAGAAGGCCACACTACTTTGCCTCCAAGGAACTTGTATGCTGCCTTTGAAATCCCGTATCAGAATGACCCATGACTGGAAGGAATCCATTCTGAAGGTTAATGTTATAGCTGTTGATACCTGCTGCCACGCCATTTTGCCTAATGAGTGGTAAAGGGTCTTCCATCTCTGATGAATCTTTTAGAGTCTAATTCCCATCCAGTGTTCTTCTTTTCCCTGCAGCATGAACATACTTCCATGACTCCTAGTGTTTAGCTGACAGAGAAGCTGCTTCTAACACTTTCCTCACCTGTTCCTAAGATCGCGTTTGCCTGGTCAAGTCAGATTAATGCTTCTTCCCAGTTCGAAGTTTGAAATTCAAAGACATAGTTAACTTGACCCAATGTCATGTGAAATGAGTATACAGTTAATCTCTTATCTCTGTTACCCAAATTATTTCTAGAAGAAAGCTCAACCTATATCACTTCACTAATAGAATTAACTTTTAAGAACTGCCTATATTTAAACACCATGGTTGTTGGTTTTAAAAAAAATTAACCAGAACACAGAAGTAGTTTTCAGACAAAGGGTTACAGTTTTTCCTTAGAATGTTAAAATTTTCTTACTATGCACTGAATAATCAAGTGCCACACTGTAGTTACTTTGAATGAAAAATAATAAGCCCTGTGACTTGCTGGGCTTATGACAGTTATATGTCCCAACTTTCTTTCAGAAAAGTGTTATTGGAGGGACAGGGAAATCTCTGCAGTTTGGTTGCTGGTTATCTGAATATACGCACAATAGAAGGTAGTTTTCAACTACACTTTCCCCCCCCCCCCCATTCTCCCCTGAGAATTGTCTTGAAGTTGTTTGGTTGAAAGCTTAAATGGTAAAGGGATTAGAATTGATATTTAGGATTTTGTAAGGGAATAAGAAATTGAAGGCAGGCCCCTGAGAATTGTCTGTGGTGACATATGAACACAATTATGGTCTCAAATTGACCGCTGAGAATCCATGAACCAAAGAGTAGGCTGTAAAAAAAGAGTTGGTGCCCTTTTGCTGAGAGAGCCTTCGTTCCTCTGCTACATTTCGTAGACAGCTCAGATAGAACAAAGACAGACAAACAGGCACACTGAGTGTGAAACCAGTTCAGAGGAAGAAAGGTTAATTAATAGCAGAGATAGTACAAGTCACACAGAAATCCAAGAAAAAGACCTTCTTAAGGACACCACTGAAAGGCAGAGCATAAAAGCATCATAAAGGGCAATGGGCACACATAGTGGAGAAAAACTTAGATTTTGTTATATCATAGAGTCTAAATTTTTAAAGGGCTGCTAAGATGTGACCACAAAATTGTACCCTGATATCTTGAACCCCAGAGTTCATATCTTCCCCACAGGATTGTATTAGTGAATTAGAAATGAAAAATTTTTGTTAATATTTTGTCAACTGTTTCATGTTCAGATGGGTTCTGAATATTTGTGGCTAGTAGTATTATAATCATTCTCTTCTTTTGTGAATTGTCAATTCACAGTGTGTTCATTTACCTATTATTACATTTGTATTTTCTTATCTAGTTGCCTGAGGCATTTAAACTTTAATGATATAAATACAGTTTATTTTAAATAAATATTTTGATTCATAGCTATTTGTTTTTTAATTGTGGCTTTCTTACACTTGAAGTTGTGGTATTTTATGCTGGAAATCTATGGACATTCTTCTTTGGAACTTCTTCCATTGCTTTTAAATCCAGAAAATATCCCTAGTCTAAATATTTTATTTAT
Source organism: Balaenoptera musculus (assembly GCF_009873245.2). NCBI lineage: Eukaryota > Metazoa > Chordata > Mammalia > Artiodactyla > Balaenopteridae > Balaenoptera > Balaenoptera musculus. The sequence goes on from NC_045794.1 coordinate 60,227,821, forward strand.
AATATCTTTGTAGTATATAACAGTTAATACTAAACAGAATCTAACTATGACGTTATTAGGACATCATCTTAAATATGTTCATTTGTGTTTGTTTCTGTCTTAATTTGAAAGTAGATAGTATTTCTAAAACAGTTTATTGGCTCCCTTAGACTTTTCTTTTTTTAATCAAACAATGCAAAGGGATGGAGAAAAATGATAGAGGAAATGATACGGCCTATTTTAGCAGGAATGTTTTAAAAGTACCTGTTGAGTAACATATTAATAACACAGTAGAATTCTTGAGGGCAGTAATTTCTTCAAAGACATTACAAGCACTGTATCTTTTAACATTATACATGTGACAAAGAGAATAGAAGAAATGATGGCATGCATCTGCACTGCTAAGCAAGTTGAGGAGAATAGAAAATTGTCAAAATGATATAATTTTTCTTTTCCACATAACATATATCAAAAAACATTACAGGGACATAGAAAGTCAAAGGGAGTCCTTTAGTTTATTTAGCATTATTGCATATCTATTAATTATGTAATTGAAAACTACATTGTGTGTGTTTTTAAAATATAAAATATCTAAAATTTATAATATATAACTATTATCTGTGGAAACAAGTTTAGAGTAATAAGGGACTTTATTCCATTCCTCACAAAAGGAAAGTGATAAATTGTAAATTATTGAAATTTTTTAAAAGTCATGAAAGTGTCAGTACAAGAATGTTTCATTTAATATAGATACTGGAGTAGGATGTGGTATGTTTGGACAGGAACAGAGTCTGTTCTGATGCAATTTTTCATGGCATTCTGTTTATTTTGACTATCTACAGGAGCATGAGGGTACTGACTATAAGAGTTGATGTAGAATTATGTGTTTCATAATTATCTTCTTAATAAACATTGAAGAAACAATTTAATTAAAAGAGTGACATGTATAATAGCAAAAATATTATCTAAGAACTAAGCCAAGGCTTTGGATTGAACCATGTTGATTGACTAAACAGCTACTAACTCATAAACAAGAGTTACACACATACAGCAACATAAAATAGTGATAATAACAGTAATAATAATAATGATAAAAACATCCAGTATGCAGCAAACATTGTTCTGAGCACTTTAGATACATTTTAATCTTCTTAGCTTCATTTAATTGTCATGAAAACTCTATAAAGAAGGTATTAACAGTACCTCCCACACCTTTTTATTTAGTTGTTTTTTAAGTTCAGAATAAAAATGTCAGAGATACAAAGATAATATGAAGCAAAACAACAGTACTAAAAACTAAAGCAAAAACAAAAAGACTAGATATGAATCCAATTCTGTCTGATTTTACTATGCTATACAGGTATTTAGCACTTCTAAAAACATTTTGTTTTATTTTTTATCATATGTGGTAAAATTATATTTTTAAAAAACAAGAGCATAATCTCATAATTCAGGTTAGTGGTTTCCAATGGGAGGAAGGCAGAGAAGATGGGAGCACTTAGAGAGTAACTATTTGCAGTGTTTGCTTCTTTAGTTGCGTGGTAGATTCATGAGTGTTTGTTCTATATCTGTTACCAATATGTGACATTTATTATATATATACATATATATAGAGAGAGAGAGAAAAAGAGAGAGCACACAAATAATAAATAAAAAAAAATCTCAGAAGTTCCTAAAAATTTTTCTTAATTTAAAAAATCCATTTAGATTATATAAAGGTTATATGTTATGTGGACTAATTGGGCCTTTCCAGAACTTATGTATTCAAAATTCTGGGCCTTTAGAGAACAAAAGAGATAAGCACTGTTCTTTCAGGAAAGTTGAAATTAGTCAGGCTTACTCATGACCTTATTGGAATATATTATATCATGATGAACAAACCTAGTAGAAAGTATATGATTTAACACAGGTTTTAGTTTTTATTCTTACCATACACAGTGCCAAAAAAGGCTTTGCTTATAACATCTTACTCACTTTCTCCATGAGTACTTAGTTTTGAAATGTTCATTGAATTGACATAACATAAAATACAACTAATATTCCCTTCCCTAGCCTTCAAATGGATTGTTTTATCATGTAGGCACACAGACACGCACATACACACACACTCACAAATGGCAGCACTGTCTAAACACAGGACAAAAGGAGATACTGGTGCATAAGGAAAAAGTAATTGGTACATTACACTATAGTGGGTTTACTCCATAACTCTTGTTAGTGGTTATGGAGACAGTTATGGTATATAGTGAAATACACAACATTAAATGGAATAGTTACATAAACATTCAAGTGTGATAAAATATTTAGCTCTTCATCTGCAATATCTTTTAGTAAACTTTCAAATCTCATGACTAGAGATTTTATTGACATAATTAACATAAATGTACAACATTAGAGGATAATTTTTAGAAGATGAAAAATGTCCTTATATTTCACTATTAGCTAGATTTATCTCAGATATTTATGTCTTAATTATAAATATAAAACACACTGGCTTTTTTTTAGACGTCCTAAAACAAACTCATTGGTAATTACTTAAATGTGAAATGAAGCAAAAATAAATGATAAATATAACTTTATATTAAAGATGTTTAAATTCCCTACTAGTTAGATAAGAACTTTATAAGTTGTTTTCTATACACATTTTAGCGTACTTAAGAAATGTTACATGTATTTATATCAACTTAATTTTTCAAGAATTCCTCAAGAAACCAGAATAATTTAATATCTGTATTTTTATTTTATTTTTATTACCATAAATCTTTTGCTAAATGTATGATGTTGAAAGTAAACAAAATTGTCATCTCAATAAAAGTACTGAACTCTGAATATTAGCATCAGATTTATGCCCTAATAGAAAAACAGCATTCCTCTTTCCATGACTTGCACTTTCTACCTGACTTTTATAAAAAACAAGGTTTTAATGGACAACTCAAAGAGAGAACACACTGCCTTGTGTTTTGTAAGTAATTCAAATTGTCATACTTCATGTACCTGCATCTTGTGAAATTTCAGATTCCAAATATAAGCCCCTTCATAATATTTTATAACATTTCTAAAACTACTGATAATGTAGAATCATTAATCATCTACATGTTATGAAATCTATTACCTTCTTTTATCCTCTTTGCATCAGGAAATTTTTTGGCCCACTGTTTCTAATTTTCTAAGTAATCAATACATGTTTTTAGCTTTAACCACTGCCATCTTCTCATTTTCAATTTATTCTTATGAACCAATAAAACAAAGCAGAGGTTTCCACATCTCTTTTACTGCCTTGAAGATGTGCTTGAAAATGCAATACGTATACCTTTTTCTTCCTTAAAATGTTTCTTCAGAGTAACACTTCATATGACTTTTCCTATAGAGCTCAGCTGTCCAGTAAGGTAAGCTACATTAACTATCTAAATTTATTTTTAAGTTAATCAAAAAAGTTCTTCAAAAACCACAGACCTCTGAGTATCAGAGCATAAAGATGCTTCAGTCTCTGTCATCCGGGGGAGCTAAGTATATTTCAAAAATGGAATGGCTGTAGGGAAACATAGGGGATTTTACTTTTTAAAACATATTATTTCTATATTCTGCCTGACAACTCCTCCATTGCCCACAAAAACCCAAAAAATTATCCTCTGTCTCTTTACCCAGAAAATAAAGAAAATCCAGAATTCAAGACACAAAAGTAGAGCCCCCTGCTACAAATGGAGGGTGAAACAAAATAACATATTATCCATTTTGTTGTGCTATGGAAGAAGAAAAGCTAGACAGTTAATTTCTTAATAGGTTATTCTGCCACATTAAATTCTTAATAAATCACTTTGCCACCTTATATGATATTTTTTGTTTTAACCCTACACTGAAAGCACACAGGTGTGTGCTTGGTGGAGGACAGGGAAAATGAAAGACAAATTGTGTCTTATTCAGTGAAATATATATTAATAGACATTCCCATGGGTACCACAGAATAAATGAAGCGAGGTATTCATAAAAGCCTATGAGCAGTGAGTTTTTATTCACACCTAATATAATGACCACCAAAGCTTAGTGTTATCCACACAGTCACACAAAATTGTTCCCCAATTTTATATTTATATTAGCACACAACTTTGTGGCTATATGTTCATAGAAGAGAAATTTTCACACACATTAGAGGGATGGTTTTGTTCTTTTGTGATTTCTGTAGTGTTTTTTCTTCACAACTCCCACCCTCTTTAATTCACGTATTACAGGAAAGTTCTAATTATGTGAGTGGATTACCTGAGATACATGACAGTACGTAAAATGGGTATTTTTCTTTTTTCTTTTCTTTTTTTTTTTAATTTTGAGAATTATAGACAAGTCTGTCTACATTGTAAAACAATTATAAAGCTGCCAGAGTTCCTCCCCCATCCCCCATCCTACTTTGGACTTCACCTATTTGTTAAAAGGGAAAGGTAGACAAACTAGTGTTTCACCTTTACTCGCAATAATCAAGCCATATAAGCGGGAAATGGAGAGCTTTGGAGGGAGAAAATGACTATGTTAGTGCTGGGTGTGGCTCACTAGAATAACTGAGGGGAGCTCAGTCTCAGAGAGGTTGCAGTATTTACCAAAGAGGGAGTTGACAATGATCATTTCCGGTTGGCTATTTCAAAAGCTGCAGAGACCCTTAGGGCCATCCTACAATAGCCACTGGAGGGTGTTCAGTTCTTGAGAAATTGACATTTGTCCTCAGTAATTCAGGAATATATATATATATATATATATATACTCAGAGTTTGGTGCCTGTTTCCTTTCTGAGCAATTTTGAAGACTGGTGATTTACTGGATGAGCCATGACTAGCATGGCAAGGAGAGATGAAAACAGAGAAGTGGGCCTGGGTGCATAAGTTCCACTAGGTTAAACCAATGCCCTAGAAAGTGGCACTGTCAAGTCAGGATATGGATTGTCAATATGTATATCTTGAGGGCAGTGGCTTCAGAAGAGGACCCCCATACACTCCATGAGAAAGCCAACATTCTGATGCCAGCAGAAATAGAATGCTGATGGGTAAATATTAGCATTCTCCTTTTGCCTACACCGAAAGGATGTCATCCGAGTGGCCATGCCTCCCATGAAATTGTTTTATAATACAGTGTAACTTCTAAGACACAATAAAATAGCAAGAAATCCACAACATTCCAAACACTTTTGGAAATCTAACTAAAGAAATGATGTTTTTCTAGATGTATTTGGTATAGAAGAGCTTGAACAATGTTTTTCAAATAAAAATTAGTTTCATATTGAAATAACATGCATATCATTTTTGTAAACACAAGTAAGCATTAAATCTGTGATTTTAAAGACTATTATTTCATGAATATACAACTTTTTTTTTCCATTTTCTTATTGATTTTAAGGCTATGCCTAAACATATTTAGTGGATAATTTATGCAATTGTCCCAATAACCAAACAAAACTGTTCATCATTCAAATGCTTAAAACTTTGGAAATAAGAATGGAGGTTTTCTGGTTTCATTTCAGTTATCTATTATTGCCTATATTTTCCAATTCATGCTTTAATGTTTAAAGCATAGCCTAGTTTTCTTTTTAATTAGGTTGAATTTTATATTTTTTTCCTGATTAGCAATTCTAATAAATGTGTAAATTTAAAGTTTCTTAACCTTTATAATAATATTCCTGTAGTTTAGCATTTTAGTGAAGTTTTCATTATCATCAAATTAAATACCTACTTTATAAAAGAAATAATTTATTTCTTTTAGTTAGTGCTTATTATCTGTGCATGTTTTAAACATCTCGAAAAATATAACGACGTTTTTTCCTAAGTTGTTCAATGCCTATGTAGTTTAGAGCCCTATATTCATGTGTAATATATAAACTCCTTGAATTAAACACAATTTACAGTGGCTATTTAGGAGTGTTACCAAGAGATAGTATTCATATAACACATGAAGAAATAAACCATAGAGCCAGAGAATATTTGCTTCTTGAAAGTTAAAGTTTTTCAGGAAGCATAAATGTCAATCCAAGTTAAAATACCTTTACGGGTCTTTGTAGAGTCTTTATAACGATGGAGATTTGATCTGTGACATTTCAGAGTATTTCCAGGTTCAGTAGTCACGCAGTTTGACAAGGCTTCCTGGTGTAACTAATAACACAATGGCTATGGTGGGTCTCGCATCTGTAGGGAATCATTCCTACATTCAGATTTACTGTAAGGCCTGTTGAGTTTTGAAGTATTATTTAGAAGTAACTCAGTGTATATCTACTATTACTTGAAATTTTATTTTTAGAGTTTATTGAGCTAAACTACAGGAGCAGAATGGGAAGAGATTTCCTAGCCGAAAATTTTAGATTTGTCACTACCGTTGAATAAATTGTTTAAATTAAACGTTATTCTTGAAGAGCAACAACTAGACTAAAGTCATTTGTTAAGCAAGAAGAGTTTAAAAATGGTTTTCCTAGATAGAGCTTTTTGCTGTCTTTAAGAAAAACATACAAACATGGTGATTAAATGTGTATACCTAAGGGGGAGAAAATCTCCTTCTGATACATGGCATGAGAAAATATTTGCTGACAAAGTTAAAATAAATTAGACATATGCAGAATTTTTATCAAAGGAACCTAAAAACTTTATCTCTTAACATGTCTTCCAAACAAGATGGGTGTTATCCAGTTCGTTTTGGAGGTATTGCTTTAGAATGCTCTAAATTAGAACAAAAGTTGAAATCTGTATCTTTGGGTTATTTTCTATGGAAACTGGCTAAGTCATCACTTTTTGATGATGTGTTTGGTATAGAAGAGCTTGAACTCTTAGCTTGAACTAAGCTTTTAGTCTATTACACTTCCATAGCTTAAGAGTCTATCATTCTTTTGGTTAATTATGCCCTTTACGCTCTTTTTTTTTCCTATCTTATTTCACTTTATTGATTGGGAAACACCATTTTTATGAGCTAGTCTTTCTGTTTATGTGGTACATGTGAGCATATAATTCTCATTTTATAAGTGAGAATACTAAATCCTAGGGCTGACTTAGCCACAGAATCCATTGTAACACTGTGCATCGCCTAGAATCCTTTGAAACTTTTTCTATTTCATTAATTATTAATACACATTTAAGAACCAAAAAAGAAAGAATGGAAAAGTACTTTTTATATTAAATGAATAGCTAATGACTGTCTGCTGGAAATTTATCAGGTGTACCTAAGGACACTGTTGAGTTTGAAAGAGATTATTCTTAAGTTAAGCATTTTGCTTAAGAAAAATTATATATGGATTATAAGTATTATATTTAAACAAACCACAGTGTATTAGGAAGACCACTCCAGGAGGAGTTTTAGAACATAATGAACAAAAATAAACTGAGTAGAAACCTCAAGGAGTGAGGGAGAAAAAAGATTAAAATATTTTTGATTGTATAAATAAAGAAAATTCTTCATTTTAGATGAAGGGAAACAGCAGTATTGTATATAGAACAAGTAAAGAAGGGGGCTTAAATTGTGTGAATATATTAATCATCAAAGCACACCCATTTTTATTATTATGTTCATTATTGAATCCTATTGGAATTAATTTGTAGAATCCCTTTTTATCATAATGCAAATAAAATTCAGGGATTCAGCTTATATATTTTCTAAATCTTTCTAAAACAACCATATAATATTTTAAAAGAGTAGTGATCATATGGTTTTTAAACAAACATGACTGACTGATTAAATACTTTTCTGTATTATGATAAAATAGTAAATGCTCTATAGATATTTAGGTGAACTTTTAAAATTTGACAACACATATTATCCAGTCTTTAGGAAAATAAAACAAGGAGGGAAGATGAGTACAAGTTAAAATAGGGTAGCCATGAGAGGCCTCTTTATTTAGAGTTACATTTGAGCAAAGGGTTAAAGTGGATGAGAGAGCTAGCCTGTGAATATGTGGAAGAGGAACATTATGATCAGAAGGAAGAGCAAGTGCAAAGGCCCTGGGGTAGGACCCTAATTGGCAAGCTCAGAATTCATCAAGAAAGCCATTGTGGCTAAAACGATGTGTAAGATAAGAAGTCTGTAGGGGTATACATTGAAGCAGTAAGGAACAGATATGTGGAGATTTTCAGGATATTATAAATACTTTTTTTTTTTTTTGCTATTCTAAATGATATGAAGAAGGCATTGTAAATTTTTTTAGACAAGAAGGAACACGCTCTAAGTATATTTTAGAAAGGATCAGTCTAGCTTTTGTATTAAGAACATATATTAGAGGAACAGATAATGGAATCAGGGAGCTCTTTAAAAGGCTTTTGCTATAATCCAGATTTGGACCAGAGAGGGATTACTGGAGGGGTGAGAAAATTTCTAATTCTCTATATGTGTTTTAAAGTTTAGCCAGTTTTGATGTGGTATGTGAGAGAAAGGGAGAAGGCAAGGAAGACACCTGAGTTTGGGCCTAGGCAGTTAGAAAGACAGAGTTCCCATCAACTGATGTATGTGGAAGACTGAGATACAGGCAGGTTAGGAAGAGGGAACTGGTGTCAAGAAGACCAAATCTGAGATGTCTCTTAGATATCCAAGCAGAGGTGTTAGGTAGGCCATTGAATAGATAAATATTGCATTCACAGTAGATGCAAATATGGGAGCCTTCAGCATACAGTCTGCATGAGATTGTCATGGGAGTTAGTACGAGAGAAAAGAAAGGACCATGGGCCTTGGGACACTCCATCTTTAAGAGATTGAAGATATAAGGAGGAATCAGCAAGTGGGACTGAGGAGGAATGACCAGTGAGTGAAGAGGAAGAACAATAGTGATGGGGAATGGCCCTGGAAGGCAGACATTAAAATGTTCTCCTGGGAAGGGAGTGATAGATCACTTGTGTCCAATAGTGCTGCAATTTGATGAGAACTGAGAAATACATTAAGTTTTAGTACCATCGTGGTCATTGGTGGCCTTGACAAGGAGATTTTCAGTGTTTTGGATGGGGAATAATTTCATTGGAGTTGCTTTAAGGAAAAAATCAGATGATAAAGATTGAAGAAAAGCAGCACTTATACTACAACGTGGGAATATTATAGTAGAACATGTAATAATACTAAGCTGTTGATATACACAAGCTCATTAAATCCTCATAGAAATTCTTGAGGCAGAGACCCTTAACTCTCTCCACTAAGGACAGAATAGTGACTTTAAATTTACAAAGTAAGGAGTACAAGGGTTAGACACAAATGAGGTTTATCTGATGCCAGATTTCAAGTGTGTAACCTGACTCTATCTCACATTCTGGAAGAACAGAAAAGAGAGAGGTTACTGAGAAAATGCTGTCTGAGTTCAATTTCAAAGAACGAAAAGTAGAAGAATATGCCAAGTATAGATAGTGATGAGACAGGAAAGAGTAATGAAAACAGTTCTTAATAAGCATCGTTTTTGCTGCAATCTTTACTGTCTTTTCTGCCTGATTTTCTTTAACTCTGTGTAAATTTCCTGTAGATTTGTGACTATGTGCTTACAATAATTTATACAGTCTGTGCTGCCATTCTAAGACATGTAAGAAAAGAAGAAATGGGCAGAGAGGAAGTATTTGATTACACTGAGAAATAAAAGATTCATGGAAAATAAGCTAAAAATCAGGCTATTTTTTAAAATTATGATGAATTAAAAAGAAATAATTTTTATGCTCAGATTATTATTGAATTATTTTACTGGTTTTGTGTGTTTAGGGATTTAATATTAACATTGGTTGGTTGCAGGCATGAGCCTGAAATAAGTAAAAGATGTGTAAAATCATACATACTCTCAGAGTTTCATGTTCACATGCAGCACACATCACACTGCAAATATGTAGAAAAACTCTGTGCCTATTAATTTACAAACCAAACCTTATTTTGAAGAATAATACTATTTAAAGCTAATCTATGTGTTAAATCTACAATCTGTTGACCAAACTGAAGCTCCCTTGGTAAATTTTCATATCTTCTAAGTACATGAACATTTTAAGAATACCCCTTAATTAAATATAATTCCTTTACAGTTAATTGGCATTGATTTGCAATCATGCCTTATAATCATATTTTAAAATCATCTTTCTCTTTATGGAGAAAATCAAATCTAAAAATTTTCAGTTTACTTCTTGTTTTGTTAATTTCCCTACTTATCTCTAACTTTCCTTATGGGATATTGGATAATCATCAGATCTAGTGCTGAAGGAATCTTACTATAAAATGAACAATTTATTTTAAATATCAGACAGTTACAACTGATTTCTTAAAGATAAGTTTTCAAGCAAGAGTTCACTTTTTTCCCATTTGCATAATTTTAAATTATTGGGTTGTACCTGTAAAGAATGATTACCCATTAGTGATAGTGAGATGATACATAAATTCAAAGGCTCACCCAGTTTGGTCTGATCTCTGTGTCCTGCTGAGTCACCCAGTTCTCCATGTGATCTACCTGGTCCTCTGACAGAGAACCATACAAGATGCACACGCCTCCCTTCGTCCAGTCAATGTACCTGCTCTTGCTGGTCTTTTTGAACAACCTAATAATTTCTCTCCCATGTTTCCTTGTTCAAATCCTAATTACTCTGTAAGGTCCAATTCTATAGTCACCTCCTTCCTCAGATATCCCTGATCCTTTGCTATGGAAAGAATTTTCAATTCCCAATACCGAATTGAACTTTAATTGTATATCATTTCTCAGGGGACATTTACTACTTTCTGTATTTTATTTTAGTTATTTCTGTGCATGCCCTACTGATCTTTATGTTTTACTGGTTTCATTTTTCACTGTCGATTCTCTTATACCATGGCTTCCAAATCTGGATTTACTGCAGGCCATCTCCTAGTCACTTAAATTACACATTGATTAAATTTTCAGCGAGGGGTCATGGATGTGTTTTTTCCAAAACCCTTGAATATCTGAAAATATCTTTTCTGTTGACATCACATATGACAAGAGCACCATAAAAAAGCTACTGATATCTAATCCATAACATATGTTTTAGTGAAAGTTCATAACTAATCATTGTATCCATGAAATAGCAACCAGTATAGTGACTGTCTTTTACTTTGTACACTTTCAGCTTTTAAAAATGACCTTACATGAATGAATGGCATGATTTAAATTTCTCATTCTAGGATATATTTCTGAGCTCTAAAGTTGCATGTGCAAATGCCTATTTAACAGCTTTTCATATAATAACTGTCACAAGAAACTTTTCACCGATACTACTCCTTCATAGTCATACCATCTTGGGTAATGGCACCATCTCCATGCAGTCTCTCTAGATATAAACATGGAAGTCATTTTTGACACTCCCCTGTATTTTCCATAGGTCAAAAATATATTTTAAATAAAACCATTCTGTCACTTCCATGGTCAAAGATTATATTTATCTTTTATTGTTTTTACGGTAACAGCCTTTTAACCAGCTTCTTAATTATCCCCTTTCTAATTCCCTTTCTATGGGAATTTAAAATATTCTTAAATAATCTTTCAAAAATAGCATCAAATTACATAACTCACCTGCATAAAACTCAATAATTTTGCATTGCATTTTAAATTCACCTTTTAACAGTTGTCTTGACATGTGGATATTACTATACTACCTTAGTGCTTAAATAGTGTCCTATTATTTACAAAAATAAAATAAAAATAAATCACACCATTGACAGCACCACGAAAAGCACTCTTTCTCCTCTTCTCTTAGTATGCTCAGGCCTTTGTAAGGCAAATGCTAGAAGGAGAGGTGTTGTGAAGGCAAAGCTTGCTTTAGGCCCTAAAATGTAAACATTAACTGCAACGAAGACCACAAGCCTAACCATCTTTTTGGAAATTGCAGAAGTCAGGAAATGCCAATATAAAAAGTAACTCTTATTCTTTCTGATTATATTACAGCTTATTAAAGCTTATGCACACATGCAGACTTTAACATATCAAGAAAATATGTGTACAAACAGTATATAAGACTCTTTGTGGACTGCAAACATTTCTTCATTACCCATTATTCCCCTCTTACTTTCTATATTTCAAAATATATATATAAATATATATAATGTATAAATGTATAAATATGTATTATATATTATATATTATTGTTAAATATATAAATTATAATTAATATATTAAATTATATTATTATATATTATAAATATATATATTTATACATATATATTATATATATAATATATATCTCCTCTTGTCTCTTAAAGTACACCAAGGTTGTTACTACAGGTGGGACTTAGGCTCTTCTATCTGTCCTGATGAATAAAAATGTTCTCAGCAAGTCAGTGTTTTCAAGCTTATATTTGAAAATGTATACCTAAATGACAAATATTCTTATTAAAGTAAATAGATTAATTCTGCTAATTTAAATATAAATTAAAAATTATTTTCAACAAATATATGGAATACATCAAATACAAATAAATATTTCCTGCATTTGTACTTTATTTACTGAAGAAAGCTGAACAAGTTGACATTTTTGGTCCAAAGATAATAGCAAATCTTGTAAAAGGGCTATTTTCAAATATTAATAAAATGTTAATCTAGAAACGAGTGCATGCTTACATAAAAGAAAACAGAACATTTTGAAAATAATATAGTTTGTTATTATAAAATGAAGCCCTAATCTAAATTCAGAGTTATCCATTTTTAAGATTGCTAGTCTTTAAAAATAATTAGATTTAGTAATTAGATATTTAGCATTTACTTTTTCTGACATGAAGGTGTTTAAAGCCACTATAGAGGACTGAAGAATGAGCTTATTCTACTATGGCACCACTGTTACAGGAACTTCATCCTTAACATATATTCATTATTATCTTCGAGCAAATAAATGAAGTAAGAAAGGGAGTAAATCATGTGAAGAGCTATGGGAAAGATGTGGATAGGGGAAAAAAAAAAAGTGATCTGTTTTGGACAAGTGAAATTTGTGATGCTTTTTATGTTCAAACTTTTATGACTATATACAAAGCAGAGTAAAAGTTGGTTTGTATTTATTGTATCATTTAATTATCATAACAATTTCATAAATTTAGCATTATTATTATTCTCACTTTTGGGAGAGGAAGCTGAGGCATATATGGGATAAGCAATTCTTCAAGGTCATACAGCAAAAGGAAATCGAGAACTTAGATCTGTAGGCCTCAAAGCCCATGTGTTCTCCTATGCAATACATTATCTAAACTACATTATGTTCAAATAACCAAACCCAATAGACAATGGTGCATTTTTAGGCATGTGTAAAAATTGATGAAACTCTTAGTTATTCTAACCAGGGTTTCCTAGAAAGTTTATCACACCCAAATAGTTTTGTACTCTATGCCTAAGTTTTAAAAAATTGCTTAAGAGTTGAAACTTTCAAACTAGAGTATTAGGAATAGAATACCTTTTTCCACTATTTTACAAACGAGTTAACTCTTCTAGCATATTTGCCCCAACTAATTGTTGTCATAAAATAGTAGCTCATACAAAGTTATATGTAGGTTAGTCTTCTTATGCAATAGCCCGGGGCTAAATAAATGTAACCATACAGTCTAATATAATATGATTTTATAAGCAATGGAATAAATTTGTGCAAAATACTGCATATGTTTATATCCCCAGAGGCAAAACTCTTTGATAGAAGCAGTGAAGCCAAAGGGGGTGGATGGCAGGGATAATTGCAGACTAATTTCTCAGCTAACATTTAGTAATTTAAAAAAATAATTGATACAAAACTGCATTAAACAGAAAGGATTTGACCATTCCAACTAATTTTGTTGCTGAAAAGAAATCACAGACTTTGGCTCTCCAAATGAAGCTAAAGAGACCAACAGTGAATAACTGTCAGTCTTGTTTATTGCAATTTGTCTACAGTGCAGATTTTTGTGGAAAGAGCCAAAAGATACTTGCCTGGTGTTAACACAATTTTTGGTGCACTGTGTTTAGCTCTGGTTTATGCTTTTACTTTACTTTAATTGGTTGGCATAGGTTATGCTAAAATTTGTTCTATTTTATACACAAAATGCAGTTATAGTATACTTCTAATACCTTGAAATAGGAACCTTGAAAGGAGAGCAAAGTTACTTTTATTTAAGGACACATTCCTCCATTATGAAAAATTGGTTTCAATATAAGAACAAGGGATTCTGGGGAAATGACAGTAGCATGATATTTAATCCCCTCAAATACCTTTATAAAACCAGATAGAACAATTAAATAGTAATCCCAAATCGATGGACCACATTTACAACAAAATTAGATTACAAGGTATCTTCACAAACCCCAAATACAAGGGATGGGGAGAAAACACGACAGCTACAAGCCCTGTGTTGTCTTAGCCTTTGTACAGATGGAAGCATGGTGAAAAAATTAGACATTTTAAGATCTGAAGACAGGATATTCATGAGGAGCCAATTTGAAAACAGCAGTTAAAATTAGGAGGGATTTTGCCTAATCCACACTTGGTCAATGTAACTGTCTGTAGGAAGGTCTGACAGGGCTGGAACAGTCTAGCCCCTTTGAATTTTTAAATTGATTAAGTGTGACCAACTTCCAGAACAAAGTTCCACATTAAGGGGAAAAAAAAAAACAAAACCTGAGAACTGAATTCCTGAATTCAACTTATCAGGACAAGGCCAATAGAAATGAAGAAAAGAAAAAGTCAGATAAAAGTGGGGGAGGGAAATTGAGCCAGAAAAATCATATTTTTAAATACTAATAATAAAGAAAACAGATGTGAGAGCTCTGTGAAGTTATAAAAGCTATTCTGAAAGAAACTTCTTTTTAAAATTTCAGGAAATTTATAAAATTTCAAATTTTCATAGGAAAATAAGCCTTGGATATATAGCTACCTATATAGAACTAAGATTAAATGAGAGGATATTGAGTATAATAACTATATGCTAGGACAAAGTAGATTTAGTATTATTAGAAATAACTGAGGACAAAAAGAATGCATTTACAAATCTTTTAGATGTGGTCAGTAATCATATTAGTTTTGGAAGCATTTACATTGTTATGTGGAAACTACCATGGGTATGATGTGGAATAAGGCAAATGGATAATTATTGCGTATTGTAATTTTATCACCGCCTTCTGTACCTGAAAACAGAATTCTAAAGGTGAAAGAAGAATAGATGTAAAGTAGAAGAGGCTGAGTAGTCCTGCACTCCTGAATTTGAATTGGAAAATTAGTATAAACTCATTAGGCACTCTATCCATCCATTGATCAAGTCATTGTTCTATCAATGTTTATTTTCCTATAAGTTTCATCCACAAAATTGTATAGAAAGAAATCAGGTAAAAATAAGCATCCCTGTATATATGTTAGCATACGGTATTATATATACACTACCAAATGCAATATAGATAGCTAGTGGGAAGCAGCTGCATAGCACAGGGAGATCAGCTCGGTGCTTTGTGACCACCTAGACGGGTGGAATAGGGAGGACAGGAGGGAGACGCAAGAGGGAGGGGATATGGCGATATATGTATACATATAGCTGACTGACTTTGTTATACAGCAGAAACTAACACAACATTGTAAAGAAATTATACTCCAATAAAGATGTTAAAAAAAAAAGCATCCGTAACATCCAGATTGTAGATTTAAATTACCTTTTCCCACTAAAGATAATGAGAACTTCTTGGAGGAATGGCTGATTCCAGTTCTGAGGCTGAAAGTGACACGAAACAAGTCTGGAATATCTTGTCATTGAAAAACTATCGGGATCACATCTAAAGGAGCCAAGATTCAATGTAAAGAGGTGCTATAACTAAAGATAAGATAATCTGAGCTTCAAAATGAATTGAATTTATATTAAAGAAGTGAAATCCATCAAATATGTTTAAATACATGAGTTCCTAATGATACTTAAACAGCAATCTACTTAGTTACTTTACGGAATGAGAAGAAACAAATTACCTGGAAATCTATAAAATAAAGGGAAAAAATCAGGGATTTAACTTGTTTTTCCATTTAAAGTGTTACTTTTAAAATATTTTAAGTAATAAGTAAAAAAGAGAACTAATGCTTTATTAATATAACAAGTAGCAAACACTAATACTTAATTAACAGATGAGGGAAAGTGAAACTTTATAGAACTACCCCTGGTAATAACTAAAAAGAGAAATGATAAATCAACTCTCAGTGAATTAATGGATAGATGAATTAAGCATAAAAAGAGAAAGACCAGCTAGAAAACCAAAATCATGTGTGATCTTGCTAAAAAAAAAAAAAGAAATCTAAGCTAAGTCTATTTTCTTCCAAGTTGCAGAAAATACAGAGGGCAGTGGAACATATGAATTGCAAAACAGGCATGTAATCAGCAAATCCAGACAGGGGAAAATTTAAAGGGCTTGTGATTTTCAATTTGATAAGTTGTAAGGGGAAAAGAAAAGATAGAATTTGCACCTGTAAATTAAGAAGCTTAAGAGACATACCAAATTTTAAGAAAATGGGTGATACTAAACTACCATGTATAAGGATGCATATTTAGATAATGAAAAAATAAAAATACACAAGAAAAATAGCTGCACAAAAGACAGGATTGTGGGAGGGTGTGTTTTGAGGGCTGTGATTGAGATCTGGCAAATGAAAGGGTTTCTGGGCTTTCAAGCTATAGAATATCTATAATTCTATAGGTATCATCTAATTAAGATAACTAGATATTTGTGTCTAATAGTACAGATATATGTAAATCTATAATTTTATAAAATAAAATGCCCTTTTACATTTAGCATGTAGCGTGTTTTTTATTTAAACATTATATTAAATAATGTTTACATCAATAAATATGTAACTAAAATATATTTAAAATACATATGGCAATCTTTAAATTGCTATGACACAATTATTTTATTGTAATTATATTCATTATTTTTAGACAGGTTATTCATTTTTAACATTGTCCTAAACTGTGCTAAAAGGACCATAAATAAAATTTGCAAAACATTTATATATATAAGTATTTGTATATGATTGTTGGCCTGAATGATGTGAAAAAAATAAGGACCTGGTATGTATTGATAAATTGCTTCCCTAGAAATGTTGTGCCAATTTATACTTTATGTTATTTTCTATTTTCTGCAGTTTTCCAGCTGCTTATAATCTTTACATTTTTCATAAAGGTTTATGATCTTTAAATTTTCCACGGAACTTTAAACGTTTTAATAATCTTTTTAAAATTTACATTTAATTTAGTCCCATTGCTAAAAAATTTAAAGCAAAGAAAAATTTACAGTTAATTTGAAAACCAGGTATTTGCCGTGGGTTGCTGAGACTTTCCTGAATGCTTATCATCATAGAACATGATGACTCATGTCAAGTTTCGTCATTGGATGTCCTCAATTATATCTTCCTGTTATTAGAGTAAAACTTGATTTCTTAAAAAAAATTTATTGTGGATAAAACACTTAACATATGAGGTCTACCCTTTTAACAAATTGTTATGTGCACTATATATTTTTGTTGAGGTACAATGTTGTAAAGCAGATCTGTAGAGTTTATTCATTTTTCTTGAATGAAACTTTATGCCCATTGATTAGTAACTCATTTCCCTTCCCTCCAGTGGCTGGCAACCATCTTATCACTCTTGGATTCTATGAGTTTGACTCCTGTAGATACTGCGTATAAGTGGAATCACGCAGTATTTTTTTTTTTCCTGTGACTGGCTTATTTCACTAAGCATAATGCTCTCAAATTTCATCCTTCACATATTGCAGAATTTCCTTCTTTGTAAAGGCTCAATAGAATCACATTGTATATATATATATACCACATTTTCTTTATCCATTTATCTGTCGATGGAAATTTAGGTTGTTTGCACATTAAAGCTTGATTTTTATAGATATATTCTATTTTGTTAAATTTGTTTTCTTTTTTAGCCTATTTTTTCCATTAAGCATTTCATCTTTGTCTTATTTTATTTCAAGAGTTCCTTGTACATTTAGTGTAAAGATCCTTTATCTGCCTTGTAGAACTTCCAAATGGTTGGCCTTTTACTTAAAAAAATTTTATTTTCCCCATGCAGGCAGTGTACATGTAGTCAGTGTTGTTTCCCACCATAGTCTCATGTTGCTCTTGTTGGGTATTTTGCTTTTCTCTTATGTTTGTTACTGGGAATTTAATTGTATTTATTTTTATATTCAAATATTAAAGCCTTTGGGAATTTGCTTTTATGCATGGTGTAAAATGGAAAAATCATACAAGCAAAACTAAAATTCTTCCAAATTTCAAGTCTTTTATGAAATAAAGTTTGAATAAACTTAGGAATATTTAGATATTAACAGTGAAATATAAAGCACTTAATGACAGATAGAAGCATATTAATTTTAGAATAAGTCTAGATTTCAGTGAGGGAGTTTTCTAAGACTTAGAGTGTTTTTATACTATGATGTTACTAACTTGATCTCTTGTCAATTAACTGATGGTATGGTAATTTAAATAACTTTTTTGTGCTAATTGATAGAATAGTTTTGTAATTTTGCAAGTATATCCTTTGTATGTGTATAAGCAACTTGACCATATTAATTCTATCTATCAGTTCTCCCAATAACCTAATATATTTTCTGTTGATTAACCTATTATTTGACTAGATGATTAAACTAATAACTTTTTTTTGTATAGACACAATCTATGCATATGTTGGTAACAACCACTTGGGATTTATTTATTCTAGAAAGCATAATGTTTAAATTAATCAACAAAATTCTACAGAATGTAAAGCACGACATTTGAATTAGACATCATATGTCTAATTCTAACTATGAAAGCTTAATATTATATTTTCGAGTTGAACAATAGATTGACACTGCATCAATTGTGCTCTCCTATAGAGCTCTTAAAGTATGACAGTATATACTAGCATCCCACACGTGTTCTTAAATTTTGTTCTTTTGCCCTTCACATTTCACACAATCAGATAAGTCTAATGACATAGAACTGAAACTAAAAAGTTTCTTCATTCCACATTCTTAATGAATTCCATCTTTGTCGCAACTGCATTATGTTTATGATACATCTTTTTATGACTAGTATCAGCACTTTAATTTCTTTCATTTTCTAGTAATTTATACAAAATGAGGAAAAATTCAATAAAGTATCTTATTAATTGCACAAACACTATAGAGAAAGATGACACTGCAATAACCAAAATTTTGCTGACAGCATGACCAAAGTATAAAAGTCCAAATTTTCAAACAAAGTATAGTTTATGAGTGACAATATATAATGTATACATATATATATATATATATATATGGTTTGTTAAAAAATCAAACATAGAAAAGGCAAGATTAGGGAGGGTGGGAGGGAGATGCAAGAGGGAGGATATATGGGGATGTATGTATATGTATAGGTGATTCACTTTGTTATAAAGCAGAAACTACCACAGCATTGTAAAGCAATTATACTCCAATAAAGATGTTAAAAAATAAATAAAATAAAATAAAATAAATAGAATCATAATATAAAAAAAGAAATAAAAATTTTATTCCAAGTGTGATGGCATATTAATTTTAAGAATCTAGTAGAAAATTAAAATATTTCTTTGAATACTATATAATTGTCTATGAATTATTAAACTGTAATTGAAGAGAAAAATAAAATCCATCGATCCTTTCTATCTTGATGTGCCTCTCCTAACCTTATCTATCTTAAGAAATTACAGGGAACTTCCTGGTAGTCCAGTGGTTAGGACTCGGTGCTTTCACTGCAGTGGCCTGGGGTTCAATCCCTGGTTGGGGAACTAAGATCCCGTAAGCCCCACAGTGTGGCCAAGAAAAATAATAAAATAAATAAATAAATAATTTTTTAAAAAAAGAAATTACATCATCATTCTTTCAGATGCTCAGGCCAAAACCTTTTAAGATTTTCTTAAAATTAAAAGGACATTTAAGTTATTCTTATTCCTTACTTTTTCTCACACTCCACATCCAATGTAACAGTAAACGTCATTGTTTTTACATTGAAAATGTACCCAGAATCTGGCCACGTTTCACCATTTCCTGTTACCGTCGTCGTCCCAACAACTCTTTTCTTTTTCATGAACTATGTCTATTGGCCGCCGAAATGGTTCCCTGCCTTTGTTCTTGCTTTTATACCACAAAGGTCCAATGTTAACAGAGCAGCTATATTGATCCTTCTAAAACATAAAACATATCTTGTCACTTCTCTGCCTAAAACTTTCCAATGGATTTTTATTTTGTTAAGAGTAATATCCAAATTATTTACAGTGGCCCACAATGTTGTATACAGCCTTCCTTCCAATATGTCTCTGACCTGATCTCTTACTTGTGCCCTTGCTGACTCTGCTCTATCAAAACTGGCGTCCCTTCTAATCCTTGAACATGCTAACTAGGCTCCCACATCTGTAGTTACTGTTTATTCAGCCTGGAGCTTTCTTCAGACATGTGAATGGTTTGCTTTCTCCCTATTTTTAGGTTTTTATTGAAATATCTACTTTTTAGTGATGCCTCCCAAAGCAACCTGTTTGAAATAACAATACCACCTCTCTTGACCTCCATCTCACATAGCATTAGCACCATCTGATGTACGTATTTTGCTTACTTAGTTGTGCTAAGTCTATTTCCACAACAAGAATTTAAGCTCCACAGAGAGAAAATGTTTTCCTATTTTGTTCACTGTTGTAACAGCCCAACACCTAGATTAGTGTTTGTGACATACTATATTCCCCATAAATATTTATGGAATAAATTGAGGACTGTAAATTTGTATTACAACTTATGCATTTGGCAACTATTCATTGAGTAATGACGGTTAGGACCTCCTGACACTGTGATATCATGTGATCCAGACCTCCCACACAGGTGCCCCCCTTTCTCTATGTACCTACACCCTTGCAGTTCACCTGCATCCTGGAGAGTTGCTTCCTGCTTACCTGGTGACACTGAACCACCTATAGTCCAGGAAAATCAGCAAACTTCTCTCCTTTCAAGTGGGCTGGCTGCAAGTACACCTTATCCTTGGATGTGTTAAAATAAATTTCTAGGCCCAAGATGGAGTTGCTCCTGCCCAGGGTGCCACTTCAGCAAACAGAAACTTAGATAACTCTCATGTCCCTGTAGATGCTCTTCTTGACATGAAACTCAGGATATCCTTATGCCAATCCGCAAACACCAAGCCAACTCTGGGCTCTATACTAATTTCTTTGTTCCTTCTTACCCCAAACAAGGTTGATTATATGGTTCCAGCCAATCAGATATTTTCTGTTTTTCTCTTCCTGTCTTTATCCTATAATGGCTACCTGCCTTCTGCCCTATTTTGCAGTTCTCTGAAAGGAGACTGTTCACTTCAGGAACTGTTAAATGAAGTTTCTTTTTATCACTTAAATTGTCTTCTTTAATCCTTTTTTAACAGGTTTTATGATGAGGAATGGGATCCTAAGCTGACTGCTAATGGCCTATGGGACAATGAAGTGCCCAGGCAAAGCACCCACTGAACACTTTGAATTCACTGCTCCACTCATCATTACTGAGGGGCTTGGGTAAGTCACTCTTGGATTTAAGCTCCACTCCCTTGTGTGCAGCTCTCCAATCCAAACAAACTTTATTTTAAAAATACACATATCTTGTTCCCAGGAAGTTTCTGGGGCTCCGGAAAGATTCCAGGGCTTATTAAAATTCCCAGAAATGTTCTGGGTCCCAGAAAGTTTCCAGGTTTGTTAGAACATCAAACATATGAAATGATACTGATGATTAAATATATATATGTAAAATATCTGTACACTGAAAATGACAAAATATTGATGAGAAAAACTAAGAAAAATGCTCTTTATCAGGTTGAAGAAGTATTCTTCTATTCTTAGTTTGAGAGTTTTTATCAGGATGTATCTTGGATATTGTCAAAAGATTTCTGTTTATTAAGATGATCATATTTTTTTTCCATTTTCAATTTGTTAATATAGTGAATTAAATCAGTTTACTTTTAAGTCTTAAATCTACCTTATATTCCTAGGGTAAAACCTACTTGACTATAATTTGTTACCTTTATTTGTGGGGATTCATTTGCTGAAATTTTGTGTATAATTTTTACATCTATATTCTTAAGGTATATTGGTCTGTAGTTTAAATGAAATATATTTGACTGGTTTTGGTGTCAGGATAATTCTGGTCCCATAATATAAATTGAGACATATTCCCACCATTTTCTCTCTCTCTAGCTTCCACTACTTCTCTTTAAAATGTTACACTTTGTGTTATATTCCCTGGTGTTTCTTAGGTTTGAATAATTTCTTTCAAATTTTGTGCTCTCTGTCCTTCATATTAGTTTATTTGTATCAACTTATCTTTAAGCTCACTACTTTTTCTGTCTTAAACCCATTATGCTGTTAAGAACATCCAGTTTTTTTTTTAATTTTAGATATTGTGATTTTTTTGGTTTCAGAATTTCCATTTTATACTTTTTCTCTGTCGATATTTCAAATATTTTTATTCATTGTGAATCACATCTTTCTCTACTTCACTGAGCTTAATTATAATAACTGTATTAAAATCCTTATCTGCTAATTTCAACATCTGGGCGATCTCAAATTAACGTTGATCTCAACTAATGGACTTTTCTATTGAGAATGGGGTACATTTTCTTGGTTCATAGTATGTTATGTAATTTTTTATTTTACTCTGGACATAGTTAACATTTTCTAGTGGATACTCTGGGAGTCCTCCAAAGAGTGTGTATATTTAAGAGCCAGTTGTTTGTTAAAGAGGCTGGACTAAAATTAAAACTCTGCCCTTTGGTGGCAACTCATTTCTTTAGATTTTATTTTATTTTTTATTCTAGCTGAAATATATCCATTCATGAGTCAAGGGTCAACCAAAGGCTTCTTTAGAGTTTATATATTGAACATGGGCTTCTGCTTTCAGGCTCTCCCACTTTGCATTTACTTTCTAATGGCTGTATTTGTCTCAAAGTCTTTCTCCTTTTGTCATGATTTCAGACAGACTTTAGGTTTTTATCAAGGTTTCAATCACCCTACATGGAAGTGAGTTCAATCTACCATCTTGGTAAAAGCTGTTAAAAGGGAAATTCATGTTTTGACTCTCCTCTCAGAATCTTCCTGTATTGATTCACCCACCAATGCCTACAGGTCATATTATTTTCTCCAAAGATTATAGTTGTTACCTGTGGGAAGGTGACAAATGGTGGGAGCTTACTTAGTTTTACTGAAAATAGAAATTTTGTAAATCAATTTTTTAAATTTGTGCTAGTGTAATTCATATGGGGAAATTATACTTTCCCTGGAACTACTGGAAATTCATATGGAATAAATGAAACCTCAACTCATATCATACCATACCAAAAAAATAGCTTGAAATGGGTAATTGTACTGAACAGAAATGCTAAAAACTTAAAATTTATGTAAGGAAACAAAGGAGAGAATCCTTATGATATTAAGGTAGATAAAGTTCATACAGGTAGGATACAAGAAGGAATTCCATAAAATAAAATATTAATAAATGTGTGTGGTAGCTAGTCTCCAGGATGGTCCTGGTCATCCCCTAGTACTTCCTGGTATTCACAACTTTGTGTAATTCCTCTCACATTGTATAGGGTTGGAATGTGTGACCAATAGACTATGGCAGAAGTGATCATATGTCATTCTCTGAGATTAAGTTATATCAAATATTGTGCTTTCCATCTTGGTCTCTTGGGCTCTTGCTCTTGCTCTTGCTCTATTTCTACTTCTCTCCCTCCTTTGGATGACACCTGTTCAAGAAATTGAACTGCCTTGCCATAAGCAGCCCTATGGAGCAGCCTAGGTTGGAGGAACTGGAGACTGGGTGATAACCATGTGAATGAGAGTAAAAGCTGATTCTCCAGCTCCGGTTCAACCCGCAGTTTTACGGCAACTTCATGAGAGATCCTGAGCCAGAAACATCTATCTAGCTGCTCCTAGATTACTGACCCTCACAACTATGTAAGATAATGTGTTGTTTATTTAAGCTGCTAAATTTGGAAGAAATCTGCTACACAGCAATAGATAGCTACCAAATGGGGTTTTATAAACAATGAAAAAATATGTTCTTTTAAAGACATTGCTAAGAAAATGAAAAGGTAAGATGCATGTTGTGAAAAATGATTCACAAAAATGTATGTGACAAAAGTATAACTAGAATATTAAAAAGCTACTTATGACAAAAACCCAACTTTTTAAATGGACCAAAAAAATTGAACACATCACCAAAAAGATATTCAAATGGTCAGTAAGGACATGAAGAGATACTCGCTATCATTAAACTTCAGAGAAAGAAAAACAAAATCAAAATGAGATACCACTATACATCCACCCACTAGAATAGCTAAGTTTAAATGGCTGGCAATACAATCTGTTGGATAAGGCATGGAGCAACTAGAACTATTCTTTACTGCCAATGGGAATTAAAGTGGACAAACACTTTGGAAAATTGTTTGGCAGTTTCTTAAAAAGTTAAATATACACTTATCATATGGCCCAGCAATTTCCCTACCAGGTATTTACCTGAAGTAATTGAGAACACTTGTCTAAAAAAGACCTATATGTGAATGTGTTCACTAACTCTCTTCATAAAAATGTCCACACACTGGAACACACTACTCATTAATATAAGGAACATATAACATGATGAATTTTAAAAATATTATGTTGAACAAAAGAAATCAGATGCAAAAACTAAAGACTGTAAGATTTCATTTATAAAATTCTAGACTATGCAAAACAATTAAACAGTGACAGGAACCAGATCAGTTGTTGCCAAGGAGTGGGGTGTGAGGGAGGGGCATGGATTGACTGCAAAGGAACATGATGGGTTGTTTTGAGATAATAGGATCATTGAGGTGCTAGTTCTGTGGCTACATGAATTTGTGAAAATTCTTCATACTGTGCATTTTATATCTGTGTATTTTATTGTATATAAATTTATCTTAAGTTGTTTAAGAAGGCAGTAAATTTTTGTAGAGCACATGAAGCTATGCATAATTATTTTTATTTTTAAAATTGAGCTTCAATACCTGAGATAAAGACCAAATACATACCTAAGCACTTGTTCTAAGACTATATTCTGATTATTAAGTACAGGTCTAGGACCTTTTTACAGGTTTTAGATTTGATAACTACAAATATTTTTCCATGTTTAAATAAGTCATAAAGATAAATCAACCATGCTTTATTTTTATAAACTACTTATGTGTGTATGTGTGAGTGTGTTAAAATATATGTGTGTATGTATATGGGGGAAAGGAATAGAAGAGGTGATCAAAGGAGACTAATAACAAAGGAAGGAAAAGAGAAATAAGTAGATTGTTCTATACTAAATTAGAACTAAATTTTATCCACCTTCCTTGTTTCAATACAAAAATATTCAAAACTTGAATTTTTTAAATAAAGAAATACATAAATTATTTCTACATAATGGTGTGAACCTAAACTACAAAGTTAAATAGCACAATAGCTCTGCTAACTTAACTATTTATATACTTTGCATTTTATTATTATCTTGTCAACTTTTTCCAGCATTCGCCTCTAAAGTTATTTATTTCATGTTTAGAGAAAGAACACCAAGCTTGGATACTGGAGAACAAGATCTCTGCCACTTGCTAGCTATAAAATTACTTTGGGCAAATAACTTCGAGTCTGTGAATCTTAGTTTAATCATCTGTGAAATGGGGATTCAATTAGGAAGGTGATTAAAGGATCACAAACATGACTCTACTTTTGAAGTTTCAGATTTTGTAGTTAAAGTTCAAAAGGCTTATTTTATATATACACATGCACACACACACATGTATATATATATAGTACAGAGAGGGATCATTTATATTGAATTTGATTTTTATTTGCATTTTATGTGTCAATATGTGAAAGAATTGTCCTTGATTTTGACCATTAACATAGCTAATTCAATGAAGTGTTCATTCCACTAAACTCCGTTGCATGTTAAGAGTTCTGGTGATCAATTTTCTCCCTCCATGAATCTTCCAGTATAAGTTATAAAATATGAAGGAAAAAATCTTTTAATAACCCCTCAACAATTATACAAACAGGTTCTTTAAAAGATAATTTATTGAGTTTTTGTTATTAGTATTGTCATTGTTGTTACAGATATACCCACTTCATATATCCCCTCATATTTTATAAAAAATGGCATTAAATAGAGATTTGAATAACAAGTCACTATTTAATTATTTGATTTCAGGCATAACAGATGTATCCCCTATACACTTATAATGATGTATTCTTTAGCTTGCTATCCTCAAGTCACTGACAAATAAAGGTGCCAACTGGCAAACGCAGATTTCAAAACATACAGCTGTTTATTTTTTCTTTATTTTAGTTTTAGGTGGGATTTTGTAAACTCATCACATTTTTTATGGATTATTTTTCTATTCAAAGAGCAAGAAAGCAAACATGAAATTGAAGCCTCCAAAACTCTCAAAACCACTGTTGCCATTCTAGAAAATTAGGAGAAGCTAAGCTACTTGGTGTTTATAAAAGCATCAGATAGCAGAGATTGAAAATCAGTATTTCAAAATTTCCATTTAAAGTCAAAGTGAATGATTTTATGTCATATTAGTCAGCATTGCTGCAAGTCCTTTAAAATATATAGGGCCATAAAGGATGTCAAATGAGATACAGGGGAAAAACATAGTGTGAAAAAGAAAAGGATTCTTAAAAGACACAGACCCTACATATAGCATCACGTTAATACGTATCCTACTTCTCTATTTCTAGGGGTTCTTTCTTCCTTTTTTTCTTCTTTTTTTTCTGTTGGCCATTATCTTGTGGTATTTCATGTAGTCACTGCTGTAAATTAAAACTCACATTTTTCAGCGCCGATATGAAAGAGAGTGACGCATGATAAATAGCCTTTAATATGCCATGTTTCCCAGGTGATTTACTAATACAGTTCTTGCAAACGGCTGATAGGAATAATCATGCATTTTAGATGTAGATCTTTCTTTGAAATTTTCATGTTACACAAATGTCATCTAAGAGAGGCCTGAGAAAGTAAAACAACAAAAAAAATCCACAATATTAGCCAGCATTTTAAAATACATTGTTACTTCATGTGTAACAACTTTTTGTCTTAATAGTTATGAGTTGAATTATAACATCAGCCCTCTTGAGTTTAAATTCCAGCTTCAACACCTTGACCTTGGGCAAGACACATAACCACTGTAAGCCTTAGTTTTCCTATCTGTAGGATAAGAAAATCATAGGACATATCTCATATATTTGCTAGGCGGTACGAAGTAAATGCTACCTACAGTGCCAGGTATAATACCTAGAATAAATTAAGGATTAAAAATGTTAACTTGCCTTAGTCTGTTCTGGCTACTTTAACAATACCACAGACTGGGTGAGGTATAAACAACAAACATTTATTTTTCATACTTCTGGAGGCTGTAAGTCCCAGATCAGGGTGCC
Organism: Balaenoptera musculus; assembly: GCF_009873245.2. Lineage (NCBI taxonomy): Eukaryota > Metazoa > Chordata > Mammalia > Artiodactyla > Balaenopteridae > Balaenoptera > Balaenoptera musculus. Next base: position 60,255,169 of record NC_045794.1, read on the forward strand.
AGCATGGTCCGGTAAGTGCCCTCTTCCCAGTCTCACTTCTGGTATCCTCACATGATGGAAGGGGCTAAGGACCTCTGTGGAATCTCTTTTTTAAGGCACCAATCCCATTGATTGACCTAATTGTCTCCCAAAGCCTCTACCTCCTAAAATGACCACATTGGGTGTTAGGCTTCCAAAATATGCACTGGGGGTGGGAGGAGACACAAACACTCAGACCATAGCACTAACATTGCTGTTTTTATTCTTACTTTGTTATCATTGTAATGAGCAATATATTATTCATCAATTACATTGCTAATTACAGAGATCGGTTTACATCACCTTTATTAAGTAAACAATGGTAGTAGTATTTAACAAACATTGTATTTTCAACGTTCAAAATTCAATGTGAGTAGCAGAACCCAAAGATTAACCTGTACACATAATTACCAAATTTACCAGACATTTTATTATCCTGTGTTTATGTATTTGTTGAGGCAGATTTATATATTCACTCTAAAGTAATACAGTTGTTCTGAAGTGATTCTCAAGATGGTCTGTCCAATTAAATTGAAAATCCTTTAAAACTAGAAGATATATTAGAGATGCCATGATGAATTATACAACATAAACTTCAAAGGGAGGTAGAAGAGTTATCCTTACATCTGACTCTTTTCATTTACTGAGATCACAAATGAAACCTATGGAGGAAAAATAAGCTTTGTGATATCTAAAGACAGGGTTTTGGTGCACCACAAGACCCATTCCTTTGATGAAACAAGTAATCTCATAAATATCTCTTTACTTTGAATTCTCAAAGTGAGAGGTATAGGGATATTAGACATTTATTGCAGTAGATGCACTAGATTGGATCTATCAGAGGATAGATTGCTATTTGCGTGTCTCTGATTAAATTATCCAGAAGAATTGTTTTCTAGTTTCGGTATTGCAATGGAAAATCTGAGGCAAACCTAAATTTTCTTCCTTTTCAGTCACAAATGTTTGAACTTTTCTTCTTCATAGATTTTTTTTTTCTATTGATACTTTCTTTTTCTTTTCCATTTTCTTTTTTTTATTATTTTAACATCTTTATTGGAGTATAATTGCTTTACAATGTTGTGTTAGTTTCTGCTGTATAACAAAGTAAATCAGCTATATGTATACATATATCCCCATATCCCTTCCCTTTCGCATCTACCTCCCACCCTCTCTATCCCACCCCTCTAGGTGGTCACAAAGCACCGAACTGATCTCCCTGTGCTATGTGGCTGCTTCCCACTAGCTATCTATTTTACATTTGGTAGCTTATATATGTCCATGCCACTCTCTCACTTAGTCCCAGCTTACCCTTCCCCCTCCCCGTATCCTCAAGTCCATTCTCTATGTCTGAGTCTTTATTCCTGTCCTGCCCCTAGGTTCTTCAGAACCATTTTTTTTTTTAGATTCCATATATATGTGTTAGCATACGGTATTTGTTTTTCTCTTTCTGACTTACTTCACTCTGTATGACAGACTCTGGGTCCATCCACCTCACTACAAATAACTCAATTTCGTTTCTTTTTATGGCTGAGTAATATTCCATTGTATATATGTGCCACATCTTCTTTATCCATTCATCTGTTGATGGACACTTAGGTTGTTTCCATGTCCTGGCTATTGTAAATAGCACTGCAATGAACATTGTGGTACATGACTCTTTGAATTATGGTTTTCTCAGGGTATTGTTTCTCTTTTTTTTTCTCTTTTTGACTTTCTTTACATTGAATTTCCCTAAAATGCTATGTCTTTTCAATCCACTTAATTAGGGAATGGTTTAGTCTGGGAAATATTTCTGATATTTGCTTCTTTTTCTAGTACTGCAGTTTTTTCTCTGGAGTACCCCATGTACAGAGGGTAGCTATTGTCTTCTATCTCCCATATCTGCTAAATTTTTTTAAAATCCTTTTTATATGTTTTGTTTCCCATTGAAATAGGATGGTAGGGTGAGGTGCACAGCTACTTCTGTCTTCTTCACTATGAATCAACATCTCTCACATCGTCCCTCCATACTTTTATTAGATCCAATTAGATTATTAGAACCAATTAAAGTCTATGGTTAATAAACAAGTAAACTATTTCCTTTGCACACTCTCAATTCCCTTCCCTGCTCTGCCTCAGTTGTACTCTCTAAATCCTTACCTATTTCAGCAATGCACTCAGCTTTCTGGCACTTCTCATTGTAAATTCATAACAGTTAACTTTAAGTGAGACCTCAGTGCTGCCTGATAGTGTTGCCTTTCACCTCATATGTCACTCTCCAAAAGGACTATTTTACACTATTTTCACATTTCTCAATATATCAACCTTTTCTCCTCTTCCCATTACCTTCTGCTTGTGACCTTATTATCTACTTGTTTCGCTTGAAAAATAGAGGAAATTAGAAGAAAATTTCTATATAAGTCCACCACGACTTCCACAAAATATCCTGCATTGGTAACTATATACAGAATCTTTCCTCCTTTTGTTACAGATGAATTATCAGTGTGCCTCTCAATGACCAACTCTTCTATCTCTGCGCTGGATCTCATGACCTCTCAAGTATTAGAAGTTTCTTTTCTTATTGGTCCTCTCTCTTCTGAATTATAATTATTCTCTCTGTACTGGATCAAACATGCTGAACATTTCCCACCTTAAAGAAAAATAATACACACATCATAGACAAAACTCCCTAGACTCTAATTTGTGCTTTCAAAGCAACCTTAAAGAAATGTTATCACTCCACTATCTTCTTCCTTTCCTCATTCTCTCTTGAACTTATTCCAACCTTGAGTGAAATCCTTCCACTCCACAAAACCAAAACATGTTAAGGTCAGCAATGATCTTCTCGTTACAAAATCCAATGATCAATTCCAGATCCTCATTCTACTCAACCTACAACCTGAAAACTTAATGCAGTTGAACACTACTTCTTTCTTAAAATACACTGTTTACATGAAATCCAGAACCCACAGTTGTCTTGATTATTTTTCTAATTTACTATTTTTGGGCTAATATTCTTACTGTTCCTAAATTCACCAATGTTGCAATATTGGTATATCTCAGGGATCAATCCTTGGACTTTCAGTATCTACACTAAATCCAAGCTTATCTCATTTAGTACATGGCTTTAAATATCATTTACATGTTATCTAATCCCAACAATGTTTTTAAATTATCATTCTTTCCTCTAGAGTGAAAGTTCTATGAGAACATGGGGTTTGTTTTGTTTATTGCCATATCTTCACTGCTTAGAACAATGTCTGCATATTGTTGTTGAACGATTACATGAATAAATGAATAAAAAAACAAACGAGCTCACAGCCAAATTTTAAGCACTTGGAAGGGTGCTTAACTGTTCTGTTCTGTTTTACTCAGAAGAGATTTTCTCAATGTTGTAATGACTTTCTTCCTGTTCGTCTTGACAGAATGCAGACAAGTACAGAATAACATGTATTAACAAACTATCTTCCTCTCTACCACTTTTGATAAAATGGTGTATTTATGTTACCAATGTATTCCTCCAAATATAGGACGCAATTTCGAGGACTCATGAGGTCCCAGGTAGAAGATAGGCCATGGTGATACAGTTGTGTTAGCAGACAATTATAAGTCAAATGCCAGTGCATTTTGTTCATTCCCTTACTACCTGCCCAAGCATTTTCTGAGTAGCAGAGACTGAATAAATATTAAAGGAGGGAAGAGTGATGAGAATGGGGTGTAGAATTCTAGATGCTGTAAAAAAAGTTCTCCACATTGACCTTTGGAATGAGAGAAGATAAAAAAGTGGTGTACAACTGGAAAAGAGTAGGGAAACTCTTTTTCTTTCATAGATTATATATTTAAAAACAAAAGGTGGAAAATAGGTATGAAAAAATTAGTAAGTAAAGCTAGTAATAGGCTTGATTAAAAACTACTTAGACAAATAGATAGAAATGCATTTTATACTAGTAATAAGCAGTGAGGAAAGAAATTAAAATATTGTCTTCACAATTGGCAATATAAATATGTGAAATGCCCAATAAGGCACTTTTCTAGAATATGAAGAATAAAAAAAAATGCAGAAATGACTCTGAATAGATGGAAGTGCATAATCTGTCCTTGGATATGAATATTACATATTTTCAAAATGCCATTTTCCTAAGTTAATATTTTAAATAATACCAGCTTTAATTTTGAATTAGAGAAACTGTTTCTAAAGTTGGTATTAAAAGAAAAACATTCTAGAATAATCAGAAATTTTCTGTATGAAAGGAGGATTAGGATGGTGACAAAGGAAGTATTTCAGTTGGATAACAAAGGATAAAGCTCCAGTTAATAAAATAAGTTATTTGTGCATGAGTAGACTCACAGATCAGTGGAGCATAATAGAGAATCCAGAAATAGCCCCCAAAATATGAATTGATTTACTCTATGAAAATTAGTGGGGAAAACAAGGATTAGTAAAGAGACTATGGTAGGGAATTGACTAGCTATTTGAATAAATCTGGATTTCTACTATATACCCTATTATAAAATTAATACCAGAAGTGTCCAATTTAAAAATGTAAAAGTGAGTTCAAAAAAAGTACCAGAATAAATATAAGTTTTTTCATGTCTTCAATTGGACGCCTAAGGATGGCATAGAATCTATAAGCCATAAAGACAAAGATTGAGAAAAATGCAAGAAAAAATATTAACAAATCCATAAAACAAAAACAGATTGAAAAATATTTGCAATGCATAACAGGCAATTTACTTCATGTATAAGCAGCCATTTCAAATCATTAGGAAGTAAAAATACCTTGTTGGAAAAAATAGGCAAAGATATAAATTCAGTGCTTTTGGAAAAAAATTAAAACAGGCACTCATATATGAAAATATACTTACTATTACTTAATTCAAAATGTAAATTAAAACAAAAATTAGAAAACATCTCTCTAAAGTGAGACAAGGGAGTTTCCTGGTGTTCTTGTGGTTAGAATTCATGGCCCAGGTTCAACCCCTGGTTGCGGAACTGGGATCCTGCAAGCCACGTGGTGTGGCCAAAAAGAAAAAAATTAAAAATAAAATAAAATAAAATTGAAAAACCTTGAAAAAAAAAAAGTGAGACAAAACTCTGGATGGGTGAGGATGAGGGAAAATGTGTATCCTAATAGAGAGGAGCTGTTGGTAACCACTAAAATTATCACATATCTAAAATATTTTTGAATTTTAGTAAAACTAATAACTTGCCTATTTTGAAGACTTTGGAATATGGTAGGAAGGGCCAGGTAAAGGGATATCAAAAATAGAAAAAGCAATAATTAATACAAATAAACAAACAAAAATTCTTAAGATAACAGTTTAAGCAGTGCATCTGTTATTTGAGCACTTTTATCTACTTAAGTTACATTTTAATAAAAACATTAAAATAACAACAAAGAAGAATCTCACAGAGAATGAGAAAATTAAGTCTGATTTTGAAAGGCAGGAAAAAATGTTTTCAGGTTGACAGTCCATTAAAAACATGGAAGACAGAGTAAGCTTAAGTTCAAAGCAGGGAAAGAAATCTTACTTGTTAAGAGAACTTCCATTACAGTAGGAAAAGTGAATAATATGGTTAGAAATGTTGGCATAATATTGATTATGATTTCTGGGCTACTTAAGGAATTTGAAATTTATCTTGAATATAATGGGGGTCTATTAAAATATTTTCAGAAGATCAATTTGAGATCACCTGAAGAATGGATTTGAGATGGAAGAAAGATGAATTGGCAGTGAGGATAGAGAATGAAGATGAATTCAGATTTGTGGGAATTGGGATGACAAAGCCTTGGTTGAATGATTGAAATGTGGAATGGGAAAGAGGCTTTTTAAAGACTCTTAAGGATCTCATAAATCCTTAAGGGGGACTTCTTAAGAATCTCATAAACATTGAAGCAACCACAGAGATAGAAAATTAAAGGTAAAGACAAGTTTGGCAGAGAAAGAATGGAGCTGGGGAAATTATGTAATTAATTATAGATATAATGATACTCAGGTTCTTGTGAAACACTCTGGTGCAGGTGTCCATCAGACAAATGAAACTAAGAATCTTTAGCTCAGAAGCAGGTTTTAGGCTTGTGAAAAAGATATGGAGGCCTCCAAGCTACAATAGAATCTGAAAACATGGGAAAGAAATCACTGCAGGAAAGAATGCCGAATGAGAAGAGTGGATGACGATGGACAGAAACTTGGTCCTACAGCCACTTAAGGGATCGTATGATGGAAAGGAGCTGGTAATGGCGGGGGCTGGGAGGGGCATAATAGTTAAATTTTTGAGGTGAGTCAGTCACACCTTCTGGATTTAATTTGCATTTTGTTTCTTACCAACATTATTTTGTGGCAAGTTAGTTTCCTCTCTGCAATAAAATACTCACCCAATAGTGTTATTCAGGAAATTAAAGGAGAAAATGCATTTGGAGTACTCATTAGTGTATTCTAAAATTGTAGTACCTAATGGTATTAACTCTAACGATATAAGGAGAAAAAGTAGAAAAGATTAGAGAGAACAAGGAGAGTGTGGTGTTAAGGAAACCATGAGAGTACACTATTTTAAAAATGTACTTTTCCTATTTCTTATGGATGTGAACAGCAGCTTGATGGTGGAAAGAAAAAATGAAATGCATTTTATTTAGCCACTGTCTCTCAGGAAGAAGAACAGCCTATCTTTCTACTCCAAAGACAGATGATTGCAAAGAAAATAAGGCGGCTTCTAATAACAGTGATTATGGCATTATTAGTGAGTGTTCTTCTATAGGGTAAAATTCTTTCTTTCCTTGTGTAGGCATATATTCTTCTGCTTTATTCATGATGTAATTTTTTTTTAACAACCATGTGAACATTTGTGAAATTGTGGGCATTCATCCGGAAAATGTTTAAGGACATTTGTCATAACTGTGCATTATAAAATCATGATTAACAGTTGAAATAAAGACATGGGTATGGTTGTTAACAAATACACTAACAATAGATGAACGCACACTGGAGGAGATCAACTTTGTGGTCAAATTAGTAATGCAAAGGAGACTCTTAAATTTCTATAGACAGGTGAGAATATTATCTTGGCAGATTTGCCACTAGTTACTATGATAGCGGAGGCAATTGCTGTACAAAGAAATTATCCATATGTTTTCATTGTGAAATTAACAAGTGACATAATCAAAATGGTAATTGACAATCAATGAAAAGCTATGTATATTATCTCACTTTAGTGTGTTTTTAAGTTTCATGATAAAATCTATAATTGTAAACATCAGGTACAAAAGATGAGCAAATAGTAAAATAATCTAAAAAGCTATTGCAATTACTATAATTTAAATGTCTAAGGAAAGCATTGTTTCTATGGAAATCTCAATGTTAATTTTAACAGAGATGCAGCTGAAGAAAAATCATGGTTTTCTAGTATTTAACAGAGTTTAGCATGGATTTAGAAATAAATGATAGACACATATTGCTGACAATTTTAATTTTAATAAAGTTTAACACTCTCTACCATTTAGTCACTTAATGAACAAAACTCTTAAGATAATATTTTAAAAGAACAAAGTTCAAACTTAATTTTTAGGACTACTTTTTCTTTATTACTCAAAAGACAGAACATTAAGAATGCCGGGAATCACTAACTCATTATTCCAATTTTAGTAGTTTATTCTACAGAAATAATATAAATGGACATATCCTTATGTTCAAAGATGTCCACAACAGCATTATGTAAAGCAAACAAAAACAGCAGAAAAAGTATTTTTTCAAATTAGAAGCTTTCTGAATGTATGATTAGTTTTCCTGAATGCCCATTCAGGGAAAAAGAAAAATTTACGCACATTTTGTTACACTCCATATACTGGAAGATAATGGAATAATAAAACAATATTTGTAAAGAAATTTAAATAATAGAGGTCTTAAGATTAGAATGTTAATGAAAAAATAATTTTAAGAAATGTATATTCTTTTAGGCACCCAAATATTTAAATAATAACAGAGCACGTGCTAAGAACGCATAGTGTTCAACATGAATTCCAAATATTAACTTATTTAATCTTGGCAGTGACCTATGGATGGGTACCATTATTATTTTATCTTTCAGTGACCCTTTGAGTCTAGTTTTTGTATTGCCATTTTAAAAAGAAGAATCTGAGGCAAAGAGATTCTTGCTCTTTGTCACGCAACTATTAAGTAATAGGGTCAAGATTTAAAGCCAATCTGTCCCAGTCTGTGCTGTGAACCACTAGATTCCATCAGAAATACATAGCAAAAAGAAAGACTGAAAAGAAATGTCTTAGACCTAGAGTGTTAACAGCAATTATTCATCTTACCTTCTCAAGGGCTTTATTAGTTCTGTCCTTATTCTCTCTTCCCTTCATCATTAATCTCTCCATTACTGCTGAGTCATTCTCAACTATCTACCATCTTATAGAACCAGATTGCTCCATTATCAACCACCTTGTAGAACAAAAATAAATAAATCAAAAACCAAAAACTAAATTAAAAAATTTGCACTTCTATTTGTTTCAACAAAACCCTTGAAAGAGTTGTAGATGTTAACTCACCTCCCATTCAGTCTTCCACCCTCAGGAGAATTTGTACTGTGTCAAGTTAGCTAACTGAGAATTAGTTTCCCTGAATTCCCCTCCCTGCATGGTTCCAGTTTGCATGGGTCACAAGAGACATCGTGAAGAAGAGTTAGACAGTGGAAGTCATGTTCTTTTTTGCTCTCAGAAGGATAGAGGGGGGATAGGTTGCTGCTAACAGATCAGGCAGGTTGCCCTTTATCTGTTGGCTCAACTGGTTGGGATGGGCTGCAGCTGAATCCACAGCAACTTTAACTGCTGCCTCACCTCCTCCTTAAGGATCTTTTGCACTCCTAGCTCATTTGCAAAAGTCATTAGCTGTTCCTGCAGGGCACCCCGACTATTGAAGTTAGAGTCTTAGAGGTGATAGGAAACCAATGTCAGTTCCATTCTGTACTCCTAGAGTCCATTCATTTTTGGGTATTCTAGTTGTTCCATGTTTCCCCACTTCACATTAATGTCAATCTTTTCTTAGTAGATTGCACTGCTGACTTCTGGCCACAGCTCCATCAGGGATAGCATGATGAATTCCCACAATTGTTAGGGTTGAATCCCTACAATAAACTATTTATTTATAAGGGGTTCTGTTTCTCTGATCAAACTCTGACTGATAGAAATCTCTCCAAAAATGAATTTTGTTTCATTCAGACCAATGAAATGTCTTCAAGTACCACTTATTTCATACCATTTCTCTCCAGAAATTCAGCATATTTGAAACACTTTCTTCTATTGTTTACAGTCACACTCCCAGGATTTTTCTTGTACCACCCAACTTTTCCTTATTTTCCTTTGCTGGCTTCTCTTTCCTACCCAGTTTCTAAATGTTGGAGTGTTTCAAGGCCAAACTCTCATTCCTGTCTAAACCATGTCTAAGTGGACTCATACATCTACTTCTATATGTTCATGGCTCCCCCATTTACAGCTTCTACCAGATCCCTTGAGATCTAGACTTGTGTAACCAAACAGCCTCCTTGATATTTGAACTTCCATGTTGAGTTGTATCCTCAATTATAATATGTGAAAACTACAACTCTTGACTCCCTCCCTTCTCCTCCAAAAATTATCTTGATCACATCTTCTCTATCTCACTGAATGGCACAGATAACCCAGTGGCTTAAACCACTTACCTGGGAGTTTTCCTCCATCGTGTTGTGTTTTTATAACTTTAGGTGTAATTCCATTAGAGATGGAATGCCTTTGGATGAAAACAGAGTAGATACCCAAAAGCTATTACTTGAAGTTATTAAACCTGAGTAAATATGTCACTAAAGTTGATTTTCTAAGAGAGAAATTTGCTGTATATTTGTAATAAAACAAATTGACAAGTTGCTAGAGTTTTATTTATAAGTGTTTATTTTATCAATGAATATGTAAAGCTGAAATATATAAATATTAAGAAATTTTGTTTGGAGGGAAAGATATGACGTCTTGCCTTAACTCTATTGTTTACACATATATGAGATCTGGTAAGTCACTTTACCTCTAAAAATCAGTTGTGTCATCTGTAAAATGGAGAAAACAATATTTTCTCTAGCTAGGTCACTGATTGGTTGTGAAGATTATGTAAAACTATTTATAAGACAGTATTTTTTAAATGATAAAACTCACATTATGCTGTTGCAATGCTGCTAAATGAAAGCTACAGTCTTGACTTCCATTGTTAATTCTGTGTCCTAAAATTATATTTTTATTAATACTTCTAGTTTCCCATGTTAAAAACTTGGTATCAATTTCTGCATGTTTCCAGGTAGACCAAAAGAGCCCCTCCTATCCTCTTTCCCCATCCTTAGACCAGTGGAAGCACAGGACTTAAAAGATGTCAAGAGTTTTGACCACTAGTAAGTACACAGTAGATATAGTTTTCTGTATAAAACTATAAAATGCAACTCAGATCACAGAGTGTGGCCTTTGAATATATAGTATATGACACAGTGACCTCCAGCTGAGGCAGGGGAGTAGTCCAGGTGCTTATTGGAGACACTTCTCCTCAGGAGAAGGCCCAGCCTTGAATGACAGGCAAATCATTCTGTCTTAACCAGACCAAAAGGGGCCAGCTTTTCCACATTTACCTTCACAAGCCCATTGCTTAGCCTGGGCATACTTCCCAATCTCAACACAGCCTTTCTCTCCTAATGGTGGACAAATTTGCCAGCATAAAACTTACTTTAGATCTGACACTCTGATGATATACTAATAGCCACGACAATAATAATATCAATGAATACATTCCCTCAGCACTTGCTGTATAGACGTTATAAGCATTACTTAATTTCATTTTTACAAAACCCTTTGGGGCAGGTCCCATCATCAATCTCATTATTCGGGGAACAAAATTGAGGCAGAACATTTTGTATGAAATAACTATAGACATGAAAGTGGAGATCCTACTTTTTTTTCATGTTGTATGATTTTTATATGTTTTTTCTTTGTGTAAATTTATTTTATTTATTTATTTATTTTTGGCTGCGTTGGGTCTTCGTTGCTGCACGCGGGCTTTTTATAGTTGCAGCGAGCAGGGGCTACTCTTCCTTGTGGTGAGCAGGCTTCTCATTGCGGTGGCTTCTCTTGTTGCGGAGCTCGGGCTCCAGGTGCGCAGGCTTCAGCAGCTGCGGCACGCAGGCTCCGCAGTTGTGGCTCATGGACTCTAGAGCGCAGGCTCAGTAGTTGTGGCACACGGGCTTAGTTGCTCCGTGGCATGTGGGATCTTCCCAGACCAGGACTCGAACCCATGTCCCCTGCATTGGCAGGCGGACCCTTAACCACTGCGCCACCAGGGCAGCCCCCATATGTATTTTTATATATTTTTAATATATATACATATATATGGCATTTTCTATACAAATTTTTTTATCAATCATTAGAATCACTGAGCTTAAACAGACTGTATCGTTTTATTATGGTTTCTCTAATACAGAGAGACGAAGAACAGAACAAGGATACCATGTTAGATTTATAAAGAAATAATGTCAAAATGGTTACTGTAAGTCATCAGTTCAATAAACGGGATTACATTTTAGTAGGACAAAAGATCAACAAAAGCCTGTTTATATTCATTGACTGAAGGCTGAAACAGCAACCAGGTAATGCTCTTCCTATCTTTAGGCTCATTAGCTATGGCTATCATAGTTGTTGGGTACCGTAACATCCAGATGTTCTGGACAGGTCAGCTGATTTTTACGTCCATGTACAGATTAAATAGTAAAAGATAGCAGGTGAAAAATTCAATCACTAGTCAAGGTTTGAGGCTTTTTTATTTGTTGCTATCTTTTTGTCTTTTTATTTTTCAAAATGTTGAGATCTTCATAAGGCAAACCTTGAAGACACAGGACAGTTTTCTCAAGGATGAGTATGGTACAAGGATTAGAAATGCTGTGTATTTCTTGTTTGTATAATGTCCTCATCCATTCACTCTACAGACTTGGATGATATAGTATTATGCTCTCTCCCTCTGATTATTCCTTAAGCAGACCCAAAAGTAAGGACTCTAATAACATTATTTCCTCCTTAACTTGCCTTTTCTTGGTTCTACAATAGTCAGTATCACTTTCCTGGAGAGAATATTGTAGGTGTTCTACAGAGGATGTAAGTAATTCATCCCTGGTAGAAGACTGAGTTCTAATATTTCATCTTATATGTCATATAATTGAACAATAGACACCCATATTTTGTTTTATTTTTTCTAATAGAAAGCCACACACACATGTACATATACAAATATACTAAGTATACAAAATAGATATAAAAGAAATAAAAATAAGGTATACGTCCAAAATACAATTATATCACTGTACCACTATAATGGGTAATCAACAGTATGACATTCCTTTTTGATGGTGGTAGTAATTTACAGTATTACATCCTTTTTTTAATTATTAAAAGCATAATGATGGTGTTGATAGATCTTGGAGTTAAGATAAAATGTATTATTTAAAATCCTCTTTATTTTGTGTGTGTGTATGCATGTGTGTACATTTGAAATGGATGACACTGTCTGTCTTCTCTTTATATATTTATACTTCAACCAAAATATGGATTTGTCATAGTTATCCTTATCCTGACATTAAGCACTGATTAACTGGCTGATTGCAAATGCCACTCTGGTGGCTACTGAACAATGAAAACTGATTGTAAGTAGCTTGCCCCCCCTAGGAGTTTGCAGGTTATGACAGACACCTCTCTCTGGATATATATGTCAAAGCAGCATGGAGAGTTAGAATAAAAACATCAAATCATGGATAGCTTATGAAGTATCTCCAGAATAGAGCAGTCAACAGCACATGAATATCAGTACATTTTATAATCCAGTATCAAGACAAGTACATAATTAAGGTGAAGATCAAGGAGAGTAGCTGTGGGACCCTGATGTCCTGACTAGGTGATGATTTACTAACTTAATTATTTCAGAATCTTCCCAGGTAAATGGGGGTGTCTGCTCTTTATAAATGTTGCTCTCAGATGTGCCGCTGGGTATTTGCTGACATACACAAATAACTATATCTTATTCAGTTTTAAAAAATGTCAGGATACTTGATGGTAGGTTCCAGTAAATGCCTTAGGATTTCCTTGCTTAATTAGAAAATTTGCATAAATTGCCATTTTTTTGGTCTTTCTCAGCTCTGGCAGTCAGAGAGGCAAGCTTGCTAAACTGAGGAATAATGACTTTCTCTAAGATATTTAATGTCAGAAGCATGCAAAAATGTAGAGTTGAAAAATTTTGGTACTTTTCATAAGCTTCAACCTGGATTTTAAAAACAAAGTGTATCAGGAGCTAAATAAAAATGATTAAATATTTTATGTTTGATTAGAAAAGAGAATATAATGGTAAGCGTTTATAAGTATGTATACATATGTATAAACATCTCTATTCGGCAAACTTTAGCACACTGAAGACTGCTGTTTTCCATCTCAAAATTAGTAAGAATATTTAGGTGCTTTACCAAATCATATCTTTGTTTTGCAAATGAATGAATAGGAAAAGTGAAAGATTCAAAGATTTCTCACCAAAAATTAGTTTTGTCTAGGGGAGCTTAATAATTTCTTACCATTCTCATTTCACTCTCTAATTCCACTTTTACTTCCTTTTAGAGCATGCGATGCTATCATTTTCTTATCTCTCTCTGTCTCTCTCTCAGCAAAAATGTTGTCAAAATACAGAGGTTTTATTTCAGACAAGCTATTACAAAAACAAGAATAACAAGATTAGGTTCATGTTCAGTTAAATAAACCTATGATTGTGTAGAAAACATGGTTATTTCCCACTGGATTGTTGTTTTAAATACTAGTTGACTTTACCTGTACTATTTCAGTGATCACCTCAATAATATTTGAGGGAACAGTTCTTTCAAAATGCTGTCCCCTTTAAAACAGCAGACTTCTTTTCTTTTCCCAAATTCTTTTTTTAAAATAATTTTTATCAGGAATCTAGAGCTGCAGCCATAAATGAATTAAAGCAGACTGAAAACTAATTAAATTGGTTTATTCATGTAAAATGTTTTATTAATTTCTTTGTTCCTAGTAAATAACACAATCTTAGCATCAGGATAATGAGAAATACTGATGGACAGAGTGACTTTATTCGGCCAGCTGGCAATTCTGGCTTTGTTTCTTACTCCTTTTATAGTCGTGAGCTATCTCCATAATGCACCCCTCCAGGTAACCATAGGAACAGTGTCCACTGTGGTTTCTTGAAGTTGAAGAACATCTAGTGCCTAAAGACATCTATGAGGAAATATATGAAGATAATTACATCCTAATTATTATATATGATATCTCACATTGTATATTAGATGTTAATGTCCTCTGTGCCTGAATGAAGAATTAGGTCTGTGACCTTTCCTCCACAATGATTCTGATGGATGATATTGAAAGCAAATTCTCAAGATTTGGAGGGAAGAAAACTAATGAAGGCAATAATTTTAATTTTATTCATGATGGAACTTGTGAGTTTAAAGCTTTCTTAAAAAATCCTGTCTCACTTCAACTGCTTCAGATACATCTGTTGGTGGATGGAAACTCACCTAGAGATTTTTGCTTCTGTAAACTGGGACTCCATTTTAGAACTCTTTTTTACTATTCCCTGCGCCATTGTAAGGAAAAGTAGATACCTTGAAACTAATGTGCTAGACAAATTAGTTTATAAGTATTCTGTCCGTTATTATGTAATTTATTAATATTTAAGTTAAATTTTAATAATTCACTATTTTTTCTCTTCTGTGTATTTATTCCATATATTAAAATGACATGCTTCTTTCAAAAAAATTAACTGATAATTAACTTCGTAGCTTTAAAGAAATTTACATTTAATAGAGTTCTGTAGTAGGAAACTCTTAATTATGTCATTAATTAGTCAAGTTTTATGAATTAATGTGGACCATCAAGGCACCTACATTCAGGATCTGGAAGTAATTTTTCTTGCTTATCACATAATTTTCATAGCATTATTTAATGGATATGGTACAAATTAATAATCTGTAAATATAAATTTTTAAAATACATAATAATTTGATGAGCATTAAATGATACATCTCTTATGGTATAAGCTTTTGTGGAGTAGCCCAACACATCACAATCTTTACAGATTCTCAAACATTATTTTAACTAACAAGCACAAAAAATATTTTCTTTAAAAAATTTTTAAAAAAATCTTCAAGTGAATTATATTATATTCAATTCACCAGAAGGTTATAAAGTATGTGAAATAAGGTTTCCTGTTTCAGTAGAATGGTTAAGTCCTATTCCTAGTATTCTGACTCTGGTCCCCCACAGAGCCAGATGATCAGGGAGTACATTAGCTTTCTGACACTGCTATCTTTCCTCCTGATATAACCTTAAAATTGTACTTTTGTCTACTGTTAAAAGAGTCAATGCATGCTTCTGTTTAAATACAGAGATGTAGATGTCCCTCAAGGAGCCTGTAAATCATCACTGGACTCTCCTCTCCAGATTAGAGCAGGCAGTGGGGCTGGGGGTCGGGCTAATGACTAAAGCTCCTGTTTCCGAGCAGGAGTTCAGCTTCTCATGAACTTTGATGAATGGTATATAAAGATGTCAGCAACAGTGAAACCATCCCAGGCAAGTTAATTCTAAGCTCAAGATGGTTACTGGATATACTTCAACTTTAATATCAATATTAAAGGGTTTTTTGTATTCACACCTATGCATTCCCAGAATGCAAACCTGCCTGGTCAAGTGCACACTGTCCATCTGAAAAAGTATTCATCTTAAAATTAGCAAGACTTTTTAGATTAAATAACCTAGACACACTCAAAAACAGAGTACAGAGCCAATTTATTCTGCCCATTTTTTTCTACTTACAGGTTGTCTTTATTCCTTCTTTCCCTATAGGCCTTAATTGGAATCTTCTTGATCATTACCAAAACTTTGAAACTCTGTTAGAAGTGGTTAAGATATAGTTCTGTAGGGGAACTAGAAAACCATGCCTCTCTCCCCAAGAAAACCCAAAAAACTTTGCGTCAATACAGAAGAGGGAGATAATTATTGAGTATGTATATCAGGTTACATGCATGCAGACAGTCCACGGAAGACTGCAAGGTGTGGACAAAAATAAGGGACAATAATTAGAACTTCCATGGGGTAGTTATTTCTGTGAGAGACAAATGGTTGCACCATGTGATAGTCTCCTGCACCCCTCCTAAGAATCTCCTGGGTGAATTTTAGAGGTACGTGTTTCAAGTTCCAAGGGTCAGAAAGCCTTCATCTTTATGCTGTAAAATCAAAAGATTGGGTGTATAATGTTTTCAAGGAGACATCCTGATGTGAGGAAGGAGAGAAGTTGCCACCTTCCTCCCTTAGTACATAAAGAAAATTTCATCATTTTACTCTTGCAATTCTTTCCTCAACGGCATACCTTGCACCCCACGTGCAGATGTCTTTCTCTAGCAATCTTCAGTTTACTGCATATCAATATGTATATATATGTATATAGATATGAAGATAAATAATAATATAGTAATAAACTGCAATTCACTAGATTCCTTATTAAAGTAACATCAGTAAAAGTCACACTGAGAAGCTTGGAATCTGGGTTGTTGGGCATGAAAGCTAGATTCTCACAAGTATGAAAAAGGAGGACATACTTATGCCTGGTTAAATGTGGCATCCTGGTTTTACATCTGTTCTTCAGAAGTGGGGAAATAGTAAACTGCCATGTCTCTATGGGAAGGAGTTATAGAACACGTTCAACAAGAAGGTGCTGACTACTGCAGAACTGATGATTTTATTTTAATTTAGTTGTGAAAAATGATCAAGATGGATGATATTTATTAAAGTGCACTATATCTGTTTCTCAGAATTCCTTATATCTGTTCTTAAGTAAGTGATCTCAAAGATTAGCACTCTTTTGTCCATTTAGACATAATTTTTGTTCCATCAACTAATTTTTCCAATACTTTATGGTTTAGTACTATTTATCATGCAGTATTTCCTCTTATTCCTATAAACCTATGAATTCAATATAAACATAATATCTCATACATAAAAATAATGTTTAGAAATATCAATTGATTAGCCCAAGGCCATGCAGCAAGTAAATGACAAAGTCAAGTTTCTGATATTAAAATTGCAGCTCAAAAAATAGTGCCTGTCATATTTATAGTTATACTAGTACACAAGCACATAAAAGTGAAGTGTGAATTACAGCCTTTGAACTGTGAAAAGGTATAATATTTTGAAGGGTTGAGTGAGGGAAATATAAATGCATGCAATCTTAGAACATTGTATAATACCAAATTGTGTAATGCAAGAAATAGATGGCTTATGGATTTGGAGAAATAGATCATATATGCTGAAATATTCAGGTAAATAATTGTGATGGAAGTGAAACTTACACTGAACCTTGAAAGTTGGTTAAGATTTTGAGATAGTTAAGTGAAACTTACACTGAACCTTGAAACTTGGTTAAGATTTTGAGATAGTATGTGAGAAGGGAGAGGAATCATGGCAACATTTTATTAATTGTATCGCATCTAACTCTTGGAGAATAAAGATATGTGAGTTAATTTTCCCAGATATTCTGGGTGAGGGACTCATAGGGAGTGAAATCTGATGCCACATAAAAAGTAATTAGTACTCTTATGGCATTGTTAAGCTGACACAAAGTTTGTGTGATGTGCTAGTCAATAAATACATTGTATAAAATGAAATAATAATCTGATATTAATAAGGCTATTTAAATAATTTAGAAAGTAATAAGTTACAAATCCATTATTTTCAAGATCCTCTTTCTATTTTTTTTAATCTCTATTTTTTTACTATTAACAGAAGCTGTTTTTCCAGAGCCATCTTTAATTTCTTCTGCTGTCAAACTCAGGTCCTAAGTACTTGCACTTTCCCTTATTAACATCCCATTTGTCCTCCACTTACAAAACAAGAAGACCAAAGAGCTTCTCCAATAGATTACTCAAGAGAATTGGCACTTTCAAGACAGCAAGGAATGGGTCTTAGATTAAAATGTTGAGCACAGGAGGGGAGTAAGTTCAAATAGCCTATGGCTATATTGGCAGCACTGAGAGTAACTTTTTTTTCCATTTTTTAATCAGAAGTTTTAGCTATTCATATTATAATATCTTTAAGTAGTTTAAATTCGGAGCCCTTTGACTTAACGTAAATTTGCATAGTGGATTAACACATAGAGTTTAAGTGCTTATTGGATTTTAATCTATCATTAAGTTGAATAATTATGTCAAAATACCTGATTTACAAATGTAAACAATTTAAAATAACATATCTTTGCTTTTCTTCATTTGAAGACTTAATTTTAGCTGAAATGACTGGCTAACATCAACATTACAAATGACATAATGAAAATATCAACTGTATTTAGTCTAAAAAATAAAGACACTTTTAAGGCAAATTCCAGCTATTAAACTGATATGTAATGAGCAATATTTATAGTACAGTGTTTTATTTTTACCTTTAGGGCATCTGAGTAATAGAGTAACATAAGTGAGACAAAGCAGCACAATATGTCAAACCATGAAGGAATGTATGAATTAGTGAATACATTAAATGGATAAGGCTGGGATAAATCATAGAAAAGTAATAATTCAAATAAGATGATTCCATTAGAGAAAGACTTAGAAGACTTGTGTTGTGAGCATGATTTTCAACGTGAGGTGAAGAACATGTCTAATAGAAGGAGAGGGTCTAAAAAGCCAAAGCAAGGCAGCCTAGGACAGAGATAGAAAAAGAAATCATATTTATTGAACATTACAAATATAGCAGGAACTCTGTTAAATGATTTACGTGTTTGATTGAATTAAATTGGCCAAAGGTACAGAAACACCCTGAGATTTGTCTTGCCAGTGCTATTACACCATATTAAAAAATCATGATATATTCAGGTTTCTGACTTTTACAAAGTCATTGCTTTGCACTATTGGAGTTGAGAGGTGCGTAGCATTCTTCATTAACTAGAAAGATACATTAGCAAAGAGTATATATATTTTAAAAGATTAATATTTTATTTGCTATAGTACCATAAACAATAATACCCAGAAATATGGATTTACTTTGTTGTACTTTATTATTACAAAAGTAAATATTTTTGCCTTAATTCAGCTCAGCCACATATATAAGGACTATTAAAAGTATATGAGAAATGAAAAAGATTTAAAAATACACCAAGATTTTTTTCTTAATTATATCTCTTTTACCTTTTGGGAGTTAACAGAAAAATACTATGTTACCATTTTCAATTTTATTAAGATCTAATAAATAATTATAGAAAAGCAAAACACTGAGGCAAGAGCTTCATTGTTGATAATATTGTTAGATTAGTGCAGTGATGAGCTAGTAGTGGTCAGAACAGTCAATTACATTCATAACAGTTTTCCTACATCTTTATTTTAGGAATAATTTGCAAATAGCAAAATAAGCTAATATCAGGAATTTATTTTTTAAATCTTTAGGATAACTTGGACTTAGTACACATGTAATTGAAATCATTTAATTAGGTATGTTCATTAATCTTTACTGCTCATGCGAAGAGTTGATATTCAGACTGATAAATATGTGGTACTGCAAATATTTAATAATTTACAAAAGAAAGAAAATACTTGGATTTATTAAACTCTGGTTTGAACATGCCATTTATTTAAGTTTTACTTGTTCTCAGTAAATCTAACATTAACATCTTCACTCAAATATACTCAAAGTTTTTCAAAATGAAAGAGGAATATTCTGTCAGCTTACATCATAAGACTTAATTGGGGGACAGATAATGCCAAATTATAGATAACTGTGATAATGACTTCAGAGATAATTTGATGTCTGACAGCATCATCATCATCATCATCATCATCATCATCATCGTTATCATCACTGCCACTGTCATTACTTGGTACTTACTTTATACCTGCAATATTTATAATTAATGTCTCACCTATTTTCACATTTTATTTCCAAGTTTGAAAAACTTGTCTGAGGTCACATACTTTTAAAATGGTGAAATTTTGGTTTGCTTGTCCACACCAAGTATCTAGTCTCTGTGCCCTTTACTTGGAACCCACTTAGGTATACCCTGTGTGACTGTGAGTTTCAACTATTTCCTTATTCTGAATTTAACTGTTTACTAGTCAGAAGTTCACTAGATTTTGAAGTTGTTCATCTTCTCTATCTCCTCACACCTGCATGGTAGTTCTATTTTCCTCTATTGAAGCTGGGGAAAAGATAAGGGTGCATTCATATTTGCTGCTGTTTGTGGCAGCAACATCAATTACAATTTCAGACAAGTGCATGTTCCACAGTCCTGAGAAATGAAAGGTTCCATGAGGGAGTGTTGGCTGGGGCTGGGGTTGGTGAATTGAGAATGTCTTCCTGCTTTCTGTCACTTATATGTTGAAGGCTAGTAATGCCTGTTGGGCAAAATCTAATATGTGTTTTGTGTTGTTGTTGTTTTTTTTTGAGCCTGAAATTTGACACAAGTTTAATCTACTTTTATGTGATTTCTTCAGCCTTTTCCTCATCATTTCTCAGAATTACTTATAGTTGCACTATTTCATTTTCATATGTCCAAAAAAGGCATGCTTCTTAATGTTAATTATTATATTAATAAAAAAGTAATGGCTATTTCCTTTGCATAGTACTTTGTAGTGTTAAAGCTTATTCACTTGAATTATTTTTAAATTATCCAATATTCAGAACAATTCTTTGAAACAGAGATAAATTATTATCACTATTTTTACATGGGGAAAATTAGGAAAGGCCACATCATCATGGGGAAGGAAGAATAAAAATTTTCATTCTCTTTTTTCTGTCTCTATTGATTTGTTGTCTATTGGTGAAACATCAACAAACTTACAAATAACACATGGGCAAAAGTAAATGAAACTGTACGGAACATTGATGCATAAACAACCCACACAAAACCAATGAAATCAAAAATAAATGAAGCACAATTCTTGCAAAGTCTATTTTTCAGAATGCTTTTAACTGTGTATCAATTATTGTGAGGTCATCATTTTAATAAATAATGTGACATTATTAGAGAAAAAGATAACATAAAAATCAATGCAAAACAATGGTTTAGCCACAAGGATTTAATAGTAAGCTCTGTTTTTCTTCTCTCTGTGAGACTTTACTGAAACAGATTTTTCAGAAGCTCTAAAAACAAAGCTTTGTCTATATCATTACATTGTCATTTCTCCCCTCCTGACTACCTTTGTTCATAAACTTCAAATATTATTGAATTTGTTTATTTTGCTATGTGGTTGAATTACTTTTAACTAGGAACTGGGGATTTCTAATCCTCTTAAGCCAAATTATTTTCCTTCTCCACCATGCACTAATGCACTCATGATTTCTTGTTGATAATAAAACATGTCTTTAATTGGCACTTTCCCTAATACAGTAGGGCTTATTTGGTTTCAGACTTCCCCGGCTTGGCTTGTACTTTCCCCTAGGTATGAATTATGAGGGCCATCAACGTGTGGCAGAGTGGAAAGTTAGACTAGCTTGCAACGCCTTATTTCAAATTCTTATTTTTCTCCCTGCTGAGCAAAAAGTTTCACCATACATATATTATAGAATTCACCAATGACATATTTGCATCAGGATTACAGATACTTACAGCATCAGATGTACTTCTTGGTCCATTTCAAACCCACGTTCATGTATGATTTATATCACACATTAGCCTAAACTTTGGTTTTACACAAAAAGTGGAGGGGAAAGATCATGATGGCTAACAAATATTTAGCTGGGTTCACAAAACAATGATTTTTTAGCAAACAAAAGCCTTTCTAAAATATTTCAGCCAGAATAGCCTAAATCTTTTTTATATTGTATGTACATATTTTTCTATATTTCCATGATCTTGGTTTTATAATGTGATGATATATTGGCATTTTATCATGTATGAAGTTAACCATACTTTATTACATTAATATATATGTGAATTTAATAAAGTTATATATATATTCTTTTAAATGTTCTTAAAAGTTAAGGCAACAAAGGTCTACCCTATATAAATAAACATTGTTGAATTTATCAAGGACTATTTTTTTATAGCCAGTATAATCATACATAGACTTTGTCCAAAAAACAAGAAAATGTTCACCTTTGAGCAAAGCAGCTTCCTGGTGAACCTGTTAAAATCGTGTGTTCTCAGAGACCTTCAAGATGGCAGAGAAGTACGACATGGAGATCATCTTCCTACACACAAATACATCAGAAATGCATCTACATGTGGAACAGCTCCTACAGAACACCGACTGAACGCTGGCAGAAGACCTCAGACCTGCCAAAAGGCAAGAAATTCCCCTCGTACCTGGGTAGGGCAAAAGAAAAAAGGAAAAACAGAGACAAAAGAATAGGGATGGGACCTGCACCAGTGGGAGGGAGCTGTGAAGGAGGAAAGGTTTCCATACACTAGGAAGCCCCTTCACGGGTGGAGACTGCGGGTGGTGGAGGGGGGAAGCTTCGGAGCCACAGAGGAGAGTGCAGCCACAGGGGTGCGGAGGGCAAAACGGAGAGGTTCCCACACAGAGGATTGGTGCCGAGCAGCACTCACCAGCCCGAGAGGCTTGTCTGCTCAGCCGCCGGGGCGGGCAGGGGCTGGGAGCTGAGGCTTGGGCTTCGGAGGTCAGACCCCAGGGAGAGGACTGGGGTTGGTGGCGTGAACACAGCCTGAAGGGGGCTAGTGCGCCACAGCTCACTGGGAGGGAGTCCGAGAAAAAGTCTGGAGCTGCCTAAGAGACAAGAGACCATTGTTCTGGGGTGCACGAGGAGAGGGGATTCAGAGCACCGCCTAAATGAGCTCCAGAGATGGGTGCGAGCTGCGGCTATCAGCGTGGACCCCGGAGACTGGCATGAGATGCTAAGGCTGCTGCTGCCGCCACCAAGAAGCCTGTGAGCAAGCACAGGTCACTATCCACACCACCCCTCCTGGGAGCCTGTGCAGCCTGCCACTGCCAGGGTCCTGTGATCCAGGGACAACTTCCCCGGAAGAACGCACAGCACGCCTCAGGCTGGTGCAACTTCACGGCAGGCTCTGCCACTGCACGCTCGCCCCACATCCGTACCCCTCCCTCCCCCCGGCCTGACTGAGCCAGAGGCCCCTAATCAGCTGCTCCTTTAATCCCGTCCTGTCTGGGCGAAGAACAGACGCCCTCAGGTGACCTACACGCAGAGGCAGGGCCAAATCCGAAGCTGAACCTCAGGAGCTGTGTGAACAGAGAAGAGAAAGGGAAATCTCTCCCAGCAGCCTCAGGAGCAACAGATTAAATCTCCACAATCAACTTGATGTACCCTGCATCTGTGGAATACCTTAGTAGACAACAAATCATCCCAAATTGATGCAGTGGACTTTGGGAGCAAATGTAGACTTGGGGTTTGCTTTCTGCATCTAATTCATTTCTGGTTTTATGTTTATATTAGTTTAGTACTTAGAGTTTACTTTTTTTTTTTTTTTTAGTATAGTTTTTAGCACTTGTTATCACTGGAGGACTTGTTTTTTTGGTTTGGTTGATCTCTTCTTTCTTTTTCTCTTTTTTTACTACATTTAATTTTTTTTATTTTTAATAAGTATTTTCTATTTTAATAATTTTGTTTTATTTTATTTTATTTTTTCTTTCTTGCTTGCTTTTTGTTTCTCTTTTCTTCTGAGCCTTGTGACTGACAGGGTTTTGGTGCTCCGGCCAGGTGTCAGGCCTGTGCCTCTGAGATGGGAAAGCCAAGTTCAGGACATTTGTCCACCAGAGACCTCCTGGCTCCACGTAATATCAAACAGCAAAAGCTCTCCCAGAGATCTCCATCTCAATGATAAGACCCAGCTCCGCTCAACTACCAGCAAGCTACAGTGCTGGACACCCTATGCCAAACAACTAGCAAGACATGAACACAACCCCACCCATTAGCAGAGAGGCTGCCTAAAATCATAATAAGGTCACAGACACCCCAAAACACCCCACTGGATGTGGTGCTGCCCACCAGAAAGACAAGATCCTGCCTCATCCACCAGAACACAGGCACTAGTCCCCTCCACTAGGAAGCCTACAAACCCACCAACCTTAGCCACTGGGGGCAAACACCAAAAACAACGGGAACTACGAACCTGCAGCCTGCAAAAAGGAGACCCCAAACACAGTAAGTTAAGCAAAATGAGATGACAGAAACACAGCAGATGAAGGAACAAGGTAAAAACCCACCAGACCAAACAAATGAAGAGGAAATAGGCAGTCTACCTGAAAAAGAATTCAGAGTAATGATAGTAAACATGATCCAAAATCTTACAAATAGAATGGAGAAAATAAAAGAAACGTTTAACAAGGACCTAGAAGAACTAAAGAGCAAACAAACAGTGATGAACAACACAATAAATGAAATTTAAAATTCTCTAGAAAGAATCAATAGCAGAATAACTGAGGCAGAAGATGGATAAGTGACCTGGAAGATAAAATAGTGGAAATAACTACTACAGAGAAGAATAAAGAAAACAGAATGAAAAGAATTGAGGACAGTCTTAGAGACCACTGGGACAACATTAAACACACCAACATTCAAATTATAGGGGTCCCAGAAGAAGAAAAAAAGAAAGGGACTGAGAAAATATTTGAAGAGATTATAGTTGAAAGCTTCCCTAATATGGGAAAGGAAATAGTCAAGTCCAGGAAGCGCAGAGAGTCCATACAGGATAAATCCAAGGAGAAACACGCCAAGACACGTATTAATCAAACTATAAAAATTAAACACAAAGAAAAAATATTAAAAGCAGCAAGGGAAAAACAACAAAAAGCATACAAGGGAATCCCCATAAGGTTAACAGCTGATCTTTCAGCAGAAACTCTGCAAGCCAGAAGGGAGTGGCAGGACATATTTAGATTGATGAAAGGGAAAAACCTACAACCAAGATTACTCTACCCAGCAAGGATCACGTTCAGATTCGATGGAGAAATTAAAACCTTTACAGACAAGCAAAAGCTAAGAGAATTCAGCACCACCAAACCAGCTTTACAACAAATGCTAAAGGAACTTCTCTAGACAGGAAACACAAGACAAGGAAAAGACCTACAATAACAAACCCAAAACAATTAAGAAAGTGGCAATGCAAACATACATCTCAATAACCACCTTAAATGTAAGTGGATTAAATGCTCCAACCAAAAGACATAGGCTGAATGGATACAAACATAAGACCCATATATATGCTGTCTACAAGAGACCCATTTCAGACCTAGGGACACATATAGACTGAAAATGAGGGAATGGAAAAAGATATTCCATGCAAATGGAAATCAAAAGGAAGCTGGAGTAGCCATTCTCATATCAGATAAAACAGACTTTAAAATAAAGACTATTACAAGAGACAAATTAGGGCACTACATAATGATCAAGGGATCAATCCAAGAAGAAGATATAACAATTGTAAATATTTATACACCCAACATAGGAGCACCTCAATACATAAGGCAAATGCTAACAGCCATAAAAGCAGAAATCAACAGTAACAGTCATAGTAGGGGACTTTAACACCCCAGTTTCACCAATGGACAAAACATCCAAATGAAAAAAAGAAGGAAACACAAGCTTTAAATGATACATTAAACAAGATGGACTTAATTGATATTTATAGGACATTCCATCCAAAAACAACAGAATACACTTTCTTCTCAAGTGCTTATGGAACATTCTCCAGGATATATCATATCTTGGGTCACAAATCAAGCCTTGGCAAATTTAAGAAAATTGAAATCGTTTCAAGTATCTTTTCCGACCACAACGCTATGAGACTAGATATCAATCACAGGAAAAAATCTGTAAAAAATACAAACACATGGAGGCTAAACAATACACTACTTAATAACCAAGAGATCACTGAAGAAATCAAAGAGGAAATCAAAAAATACCTAGAAACAAATGACAATGAAAACACGATGACCCAAAACCTATGGGATGCAGCAAAAGCAGTTCGAAGAGGGAAGTTTATAGCAATACAATCCTACCTTAAGAAACAAGAAACATCTCAAATGAACAACCTAAGCTTACACCTAAAGCAATTAGAGAAAGAAGAACAAAAGAACCCCAAAGTTAGCAGAAGGAAAGAAATCATAAAGATCAGATCAGAAAAAAATGAAAAAGAAATGAAGAAAAAATAGCAAAGATCAATAAAACTAAAAGCTGGTTCTTTGAGAAGATAAACAAAATTGATAAACCATTAGCCAGACTCATCAAGAAAAAAAGGGAGAAGACTCAAATCAATAGAATTAGAAATGAAAAAGGAGAAGTAAAAACTGACACTGCAGAAATACAGAGGATCGTGAGAGATTACTACAAGCAACTATATGCCCAAAAAAATGGACAACCTGGAAGAAATAGGCAAATTCTTACAAAAGCACAACCTTCCGAAACTGAACCAGGAAGAAATGGAAAACATAAACAGACCAATCACAAGCACTGATATTGAGACTGTGATTAAAAATCTTCCAACAAACAAAAGCCCAGGACCAGATGGCTTCACAGGCGAATTCTATCAAACATTTAGAGAAGGGTTAATACCTATCCTTCTCAAACTCTTCCAAACTATAGCAGAGAGAGGAACACTCTCAAACTCATTCTATGAGGCCACCATCACCCTGATACAAATTCAGACAAAGATGTCACAAAGAAAGAAAACTACAGGCTAATATCACTGATGAACATAGATGCAAAAATCCTCAACAAAATACTAGCAAACAGAATCCAACAGCACATTACAAGAATCATACCCCATGATCAAGTGGGGTTTATCCCAGGAATGCAAGGATTCTTCAGTATATGCAAATCAATCAATGTGATAAACCATATTAACAAATTGAAGGAGAAAAACCATATGATCATCTCAATAGATGCAGGAAAAACTTTTGACAAAATTCAACACCCATTTATGATAAAAACCCTCCAGAAAGTAGGCCTAGAGGGAACTTACCTCAACATAATAAAGGCCATATGTGACAAACCCACAGCCAACATCGTTCTCAATGGTGAAAAACTAAAACCATTTCCACTAAGATCAGGAACAAGACAAGGTTGTCCACTCTCACCATTATTATTCAACATAGTTTTGGAAATTTTAGCCAAAGCAATCAGAGAAGAAAAAGAAATAAAAAATCCAAATTGGAAAAGAAGAAGGAAAGCTGTCACTGTTTGCAGATGACATGATACTATACATAGAGAATCCTAAAGATGCTACCAGAAAACTACTAGAGCTAGTCAACGAATTTGGTAATGTAGCAGGATACAAAATGAACAGAAATCTCTTTCATTCCTATACACTAATGATGAAAAATGTGAAAGAGAAATTAAGGAAATGCTCCCATTTTCCATTGCAACACAAAGAATAAAATACCTAGGAATAAACCTACCTAAGCAGACAAAAGACCTGTATGCAGAAAACTATAAGACACTGATTGAAGAAATTAAAAATGATACAAACAGATGGAGAGATATACCTTGTTCTTGGATTGGAAGAATCAACATTGTGAAAATGACTATACTACTCAAAGCAATCTACAGATTCAATGCAATCCCTATCAAACTACCAATGGCATTTTTCACAGAACTAGAACAAAAAATTTCACAATTTTATGGAAACACAAAAGACCCCGAATAGCCAAAGCGATCTTGAGAAAGAAAAACAGAGCTAGAGGAATCAGGCTCCCTGCCTCAGACTATACTACAAAGCTACAGTAATCAAGACAGTATGGTACTGGCACAAAAACAGAAATATAGATCAATGGAACAGGATAGAAAGCCCAGAGATATACCCATGCACATATGTTCACCTTATTTTTTATAAAGGAGGCAAGAATATGCAATGGAAAAAGACAGCCTCTTCGATAAGTGGTGCTGGGAAAACTTGACAGCTACATGTAAAAGAGTGAAATTAGAACACTCCCTAACACCATACACAAAAATAAACTCAAAATGGATTAAAGACCTAAATGTAAGACCAGACACTATAAAACTCTTAGAGGAAAACATAGGCAGAACACTCTACGACATAAATCACAGGAAGATCCTTTTTGACCCACCTCCTCGAGAAATGGAAATAAAAACAAAAATAAACAAGTGGGACCTAATGAAACTTAAAAGCTTTTTCACAGCAAAGGAAACCTTAAACAAGACGAAAAGACAATCCTCAGAATGGGAGAAAATATTTGCAAATGAAGCAACTGACAAAGGATTAACCTCCTAAATTTACAAGCAGCTCATGCAACTGAATATCGAAGAAACAAACAACCCAATCCAAAAATAGGCAGAAGACCTAAATAGATGTTTCTCCAAAGAAGATATACAGATTGCCAACAAACACATGAAAGAATGCTCAACATCACTAATCATTAGAGAAATGCAAATCAAAACTACAATGAGGTATCACCTCACCCCAGTCAGAATGGCCATAATCAAAATATCTACAAAAATATCTGTTTGCATGGCAGAAATAGAGACACAGATGTAGAAAACAAACTTATGGACACCAAGGGGGGGAAAGTGGCCGGGGGGTGGTGGTGTGATGAATTGGGAGGTGGGTATTGACATATATACACTAATATGTATAAAATGGATAACTAATAAGAACCTGCTATATAAAAAAAAAACGAAATGAAAAAAATGTTTTAAATAAGGAAAAAAAAAAGAAACTCTTGGACATTATTGAGGAGGCTGTCTACAGAAAGAAGTTCTTAGGAAGCCTCAGCTCTGCTCTTAAGGACTCCCAACTGATTGAATCAGGTCCACCCAGTTTATCTAGGATTATCTGTGTACTTAAAATCAACTTAATATGGACTTTAACCACATTTGCAAAACACCTTTACAGCATACCTAGATTAGTGTCTGATTGAATAGCTAGGTCACCTGCCTAAGTTGACACATAAAACTAGTTGTCATAGTGAGGCATTAAGACCAGCCAATATTCAAGGAAGGTATAGCAGTATCAGAGAATTTGTAGACATGCTTAAAATTACCACAAACTGGATTTTAATAAATTTTTATTTAAATCTGAAAGGACAATGGGTAATTTCAGTTACATTAAGATAAATGTATACATACAATTATATATATATATAGATCTTATATGTCTATTAATATGCTGTCTGTATTTTTATGCATAGCAAAAAGACTATAAGAGTTAGGTCTTGGAATTATGTTTGAATTTTTTTTTCATTTATGGGTCTTTCTATAGTTTCTATAGTTTTTAGAGTGATATAAAAGTCAATTTTTAACATCTTTCTTTGTGAAGCCCAAATAATAGTCCATAGAAATATAAAATATTTCTAACAGCCATATAGCACATAAACTTTTGTCTCCCAAACCCAGCCTGGAGGTAAGTTGGGATTTTCAAGCCACATTAAAGTAAGAATGTGTCTCTTACATTACTACCTCCTGCCCCTTCTCATGAATTCTCACTCTCCTCCTCCGTCACACTTGCACTTGACAGTGTGGATAGGCCAATCCACAATCTGTCTAAAAGAGGAAGATGAATAAAATGTAACCTGCAGGTACTCATATTCTGCAGAATTGCTGCTGTATGAAAATGACAGTCACTGCTTTAGTCACATCCATTTTGAAATCTAAGTTCATGACAAGAACCTTTAACCAGCTCATTGATACATAGGTACTCCTACTCAAAACAAGTTAATGAGCCACTCAGGATGAGAATAGAAGGACAGAGTTGACACTTGCAATGAGTTTAATCTGCTTGTCCTATAGATAAGAACCTTGATGTGGCAGCTCTAGGCTGCATCACACTAATTTAGAAGGCTTAGAAAACCCCAAGCCCATTTTCAAATTACCTGCTAAATAACTTGATGAGAAAGTCTTGTGGCATTGATCAAATCAGATACTTTCCCCATATTCTTCTGTTTTTGTTTTTGTATTGTTTAGCTTGGTTTTGCCTAAACATGTATCTGTCACA
Organism: Balaenoptera musculus; assembly: GCF_009873245.2. Taxonomy (NCBI): domain Eukaryota; kingdom Metazoa; phylum Chordata; class Mammalia; order Artiodactyla; family Balaenopteridae; genus Balaenoptera; species Balaenoptera musculus. The sequence goes on from NC_045794.1 coordinate 60,285,142, forward strand.
CATAATTTTCCTCTTTTGTTCTCTCAAAACAACATCTTTAAAATAATGAAGAGGAACCTAGTTTAAATAGATGAAATGGATTAAAACTGTTGAAATTAACTCCGGAAAATGCTGGCTTTATGTTGAATGAATGAAATGGAGTCTTGGGTAGAGGCTTACTGATACATTTAAGCTCTTTTTCACTGCTGATCACCAGCCTTGGAGAGTCTGTTTTCAGAACTGTAGATCACAAATGGTGAGATTCAGCCAATGACTATGTGTAAAAACAAGTTCACTGAAAATATCAAAACTGGATATTAATTGCTGGTTAACTGATAGAGGGACTTTTTGTACTTGATGGCATATTGAGTTATATACTCTTAAGAATCCTTTTCAACATTCAGCACTCAGAAAGTTTCTCCCAGAGGGTGCTTAACCTAGCAAAGACATGTGAAATATAGGTCTAAATGCACAGTTCCCTGTTATGTCTTTGACGTTACTTTAAGCCTTCAAAAAGAATATTTGTTTTCAAACTTTCTTTTCCAGGGACTCTAATTCTCATAAAAGAATCTCTCTTTTTTTTTTAATTGAAGAGTGGTCCACTGGTTTAGGAAATCAAGTCAAAGACCTCCAACCATGCAGCATTACCAGTGAAAACATATGAGTTTAAATCATACAACTTAGAATTCTACATTACAGCATGAATTTCAAGCATCTATTGAATGCTCAACTGGCCAGGAAATAAGAGGAAATAGTTTATGTGGGAATTCGTTGAATCATAACTGAGTTATTTCTGATTTTAATATACTGAAATGTACTTAAAGGGTAAGGAATATAAGCAAACTATTACCAGATTTAGCCAAGATAGTCTATCTTTAGTTCAATCAATCTGTGTTAAGAGAACTCCAGCTTACAAGGCATGGAAGACAGGAAACTCACTGTACTCTGTGCGGGTTGGACCACTTGCCACTGTGGGAAGTAACATGCATACATATATGTGAGTTATTGGAAGTGTTCTTGGTATTATATATTATGGATGAATAATGGCTGTTCTGGTGGTGTTTAGTCTGAAAACAAAATTCTTAGAGGGTACATGGCAACATTTCTCAAATATATGAAGATTTGTCACATGAAAGTAAGATAAGACACGTGAGAGTAAATTTGTAGAGCTAAGCAAGTGAGTAAATATTACAGAGAGGATGGTTTTGCTCAGTATAAGAAATAGCAATTAGACCTGTCCAACTAGGGATATATCTCTAGTTTATACCTCAAGGAGGTAATGAAGCTTCTCATTTTCTGTCTACTTACAATTTTTGTTAATAAGAACAAAGACTCTCACCAGATCACCATTTCATCAACTTTAGCAAAGAGTTTGAGTGTCATTTTTGGCTCAATAGGAAATGGACTCACAAAAGTCTTTTTTAAAAATTATGCTATTTGTAAGTAGGAGCATGTCATTATTTCCCTATGATTGAAAATATTGAAACTGGATATTAATTGCTAGTGAACTGATAGAGGATTTTTTGGTACTTGATGGAATGAGTTATATATCCTTAGGAATCCTTATGAAATGCTAAGATTTTTACAGCCTTAATAAAGCTTACTAAAGTAGATTCAAGAGAGCTGGGCTTTACTATTGCCTTTTCTTCATTTGATCATGGAAAATTACTTAGCCTCTCTGGTTTTCATGCTTCCCAAATGACAGGATCACACCACATGATAGTTTTGGTTCCCTTTCATTTTTCCCCTGGGTTTATTGAGATATTATTGACATATAACATATGTGAGTTTAAGGCATGCAGTGTGATGATTAGATAAATGTATATATTGTAAAAAGATTGACAATAAAGTTAGTTAACACCCCCATCTCCTCATAATTAAGATTTTTTTATGTGTGTCGTGAGAACATTTAAGATTTATTCTCTTAACAACTTTCAAGTATATAATACAGTGTTGTTAATTATAGTCATTATGCTATGCATTAGCTCCCCAGATCTTTTTTATCTTATAGCTGGGAGTTTATATCCTCTGACAAATATGACCCCATTTCCCCCACCTCTCAGGCCCTGGAACCACCATTCTACCATCTACTTCTATGAGTTCAGCTTTCTTAGATTATTATTATATTAGATGATTGGAACATGTATACACCACATCCTCTTTATCCATTCATCCACTGATGGACATTAGGTTGTTTCTGCCTCTTTGCTATTGTGAATAATAATGCAATGAACATAGGGATACAAATATCTCTTTGATATAGTGATTTCATTTCCTTTGGTTATATACACAGAAATAGGATTACCAGATTATATGGTGTTCTATTTTTAATTTTTTGAGGAACCTCCACATAATGTTTTCTGTAATGGCTGCAACAATTTACATTCCTACCAACAGTGTACCTTTTCTCCACAGCCTCACTAACACTTGCTGTTTCTTGTCTTTTTGATAATAGTCATTCTATTGTGAGGTGCTATCTTATTGTGGTTTTGATTTGCATTTCCCTAATGATTAGTGATATTGAATATCTTTTCATGTATCCAGTGACCATTTGTGTGTCTTCTTTGGAAAAATGTTTAGCAAGTTCTTTGCCCATTTTTTAAGTTGGATGGTTTGTTTTCTTTTCTTAAAAAAAGGATTCTATGTGCAAAAATGATGAACACTATTATAAGTCAACAGAGGAAAGATTGCTTAATGTATGAAATAGGTTATGATAGCTTAATATGCTCAAAGTATCATGCTCACTGGAGTTCTCTGATGAGGTGGATTTAAGATGGGATTTGAAGAATGGCTACCGATTAAATATGAAGGCAGTTTTATACTAAAAGGAGAGTAAAGACAAAGGTAGATTATTGGCAGTGAGTAAATTTGGAAATAGAGAAAAAAACCTCCAATGGGGTACTTTGGCCAAGTGGAAGGTCTGATGAAGCTACCCTGCATGACAGAAGTCAGAAAATTAGAATCATTGGGTCAATTTTGTCCTGTTTTTATAAATGAAATTTTATTGGATCCCAGCCATGCCACCATTTGTTTATTTATTGTTTATAGCTACTTTCCCGCTACAACGGTAGAGTTTTGTAGTTGTGACAGAGACCTGGTGGCCAGCAAAATCCTAAAAATATTTACTATTTTTCCCTGTCAAGAAAAGTTTAAGGAATCATTATGTGGCCTTAGAAAGGAAATATAGAAATACCTTGCTTGTAAAACCAAGGATGTTCTCTGCAGCAGTGATTCCCTGTTCTTTATTATTTTGGAGAGGAGTCACATGATACTTGTTAGAATATAAAAGACAATAATGGTTCAGTGGAAAAGCAGGAAGATTCTAATGATTTACAGCAGCTAAATTTCTATCTCAGAAACAAGAATATTGATTTATCATTTATTTAAATGATAGTAATTTGATACTGCTATATATAATATTTTGTGTAACTTCAAGTATTATTTCATCTTTAATATTCAACAATAAGTCTTGTTATGGCTTTAAGGATTGGGAGAACAGTTAACTATACAAGTAACTATGCTGTATCTAGTAGATGGAAGATGTATTAGAAAGTCTTCATTTCTCCAGTACCTAATTTTTCCTTTATTCATATACTCATTTATTTCTTCTTTGCCAAAGGAAAAAAAAATTACTTCAAAAAGCTATATTGCTGAAAAGTATGATGAAGGCATAAGTCATCAAAATTAAGCAATTTGAAGATAAGGCTATTTCTGACTCATCCCATTTTCTGTTGATTTGTGCCTTTCTCCTTTTTACATAGCAGAAGTCAGGATGAGTTTTGCCATAAGTCAGGTTAACTTAACATCTGATGATTCCATGTGATTGGTGAAAAGTATTGCTTTCCATGAAACACACCTAGTTTCAGACCCTATCAGCCCATAAACATAATGATGCCATCACTATATCAATGTGAGTCTAAAACTGCTTTTTAAGACTTTTATTATTTAGTGCTGATATAAAAATTTTCAAACCAGTTGGGATTTTATTGAAATTGCTTGGGAATCCTGAGTAAATCTTTTCACTAAAATACTGAGAACAAATTGAGAAAGCATTGAGTTTATTGCCTGGAGTTATGAAGCTGACACTATTTTTTTCTCCCTCTTCGCACTACTTGTTTGAGAGAATGTAAAGTCTTCCCATTACCCTTGTGTTTGACCTGGAATCAGACAGATGGGAGCTTAATTACTGGCTGGTGTTTGACAGTCAATGATTTTCCCAACCTCTCAACCTCAATTTTCACATCTGTAAAATGAGACTAATAATCTCTTTCAAACAGCTGTTAATAGTTTTAAATAGGGGGCTAAGAAAACATACAGTAGGCACTCTTTCTCATACACACAAACATTTTCTATGTTGATATTATAGAACCTGACTATTCCTAACCACACAGCACTGCACTTAGAATCAAGTTCCTTCCCCTTACTAAGTGTCACATATTCCAGAACTATTAAGGCAGTGGTGACAATTGCCCCTGCTTGGAAGGTGACTAGGAATGATTAAACATTAATGTCTCTGGTTCTAGACAGGTCACTGGCCAGATTGAAATGACATAACACATTGTACAGGCAAGGCAGGCGGCTGATTGTAGAGGGAATTCCCTAATACTGATATCCTCCTACCCATTTATCTAAATTAGTTCTAAAGATATGCATATCAAATCAACATTTCTCAAATAAATGAAAGTTTAAATCCCAAGCTGGCCCTGAATATAAGAGGCAGAAAATGTTATTTGAGAATATGTGACCCAGCTAGCTTTCTTATCCCTTTACTTTCCCTCTATTTGTTAATAAAATAAAATAAAATATCTGTAAAGTAATACACACACACATTTAATTTTCTGCTCTAATGATATGATCACTGTTTGTTTTAGGGGCAAAAGCTTTGGTAGAGGAATTTTAAAGAACAAATGAAGGAGTAAGCTGCCAGTAAGTCCCTTTCCATAATGTGTCAGGGACTCTTAACAGTGAGCCCACTTGGGGATCTGTGATCCTTCCTTTTCTCTGAGAAGTTCCTGGGCTTTTTAAATGCTCTTAAACAAAAGGGAAGGGTATGTGATTGGAAACAACGGCTCTGAAATAGATCACAATCTGGTATTTGACCAACTGGATGATCAGTAATTTGCTGTAACAAATCATGCTAGCGCTTCTGAGGATGCCTAAAAAAAACAACTCAATGTAAGAAGAAATTTAAAGGATTAAATGTTTAAATTAAATGTTTGATTATGTCTGAAAGTTCATCCACTTTAGAGTTTTGTTATAAGTAATGTAGTAGGAATCACACTATAAAATCATCAAGTTTAAAGAGTTTGTATATTCTGCGTTGAAAATGGTTTTCTATATCAACCCCCCAAAAATATATCATATAAACACAGAAGAGAGAATTTAGGAATTTAGCAGATATTCATCACTGTTATAAGTTAGCCTGATTTACAGATTATATCATCTTTTGTTTTCTGACATAAGTGACCTCAACCAATCCAATTATATGCTCTTGCTCATGCCCAGAATGTATTTTGTAGTTTAAAATATGCTCATGATTTTCTTGAGGGGTATACACATTGCAGCCATTTAGAGCCAGCATTATAAATAGATATTACCACAAGAAATACAGTCAAAATAAATTCACTTTTCCTGGCCAAAATTTGACAAAACCTTAAACTAACCAGAGTTTAAGCTTTATAGTTCATAGACCATGCAATAACATTAAAGGATTAAAAACAAATATTTTATAGATGTAAAAAGTCAACCAGATTTTAATGACAGTTTAGAAGACTGTACATCTAAGAAGTTGTCACATTACAAAATTTTTGTATCTCAGTGGTAGTTTGTCATAAAATGTGTATGACCAGTGAATTAATTTATAGGATTAAAAAATAAAACAAACTATTAAATTTTATGGGTTTGATTACAGCTACTTCCAGAAAGTGAGCCATGTAGAAAGAGGCTGTTGTTACTACAACATGCAGTGGGAAACTGAGTAGCTCTTTCTGTACATCCTTTGATATTCCAAGAATTAAGACTTTAATCATATATTGGCAACTATTGCAAATATAAATATTTACAAATTATTCACTGTGAAGCAGGTATATTTTGTTTGGGTATTTTCATATATTTCTACATTCTCACTTTCTTGTACAGTGCTTCTCCTCTCCCTTTAACAGAACTACCTACCTTCTTTTTTTTTTCCTTCTGGATGTAGGGAGCACCTTTCCTAGGCCTTAGATTCCTGCCAGTAAGAATCTCAGGATAAAATTGTATATTCCCTGATATTATTGATATGTTAAAGATGTTATATTTTTATCATTAGGGTATTTTTGATTATAGTACTGTGCTGATAGGTCACATTCCTTCTATGCTCATTTGTTAAAAGGATATAGATCTGGAATATAAAATAATTATATAGGATAATAAAATAACTAAATAGGATTTATTAAAAAATATTTATTGACGTATTACAAATGTTTAGTAGTATTCTGTACCTTGGATCTGTTGATTTAACCATCATATTCTATTTGTTTGTTGTAATTTCACAAAAAAAAGAATGACTACATGGTTCTTACTTGCTAAATTTTCAGTTTGTATTTCGAGCGTTTAGCTCATTTAGGTGAGTTATCTGATGTGAGCTTTGGGTGTATCAGTTACCTGACTTCTTTGTGAGTAAAAGTGTCTTCTATTTTGACTTCTGTGAATTGGTTAAAAAACAAAAAAAGAAAAGGAAGGAAGGAAGGAAGAAAGGAAGGAAGAAAAAGAAAGAAAAGAAAGGAAGGAAAGAAAACTGGAAAATTAATTAACTGTTTCTTAAAACAAATATTTGAACAAAAAGAAAGCTCTCAAAGAATCACCAACTGTGTTGTTAGTAAAATTAACAAAAGCGAAATTGTGGAAACTTTTACCCTCTAAATTAAACATAATTGGCAACATCAATAATTCACCATTTAGAAGATAATGTAAGTAGGAAGTTATGGTATTATAAATGTTTTCTTTTTTCCGTAAAGTGGAGCCCAAATATATATTTGTGTATAAGATTTTATCTATCATTAATTTTAAAATAAAGACAACTTTAGTGGCTGAAGTCATAAGAAGGATATAATTTTATATCTTATTTTTAAATTTCAGGACATTCAGTTAATCATTTTTTTATAGGAAATATGTAGCCAATTGAAAGAAAAGGTTAATAGTTCATGGTTGGATATCTCATAAGTCAAATTCTCTAGCTTGTTCTAGTTGCAACTGAATCTTACAATGTACTGTTTGTTCTTTCCATACTTGCTTTCCTAGTCTCTCCATTAAAATATATTTATATTAATTTTCTTAAAGTGAAAACTGAATAGAATTAAATCTAATTTATGACACTTAAATGTGTGATAGGTAATCAAATACACAACATTTAGTTTTACAAAATTTTAAAAAACAGCATATTAGCATGAAGTAGTATTAGGGAATATCAAAATTTTCAAGAAGTTTGCAGTGAAATTTTACATGTGACTGAGAATGGAAACAAAAAAAGCAAGATGTAATCTTTGGAAGCCTGTAATCTGCTTTAGAACACCCAACTACCTAAGGGTCAGGTCAAGTCAAAAGTAAAGTGATGCTGTATAAAATACCAGAACAGTTTGATGTGTGATTATGTGACTTTTAAAGGTTACACATCTAGAGACTGAACCAAATAAACCTTAAATCTCCTGAAATCATGTCAAGTGGTATGACTACCACCCTAATATACCAGTCAAATGTGTAACTGTGTCAAATTCTGGTACTTGTGTCTCCATAAAAGACAACATTTGGGGGCGCTTAAATGCACTCCATAAATTAAAAAGATGATGTAGATGGTATGAAACACCCAATAATAGATAAGTGACTTATCTTTGGTTTTGTTGCACATTGCAATTCTGTATTTTTCCTAAAGTATCTGCCTTTGTAATTGTTTTTTTTAACTACTATTAGAATGAGTTTAGATTATATAATCAGGATGTAAAATATCTGTAAAATTAAAATTGACTATAATTAGTAAATTCCAGCCCTTTCCTCACCAGCAACCCTTCACAAAAATTTTTTAAAAACAGGAAGTTTTTCAAGCCTTCTTATGGAAAGGGGATTTGAAAATAAAAGTATTTGGGATGCCAGTTCTCTGGAGGTTCTACACATTAAGCGGCCCTCCTCACTAAGCAAAAAGAACTTTTTATTTGTACAGTCAGCTGCTATAGAGGTTGCATTACAAACCTACAGCTGCAGCACCCGAAGTGAGTCAGTAGCTTGTGGCATGGGCCATGCTCCTTCCACAACCCCAAAGGCCCCTCCCATGCTCCTTCCATGCCCCAGGCATGCTGGTGGCAAAGACCAAGCTGGTGTCATCGAGCATTCTTGTGATAAGCTTAGTAGCAAAGCATCTAGTCTGGTATTAGTCGATTTCAAGGAATTTCTGTGACTTGTACTGGTGTATGTTGGGATTTGTAGCAAATATTATACTGTTCACACAGTTAAAATTACTTCCTTATATTACCCAGCACTCTTTCAGTTAGGAGGGAGCCTGTAGCTAATTTGGACCAATGGCCTATAAGGTGAAATAGCATGTGACACTTTTAGGTGGGACAGTGATAAGCTCAAGAGTGATTATTCCTTCCCTCTTTTGCTCACCCAGCAACTAGCAGCTGTTGTAGACAGTAAAGCTACAAGATAGTGGAGTCTGAAAATGCCTGTTTCTAGAACCACCCTCTGTCCACATCAACCCATCTGGCTGTTCTATGCTCCAGCTGGGACTGGCTTCATGGATGTGTGACCGGTGCAGCTTAGACGCTCCCAGTATTTGATTTAATGCTCTGTGGTTGCCATCTTGAAATTCCTAATATTTTTTGAACAAAAGATGTCAAATTTTATTTTGTACTGGGCCCTGCAAATTATGTAGCCAGTAATGGCGCCAACAAAACCTAGTTAATTGTCACTAGGAGAGGATTTTTAATGGCTGACAAAATCTACTCTAACTAGAATAAAAGAAAAAAAAGAATTTATTTAAAAATATTATTATTTGGATACTAAATTTGTGTGCTAAACTTCCAGAAGCAATGTAAACAGAACTGTCCAATCACACCAACAAAATATTTTCTTGCAGTCCTGCAGTAGTAATAGCTTTTTGGTTCTCACCACCGAAGATACCGAGCACTGGAGAACAGAGATCCTTATACAGCTGCCATTAGAGAGAGAGAGAGAATGAGAAAAAAAAAAAAAAAGGAAAAAGTTTTCTGGCTTTGCTTGCTAGAGAAGCCTCATGACCTCTGCCCTATAATCTTAGTTCTGCCTTTCAAGTCTTGCATGGGAATCTGCTTGGTGCAAATCTGGCACTTTTGAAAACTTAGCTTCAAGAGTATGAGAAATGAGATTTCACCTTTCCATTCTCTAGTTTACAGAAAGCAATGCTGATCAAACCAATCTGCAATATTTGCCATAGGCAATGTTGCTCTAACTCTGGGATTCAGAATTGGAAAGCCATCCCAAAGCCTCATCCTTCGGAGGAAAGACTGTGAACACTAGCACATTAATGGGTTTTTTTCCCTATTTTATTTATTTTTTGAAAATTTTAGCTCCATACCACATTTTTTCTCCTCAGTCTCAGATCCCTCTATTTAAATAATCAATAGAAATTTCCACTTGATGTCTGGTAGACATTTCAAACTCAATATGAGCAAAGCTTATCATGCTATCTCCTAACTCTCTCTTCCATAACTGTTCCCATACTCCATGATTAGCACTGCAGCACCCTTGGTTACTGCAGTCAAAATCTCTGGAATCATTCTTTCCAATCCCATACAATGGCTTGCAGACAATGTCTTAAGCATATCTCCTAGTGATTTTGTTTTCTCCAATACCATTGAAACCAACTGGTATCCCTACATAAATGATTTTGGTTTTTTTCCCTAAAACTTTGTCCATATAAAACCTCTGTAAAAGAATCTTTAAAACAAACAAAAATGCAGCTCTAACGATGATGCTTTATTGCTTAACCAATCCTCTAATACAAAATAAACTATTGCTTTGAGGGTACATCTTAATAAGCTGCATGAGGGTCTTCATTTTCTAGCTCCTGTCTTCCTCTATATCCTCATGCCTTTCCACTGTCCATCTTGTACTCTTATGTTCTATTCATACTCAGTTTCTTTTTATAACCTACAGACTTTCTCAATACGTGCTATTCCTTTACACAGTACTCTCCTACCTAACCGCCAAATTTTGTATACCTTCACTTGGCTAATTCCCATTCTTAGGTGAGAACATGACTTAAAAGCACTTCTGAGTTTTTCTCACTGCCTCTCTCCACCAACCCCAGATTATTATGCCCTATTCTCTTGCATTCTTTACTTTTCCTACATTAACCTATGCAGTAATTACTTGTGTAATTGTCTATATTCCCTGAAAAACTATACACTCTCTGAGGACTGAGGACATAACTGTTTTGTGTTTTGATGCACCTCCATGCCTAACAAAATTCCTCACATGTAATATGCTATCAACAAACTTAGGGGAAATAAAATGAACGGACAAGTGAATGAATGAATACATAAACAAATGATTCAATGAAGGAAACTCTAGCTTAGGCTTCTATTTAAGTTTTCTGCTATCAGATAGTACTATCTTTTTTATGCAGTGAGATGCTATGGCGTCCTGGAGATCTAGGTTTTATACTAAGATACTCCATGGGCTTATTAATTCAATAAATATTTATCATATAATTGCTATGTGCCAGACTCAATAACTTTATGACTTTGGACATCTAAGTTAAATATTCAGGATCTCAGTTTCATTATTTTCAGTATTGAAGTAGTAATATTTATCTCACAAAATTCAAAGGTTTGTTGTAAAAATTAAATAAGTATACAGAATTATTAATTTTTTAGTATTAATTTTGCTAAATAGCTGTATTTCCTTTCTAGATGTTGTTTATCTTATGGACAGTGGTTTGGGGAAGCTTATTCTTATTAAAACATAAATATATGACTTACATTAATATATTGTATGAGCGGAATATGTTGAGACTGATAATTTAGAGTAAGATTTTAACTAAATTAAAACACTCTTTGTATCATTTGTCTAATTTATGGTGTCCATCCCAGAGGTTTAAGGTACAATCACATTTTTCTACTTCCCTTAAGATTTTGTATTTCAACACTATTATTATATTTATTGTTATTGAAATTTTTATGTAATTTGACTTATTTATTTATTTATTTTTACATCTTTATTGCAGTATAATTGCTTTACAATGGTGTGTTAGTTTCTGCTGTATAACAAAGTGAATCAGCTATACGTATACATATATCCCCTATCTCCTTTCTCTTTCGTCTCCCTCCCACCCTCCCTATCCCATCCCTCTAGGTGGACACAAAGCGCTGAGCTGATCTACCTGTGCTATGCACCTGCTTCCGACTAGCTATCTGTTTTACATTTGGTAGTGTATATATGTCCATGCCACTCTCTCACTTCATCCCAGCTTACCCTTCCCCCTCCCCGTGTCCTCAAGTCCATTCTCTACGTCTGCATCTTTATTCCTGTCCTGCCCCTAGGTTCTTCAGAACCTTTTTTTTTTTTTTTTTTAGATTCCATATATATGTGTTAGCATACAGTATTTGTTTTTCTCTTCCTGACGTACTTCACTCTGTATGACAGACTCTAGGTCCATCCACCTCACTACAAATAACTCAATTTCGTTTCTTTTTATGGCTGAGTAATATTCCATTGTATATATGTGCCACATCTTCTTTATCCATTCATCTGTCGATGGACACTTAGGTTGCTTCCATGTCCTGGCTATGGTAAATAGAGCTACAATGAACACTGTGGTACATGACTCTTTTTGAATTATGGTTTTCTCAGGGCATATGCCCAGTAGTGGGATTGCTGGGTCGTATGGTAGTTCTATTTTTAGTTTTTTAGGGAACCTCCATACTGTTCTCCATAGTGGCTGTATCAATTTACATTCCCACCAACAGTGCAAGAGGGTTCCCTTTTCTCCACACCCTCTCCAGCATTTATTGTTTGTAGATTTTTTGATGATGGCCATTCTGACTGGTGTGAGGTGATACCTCATTGTAGTTTTAATTTGCATTTCTCTAATGATTAGTGATGTTGAGCATCTTTTCATGTAAGATTTGTAACCTTGAAAAATATCCATACTCCAGCTCAGATTTTGGACTGCTACTCAACAGCTGCATTTCTCTTACATCAATACTTCATGTGGAGGTACACATACACATATATTAACTGTACTACTATATTTGTACAGTCTCACCCAGAAATGATAGTTCAGTCCAGCTTAGAAGTGAAACTCTTTTCTTTTCCTATTCTCTTTCTGACACTCATTGAACTAAGTACTGAGAAAAGTAGGAATGATCAAGCAGAGGAAGGGTGTGCATGTGAACATCTGTCATGCCAAATTCTAGTGTTCCCACTCATGCTTGTATTTTATATCTCTCCCAAATTTAGAACTTGGAATTCAAAGGGATGTCATTGTGAATTAAATTAATCCAACTGCCCTCAAAATGTCCATTATTGGCACAATTTACATTTTCAGGAATACTTTCACTGTTATAAAATTTCAAACACATTTTGAACATAACTCATGACTTCAACCCTATACTGTATAGATAACTTTACTATTTTTTCCACATAATCTGATAAAGACCTCTATTAATTTTTCAAGTATGTAATGTTTCATCCATAGCATCAGTTTAATACCAAACATATTCTTTTGATTTCATATATAGTGCTCCTTTCTGCCAGAAAGAACTTTCTCTTTTTTTTTCTCTTGCTTTTATGCTCTTCCCTTGCCTTTTGCCTACATATTTTCTCTTCCTCCTTCAATTTCCGAAATGTTTCCCTGACTTCCTTGACTTCTGCACCCTCTCATGTTACAAGCTATATCCCTTATCCATGGCACTTGTCGCATTTGTAATGTCACTAAATTTTTTTTTGTACAGTTGATTAATGTCTGTCTCACTCAATAGGTTATAACAAGCCTAGGGTCCTTGTTTCTTTGTGCTCACAATTGTAATTCCAGCACCTGGCATATTAATTCGCAAAAAAGAGGCTTTTGATACATGGTTTAGAATGAATGATTTCCAAGTCCCCAGAGTATGAAGTAGGTGAATTTATAAGTCAAATTGAAACACACTTAAGTTAAATACATAAAAATTATCATCACTTTATATAAAATCTAGGGATAGAAATATAAGAAAGAAAAAAGAAGGTTGAGAGAGCAAACTACAATTCATAGAGCCTCTTACTTTTCAGCATACTACTATAATTCTCACTATAAATCCACACCCTTTCTATTATTTTCTTTTTACAACAGAAAGACTTCTGATACAAAGAGTTTAAGTAGTTGCTTCAACTTCCTACACCTAGAAAGTGTATGTGAAATGACATCTGATCATTTCTAAAGCCTATCCTCTTTCTACCACCCCATGACTGAACTCCTTGTAGCTTCATAACCTTGAGTTCCCTCTTTGATCCAGTTCAGACTTAGCTTCAGTCTCTCTTCTGAAGAATGAGTTATGTGGATATTGTGAGTTTAAACCTATCTTAGACTCACATCTTTTTAACTGCACTTTCTCTCTTTCTCCATAAGTACAGCCACAATTTAAATGTTCTGCAGTTGTCGATTACTACACTAACAATGTGCCAGATGTTATCTCATTTGAATGGTGCCCACACACTGCAGGTGCAAAATGGAGGCCACAATTGAGCAAATTTGGACTTAAGTATCTCTGTGTTTTCATTTAATCTATATGCTTGGCCATGTAAATCATTTTCTTCTGATTTTTTTCAGCTTTCTCTTTGCCTAGCAGACTTACTTTATATTATTTTTAAATCTCTGAAAAATAAGACTGTTTTATTGTGTATTTTAGAATCATTAAAAAATTCACACTTCTGAGGTATCACTCTCCTATCATGTCCAAAAATGTAAATCTTGTAACTTTTTGTGGTATCCACAATGGTGTTTCTTTTGTTTGCTATACCTACGCTAGTGAGGAAAGACAAGGAAAAACTCTAATATGTTCATAAAAATACTCATCTTAGGATACAGTCTAGGTCACTATTTTCTAGCATCTGAGCAGCTACTGTACTTCATTAAATCCAAAACACAGTCAATTTATGACACTGTTATGGTAATTACAATTAAGAAAGAACGATAGGAGAACACTGCCAATTAAAAGTTATCGCAATATGTCTTTGTTTATTTTATACCTGTAGGAAGATATCTTTCAGACTCAATTCAGACTTTTGTTTCATATATCACTCTTGTATATACATTAAAAATAAAATATAAGAGAAATAATTTGATTTAGTTACTCCTAAAACCTTCCATTCAGAGTCTGGCTCTTTTGAATCACAGAATTGTCATTCTCTGTATTTTACCTAAGAATAATATGCCCTGCAGTGACATCTATAATATTGGTGATACAATGATGCACAATTTCTTTAAAAAATTCTCTACTTTTGTCTCCAAAATATTTTTTCATGTCACTTACTTCTGTTCTGCAGACTAGATTTTGTTGCTCTGTTGAACTTTCTGGAGAATTTCATGGCATATCTTTAGGCAAAAATGGGAAACCATATTTTTTTTCTCAAATGGTTTTTAAATACCCTACTGATGTAAAAATGTTGAGGCAATGTTTGCCCACTTGTGGTACCAGAAATAAAAACTAAACTCCCTCAAGCCCAGACAAACTTCCACTGCTTGGTCTATGACAATTTTAAGAGCCAACAATATTTCAAAGAACTTAAAATATAAATAAATAAATAGAGCTGCTCTTTAAATAAATAAAAGTGAAGTAACCCAATAACAATCTGTATTGGCTAGTGTTATACTATACCTAGTATAATGGTTTTATTGAGTATCTGTTGCCATGTTTCTGCTATATTAATACAAGGTTCACTGATCCGGTGAATTGGCATACCAGAGGGTTCCTCTCTGGAGTTTTTAGACTTAACCATGTGTTCCTAGTTCTTTGTAATCTATGTCACTTTGTCTCCAGCACACCCTCCTCATTATGCTTTAATTTAAATAGTTAGAGATATGTCCACAAAGTATTGCTCTGGGGCAGAAGAGGGTATGTAGCTAAGATTTTATGGTCACTTACCTATTATGAACAAGCCACTTTGATAGGGGATTTATATCTACTTTTGTATTTAAACCCTAGGAGCAATTCAGGATTTATAATTGCCATTTTTAAAATGACATAACAGGGATTGGTTTGGTTATATAATTTAACCAAAGTAATCCAGAGTAGAGTTTGCTTGCTCTAATAGACAGTTTAAGCATCCTCCCCTTCTTATTCTAACTTTTAATTACATATAAATCAGACAACATGTATTATGTTTTCTTCTTTTATTTTTTATGATATTTTCTCCATTTAGAAAATGCTTCCTTTGTCATCATTACTTTACTACCTCATTTATACTTATTGAAATGCAAATCACACAATGCTTTATTCTGGGTTTTAGATATACATTCGCCTTACCATAGGCTGATTATGTACGCTCATTCCAAACAAGTCCTGCTTGATAAAGTCTCTTGAGAATCTGATCAAGTTTCTTGATTAGAGCTGGAATTTAAAGTTTGTTGGAAATAGGTAATAAAGATATAGGACCAAGATTAGAGATTGCAAATTTGTGTTACTGTCTTAATATTTTCTTAAGGAAGTAAAGTGATACATAGGAAGCAGCAACCAGTACAGCAGAGGTAGAGAGGGGAGGGTTTGCTTTGAAGGGCAGACTCAAGTATAATGCTGAGCTTGGCCATGATAATGTCAGACTCGCTTTTAGCTGTTAAGTTCTCTGTTCTGAAGAAAAAATAGCATTAGAATATACACACCCACACTACCATGGAGTTGATTTAGGTAGAACTTTTAAAAATGTAGGATAGAGGAGATTATGTGCCCAGGTGTATTATATTTCCACAGAAATGTGTGGAAAAGATTTTTATTCAAAATCCACAATTCATGAACCAGAGATTAGTCATTTTAAGTTAAGCAAGCAAGCTCACCTTATCTAATCATGAAGAGACAGTGACCCAGGTCTCCATAATTCTTTGCTTGTCTAAAAGATTTACTGATTTTTCTCTCTGGGTACTTATGTATATATGCACAGGGGTGGAGGATGGAATATTACCCAGATAGCATCCTCCCCATGAAGCGAGCAGGTCCAGTTCAGTTTACCGTAGGGTCTGTGGCATATTTTCCTAATAGAGTGCCTGGGGATATTGTTGTACCCAAGTCTTACCATTTAAAACTTTGTCATTGTAGCTACTGAAGATAAAGGAGACTGAGCTAAAGCAAAACTGAGCCAGGACTCTGTAAAGTAGTAGTTTTTAAACTCAATGCCTGCTAGCTACTGTTGTGCCATTAATTTCTTCTTTTTTCTAACAGCTGAGAGTTGAAAAAAGTCTAGTTAAATGACGGGTTTCAGTACTTAAGATTTTCTTGCATACAAATAATGGCACTGTAAGAATATACAAATTAGCCCAGCAAATAGAAAACTTAAATTATTTTATACCTCATTGGAAGATAGAAGTATCAAGGAAGGTCTCTGGGGATTAGAATGTGAATTGGTATTATTCAACATATTCATTAAGCAGTCAGTGGAAAATGTAAACGAGTACACATCCAAATCTGTAATAATAAAACGCTAGAAGCTAGGGATAATAAATCAGCTTGATCAAAAATACAGATGGATCTGGACAGCTGGGGAAATTATTCAGATGAGAAGGAGATGAGTTTTAATGGAAAGAATAGTTCGATGATGCATTTGAAGAAGAAGAATATGCAGCAGAAGAATACAAACTAATAAGATACATATGAAGTAATTATGGAGAACACTATTTTAGTGCATTTGTCGATATCATTGATAATCATTGTATCACAACAATGAGAGATAATTATATTCTAAATCCTCTAAGTTAAACAATTAGAAAAGAAGAGAAAAATTATAATACCGCTTAGCTAGACAGTAAAATTCTGTTTATAAGCTTAATGGAGATTTTTTTTTAAGTTAGACACTTTCATTACAAAGTAGCAATTGTAATAAGAGCTGGCAATTTTAACTGGCATAGGGATAGCTGTTTGGATAGTTTTGTGCTTAAAATATTGAATTCCCTGCATATCACCAATCTTATAGATTAATTTCAACTCTATCCTCAAAGTTTTCTCCCTGGTCACATTCTTATGACATTTCTCTGAAGTCTCAGTCTCAAATCAACATGCCTACTCTTGCTTTGCACTTAAGATGCAGTGAAACTTACCAAACCAAAGATCCACAGCTGACCGTTTTGACCAAATGAAACAATTCCAATCTCCCAGATATATCACACACTCCTACCATAAATTAAGCCATACCATTTCCAATTATATAAATGTATGTATTGCTAAGAACAACAAGAAATTATTACTAGAACACACTCAGTATAGTTTGTCCCCAAGGAGACAAATAATAACCAATATAGTTATTAGTCGGTTTACCCTGAATTTAGGAAATTGATGGGATTATACATATTAATAAGGCCTACTGAGACGGTAGTCTCCATGTTAAATGTTTATGAAAGTGGGAAAAATCTATTTGAGAGTATGTAATATGATGGCAGAATCTTTGGTTGAGTACTTAGAAAATATAAATTCTTGTTCCAATTCTGACCCATTTATTTGCTCTGTGGTCTTGACAAGCCTCTTATTCTCTCTGGGACTGATTAAAATCATGGTATTAAGAGTTAATGAAAAACATAGAAGGCCTATGTAAAGGTAACATATCATTAACAATATCATTAATATTAGTTTAAGTATTAATTATTTATAAAAAATATTTCAAATAACATATAAATGTTTGTTCTAGTGAGAGTGCTTAAATACATTTTTATTAAACTTAACAAGTTTGATCCTCCAAACTCCTGAATGCTAAAATTTTAATGCTTTATCTCACTCGGGCCTCCAAATTTTTTTCCTACTTCCCCTTTTTCTTTATTTTAAGAAAATAATTCTATTATCTTGTGTCTCTTTCTTTTATGTTCTTTTAGAATTTGTGTTTTGTTCAACTCTCCCTCCTGTCCTGGATAACTCTGTTTATCATCATCACCAATGGTAATGTATTGAAACACCTCCAATAAGTCATAATTACTATCACTTCGCATTTTATATGATAGCCTCTTCTGTCATTTGCCCAGAAAGGAGAAAAAATTTAGCATTCACTGTAGTTCTTCACTTTTATAAATGGTCTTTCCTCCTGCACTGCTTTTTGCTGCTGTCCCAGAGTACTTAGTAATTCTGAAACCCTCTCTTGGGTGATTCTCTGAATTGGAAATTGTGACCTTGAGGCTGTACTGATAGATCACTTCTTGTGTGCTCTGATTCCATGACTATGTTGAATTCCAGAGAAGAGCATCTTTCCTTTGCTCTGGGAGATTCATTTGTCTCAAGGGTCTTTGTTTCTCTTCCCTCATGGGAAACATTTCATGTTTGTGCACACTCTGGGCACTGAATGCAAGTAGAAACATATGGTTGATAATATACTTATGGTGTATTCACACAGGAAAAAGAGTGGGAGAGGTCAGGGAGAACATATAAATCAAGTAGTAACCTCAGGCAAATAATTTCATGATATAGCATGTATGAGTCAGAGAACATTTTTTTGAATGACTCTCACATCTTAGAATTACTTCTAAAAAAAAATCTTTGCCTGAGAATTGGACTCCTTTTAGATGATTATTTTTTACATTGGACTATAATACTCACACTAATACTAATAAATCACATTTTGTGGACAAATTAGGATTATCTAATTTAATAATAATAACTACCACCCCAAAAATAGTCTCTTAAGGTCATCCTAGTTTACAAGGGAGGAACCTAAGTCCCAAGGACTCCCAGATAGTAAGCATGAAAGTGAGGGTTAGAATATGTGTTTATCACAATTCAGAGGACTCTGAGATCTTAAAAACTATCTTTACATATTGGGAAAATACTCCAGTCAGCAAAAGTATCAGTCCCTGGGTGCATAAATGAAGCCAAAGGCATAGAGGTAAAAGTGACTCTTTCCAGCCCTTATTCCACTCTGATCAGTTATAAAACAAAAAGCCTGGGACCCAGAGTTTGGACAATAAGCGAAACTCTTCTACTCCTAGGGTTCATAGGAGTACACTGAAGACCTTGATAAAGATATTTGGGAAAGTGTCAACACTGCTAACTCTGCCCTAGAAGCGCACATTCAAGAAGATATGCAATAAATTATGAATTGTTTAAAAGTTCAGTGTAATACAATGAAATGACAATCGTCCTGAAAACCAGGGTCTTGCTGGGCAAATACTACACTTGGCTGCAACTCTCTCCTGACCTGCATGGCTCAGAGCTGTCACTGTATTCTGTTACTTCCATAGCTCATATTCAGTATCCACTATACTGTGTTATATTTATATACCAGCTTCCTATTAAAGAAATCTGGCTTAATTAAAGACAAAATATCACTAAATATATGAAACCAAAGTAGCTACATGGTACTCAGGTAAACCAAGGAGATAACTATAAATGAAAAGAAAGATAAGAAAGAGGAAGCATGTCTCATACTTGAATGCACATGCATATCACATCAAATGACTTCTTAGTAGTAGGTGAAATGTTAGGTGTTAATGCCAGTAAAACAGTGTTTTATCTTAGGATAACCCATTGGCTTTATCCTAAAGTTTATGGTTCTATCATGCTTTTGTTGTTTGTGTTACAACACTAGCATTTGGGACTAGGGATACTGTTTTAATCAGTGTACTTTATAATACAGTTTAGTTGTGGGTGGCAGAAACCCAATTCAAATTGATGCAAGCAATAATAGAGTGTTTGGCTGGTATAACAGGGAAGTCTAAGAGTGGGCTTTAGGTATGGCTTGATGTAGGTGTTCAACTGAGATATTCAAGGATAGCTCTCTAAGTAAGAGTAACTCTTCACCACTGCTTTGCTTTTATCTCTGTTGACTTTATTTTTAGGCAGCTATCCTCAATCACAAGTAGTGCCAAGTGATAACTAGTGACACCAAAAGTATATTGTATCAGCTTAGACATTTTTTGGAAAAAAACAAATTACTTCCTTTTCCTCTTGATAGTAAAATCCACATGTAAGGCTCTCCCTGGTCCAGCTGAGGTAATGAGTTTAGTGAGGAAATTGAAGTGCCCTAAATATCCACATCTGGGTCACATGTATTACTAAAGTTCAAGGTTGAGTCAGCTCCCCTCAAATCACATGAATTAAGGTTGAGAAAAGTTATCTTCTAAAAGAAAGGCAAGGTGCTTTTACCAAATGAAAGGGATATGGTTGTTGGGTAGGCAAAATAATAGATCACTAGTATAAATGGCACCCACAGGAGGCAGTGAAGATTAACACAGACTCTAAGAATAATAATGCATCTTCAGAGCTTAGAGAGTCCTTGAACATTATCACTCCCTTTGTTCAGTATTTGGACAGGATTTATTGCGAGGCACTGTGTTAATGTTGTCTTCTATTAGCAAAATGGAACTGAAATTATCAAGATCCTGGACGAAAATGCTTCAATTGGTATTATAGCCATGCTTACTAGACCTACTCTCAAATGAAACCAATATATTTTCCAACCAAAAGAAAGACTGGACCACAGAAACTCAGCCTGTAGAAATGTAAAGGAGTTGTTGATTGCTTGAAATAAACAGAAATAGAAACAGGCAGCTGGCAGGGAGGAATATGAGATGGGCTGATACCATTTTGGGGGAAAAAGTCTCTGCAGATCTGTAATACAAAGACTGATAGACAACAGATAGGGCTTCAAATACAAAGGCATGCCATGAAAGCAGCAACCTCACCTGCTTAGCAGAAGGCAGCTTTCATAATTGATTGCCTCAGAGTATATACTGGCCTTTCAACCTGATCCTCTACTGTCACCATCAGTTTCAAATATTAAAGTATGTTAACTATGTTTTTATACCATATAGGTGCAAATGCCATACAAACACTCAAGGTCATTGCTGGTCAAGGGTAGCCATGAATTTTTACAATATAGTGAGTCTGTCTGAAAAATTACTGACTAATCAAACACACAAACAAAAATCTAGCAATGAAAATTTCATCCCTAAATCTAAGTAATCAAAATAGAGACTCTATAATTAAATCCCAGTTAAATTTGAGGCTACTTGAAAAAAGTGATGATTAAACATTTAGAACAAGTACATTGTCTAGTCTGCTTGAAGCCAGGAAAATTGAAAGTTTGAATTATATATTATTTTTATTCATATACATTATATTGGCAAGCTCTTGTGTATATGTGCTGTATCTGGTTTCGTCTCAGCACCATTTACCAAAATGTGTGAATGTATATGTGTATGTTTCTGCATGTGTGCATTTATGTATGATACTCCCCTCAGTGGCCCAGGTGTTCATGTTAGGGACATGCTATAAAAAGAGCAATTCTTATGGTCTAATTTAAATGCGGTAAGAGAAAAAGGATTAAGTGCATGCACTTTCGTTTAGCAGGTTCAGCTAGCTTATTTGTGCATCTAACATAATCTCCTAAAAATTACCATTAGCAAAATATAACAGATTGTAAATGGTTGCTCATATTGACTTAGCTAAGTACTTGTAATCTGCCTAAGCGTTATTTAACAGAACATAATTGCAAAACAGTATGATACCTCCAGAGTTTGGAAGACTGTTAGTGACTAAATCATACTTAGCAATCAGAAGGTTAAAACAGAGAATACTTAAACAATAAATACTTTTCAAATACATGCAAATGTATTGTTTGTTTGTGTTTTTCCAAATTGAAAAGTACATTTGAAATTAGAAAAGAAATCTAGTTCTTCCTCCTGGTATTTCATTTTATTAATCTTAGCTTGAAACAGATCCAAAATATAGTAAGGAAAAAAGAGAAAACCACTGGTCTTTTGGTGAGAGAGAAAAAGATCTTCTAGAATTCCAAAAGTTTGGTTTTAAATGTTAAGAGCAATTTTGAAAGGCTGAGAAATACAATTTATGTTATAAAATACAAAGAAGGGAAAATTCACCATGATGATCTTCCAGCCCAAAAGGAAATAAGGATCATCCAGGTCAGTGGTTTCCCAATTGTTGTTCCTACACCAGCAACATCAGCATCACCTGGAAACTTATTAGAAGTTCAAGTTATCAGGCTCCATTCGGGACCTACTGAATCAGAAACCCTGGGAGTAGAGAACTGCAATCTATGCGTTAAAATCCCCCTAGGTGATTCTGCTGCACTCTTAAGGACCACTCTTCTAGGTTAAAAGAGATTTGATAAGAATGACTCAGAGATACTTGTTTGAAAAGCAGTTATTACACCTGTCCCAACTAGAGGCCAAAACACTTGGTAGGTAAGGGTGTAGCCGATATTACTACACCGAGGGTACAGGAGGAATCCTGGGTGTGGACTTCAGCCTCCCTTCTGAGTATATAATACAGCAAGAATGTAAACCTTTTATCCACGTCCTGTCCAGCATGAGGTTGAAGCCTGACAGCAGCTTCACAGTCCTCGGTAGTACTGGGAAAGCAGATGAGGGCTCCCGTCTACTATCAGATGGGGTCAGAAATGTGGAGAGGATCTAAAATTGGGACAAGGAGGACTCAAAAGTCTGAGGATCTTGGTGACCAAAGGCTGTGGCAGAATACAAAGATATTTCAGGAAAAAGAAATACAGACACTACTCTCTTTCCTCACTGCAGTATAATCCATAACATTCTGCCCCTGCTCCTAAACATACCTCATCTGTAAAAGGTATAGAAAGAGAATTCTCAAAATAATTTTGTTAATTTAACTAATAATATATTGAAAAAGGGGCCTTATAGTTAACTTGCCTTTATTTGTAGAAAAGTAACAGCAGCTATTTTTTTTCATCACAGTCTGTAAGTATTCATTTTTAAAAATGCTACCATTAAAGTAAGTGGAAGGCTATAATAACTTTTTAAAAAAACCCAAAAGTGCTCCCATGATTATGTAATTGATGTTTAATTTTTAGCTTGCAATACTTGGCCATGCATTTATTTAAACAATTTCAATACCACATTCAATAAGTATGAATTGTGTTCCTAGCATTATTCTTGGTGCTTCTCATTTGTTATTTCCTTTATATACATAACAAATCTATGGGACAAATACCATTTTATATATGAGAAAACTGAGACTTAGATAAATTAAGTAATTTCCCATTATATATCATATTACAGTAAGACACAAAAATAAGTATATTATAGCAAAACCTAAGATCTCAACATTTATGTTTTGCCAGAGTGGCAAAAAATAATGCCTGAAGGATGTAGATAGTATAGCTTAAGTACCAAATAATATACCTGTTTTCCATTATATGTAAGCATTATATATACATATGTTGAGTGAATAGATAAATACTATTCAATTTATACAAACTCACTTTTATATTGGATTTGGATGGGCCTTACTTAACTGTTTTATCTAAATAGCACCACCCTTTTCTCTTTAACCTGATTTACATTCCTTCTTAACACCTAACCACCACTTGACATATATATGTGTTTGTAAATATGCTAGGTTTTTTGTCTTTCCCACTCATCTGTAAGCTCCATGAGAGCAGGGCTTTGTCTCTGGTCCATTGCTGTATCTTGATGCTTGAAATACAGTGGAGATTCAATAAGCTATTTATAAATAAAATAACAGTATTCTTGCAATTTTTAATGACATAAATATTAGTGAATAAATGCTAACCTTCAGCTAATCCCGTTTCCTTCTTTTACATAGACAATTGAATACTGATAAAACGTTCCGTAGTCTTATCTGTGGGCTTTAAGGGGACATTTTCTAATATTTGCCAGAGTGTCTTATAGACTTTAACTCTGTTGAATTACCACCTGCCCCGCCTGCAAGATGGTCACTTTGATTGTTTTTTGATATGTTTGAAGCTGATAATGTGACACTGCAATGTAAGCTTGTAGAATGGCCATTGGAGGCATTTCTAGAGAAAAGTGAGAAGTGAAAGACTGAGAAGACAGGGACAAATTTAAAAGAGGAGGTAGGGGTGGGGATTAAAACATCACCTACCTTCCACAAATGTATACCACCCTCTTGTGGCAAAGGTCATCCTAAGCGCCACTGGACTACTGTCAAATCAACTGGTGGTCCCTCATGCCACCTGCCCATCATGGTTAACTCAGCAGGGTATAGCAAGTTCCTAGGCAGGGAACCCATTGCAACAAAAACACAACTCAGAACAAGAGCACAAAATGAAGGGTTTTAGGACAGCAATCTAACACTCAGCACATCCCAGGAACCTTTTATCTGTGCAGGCTGGAAAGAATTTTGGTTCTTATTTGTTTTTACCTAGCAAAGACATCTTGTTGGCACTAGGAGCTCCAGAAAGTGTCTGCCAAGACCCTGTCCGTCTTGGCCAGTTTTCAACCATGTGCTTGCTATACAGTGCATTAAACTTTATGCTACAAGAAAACAACCTGTGAGAGTACCTTGATTGCTGTGCTGAAGACCCAGCTAAAATGTAAAGATTTCCTGATTGGCTGACAGATAGGCTTGGGATGATTTAATGCTTCAGTCCTAAGAGTGGATGCAATAGCTCTTAGGAAACTACAGCTTTGCTCACTTAGCTTGCAGAAAACATGTTTAGGTATACTTCTTTTCTTCCTTTAAAAAATGTATTTATTTATTTTTTGGTCCCTGTGGTTTTTATTCTGGTGGCTGTTGCCAAACAGGCAGATAATTGCATTCACTTGTTAATGTTCTTTACTTTAAATTAATCATGCCTTTTCTTGAGCTTCTTTTTTTTTTTTTTTTTAATTTTTATTTATTTTTATTTAATTATTTATGGCTGTGTTGGGTCTTCGTTTCTGTGCGAGGGCTTTCTCTAGTTGTGGCAAGCGGGGGCCACTCTTCATCGTGGTGCGCAGGCCTCTCACCATCGCGGCCTCTCCCGCTGTGGAGCATAGGCTCCAGACGCGCAGGCTCAGCAATTGTGGCTCACGGGCCTCGTTGCTCCGCGGCATGTGGGATCCTTCCAGACCAGGGCTCAAACCCGTGTCCCCTGCATTGGCAGGCAGACTCTCAACCACTGCGCCACCAGGGAAGCCCTTCTTGAGCTTCTTATCAGTTTAGTCTTATTTTCTGGATGCCCCAAACAAGCCAGAGAATGGAGAGAATAAGAATAAAAGGCACAACATTTTTTACAAGTATGCATCTATTGAAACTAGAAATATTAAAAATAATAATAAGAATATTTTTTAAATCTCTAAACATAGATTTGAAGTTAAGCCTTATGCTCACCCAAAGAAGTCATCATGTACTTGCATTTCTGATGCTGGGTGCACACAAGAACACTCAAGCTTCCTTTCCTTTGATCATGAACATAGAGGACTATTGAAAGAAGTGACATAGGAGAGGGAAAGAAATAGAGGAAAACAACAACTATTTCCACAACAGTGTAAGAAGTAGGTCAGAACTTCAGAGAAAAATAGCCAAAGGTAGAAGATGTGCCACCTTCTCACTAGCTTATTTGTCATTTTGGGGAAAAAATAGAGTATCTTTTCATAATAAGAATGTTGCCCTTCAGTGCTAAATAAATACGCTATTAGACTAAATGAATTTCCCAGGCTCTTCCTCTCTCTTTTTGAATTGAATATTCCTTTCAGAATAGGGGATTTGTATGATTATGGAGCATCAAGACTGAATTCTGGAACACAATCAGGACTTGAAATAAATAGAAAAAGAAGTGGAATGTCTAAAAATTATGACAATAGAATTTTTAAAATATGATTCCAATTTAGAGAAAAAAAAGACTTCCTCTAAAGAAATAAAGCCAAGTTATCCCAGCTAGTACATTATCACTTCCCTGTGATCATTTTTTAATTAATTTTGCTTTATATAGTAAAGAAAAAAATACACTTTTTCAGGTTAATTTATATAATGAAAATAACAGTGGCAAGTGGCACAATCAATTTACATTATATGCAGAGTAGCTCAGTTTTAATGAATGGTTTTATACGAATGAACAGACAGATAGCCTATTATTTCATATTATGTAATCAACGGATTGGAATGTTGCTTGTTAATGAGCTTGCCTGGCCTGGATATTCCAGTGTAAGGAAATCTTTAATGGTGACCAAAGGTAGAGAACTCATTATTCCTAGATCTAAGGAATGACTAAATTCCCCAATTACTGTATCTGGGGACTGTCAGAAAGAGAAAAAGCTCAATTAATTCAGCATAACTACCTGATTATCCCCACACAATAAAATCTTATTTTTTATGCAAAAATGGGTTGCATTTTAGAAAAGCACTGTTGCATGGAAAATATATTAAAAGAGCTCTGTGATACGTGCCTAATGTTTTTGTATTGTTGAGGAGTATGAAAGACAATATTATGCATACAGATGTGCTACAGATCATTAATGATCAAGAGCTTTCAGATTGCAAAGTCAACAGGCTGATACAAAAACTAAAAGAGACTAGCAGCATCTTATTCAGAATAGGAGCTTTGAGGAGTAGAATCACAACCCCACCATATCCAACATTCTGATTTGCATTGTAGATTACAAAAAATTTTAGTGCATGCTTTATTTTTAAATTAGTAGTTATGAAATAATTTAGCAAATGTTTTTCAGAAAGTAGTGTTATATAAGAAAAGGTTGACACCCACATCTATACCAATTTGTGAAGAGGCAATGAAAGTAAGTAAAAATGTATGCTTTGGCAGATTGATTTAATAATGGGGCCACAGTAAAAGAATGGGGAAATAAGGCATTTATTGAAAATATTATTTAACAAATTTTGACAGATGTTTTCCCTTTGAAAGGAACATTTTAAATGTGAAGTTTGGGTAACAGAGCAATATTTCAAGTTTAAAGGATATTCTGTATTTCTTGATTTAGAATACGTGACCCACAGTTAGAAATGACTGAGATAAACATTTTAATAGGTAACTCCCTCTGAGGCAGACATTGTAAACTTTGAGAAATCAAAATTGTCTTAGGTTTAATTTATTGTTAATAATATTTAGTAAGGAACAAAGAGTATTTTACATATGTCATATTCTCAGTAATAAGAGGAGGACCTATTACTAGAAAGTTCTAAATGTCATTAATTAAAGAATATAATTAAATACTACTGAAAGAAATGTATATGAAATAGGTCAAATATCCACAGCATCAGGATTTGGCTACTTCCCTTTTGCCAGACCTCTTGGCATTAAGCTCAACCCTGCCACTGCTTCTAGACCCAAAATTCTCCCTTGCCAGCAAGAATTTAATTCACTACCAGATGGTCAGCAACAAGTTGTCATTGCTACCAATCTGCCTCTGACCATAGAGACCAAATTGAAAAATTATGCTTTGTTCCTGGAGCAGGTGATTGCCCCTGGTCTCCTGTGCCAAGGTTACTCCTTAAATTGCTTATCTTAGAACTTCTCCAGTCCCTCAAGCCGGAACCACTCCTTTTCTCTCTTGTCAACCCCTGTCCTCCCACCTTCCAGAGACTGCAACTAATCCCCTAATGTCTGTCTCCGTGCTACTTCATGCAATTTTTTTTTTAGCTTATCTATCTGTATCTCTGAACAGTGACAGTTCTTAAATTGTTCATTGCCATGCTCCACTGGCCTATCAGTGGTGTGCTGGTCTCCCTCTTAGAAAGTCCCTGACATAGACTACTTA
Source organism: Balaenoptera musculus (assembly GCF_009873245.2). Taxonomy (NCBI): domain Eukaryota; kingdom Metazoa; phylum Chordata; class Mammalia; order Artiodactyla; family Balaenopteridae; genus Balaenoptera; species Balaenoptera musculus. Next base: position 60,312,803 of record NC_045794.1, read on the forward strand.
CCATACCCATCTTTTGTCACATATTCTCTAGATACCTTATTATGCCTTTCAACCCAACCCAACCATTTTTTTGTGGAAAAAATAATGAATAGGCTTTGTTTTAAAATGGCATTTGTACAACAGTTTAAAGGCAAATTCATCCAACTCTGGAGAATTAAAACCAACAAACCAATAAAACAGTGAAATTATCTCTAAGACAATGTAGAATAAAATAGAATAGAAAGCTGGGGGAAATTGAAGACAAAAATCTTGAAGAATTTCATCTGACTACAAAACATAATTTCTATAAGACGTAGATGATCTAGTTTCTTGAAAGTTTGGGAAAACTCATATGAATCTGATATATTTGGAAGGAGAAGGGAATTTTGACGACTTTGGTCATGGATCCACTTAAGAATGCTCTCAAAATGCTATGAAAACTATTGATCATTTGCTTCATGAAAAAAAATGCACAAATACATATTTACTCAAAGTTTTGCATACAACTTCAGGTCTCCTTTAAGAATTAATTGAATCAAGTAATAAACCAGTGACTTCAGCAGACTTTTAGCTGTTTGTCAGAATGCTATCATTCCTTATGGAGAATTTCCTTTTATTCTTCTGTTCCATTTTCTCCCTTTGCTCGTATGTTGTTTATGAATATAATAAAGGATCATTTAAAGATTCTAGTACTTCTTTTTTTCTATCTTGTTTTAGTGTAGAAAAATACCATCAAGAGATATTTTAAGAAACTGAAAAGTCATCATCATTAGAAGGAGCACTAGGTCACAAATAAAGTTACCGACATTGTAGATTTAAAATAATAAAGTATAATAACCAAAATAAAAAGCCCTGTTAAAAATTAGCCAAGCAAAAGTCAACAAACCAAGTTGTTTCTGATTAGGACTTTATTTTATTTATATGAATTAAAAGTAGATTATTTAGTGTCTTGAAATGGCTGTAATTATTTCTTATCTACAATTAGACATGATAAATCACCTTCATGTTTACCTAGACTGGCCAAGTACAAAAGGCGCTTGTGCTACAATTAGACATGATAAATCACCTTCATGTTTACCTAGACTGGCCAAGTACAAAAGGCGCTTGTGCCTATCTATTTTCTACATTTCACTTTACCCCTTCCTGGTTTATGCACACACATGCACCATAACAGTACATCTCATCATGAATAGCTAATCAGAGGGCCTATCAACATGCTGATCATTTCCTGGCTAGCAGAACCATTGGTGAGCAGCATGCTGTACTTCCTGGCCTCCAGCTTTTTTTTCAGGCAACCTCTGCTATATAATGTGTGCCAAATAGCCTGAAGAGGTAGTTACAGACACTGGGAACTGAACCCACATCTCTTTTCTGGCATTAAAAAATGTTACTAATGAGCTACTGTTTTGGCTCTTAACAAGAACTGAATTTATAAGATTCCCCAAACACCTGAATTAGAATTCCTCACATGCCTAGATCATACTCCAGTCATTTGATAATATCCCTGTTGTATTTGCCCTTTTTGAAAATACTCCCCAGATGTGTGTTTACCTCTTTAAACAAACAGAAGAAGTAATAAGAAAAGATGCTTCTGAGTCACATTTCCTAGTAGGACGCAGGATGAAGGATTCTTCTCTTATTTTTATCTCCATTTGGAAATGATCCCTGTAATACTACCTTTTAGCTCAAGTGTGGGACTCTTCCGTGGGGACTGCTATAGTGCAAGTCACTTGAAACAGAGGACATTTTTGCATGATTCTTGCAATTTTTTCATATTCAGTAGAGAAATGAAATTGAGACCCCAAATCATTTGTACATAGTTTTGAATTCCCTACACACATTTTCTCTTTTATAGTGAAAAGCAGACCTATGTAATGAGAGACATTAAAGAGAATGCAATTTCCTGCTAAATCAACTATTTGCAGAACATATGTAATAGTGACTGCAGGGGACAGATGCCTGGTTTTTATTCTCTTTACTATTGACTTACTGTACAACCTTTATCCATGCAATTAACTTTTTTATTCTTGATTCACACCTAATTTAACTGTAATGGCCATTATGAAAATCACAACAACATGTATTTATTTTCTTCTCACTTAGCCTTTTGTGTTTCCAACAGATGTAAAGAAATTCTTGAGGGAACTTTATGTTATTAGACATTATATTATCTCTCCAATATTTTTGCTCAGTTTCCCCCTATGTCTTTGGGAATATTCAATCAAACGCTCTCGAAAGCTCTGAGTGAGAGAAAAGACTATTTGATTTCCTCTGTGACACACAGTAAATTAGACCAGTCTATTAAAACTGCAAGTCATGGCATATTAGATGATTGTAGAATGAATTTAGTGGAGTTAAAGAAATTAAAAAAAAAAATAGATGATCTTATTTTTTCAGATTTATATGTGTGTATGTCTACTGAGGCACAATGTTACTTCTATTTATTATTATAGATTGAGGTTTCAAAAAGTTAGAAAACTGCTCCTTGAACTCTATATTTTGATATGATATTAATATATTATAATTTTTCATTCATTTCCCTACAAATTTACATTTGTTTACTAGATTATAATCATTTTTGAGTGACAATTTTAAAACGTTCTTCTTCTCTTTAATATTGAAGTATATATTACTCCAGTCTTACCATGAGAAAAACATCAAACAAACCTAAATTCTACAAAATAACTGACCAGTAATCTTTAAAATTATCAAGGTTACCAAAACCAAAGAAAATCTAAGAAACTGTGACAACCAAGAGGAGCTTAAGTAGACATGACAACTCACTGTAATGTGTTATTCTAGATGGGATCCTGGAAAAGAATAAGGAGATTAGGGGAAAACTCCAGAAACCTGAAAGTATGGATTTCAGTTATATGAACTTCAGTTAATAAGGTGTTGATATCAGTTTATTAATTGTGACAAATGTACCATACTAATATAATATAATATTAATAATAAGAGAAGCTGAGTGTGGAGTATATAGTAATTGTACTATCTCTACAACTTTTTTGTAAATCTTAATGTATTCTAAACTAAAAATATTCAAGTATAGATGTTTCTAATTTTAATTAATACAGTGTAAGCCACCTAATTCTCTACTTTAATTTTAACAGAAATCACCAAGATTTAGATCCAAATGCCTTGAGACATTTTAAAATGTCTTTTTTTTTAAAAAATCAAAAAATTTGTATTCTCATATTAGGGAATGATCAAGTACCATACAATAATGAGACTCATCTCTGTTTAAAATTATGGTGTCAAAATTAATCAGTAAGCCATAAATTTTATTAATTTAAATTTCAAGGAAGCCAGTAAGCTGTCTGACATGGGAAAGATAAAATAGACAAAGTACTGTCTATCTGCTTTAGCAATAGTTAGCAAACAAAAGTACCCAAGACTAACGCATCAAAAAGTCTTTTGGGGTTGAATTACAAAAATAAGATTTCATCTTTTACTTTGTTTCTCAAAGCCATCGACTGATTTCATTCTTCACTACCTAAGACATTTAATACTTTTTTGCTTATTTTCAAGGCTCTGAGATCCTTCCTTACCTCTGACACAATATTTATATCTGCTGCATCTTCATTGTCCATCTGAACATCATTCTCAGCCCTCACAACCTTGCAATAATTGCTCTTTTTCTTAACCTCACTTTCTCATGTTCTCCCATTCATGCAATATCATAATAATTTTAAAGACAAGTACTACATTCATGAACACTATTAGGTCTCCACTCTCTTGTGGTTTCCTGTTTTTCAAATGTTGATATAAGATTCACAATCCTTTCACTTAAATTTTGATTACAGTAAGATATATGTATTTCTAAAGACTGTGAAATGAGAAAAAAATATATCCTCTAGGAAAATACATGGTGTACAAAAATTGGTGACAAACTTTTATTTTTAAATAATATTCTAAAGAAATAACATTTTAAAATATTTCAAATCACAATATGGAATACTTTATTTTCAAATATTTCTTTTGAATTTCACAAATAGGTAGTTTTCTCCAAATGGTAAGATTAATTGGCATAATAATTATGCCCCAACATTTGGTAAACAAGATCATGTTTCTTTGGAAAGAGCTTTTCTGTGGGGGAAAAAAATGTGTTTTTTTTGGTTTTGTTTGTTTTTCTCATTCCATAGTCATTTGTATTTACTTATATTTATGATTGTTAGATGACTTGAAGATCTAGTGGGAAAGGATTTAAAGCCTGAGTACTTACCTAATCTTGTAAAAGGAGTAGAGTGTCTCAGAAATGAACAGACAGATGAGAGATTTATTACTTACATAGAAGCTGACTAGGCAGACCAACTTTCTTTCAGAGTGTGAGAGGAATGCCCTGTTATTAGACCTGACTTACCTATCGATTACCTTACTAATTATGCCTGTGAGCCAAAATAGTCAATATGCTTTAAACTTCTAGGAAAAGCATTGCTGCTTAGTTTATTGGCAAGATCCTTGAGTTGAGTGTATCTCTGTGTGTATGCGTGTGTATGTTGTGGGTATGGAGCATCTCAGTGATAAGCTTACATCATTATGTTTTCTGGAAAAAGCAGTGGTCCCTTGGAGATGAAAATCTTTGATCGCTTATGCAAATCTCTGGCTTCTATGCCTGAGGTGGATTGTCAGTAGTCAACTGGCAATTACCATCACTTCCTTCCACGGCCAGGACATATTTTCCACGGAATCCCCTTCTCTGTGTTAGCACAAGTTAGAGTTTCTCATTAAGAAGAACTTCAGTAAAATTAGGAAAGTGGACATGAAGTGATCGCCGCTAAGGTTGTGCTGGTCAGACGTTATGGTTTAGCACCCTCTCTGACTTGCAGTTCTGGGGAAAAGGAATCTTGTCAAAGTCCCTGTGGTCTTGTGGCTTCTTTCCCATCCTCCTCAGCCTATGCTTCCACTGATATCATTAGTAACTCTTTTTCCAGTGCTCCAGCTCTAAGTTAATCTATTTTCACTCTCCCAGTTTCTGCCAGAAATATATAAGCTCAAATCCCTATATTAAAACCTCTTATCCAGTAATACTCTTTTCCTAACCAAACTCAGATTAAAATAATCCCTGAAATTAGCAAAGGGGGAAAATAACATTAGGCCAAAGTAAAGTAATCTACATACATATAAGTCTAAATCCAGGGTAATTAAAATCTCAGAGACATAAATTAAAAAGAAAATTAATTTATATTATTGATTGTATTAGATCACCTTTTTTCTGATATGAAGAAATTCTGAATACTTTGATAATACTAGCTGGAGCCATCTGAAAATACTGTTTTTGTAGATGGTTGAATGTTGATAATTTTTCTTGTGGCTCAATCAAATAACTTATATCAATAAGGAAGAAATAATTATTTTTAAAAAGTAGAGGTAGAGTAACATTTCCTTCTAGATAGCACTCAAGTGGGAAATAAACACATGGGGAAGGTTGCACAAAAGCTCTAAGGAGTGTATTTGAGTGGAACATTGGTGACATCAAAATGTAAAAGGGAAATAAGAACCAGGGGAAAAGTCTGAAAACTAAAGGCTTTTCCAATTTAAAAGTGTTTTCTTGCTGTTAAGCCTGAATGATTTTCTAGAATGTAAGGGCATCATATGATTTTGGAATAAATTGCATTTAATGCTGATTTTTTTCTTTCTGGCTTAGTAAAACTATGCTGAGTGAGACTTCACCTTTCCATTCACAAAGGGAATCACACTATGATAAGTTTGGAATTTAATTAGTGTATTTCTAATCCATGCACATATTTAGGGAAGGATAAAGGATTTGGCTTCCAAATGACATGCTCTAGTATAGTTTTTATCATCTATTTAATAAGGAATTAAAGGACACTTATGTTAGAGCACTTGGTTATTGTATCAAAATAAAAGAACTGAAATTAGCTTTATGTTCACTTTTTCTTTCTTCTAATTATACCCAGGAATAAGAGGTGTTTAAAGGGATAATTTTAGAAGAGTTTCTTCAGGTACAATCAGTGTGAGGAGACTGGCAGATATTTATTTTTAAAAGTGGTGAGATTAAGGTACTCTGAGAATAATGTAATGAGGTATGCTAAGAAGATTGCCTATAATTCAAGAGAGAAAAAAAGTGAAACGCAGTTAGGATAATGTAAAACCTCTCCTATAATTTGTAAGCCATTTATAATCTAGAGTCATTGCAATGATTCAGACCAATATAGTTAAATGAAATGCTTTATTTGGTGAATTTCTACTAGATAGCAATGCTAAAAATAGGACAGAAGCAAATGCAAGTCTCTTACCACGTTATCAGATATATTTTTTGAATTTTTAAACTCTTCAATTTGTAAGATTGTTTCAATTACACCATATTCATGATCTATATATATCCTAAGAATTACTTTTAGTCAAATGTGAGCTTATACAATTGATTGTTTCCTGTTTTATCCTCAGATGCTTTGAATCCCATTGATTCAGTCATCCTGGTTGCTTCTTTGTGATTTTCAGTTTGGGAGGAGCCCATAATTTCCGTATAAAATGATTAACTACATAAAGATGATCAAATGTAAATTCAATTAACATACATAAATATAACAACCTAATTTTCACTAAATAAAAACTTTTTCTTCTGAAATTTATTTACTTTTGCTCTTTACATTTTATAATGGGTATCTGAAGAATATTTCCAGATCTATATTCTGTATTAGATTGAGTCATTTCAGCTATAGGTAATGAAAAGTTCAACTTAAATTGTATTTTAAAGAAAAGAAAATAAATAAACTTCTTAAATTGTATTTTAAAGAAAAGAAAATAAATAAACTTACATAATAGGTAGTTCAGATTTAGGCCAGCCTCTTGAGATGCTTGATTTGATTTCTGAAAGATTTTATGAAGAGCCAAGGTTATTTCTCTATCTCTGCCACCACAAACCATTAGATTAATCTTGAGGATGGCTCGCATCATGAGGGTGAAATGTCTGCTAGCAGAAACTGGGATTAAAAGCACCTTTCTTCACATCCAACTGCAAAGGCTTAATTTACTTCCTTAGGAGTCCAAAGCAAATATTTAGTTGCATTTCATTGGCCTCAAGTTGTTCAACTTGTCCATCTCTAAATTCAGCACTGACGAGATAAAGAAATTATTATGATTGACTTAGACTAATTATTTCATGGGGAATAAATATTGGTTAGTCAGTTATAATGGCTACTGTATGCTCTTAAAACTGGTTCTAATAATTAATGAGGATCAGTTTTAGTAAAATAGTTTTGTCATTTTGTCTATTGATGTTGTCAAAGGAATATACTTCTATTAACACTGAGAACAAATTATGGTCTACAACTTTGGTTGTTCTCTTCTGTATTCCTATTTAGCATCTTTCTCCATTTCCCAACAACAGCTATGGCAAACTTTTAATCTCAACTCTCCTACCGTTAGTATCCCAGGTTATCTCTTTCTTCAAATGATTTTACCTACTATAAAATAGTAGTAGAAATAGCCAAAATAACTGAATTTCTGTTATCTTCCTAATTACTAACACCATCATTCATCAGTCCACTACTTAAAATTATACCTGAATTAATCATCATTATGTATGTCTTACTTCAGGGATAAGATTTGTTTATTTACTTTAAGAAGATTAACCACATTCCTTTTTACTTCCCTTTTCTCATATCTTTCTCTCTCAGTTTTACTATCTGACTTTTGTATCTACGATTTTAATGTTAACTGACTTCTTAATTCAGCATCTATAATAATAACTAGCACTTATGTAATGTTTACCGGGCAATGGCACAACTCTAAGCACATCTAGGCATATTAACTCAGTTAATACTTAGAACAAATCATTAGCTTAGCTGCTATTATTTTCTCCTTTTTACAGAGGAGGAAACAGAGAGACAGTATAGGATTAAATCCAGGAATTCAGGGTGAAGCAAGAATCTGTTTCTAATCCCTATGCTATCCAGCCTCTCCTAGAAATTGAAGGTTTAAATAAGTCACCAAGTTACAACAAATGTGAAATTGCAAAGTAAGATCACCACATGATGATTTTATGAAACAAAAGGATTAGAATGTATTCCACCATTTTTACAGGTTTATTAAGGCATAATTTATAATACCATAACACCATATATGTTTGTAATTCAGTGAGTTTTAGTAAATTTACAGATGGGGAATTATCACCATCATTCAATTTTAGAATGTTCCCATCATTCCAAAAATGTTCCTCATATTCCCCCATTTTGAATCTTCTCTATTGCTTCAAGAATAAAAACATAGAGAAAAGTAAAGATATTAATTTAAAGAATGCGATTACTGTACTACAGTGGTTATCAAAACGTGATCTGGTAACCTTGAGATTTCTCCAAATCCAGTCAGAATATCCACAATATCAAAACTATATGTTCATAGTGGCGAGATACAGGGTAGCATGGACAGTGAAGAAATAATTGATATTGCAAATGATGAATGCAGTAGCAGATATGGGAATCCATGTGACCTCTATTAAACAAGATAGTAAAGGGATTTACAAAAAATATAAAACAATGTCACTCTATTCTTTTGGAAAATATAGTTATTTTTCAAGCAACATATATTATTCATGTTAACCTGTAATAAGCTGGCTACCATTATTTTAAGTGAATTTGTAAATATTTTTAACTTGTGTTTTAATTTATAACACAGTAAATATCAATAGATATAAGAAATATAAACAGTAGCTCTTAGGGTTCTTCAAAAACCTTTAGATTGAGTATCATTTTTGTACTTCATGTACCACACCACCAGCACCAAGCGTCACTTCTGTACTTCATGCTCCACACCACCAGCACCAAGAAGGAACGTATTGAGAGGCGCTAACTCTTTAACCTTTGGTCTTATGAAGATGCCTTTCACAGGACCACTCGGAGAGATTTCAAATGTGTTTATTGTACTTTTCAGACACATAATAAGGATGTTTGGCTTATACCTTAAAAAGCTTAAAATGAGCTCTAGCAAGAGGATAGAGGTGTCTGTATTGGATTAAGCCTAATATCCAAGATGTTGTTGGTGCCAGCAATGCATAAATATTTCCTGTGAAACAGATAAAGGCTATGAGATAAGAAATCAATTATAGAGTGGTCTCAGTTTCCATCACACAGGGATGTAAGGAAGACTGGAGAGATTCAGTATCAAAAACCAGAGTGACTCCTGAGTGAAGAGTGACTTGATTTGCAAGCAGCCTTCAAAAATAGAGATGCATTATTTTGAGACAAAGAGAACTGCAGTAAGAGGGGCCTATAAGTAACATAAAATTCCCACAGAACTACGTCTTGAGACTTTTATTGATGGGTGGAATGTAGTGACTAATGGAAGACAAAAACATTCTTGAGAATAACTTAAAAAGCTGAATTAAATAAGAAAAAAATAAAGATATCTTTTTGAAAGTCATCAGAGAACTGCTAAATTCCCTAGGACTAATAGAATTAATACCTATTACAAGAGTAAACAACCAGAGAAAGATGAGATGTTAACCTGAAATTGCATTTTCCCTAATGAATTTGATAATTTCATGTGTGAACATGGGACTGAAATCTAATTTTTCTCTGAAAAAAAGGCCACAAAATTGAAAACATAAAAGGCCTCACACACATGCTACCTTGAAACATTTGCTGAAATCTGAACATTCTTAGGGCAGGATACTAAAAAGCTAAGCTGAAGTCCTCTGAAAAGCAGGGCAGAGTTTTCAGCAGTATTGTAATGCTGCATAGACCAGCCTGGGGGAAGAACCACAGAGAACCTACCACACTCTTACTTGAAAGTCCTAGGAAGGCTATGGCTTAGGAACAAGGATGATAAAAAGCCTTACCAAATCTGTAGCTCCACCTCACTTATTGCATTAAGAGTATCAACTCATATCTTTCTGGCAGAGAAGAGCATGTGCCTTCTATAAAGGCACACCTAGACTCTAATAATTTTCATACAAGAGATGCTAGACTCTATAATTTTCATACAAGAGAAAAAGCATACAATTCCTATTTGAATGCAACATTAGTGATTCGTCCATAAAAAAATATGATGTTTGTTTTAAACTGTTTTTTGAACAGAGGAGATGATTCACTTTGAGCCATTTACACTTTCTCTATGAGTCACTGGGTGGACAATAGCATAGGTCTGTAAATGATTGATGTGCTATCTTTTATCACTAAATAAAGCAGAGGAGAAGAACCTGTTCTTGATAACTAGTGTATCATTGGTTACTAAGCCACCTTTCAATAATTTGCTAAATCGATTTGATAAATAATACCCTAGTTGCATAAAAGTTGTCATGAATTTCAAAAGAGTATAATATTTCCTAGCCACTAATTTATTCATGCAGCACCAAATCCATCAAACAATATATAAATCTTTTTGTCTTGTACTGAAAGTTGCATGAAATTGAACAATCCTTATATATTATAAGCAAGCTGTAAAAAATGAAAGAAAGTATATTTCAAAAAGAGAAAAAAAATTAGTTCAGCATAGATCTTTAGAACAGTCCAAAATAAATTAATCTGATGGGGTTTTTTGGGAAAACATTAATATCTAATGCCTTTAGAATATTTTCCACGTGCCAGCCCAGGCACTTTTTCGGGCATGCATTATTCATTCATCCATGTATCCAGTCAACAAGCATTCATAGAATCCCTTCCATGTGGTTCCAGCAGTGAGTAAAAAGACAAATGCCCCTGTTCGAGTGTAGCTTACATTCTACTGGAAATTATCTTATCTAAAACTTAGAGCAGCACAATAGTTAGTTCTTATTATTGGCTCTATTTTATAGAGAAATAACTGAAGTTTAGACCATCTTAATAATTTTCCCATGGCCATGTAGCTGGTAGGTAGGAGATCTGGGTATGAATACTTGGTTTTTTTCTCAACTCAGGAACTCTGGTAATTAACCACTATTCTCTATTGCCTACATGTAAAACTGTATAAAGTGTTATGTACTTATTATATGAATTAGATCACCAATATTATAACTGTGAATTTGTCTTTCAAAAAAAATGAACAGTTTCCACTATCAAGATGAGTTAGATGCTGACTTTAACCAAGATCCTATATAAACAGTATCTTCCACAATATTACCTTTAAAAACCCCCTAGGAAGGATTCACCTTAAGACTGTCTCTCACTAAGTAATTCCAGCCAGGGTTTTGTTGTTTTTGTTTGTTTTCTTTGGGGCTTGTATTAGTGTCCTAGGTCTGCCATAAAAAAGCTACCAGAGGGGCTTCTCTGGTGGCTCAGTGGTTAAGGATCCGCCTGCCAATGCAGAGGACACAGGTTCGAGCCCTGGTCCAGGAAGATCCCACATGCCGCGGAACAACTTAGCCTGTGTGCCACAACTACTGAGTCTGCGGTCTAGAGCCCACAAGGCACAACTACTGAAGCCGGTGCACCTAGAGCCGGTGCTCCGCAACAAGAGAAGCCACTGCAATGAGAAGCCTGCGCACCACAACGAAGAGTAGCCCCCGCTCGCCACAACTAGAGAAAGCCTGCACGCAGCAACAGAGACCCAGCGCAGTCAAAAATAAATAAATTAAATAAATAATTTTTTTAAACAAAAAAAAATTAAAAACAAAAAGCTACTGGAGTGTGGGTGGCTTAAATTAACAGAAATTTGTTCTTTCATAATGCAGGAGGCCAAATGTCCAAAATTAAAGTGTTGTCAACATTGGTTCCTTCTGGGGGCTCAGAAGGCAAACCTATTGCGTATTCTTTCCAAGCTTCTGGTGGTTGTTGGTAATCCTTTGCATTCTTTAGCTTGTGGCAGCACAACTGTATTCTCTACCTCCATCGTTAGATGGTGTTCTCCCTGTGTCCAAATTTCTTTTGTCTTATATGGACACCAGTCATTGGATTTAAGCCAACCATAATCTAGTCTAACCTCACCTTAATTGATTACATCTGCAAAGACCTTACTTCCAAATAAGACAACTTACACAGGGTACTGGGGAATATCACTTGAACATGTATTTCAGGGGACACAATTCAAAACACAAAGGAACTGAACAATACAACAAAAAGTATATAAACTAAAGATCGTGCTTGTGGAAAATATTTGTCTTAAAATTCTAGAATTTGTTTTAAGTTTAAAACAATTTAGAAATGTAAATTCTGACCACCAGTAGTAGACCAGAATGGTACAAGATGTCCATACCCTAAAAGGCTTGTAAGAAATTTAGTTGAAAGAAAAATTTTGTCTCATCTTATGCTTGCCCCAAGTATATGCCCATTGAGTGAAATGATAGGAGAAAGTGTACACTTTTTGTTCATCTACTATTTGTTGTTGAATTAATTCATATTAAATGGGAAGGTAATGTGACTCCATCATTCTATGCTTTAAAAAGTGAGATTTAGGACGTTTTCTTTTGTCATTTCAGGAAGCATGTCTTAAATTTGAAAATAATCCTTATCAGTATGTCACAGACTCTGACTCAGGATTCTCTGACATTTTTCTTAAGTTAGTCCTTAATGTTTGTGAACATTTTATCAAATAAAATAAATACTGAAGCATACCACTACTGCTTAAGTAGAGACAAAGGGTGAAACATGGACATAGATTCCATTTAAGTTTACATTTCAAGTGCAAAGTGAAAAGGTTCAGTGATGATGCTGAACTTTACAACAATATAGAGAAACCACTGAACCACATCTAGAAGCTACATGAAGATTCACAGATACATGAAAAATTATGTGTTGAATGTTAAGTTTTACTGCGTGAGGCAGGGGTAGTTTAGAGGATAGGAAACACCAATGATGACTGAGGAAAAAGAAGGACCATCAATGTCTTTGGAAAAGAGAATAGAAACATTATTTTCTAGTTAAATCTATCCATTTTTTAGGAAGTAATTTCCAAAAATTTATTTCAACTAAACGTATTGTCTTACCAAAGCTGTTTATTTATTCTCAGAGCTGCCATCAGAAAATATATGACACTAATATTGTGTCTTTGTTTATCCAAACTTGTAGCTTAATGGAGTGAAAGGAAGAGAAACATGTCTTATCAATGGCTATGTATCATTATTCTCAAATAACAACAATGCAATTTATATATTGTCCCAGTAACAGACTATAATGAGAACAGAACTAAAAATGTAGCCTTGTTTACTAGAACTGTGGCTCAGTAGATAGTATGTTCAGTTATGGATCAATACACTGTAAGCAATCCCTTGACAGTATTTAATTAAAGCTCAGAACTCTGGCCAGCATTTATACCTCTAAATTAAAATACATCACAAACTAACCAGAGCTAAACAAATTTAGATACCTACGTAAGACATGGCCCAGCACATAATGACCCAGACACTTGCCTGCTTGAAATCCTCTCACCTTCAATGAGCAATGCACTACTATATAAAGAGCTTCAAGATTGTTTAGAGAGAAAGTGATGCCAGGTCTCAAGTTAGCTTAACTGTGTGGAAGCTGGTTTTATCATGCACAACATAAATCATCCAGAGCTCCAAACAAAGCCTTAACCTGATTCTCAAAAGAAACTCTGGTAACTTCAATGTGAAAAGGAATTTATGTATCATTATATTATTAGATGCAGTATTAGTTAAAGCGGTAGTAGATGTGTCATAAAATAATTTAATCATAATTATAATAATAATAAATTGTATCCCCAGTGCTTCATTAAGTTTAATTTACCCTTCAGTTACTTAAAAAATTTATTTAAAATATATAAAATGAAATATAAATCTACCTCAGAGTTTGACATTGTTTTCCCCATAATTTATTAATTTATTTCTCAAATTTGAAAGTTTTGAGATTTAGCCCCACTTATAATGCACATGATGGTAGAATTAGAGTTGTCGATATATATGATGATGTTAAAGTACTTCATGTGAGGAGATAAATTCTTCTGTAAGTATTTCTATTACATAATCTTAATTACATAGTCCAATTTCTACTATATAGAAAAGGTTTTGGAAAATAATCTGATATAGATGACTTATAAATCAACTGAATATTTACCATATAAAATGAATACTTTTCAAAATTTAAAATTAAAAAATTTATAATAGTAATTGAAATTTTTTAAATGAATAAAAATAAATCTGAAACTTTTCCTCAGCTGGGTACAATGCTCTCCTCTTTAATGTAACCTTAGTTTTAGGAAGTGGGTAATTAAAAAAAAAATAGAAATAGAGTTTAAAATAAAGAAATAAACAATTTAGGGGAAACTTGGAAGTGAAATAAATATTTCCTCTCTGAATTAATTCTGCTTTATGTGTCTTGCTTTTCTTTTTCAAATTTGATGTATACATTTTATTTCTATACCATATTTAACAAGAACCATAATCTTTACCTAATTACATTGAAAAAATTGTCTCTTTATGATTTCCCTTTGAAATCTTAATGAACAAACTGAATCAACTTTTGTTTATCTCAAACTGATTTTAGCATCAGAATGTTTTTAGTTTAAAAACACAATCAGATTCACTACCATACTCAGTTTGAGGCAGTTGTTACAATAACACAGAACTGAACTTTTTTGCCCATTGGTTTTAGTTATCAACCAGGCAAAGTTAGTGTTCATCATGTATTACTTGCATTCAACTTATTAGGTATATGATTTGGTGACCTTTTAAAAATTTTTTATAGAAGTATAACATATATATGTCAATATGCCAACACTACATAAATGTACAGTATAAGGAATAACCATAAAGTGATGGTTATTCATTAGAGAACATTCCCATCCACCCCACATATTCCTTCACAATTACATTTCCTCCCTGTCTCTTTGAGGTTAACATGATCTTGACTTTTATAGTAATCACTTCCATGATTTACTTTATAGTTTTACCTTCTGTGTGTACATCAAAATAGAACAGTTTGTCCTGTTTGTGCACTTTATATCAACAAAATTATATCATATCAACGTATCATTTTAGTGTGTTCTTTTGCTCAGTATTTTAAGATTCACCCATGGTGTTGGATTTAGCTAGTCTTTTTAGCTTTTTTTGCTAGAGAAACTTACATTTTATAAATATAACAGAATTCATTTATCTCTTCTAATGTAGATGACCATTCAGTCATTTACATTTCTAGTTTAAGACAATGATGAACAATGCTGCTACAAGCATCTCTATGCATAGGTCCTGGTGCACCTTTACTAATAATTCATTCAAGAGGGGAACTATCTGTTCTTAGGATGTTCATATTTTTAGCTTCAGCAGATAATTCCAAAGAGCTTTCCAAAATGGTTATAAAAAAGAATACACAAACCAGTAAAGTATGAAAATTCCCATTGTTCTACAAATTTTCCAACACATGGAATTGCCAGATTTTCTATATATTTTTTAAAGATGTTGCCCAGCTTTTCATGTGATACTGTTGTTATCATTTGCATTTTTTTTTCTGTTTTGAAGTTCTTATTCAAGAGTTTTGCCAATTTTTAAATAGGTTGTCTTCTATTTTTATCCTTATTGATAAGTAGAGTTTCTGTATATTCTGGATATGAATTGTTCATCAATTACTATGGATGGAAAGATGCTCTTGATTTGGATGTAGATAAATTTATCCATTTCTTCTCATATCATGAATACTCTGTTTCCTGTTTAAGAGAACTTTCCCTAGCCATGTTCTTGGTCAATATTTTACATATCTTTTTCCTCTTCTCAATAGCTTTAACATTTTAATGACAAGGTCTTTTTTTATGAAATATAGCATACTTGTAATATAATGCACAAGTCTTTAGTATATAGCTTTGTAAAATTTTGCAAACAAGTTTATCTATTTATTCACCACCCAGATCAAAACATATACCTTTAACAGCACACTAGAGACTTCTCTTATCCTACTTCCCAATCAACCTCTTCCCCAAACATAGATATTATTCTATGTATTGTTTTTATCTGTTCTTAAAATTTGTATAATGGAATCATGCAGTATATACCCCTTATGATTGTCCTTATTTGCACATCATATATAAAAGATACTTCAGGTAGCAGTAGTTTGTTCTTTTTCATTGCTGTATACTTTTCTACTTTCCAGTCATTGAAAAATAGGCAATGCTTAACTTGTACTGTGATAGACATTTAGGTTGTTTCCAGTTTAAGGCAAATGTAAATAAAAATGTTATGAGCATTCTTGTACATATTTTTTTGTGTACATATGCATATATGTTTCTGATATAAACTAGAATCAAAATCACTAGGCCGTAGAGCATACTTATGTTCAGTTTGAGAAAATACTAAACAGTTTTCTAAGTGTATTTTTCTCTATTTGTCATGCTAAGGATTTACTGAGCTTCTTGAATCTGTTCACTGTTGACTTCATTAGTTCTGGAAAATGCTCAACTGTTTTATTGTCAAACATTGCTTTTGAACTGTTTCTTCTATCCACTTTCTGAGACTCCAGTTATACGGATTTTAGAATGTCTCACCATATTTACTATTTTCTTGTCCTCTCTTCTCTAATTTGAGTCTTATCTTCAATACTGTGGTTTGAGTGCTTCTTCAAATCTATTTTCCAGTTGGCTGGTTCTTTCTCCAGATATACTTAACCTGCTCTTAGATATAAAATCTGCTTTTGAAAACTATTTAGTAGTTTCCTCTTTTTGCTGTTACTATTGGTTAAGGTACAGGTATATTTTTTCAAGAATTTTTGTTTGGCTTATATACAAATCTACTATGTCAAATTTTATAGTTTCTTATTTCCTGCAAAGTTTTTAAGCTGTTCTTTTATCTACATGAGCATGATAAAATGTATGTATGTATGTGTGTGTGTGTGTGTGTGTCTGTGTGTATGTTTAATTTGTGGCTGATAAATCTAAAACTGAAGTCATTGTTGATCTATTTCTGAATTCGCCTCAGGTTTTGCTATCTCAGTCCTTTCTTTGCCTTTGTTTTTGACTATTTTTGTACACTGTATGTTAAAAATCAGAAGCTTTTATGCCTCATAGAAAGCATTTTTGAGTTCTAGGCCTACCTCTCTGTGGACTTACATTCTTTTAGATTTTGACGCTGCTTCTTCACTATCTTGATAGCTTTCTGATATTTTTAAGATGCTTTTTATTGTATATTTCATTCATTTAAAAAATTGTCCCCATGGAGAGAACTGAGAAAGTTGTTCTACATTATTTTATCAAGGGGAATAAGAATTATGACTAATAATTTTTATCAGAACTATAAAATCCCACAGATTTGTTGAGATAGCTTACATTTTTTGTTTCCTCTGCTTTTATATAAGTATTGCTTCTTTTTGATATGTATGCTACTCCCAAATTACAATTTTGGATCTAAGTTATTTATACAAGACAAAAGAAATGGTACTATTTGACAAGAGTTTTACATCTATAAAAGTTTAGGACATCAAAGATTCTCAATGCTAAATACAGTGTTGCACTGCAAAATAATAGTGACTTCATTCTTTCAAAATATTAGTAAAGCCTGCTTTATGATTTTGTGAATAATATCCCATATTATAATAAAGCCTCATATTATAAATAAAATTAAAATTTTAGTAAATAAATCATTGTTTTGTAAGCCTGGCTCACATTTTTCTGATTTTTATTGTTCTTTATTATCCTATACTTAGTTTCATTTCTCATTTATTTAGTTTTATTTCTCATTTTCTTAATTATATAATAATTCTTTCTCTTTTCTTCATTCCTTTTCAGTCTGTATGCCCCTACACATCTCATTTCACATATCATCTTATTAGTTGTCTCATATCTTTCTTCATTTTTTATTCCAGCAATTAATTTATTAATTTATTATTTAATAATTTATTATTTTAAACACAATAGGCATTTATTAATTATACTTCCCTAGAGAGCTCCTTTACAGTAGATTTAATCTCATTGAAGGTAGGGGTTATGTCTCAAAAATTTGTATGTTCAATTAATGCCATATATCTCATACATTCTAGTTCCTCAAAAAATAGTTTGTTGGCTACATTAATTGACTTAGCCATTTTAATTCAATCTTTAAATAATATCTAATATTTTCAATCTTTTAATAATATCTTAAAATAATATCTAATTAGTATCTTATCACTTATTTTATATGCACTAAGGGATATGTAAAGCCTTAAATTCATAAAGTTTACATAGTCTAAGACCACACATATTTGGAAGTGCTAAATCTTAAAAGTTTTGGATATAGTTAATCATTTCTTTCCTGTACTCTTACTGTGTAAATAATGCCCCATGATTATTTTCATCTTTAAGTCATGCTAATTGCCCAACTGTTACAAAAGAGAAATGATATGTAGTTCACTTCAGAACCAGTGCTTTAAGGTCATTGCTATGAATCATGAAATTAAAACTTGAAAACACAAAAAACTTTCTTCAAAGTGAGATATATTAACAATAAAACTATCAGACAAAATTAGCTAAGTTTATCTTATTAATCTATTGATTTAGGGTGTAAGAGGAGATGGGATGAGCACATGGCATAACATATTTACTTCTGTATGTTGCAAATTGACTAAAATTTAATTGATGGACAGCTATAATGAATATCATATTTCTCTGATTTTGCCACCATTTCTTGATAATAACAAATTTATTAGGATTCTTATTGTAACCACTATGAGAAGGACAATATTTCTTTTGATGCAAAAGATAGATGATTTATCTGGCTGACCCTCAAGCAAATAGATTTTGAGTCTTCATGGTTTAAATGTCTATTAATTCAAGATCTAGTTATCAAATAATATTTCATCTAATTGATTTTACAAATAAATCTAAGATACTATGTCATAAGTAAATATGAATACATTTAGTTTTCAATATGGGTTCTCATATGCAATCCCTTTCCACATATTTTTATGTATTTGTGAGTTTCATGAGGAAATAAAAGTTTTCTTTACCAAAATACCTTCTGAAAATGCATTGATGATATATATAAAATTATATAGGTTAAAATATAACCAAAATTTTTGTGTTCGTTGTGTATAGGTAAATTTCCAAGTAATTGTTTGAATCTAAAGATGTAGTTCAAATAACTGTATAAAAAGTATATTTTTATATATAAATATAAATTTTTGTGAACTTTACTTCTATTCAATTGTCAGATTTAACTGATGGACGATTCTTCCTCTTTGTTCAGACATATATAATTAATTATTGGATGGAATAACAATCAATAGCTTTTTGTGTTGAAAGGAGGTTGAAGGCATGTAAATCATAGGATTGATGGTGGAAGAATTTCGATTTGGTATAAAGGAATTACACCTACGATTTGAACAGTCTACAAAATGCTGAAAGTCAAGGACAAAGTCTGTGGACTTCATGTACAGATCCAAATATCACTAATATTTAGTATGTTAAATAGTGTTTTTCAACTGCTTGCTTAGGGTTACTGCACCAGATTCTGAACAGAAACAAACAAGTATCTGAGGTTGCACATGGTAGAGTTTTGAGGGTACATTCATGCTAGCTCTGCAGAACAAGAACCCAGAGCATATAAACTGATGGCATGACTTGTCCCAAACTGATGAAATCTATAAAGACATAGCAGCAGTATGAAAAATGATCCCATGGTGTAGTCTTTATTCCTGGTACTTTTAGGAGTCCAGATTTATCCCACTGAGGATGGTAAAGAAATCAAATTATAAGATTTATAATGAAGTTCAATGAAAGGTGACTGACTGCTGACAGATCCACAATGAGAGAATTGTAAGCCAAGGAACTAGAGATAATGAAACAATTTGAAGAAACTTAAATTGACTATGTAGTATGTTCCAAATATTCAGAGAGATAAAATAAGAGAAATAAGAATATAGAAAAGGACCAAGATTTTGAAACAAGAAAGGCAGATTTTAAGAGAAGCAAATGGATTTTTAAAAAGAAAACAAATCCAAAGTATATCATAATAAACTTCAATAGACAAATTACACTATACACTTGATTATCATATGGTAGATAACATGATAGATTTAGAAGATCCAATATAGTTCTATTTGAATTAGCAGAATAGTGAATAGAGGAGTAGAAGAATAATGGAAGAATGTGAAAGAGGCAATTTTAAATGAGATGATAGACAACAATGCTCAGAATTACAGAAATACCTAAGTCTTTAGATTGAAAAATTAAATCTTAAGTATCTTTTTATGAAACTGTGGACTCTCAAAGTCTAAGAAGAAAAGTTAAAAGATTAACTTTTTTTAAAATAAATTTATTTATTTATTTATTTATTTATTTTTGGCTGCATTGGGTCTTCATTGCTGCACGCGGGCCTTCTCTAGATGTGGCGGGCAGGGGCTACTCTTCATTGCGGTGTGCGTGCCTCTTATTGCGGTGGCTTCTCTTGCTGCAGAGCACAGGCTCTAGGCACATGGGCTTCAGTAGTTGTGACATGCGGGCTCAGTAGTTGTGGCTTGTGGGCTCTAGAGTGCTGGCTCAGTAGTTGTGGCACACAGGCTGAGTTGATCTGTGGTATGTGGGATCCTCCCAGACCAGGGCTCAAGCTCGTGTCCCCTGCGTTGGCAGGCGGATTCCTAATCACTGCACCACCAGCAAAGCCCCTAAAAGATTAACTTTTAAAAGATATCAAATTAAAAACCTAAGTGTCTCTAAAAGTACACCAAGGCAAATTAAGCATATTTCTCATCCTAAGATAACTTGAGGAAAAAAGAATAATATCTTCAAAGCACATATTAAAAATGTCATCAATCAAACATTCTATACCAAGCTGAACTATAATTTAAGAATGTAGGAAAAAATGAAGGACTTGGCAAGAAAAACAAAAGTATCTAGGGAAAAAAATTGTAAATCAGATTGTAATGATGAGTAAGGAAATAGATAAATCATTTTAGCTAGAGGATTATACATAATTTTATTTTGTGTTTAGAAACTAATAGAGCCAAAAGAGATGAATTAAAAAATCACATGAAAATGTAAAAGACAACTTTCAGGATATTTAAGCAACAATAAATTCCTTGAAGTATAAGCTAAAAATATCAATTAATTTTCTACTGTAATAAATAGATGAATATACATCTGTAAAAAATACAGATTAAGTATTTCATGATAGGCCCTTAATTTAAAAGTAAAGAATAAATAAACTCTTACAGAGAGAAAATAAAATGAACTAAAGAATATTTATGAATTCAATAAAAATGGGAAAAGAAAAATAAAATGAACCAAAGGAAATATGTTGTAAATAGAATAAGAAATTTTTTTAAAAAGGTACAAGTAATCATGTAAACTGAATAAACTCACAGATTAAACCCTGTTAATGAAAATTTTTACTTGAAAAATTCTAGTTTTATTCTGTTGAAGTGAGATCCATAGGGCACAATATAATACATATAGGCTGGAAATGTCAGAGTAAAAACTATACAACCAGAAAAAGGAATGAATTAGGTATATCTATCTGTCTGTCTGTCTGACTGTCTCTCTCAATGCAGATAGATCTCAAAAATGTATTGTTTAGTAAAATAACAAGCTGAAGAATAATACACTCTGATAATATTTACACAAATTTAAAAAGCAAATATAATCTAGTATATATAAAAAAGTAACAAAACTAGATTGAAAAAGTACATGCAAAGTTCATGATATTGGTTGCCTTTAGAGAAGTATCATAGTTAAGACTGCATTCAATGGAGACATTATTCAAGTAGAGAGTTAGCTGTGAGAATGTTTTATGTTTTTTAAACAAAACAAAAAAGCACAAGAACCAATTATGACAATGCTAGAATGGTTGATTCTAGTTAATGAGTAAAAAGGTATTTATTGTATTTGTGTGTCTGTGTGTGTGCATGTGTTTAGGCCTGTGTGGAAATTCCTTATTCTTCAATTATCAAGTTAATTTTCTCTTCCTAAGTTTTATTATTTGAAATCTAGCAATTAAAATAAATGAGGAAAGTAATAATTATAATGAAAGAAAAAAGAGAGGTAGTACCTCTGATAAGTTCTTAACTAGGCTTCTTTTAAGTTTGTTATTACCGAAGTCAATATGGAATATTTTCTGAAAGACATAGCAGAGAATGTTAATATCTAACCATTTCAGTTTCCACTTTGAACTTCTAAAGAATGTTCGTTAATTTTTTATCACTGTTCTTTTGCAGGTTTCATGTTGCCCCATGTAGGCTTTATTCCTATCAAATAGTAATCCAACTAACACCAAGGACATTCTTTTGCTTTCTTCAATTATCTCCAAATAGCCATTTAGGAAGAAAAAGAATGCCTGCTAAAATTGCCATAACCTAATAATGCTCTTCACAAAGTCTAATTATGGCAAAATACTGGTCTTTGTTTCAGAAAATGTCCCATTTACAAAAGAACAGTAGTTCAAGTCTGCATGTATTTGTGTGTGTGTGTGTGTGTGTAAACAATATGCAATAACAAATTATAGTAGTTAGATTTTAGAATAGTAATCAATGTAGACCAGTAAAATGAGAAATTCTGACTAACATTTATTTAAAATAAATATTTGGACACATTGACTATGGAGTGTGTAAACACTTTTTTGTGTGTGATTATTAGAGCTAATTGCTTCAAATAAGTTTTTTGGTTTAACTTTCATGGTGATCTTCTAAGGTACATAAATAATACTACACTGTTTACAGATAAAATTTTGAAATCAGAGAAAAGTTTAATCAGGCACCAAGCACTGAATTCTAAGAGATTTAACTTACTTTTTCCATGGAGGAGACATAATTTAATAATTTATTTTAACTAAGATGGATTTCTTGGAGAGACTTTCAAGATGGCAGAGGAGTAAGACGTGGAGATCACCTTCCTCCCCACAAATACATCAGAAATACATCTACATGTGGAACAACTCCTACAGAGCACCTACTGAATGCTGGCAGAAGACCTCAGGCTTCCCGAAAGGCAAGAAACTCCCCACGTACTTGAGTAGGACAAAAGAAAACAGAAAAAACAGAGACAAAAGAATAGGGACAGGACCTGCACATCTGTGAGGGAGCTGTGAAGGAGGAAAAGTTTCCACACACTAGGAAGCGCCTTCACTGACAGAGACAGGGGGTGGGCAGGGGGGCAAAGCTTCGGAGCCACAGAGGAGAGCACAGCAATGGGAGTGCAGAAGGCAAAGTAGAGAGATTCACGCACAGAGGATCGGTGCCAACCAGCACTCACCAGCCCGAGAGGATTGTCTGCTCACCCTCTGGAGCGGTTGGGGGATGAGAGCGGAGGCTTCGGCTTCAGAGGTCAGATCCCAGGGAGAGGAATGGGCTTGGCTGCATGAACACAGCCTGAAGGGGGCTAGTGCACCACAGCCAGCTGGAAGTCCAGGAAGTCCAGGAAGAAGGTTGGAACTGCCTAAGAGGCAAGAGACCATTGTTTCGGGGTGCGTGAGAGGGGACTCAGAGCACCACCTAAATGAGCTCCAGAGACGGGTGCGAGCCGCGCTGTCAGCGTGGACACCAGAGACAGGCATGAAACTCGACGGCTGCTGCTGCAGCCATCAAGAAGCCTGTGTGCAAGCACAGGTCATTATCCACACCTCCCCTCCCAAGAGTATGTGCAGCCCGCCACTGCCACGGTCCCATGATCCAGGGACAACTTCCCTGGAAGAACACACGGTGTGCCTCAGGCTGGTGGAACATCATGCTGGCCTCTGCCACTGCAGGATCGCCACACATTCCATACCCCTCCCTCCCCCTGGCCTGAGTGACCAGAGCCCCCTAATCAGCTGCTCCCTTAACCCCATCCTGTCTGAGCAGGGAACAGATGCCCTCAGGCGACCTACATGCAGAGGCAGGTCCAAATCCAAAGCTGAACCCCAGAAGCTGTGCGAACAAAGAAGAGAAAAGGAAATCTCTCCCAACAGCCTCAGGAGCAGCAGATTAAATCTCCACAGTCAACTTGATGTACCCTGCATCTGTGGAATACCTGAATAGACACCGAATCATCCCAAAATTGAGGTGGTGGACTTTGGCAGCAACTTGGGGTTTGCTTTCTGCATCTAATTTGTTTCTGGCTTTATGTTTATCTTAGTTTAGTATTTAGAGTTTATTATCACTGGTAGATTTGTTTATTGATTTGGTCACTCTCTTCCTTGTTTTTTTATATATAAATATATATATTTTTTTCCTTTTTCTCTTTTTTGTGAGTGTGTATGTGTATGCTTCTTTGAGTGATTTTTTCTGTATAGCTTTGCTTTTACCATTTGTCCTAGGGTTCGGGTGTCTGTTTCTTTTTTTTTTTTTTTTTTAAGTATAGTTTTTAGTGCTTGTTATCATTGGTGGATTTTTTTTTTTATGGTTTTGGTTGCTCTCTTCTTTTTTTCTTTCTTTTTTTTATTACTTCTTAATTTTTTTATTTTTAATTTTTATTTTAAAAACTTTATTTTATTTTACTTTTTTCTTTCTTTCTTTCTTTTTTTCTCCCTTTTCTTCTGAGCTGTGTGGCTGACAGGGTCTTGGTGCCCTGGCTGGGTGTCAAGACTGTGCCTCTGAGGTGGCAGAGCAGAGTTCAGGACATTTGTCCACCAGAGACCTCCCGGCTCCACATAATATCAAACGGCGACAGATCTCCCAGAGATCTCCATCTCAACGATAAGATGCAGCTCCACTCAACGACCAGCAAGCTACAGTGCTGGACACCCTATGCCAAACAACTAGCAAGACAGGAACACAACCCCGCCCATTAGTAGTGAGGCTGCCTAAAATCATAATAAGGTCACAGGCACCCCAAAACACACCACCGGATGCAGTCCTGCCCACCAGAGAGACAATATCCTGCCTCATCAACCAAAACAAAGGCACCAGTTCCCTGCACCAGGAAGCCTACGCAACCCACTGAACCAACCTTAGCCACCGGGGGCAGACACCAAAAACAACAGGAACTGCAAACCTGCAGCCTGCAGAAAGGAGACCCCAAACACAGTAAGGTAAGCAAAATGAGAAGACAGAGAACACACAGCAGATGAAGGAGCAAGGTAAAAACCCATCAGACCAAACAAATGAAGAGGAAACAGGCAGTCTACCTGAAAAAGAATTCACAGTAATGATAGTAAAGATGATCCAAAATCTTGGAAATAGAATGGAGAAAATACAAGAAACGTTTAAAAAGGACCTAGAAGAACTAAAGAGCAAACAAACAATGATGAACACAATACATTTTTAATAAATTAAAAACACTCTAGAAGGAATCAATAGCAAAATAACTGAGGCAGAAGAACAGATAGGTGACCTGAAAGATAAAATAGTGGAAATAAATACCGCAGAGCAGAATAAAGAAAAAAGAATGAAAAGAATTGAGGACAGTCTCAGAGACCTCTGGGACATCACTAAATGCACCAACGTTCGAATTATAGGGGTCCCAAATAAGAAGAGAAAAAGAAAGTGGCTAAGAAAATATGTCAAGAGATTATAGTTGAAAACTTCCATAGTATGGGAAAGGAAATAGTTAATAAACGCCAGGAAGCTCAGAGCATCCCATACAGGATAAATCCAAGGCGAAACACGCCAAGACACATATTAATCAAACTATCAAAAATTAAATACAAAGAAAAAATATTAAAAGCAGCAAGGGAAAAACAACAAATAACATACAAGGGAATCTCCATAAGGTTAACAGCTGACCTTTTAGCAGAAACTTGGCAAGCCAGAGGGGAGTGGCAGGACATATTTAAAGTGATGAAAGGGAAAAACCTACAACCAAGATTCCTCTACCCAGCAAGGATCTCATTCAGATTTGACGGAGAAATTAAAACCTTTACAGATAAGCAAAAGCTAAGAGAATTCAGAACCACCAAACCAACTTTACAACAAATGCTAAAGGAACTTCTCTAGGCGGGAAACACAAGAGAAGGAAAAGAGCAACAATAACAAACCAAAACAATTAAGAAAATGGTAATACGAACATACATATCGATAATTACCTTAAACATAAATGGATTAAATGCTCTAACCAAAAGACATAGACTGGCTGAATGGATACCAAAACAAGACCTGTATATATGCTGTCTACAGGAGACCCACTTCAGACCTAGGGACACATACAGACTGAAAGTGAGGGGATGGAAAAAGATATTCCATGCAAATGGAAATCAAAAGAAAGCTGGAGTAGCCATTCTCATATCAGACAA